>NC_059088.1:11847195-12455179 GCF_020497125.1 Mauremys mutica
GAGTGGCAGGGCTGCTAGGGTCTTCGGGTAGTGCGTCTTTACCTGTGTAAAAAGGAAACCTAACACATTGCATTAGTGTCTTTGCAGATTTTACAGCTGGTTGGGCATATTCAAGCCCCCCTTTTCTGGTTGTTAGCCAAGTGTCCTTGAACGAAGTCAGTGGTTTGTTTTTTGTTTTTTTTTTGGACTGAGCTTGCTAATTAAAGTTTTTCTCAGTTAACTCGTTCTTTTTCCTTTTCCCCTTTTTGGCTTCTTTTTTTTTTTTTTTTTTTTTTTTTTTTTTAACCTACAAAGGAAACTTTTACTTGTTTTACTTATACACCTTTTGTTAACAATGAACACATACACATTGCTGTTATACAGTACATTAGTCTTATTATTTAATATATGCCACATATACCCTTCTACTAAAATAACATTATTACAGAGCTTTGGAACAACAAGCCAGGACAAGCACACCCACTTTGATGAGTTCATTTAATACAAGCTCTAGTTCAATAGCTTCCCACCATCCCCAGCCCTCTGGCTAGAAATTTGAGGTAGCCAGAAGGATGCCATGCACAATATGGGGAGTGGGTTAACTTTTCATGTCCTCGCTTCCAAAGACTGTTAGTATGCAAATTTTAACAACAATTTTCAATTAAAAGATTTGGCCAATGTAGTTTCTTTCTCTTACTTAAGAAAATATATTAGACTTTAATAGATCACATTTTTCTGATGTATCCAAACACTTTGTATTTTAAGTTGAACAAAACAAATATCTGCATTTCAATTCAAGCCTTCTGCTTTATTTCAAACCAGACCATCCCATGAAAATATTTTTACTCTGCCAGTAAATCACGATACGTTGAATGCTGTTCAGCTGGCATTAGTTTTCTTTGATTATCTGAAAGACCAAAACAGAGGTCTACCCCTTCTGGGCAGTCAATTATTGCTTAAAATATACAAATACCCTTGTTGATTTCAGGCAAAACAAGGGAATTACCCCATATTGTCTTATATGTGTTTCATAGACAGCCCAGATTTCAGTGGCCTCTACCTTATCAGTTAGATAATTTGCATTAATACAGATGCTTTCTGGCTTGCTTTTTACTTTTAACTCCTGCTTTTAAACACTGAAAGAAAACATCACCACTTATAGTGCCTTAGAGCCTAATAAATTTTCATTTACATAGCACTGTATACATTCTTCAGCTAATTCAACAAAATTGTTCATAGCCAAATGATTGCAATCTAATAATTTCTTTGCCTGAATTTATTTACAAACATTTAAAAAAAAAAAACACCAAGAACTTTTCTCTTTAGCATTTTTACAAAGTTCAACTACTATTCCCTCCAGCAACTACAGAGTTAACTTTTCACTCTCCTTCAGATCACTTGCTCTTTCCTTATATCACTTGCTTGGCTCCCAACAGCCACTTACCAATTCAAATCGCCATTCCAAATATCCTTCTGAGTATTTGAAATCCCCATGCTTATACTCACTTACTTCTTCCTTCCACGAGACCCTCAAAAGTTTCCAACCTGTTCTCCAAGCTCTCTGTCTGTTGCCCGCCCGCCTGGGCCCGATCCTTTTTTTTTTTTTTTTTTTTTTTTTTTGCGCTGAACCGTTTCTTTCATGGGCTTCTGCCCCCACCCTTCTGGTCTTTTCCCAAAACATTTTATTCACAAGACGACCCGAGTCCTCCCTCGTGAGGCTTGCCACCTGGGCAAAACGCATGGCCCACTGGCGTTAACTATTTAATTGCCTCTTGTAGCAAACACACTGCTGTTACGGCATATGCTGAGCACGAATGGTTACATTTTAACAAGTCCCTGAAGGACTGGTACTTGCTTAGCCAGGGCTTCCTTTTCTCCAACTACTCTATTGCCCAGTCCTGCTACGACTGGGGGTAGATCCTTTCACCTGCCACCCTTCCTGGTCAACCAGGGTGGAGAGAGGAATGCTAAACCCTTCTCCAGTTCTCAGACTTACTGCAGCTGAGAATGGGCACACCTTTAATTATGCAATCCTCAACATATAACACCAACAGAACCAAATAAAACAAACATAAAACAACAAGGGTAAAACAAATAGATGGTGTAAATTCTACAGGGTTCCCCCATTCTCTATTGCTCACCAAACTGTGACAAATTTCTGTTACCAATTTATGCCTCATGTCAGGTGATCAAACTGACACTGCAGGACGTTGCAGGAGGATAGAGAAAATACACCATATAACCAAATTTTAAAGCTTCATTAAAATGATAAAACAACAATGGAGAGTGTTGGGAATGCTCCCACATCACTCAAGAAAGATATAAATGCCCCATACTTACACATATCCAGACTGGCCACGTCTGTATATAACATTCAGAAAAGGGGAATAGGTGGACGGGAGATTATCCTGTATACAGCTTGTTCAGAATTTTCAACATGCTTTCGCTCTTGGGAGGGCTGTTCTTTTACACCCTGGAATCTCCTGCGGTGTCTCTTTCAGAGATTCTAGTCCAGGTCAGCTACCTCTGGCTTTTCCAGTGTCACCAAGCCACACCAGCACCGGCATCCGTCACAAAGTCAGACTGTTGGATCTCACCAAACAGTTAAGCTTTGCAAATGTAATCTCAGTTCTGTTACTTGTACTGCCTTTGGTTTGCTTGACCTTGAGCATAAAACAACTTTCTCTTTTTATCTCTGGGCGAAGCTGAGTTTTAAATTAACCCGTTTCTAGACAAATTGCTCACACTGTGTCAGAGGCTTTTCTTTGGTGATTAAAAGCTCCTCTGAGATATATGATCCTATCTAGATTAAAGGTACCTTTTAATGGGCATTGTTTAGATGGATCTTCACGCGTATAAAGATTCCAATTCTCTAAATACCTGCAGGTTTTAGAACCATAATGTACGTACATATAATATGCTGGGGTACCCTTAGGGGGTGAGGTGGAATGTTTAGACTGTCCCTTACCCACACGGAAAAGAAGGGGGGGGGGAGAGAAGATGGGTTCACACGCTCCTAGACCCGGTTACAGTTTTGGCTTCCAGCATACCAATAGAACAAGAAACAAAAGTACCCCTACCAAAAAGAAAAGCCAGCCCTGGGGCTGCTCTAAGTCCCAGTAATTGTTCAGCACGGCCCACGGACTCGTGGAGTTAATGGAATTATTCATTAGCCGTGTCTGAACCTAGGTACCTTAACCAGAAAGCTTTTACCCACACACACCTTCCTATCTGTGGGTTCCTTCACCATTAGGGGCCCAATGTCCCAACCCTCACTCTTCGGGGGCGTTAATCCTCAAACCCAAGAGGTAAACGCACTTACCACGCCCGGAGTGGCCACGTCTGGCAGGTGGACTCCCCTCTTCTGGTACTGTCTTGCCTCCGTGTCGTTTGGAGCTCTCTATGGAGGGGGCGTAGCCGTCCCGGCCGATTGCGGCGACCCGGAGCTTGAGCAAACCAATAGCTCAAGGTGGCCACTCTCCTGAGCCGTCCTCGGCCGCCGGTCAGCGCCCCCAACAGGGAGAGAAGTCCCGGCGGAGTCGCCATTTGTTAGCCAAAAGGGCCCGTTTCCCCCTGGAGCTTACCTAATTACACCAAGGAGGCACGGAGACAGGAAGACGAGTACCACACCCTTTATTGATCGGTCAGCTGAGCGGGTGCTCCTCTCGGCTAGTGCCAGAGAAAGAGACACACCTTACATGGCCAGATGGGCCTACCTTTATACCCCGAAACAAACAACTTAGCCTACGTTTGTCTACGTCATTTGGTTGACCTGTAGAACCTGTACATGCATCTGTTAGGGAATAATTGGATATGCAGGATACATATATCATTTTGTGGGGGCTACAAGATACATACAGCTGTTGAGGATACATTTGTCATTCTGAAGGGGAAACAAGATACACCCGTCGACCCTTTGTGCTATATACTTTGGAAACATTCATGGGAACACAGCTGCATTTACTGGGGAGCCAAATAAAACTGATAAGCAAAATAGCTGACTTAGGTAGATACACGGCCTTCAGTCTAATAAGTTCTGTAAGCTTTCCAACACGGTTTGGGCAAGCATAGCATAACTTTGGTTCACTCAGGCCTAATACAAAAAGGCTTCATTAGCACTATGATTTTCCAACACAGAGGGCCTACAAGGAATTTGGCAAGGATGATGACTTCGCCATCCGGGTGCTGACCGAGGACTTCACCCTGCCATTCCCATTCACCTGGCCATCCCTGCAGCCATCCTGTGACCCCACCGACTGCTCCGGCTTCGACTTCTTCCTGCACCCAGGCAAACCCGTCCCTCGGATCCTGCAGCCGCTGCACGCCACCACCCAGGCCTTCTTCAAGAAGAGACGGATTCGACGAAGTGGGGATTCACCCACGAAAGCTCATGCTGCAAAACGTCTGTTGGTCTATAAGGTGCTACAGGACTCTTTGCTGCTTTTACAGATCCAGACGAACACGGCTCCCCCTCTGATACTTATCAACAGTCTGTTCCACCGCTCAGAACAGGCATGAGGTGGGAGACAAAGCCTGCTTTCTGCAACCCTCCTGCCCCCAACAACTCGCTTCAGCAATTCCCAAAATCAGCCCCACTTACCAGAGGCCTCCTCTCCTCTTTGTGCTTCGCCAAAATCTGACTGTTGTGACCGGCTAGGCTTCTCCGGGATAGAAAAGAGCTCCTGGCGGCCTGCATCTCTGGCCTCCGAGTCATCCTCTGCCTCTGGGTCCCCCTCTTCACCCAAGATTTCCTCCTCCTGGCTCAGTCCACTCTCGACTGGCACACAAGCCAATGAAGTATCCACAGGGCCCTTCACAGTGGAGATGGGGTCGCCGCCGAGTATCGCGTCCAGCTTTTCGTAGAACCTGCAGCTCGTGGGTGCAGCACCGGAGCGGCGGTCTGCCTCCCACGCCTTGTGGTAGGTGTTCTGCAGCTCCTTCACTTTGACCCTGCACTGCAGTGTGTCCCGGCCATGGCCCCTTTCTCTCATGCATCGTGAAATCTGTCCGTAGGGATCATAATTCCTACGGCTGGAGCGCAGCTGGGACTGCACAGCCTCCTCTCCCCAAATGCCGACGAGGTCCAGCAGCTCGGCTTTGCTCCAAGCTGGGGATCGGCTGGTGCATGGAGCAGGCAGGGCCACCTGGAAAGATGCGCTGAGACCTCTGCACGCGTCACCGAGCGAACGGGGACTTTCAAATTTGCAAAGGAATGTACAGGGCTGGTCACCCGAGGGCAGGGCAGTAGAGTTCAAACCGGTGACCAGAGAGGCGAGAACAGGCATTGTGGGACACCTCCCCGAGGCCAATCACAGCGCTGTAATCACCATGGTGTCTACACTGTAGCCCCAGCGCAGGAAGCTCTATGCCTCTCGTCCGAGTGCTGCTGCAACGGCGCAGTTCTGCGCACTAAGGGGCTTGGCAGCGTCTGCACCTCGGGAGTTACAGCGCTCAGAGCTGCTTTGCTGCTCAGACCAGGGCCGGCTTTAGGCCAATTCAAACAATTCCCCTGAATCGGGCCCCGCCCCTAAGAGGGCCCCGCACCCAAGCCCCGGTACAGCGTACGGGCAAGAGCCGGTGCGCTGTACCGGGTGGCCTGGCTTCTCCTGGAGCCCCAGGCCCTTTAAATTGCCACCAGAGCCTCACTGCTGGAGCCCTGGGGTAGGGCTGCGGGGCTCGGGGGCTATTTAAAAAGTCTGAGGCTCCTGCTGCTTCTACCGCCCTGGCCCTTTAAATAGCCGCCGGAGCCCCGCTGCTTCCCCAGGGCTCCCGCGGCTATTTACAGGGCTGGGGTGGTGGAAGCAGGGGAGCCCCGGGCCCTTTAAATAGCCCCCGAGCCCCGGGCTGCTGCTGCTGCTACCCCAGTGGAGGAGGGGGCACTCACCATGCTACCCTGGTAGAGGGTGGTCTGTACCCCCTGTACCTGCACCCCCTGACTGCAGCCAGCCCCTGCTGCACCCGCCGCCCTGCCTGCACCAGCCCCTATCTGCAGCCAGCCCCACACCCCCTGCTCACAGCCAGCCTGTCTCCAGCCAGCCCCTGCCGCACCCCCTGCCCTGCCCGTATCAGCCCTGCACCCCCCGCCCTGTCTCTAGACAACCCCGCTGCCCCCGCTGCCTGAAGCCAGCCAGTCCCGCACTCCTCTGTCTCCAGCCCTGCCAACCCCTGCTGCACCCCCTGCGGCCCTGCCTGAAGCCAGCCAGCCCACCCCACACACCCCCTGTCTCCAGCCAGCCCTGCACCCCTTGCCCTGCCTGCGCCAGACCCTACCTCCAGTCAGCCCCTGCCCTGCCTCCAGCCAGCCCCATGTCCACTGGTGCCCTGCAGTTCCCAGGGCAGTAACCCTGCACACCTGCTTCAATGAGGGGGGCAGGGAGCAGCTGGGACCCACACATGTGCACACCACTAAGGTGACCAGACAGGGGGTCGGGAGATCCTTTATAAGAAAAAGACCCAAAAATCGGGACTGTCCCTATAAAATCAGGACATCTGGTCACCCTAGCACACCCCCGGAGGCGGGGGGGATGGGGACCCACACGTGTGAAGCTCATTTCTAGTTCAGGCCCATCTTTTAAAAAAAGAACTTTAGGTCGGGGTAACATACAGCCGTATTTTCCCGGACATGTCAGGCTTTTTGGTTCTTAAATCGCCGTCTGATAGGAATTTTTAAAATTGTAAATAGACATACGGTAACCCTATTGGTACAAAACATACACACTGTGGCACATCCCTTAAATCAGAACTTTTTATAGGGACCCGGTTGCTAAGAAATGAAAGGCTTTTTTTTGCATTTTTTTTTTTTAGTCATCCCTGCCGGGGCCCCGCCGAAAATGTCTGAATTGGGCCCCGCACTTCCTGAAGCCGGCCCTTGCCAGTGTAGACGGTGAGGGGAATCCAGATACTGCTAACAGAAAAACTCAAGCTGCAGAATTGTGCTTCTCTTGTGTGCCGGTTGGGAGCAGCACTCCCCCAAACAATCCAGCACGAGGCACAGGACCGGGATCTAGAGACAGTGAAAAAATACCTGTCAGCAGGTATCAGAGCTGTAGCTCCAGCTATGATCACGTGTCCATAAAAACTGGAGTGTCTTGAATAGTCACATGTCTGAATGTGGAATTTATCTGACAGCAGAGTAAAAATGCGCAGCGCAGAAGAGGGAGCTTTGGGGAATCGATCGGTCAAGGTGTCACAACGAGGACTTGGATTTCAAAGGGGCCGAAAAGTGCCGGGTGTCAAAATCCTATCGCAGTTTGTTGGGAAATAGGTACAAATGCTCTCAGCTTCCTTTGAAAACTAACCAAACGCAACAATAGTTCTAACGTTCTCTTGAAAGGAGGCATCGGGTCCCAAACACCTCTGCCCTCAGTACAAACACAGGTTTCCACATGCTGCTGCCTGTACACCAGCCGGATACTGTTCTCTCTACGGGCCTGACCCACCGTCCGCTAAAGCCAATAGTGGGTCTTTACATTCCCTTCAACAGACGGTAGCTCAGCCCTTGCGCCTGGAGGGATGTGACTCCAGCCCCTTCCCGGGATCCTGTCGGATCCCGTTCATAGATTCTAGGACTGGAAGGGACCTCGAGAGGTCCTCAAGTCCAGTCCCCTGTCCTCATGGCAGGACCAACTACTGTCTAGACCATCCTGGATAGACATTTATTTAACCTGCTCGTAAATATCTCCAGCATCGTAGCAGCACCTGGCTGGGCTGGATCAGACAGGAGCTGGGAGAGGGGAGTGGCTGGTGCTGTATCACGACGAGGGGAACAGGCAACAGCAAGTACTAGGCCTCCTCCGTCCACGGCTAGTGGAGAGCAGAGCAGAGAGCAGGGCGGCTGGTGGACAGCGGAGCGGAGTGGATAGCAGGGCGGCTGGAGGAGAGCAGAGCAGATAGCAGGGCGACTGGCGGAGAGGGGAGCGGAACGGATAGCAAGGTGGCTGGCGGACAGCGGAGCAGATAGCAGGGCGGCTGGCAGAGAGGAACGGAGAACAGAGCAGAGAGCAGGGTGGCTGGTGGACAGCGGAGCGGAGCGGATAGCAGGGCGGCTGGCGGAGAGGTGCAGCTGGTGGTGAAGGTTGCAGCAGAACCCCACGGAGAGACGTGGCATTCGGCCATCAACCCAGGCAGTGGAGCATGTAAGAAGCCCCCCAGACCTCCCTCACTTCCACCCAGGCTGGGAGATAAACTCCACAGAGGAATTTCTGAACTCTGGGGCTGCACTGACCAAGGCCAGAAGCCGTGGGAGGGGTGACGGTTGGGTTGCTGGACTTAAGACCCTGAGGGGAAAAGGACACTGCCACATTCACTTGGGGTGGGTCTTTGCTCATGGTTTGTGTTATGAATCCTGGTTGTGGTGTTTCCCCAACGTGATGCCACATTGTTTCCCTCCTTTATTAAAAGGCTTTTGTTACACTCAGACTCTGTGCTTGCGAGAGGGGAAGTGTTGCCTCCTAGAATTGTCCCGGGTCACTGGGTGGGGGCTGAAGCCGGGTTTTCATTGCGTTATTGAAACAGAACCCCTGGATACTGCACCCGGCCCTTGTTGCTGCCAGCTCTGACGGGCAGAAGGCTTACATACGTACTACGCTGATTCTGTCAAAGGGCGATTCACCATCTCCAGGGATAATCCCAACAACACGGTTTATTTGCGAATGAACAGCCTGAAGCCCGAGGACACCGCCCGGGATTACTGCGCAAGACGCACAGTGAACCGAAACCTATAAATGATCATACAGAAACCCCAGCTGCGGATTCCCCCTTATCCCATGGGCTGCGGAGGGGCTGCAGCTCCATAAACAAGACCCCACTGGGCGCAGGAATGGGAAGGGTCACCAGGCCAGGCATAAGGCAGGTCTACACTACGGGGGAAAATCGATATAAGATACGCAACTTCAGCTACGTGAATAACGTAGCTGAAGTCGAAGTATCTTATATTGATTTACCTACCGTCCTCATGGCGCGGGATCGATGTCCGCGGCTCCCCATGTCGACTCCGCTACCGCCGTTCGAGTTGGTGAAGTTACGGAGTTGACAGGAGTGCGTTCGGGGATCGATATATCACGTCTAGATGAGACATGATATATTGATCCCCGAGAAATCGATTGCTACTCGCCGATACGGCGGGTAGTGAAGACGTACCCATAAAGTCTCTCATTCCCAGGCAATGTTGCCTCTTGTTGCCCATCGCTCCATAGTGTCCGTGCCGGGATTTCGAAAGGAAACTAATGGATTGCGGCAGCTCTTTCTGATTTGAAAAATAACCCAGTGGAGACTGTCAGTTGGCCCCAGGGTCACTTAGTAAGGACACGTGTGAAGGGGTGTGGGAATATTCCTGGCAAAAGGAGTGACTCCGAATTGTGACGGCAAAGGCAACATGAGAGTCGGTGTGAAAGGTCATAGATATAGGGATGTTGCCCCTCAGTGTTCCATGATGGGAATGGGATTTTGAAGCCTTCAGGACACAACAGAAATTCCAGCATAAAAAGGAGAAAGTTACTGTCTACCATTTATTACTTCTTCTTCTTCTTCCTTATTATTACAATGACTGATTATTATTGTTACTTATTAGTGGTGGTGGAGTAGTTGGAGGTTGTGGTCCTAGCGCTTAGGGTCTCCAGTCATGGTCTAGGAGCCCATTGTCCGAGGCACGGTACAAACACAGACCATAAGGCCTCTCGCTATCCCACTTACTTTACAGTTCTAGCATAAATGGGAAGTGGAGCGTGAATGGGAATGGGAGTGTGAATATCAATCGTCAATAATAATCTCCCTTCAGCGCTCCCTGAATCCTCCCTCGACTCTCCCCTAAAGAAAGAGTCCCAGGCAGGCCGCTCTCGGCACGCTAATCTCAGGGAGGCTCCACTACAAAACCTTTACTCTGCCCTCAGCCTTCACCCCACAGAGTCTCCCACCTGCACCCACAGGCGGCCCCCAGGCCTGTTAAAAAGCACGAGCCAGGCTTGCTCAGATCACGTTCCTAGTGTCACGGATCATTTCAATGTAGCCGGTCACTGCTGGGAAGGGAAAGGGCCTTCCGTCCCAAATCCCTCCCAGCGCCATGGGAAATCTTCCCTCTCCAGCGGCTGTCCCAGCCCAAAGGATCCCCGGGACACGACCATAATACAGATGATAAATAATAATCATAATCTGACCCGGTATGGGAATTCCTACATGGTTTCTCTAGGCTCCTTGGTGACACCACCCAGCTCTGAGCTGCACAGCCTGCTAGACTCTGGAGAGACGTCTCCCTGAACAGCGGGGAATCAGCAGGAGTGATCCTGAGAACCTCCTACAGCAAGGTATTTTAGGGTGAGTGACCCATGCGAAGAAATGTCCTTTCTGGCTGACGTGGACTATCCTTGTTATATCACCATCTTTGAATGGCAAACGGCTAAAGCTCTTGTTCTGAGGTGATGCTGGTCACACTCTGAACAGGCTCCTATTGTTTGTCCACTGGACAGTTCATTGGGTTTTTAAGACAGTCAGTCACGAAGAGGAGGAAGCAGAACCCATGGCTCTTATCAGCGTGAGATCGGTGCCTGCCGGAGATGAACAAGGACAGACAGGGAGAACAGGTGTGGGTGTGTTTTCAGAAGAGCTCCTGCATGAAAGCGTTGTGCCACAGTTTCCCATCGGTAAGAGAAGGATAAGAGCCCTGCCCTTCCTTGAAGGGGTTTTGGAGGTTAAGGATATGAACGACTGGCAGATATTTCAGCTATGGGGGCCCATATTTTCACCTATGGTAGACACATCTCCAGTGGCGGGGGCTGGGGGGCAGGCCTTTCACAGAGGGAAAGAAGAAATGTTCATGACTTCAACGAGACAATAAAGTGGCAGGAGTTGCCGGCTACAAAGTCTGGGGAATAATGGGAGGGTGAAGACAGACTTGTTGGTTCTACTGGACAGAGCCAGTGGTGCAAGATGCTGGGCTTGAGAGAGCAGGGCAAGATCAGACTCATTGTCCCTTCAAGGGAACAGCCCGTAGGGCCCGGGAGAAATTGAGAGGCTGCAGGGCGAGGGCTGGGATATTTGATTAATTAGCAGAAACTGTGGGCGTGGGGACTGGGGAAGTGTCATAAACATACAGCTCAGGGGAGCATGAAATCCCTCCTTTACCTGTAAAGGGTTAAGAAGCTCAAATAACCTGGTTGGCACCTGTCCAAAAGCAGGGCCGGTTTTAGGCCGATTCAACCGATTCCCCTGAATCGGGCCCTGCACCTAAGAGGGCCCCGCGCCCAAGCCCCGGTACGGCGTACGGGCAAGAGCCGGTGCACTGTACCGGGGTGGCCTGGCTTCCCCGGGGGGCAATTTAAAGGGCCGGGGTGGTAGAAGCAGGGGAGCCCTGGGCCCTTTAAATAGCCCCCAGAGCCCTGGGATAGTGGGAGGCTCAGGGGCTATTTAAAGGGCCGGGGCTCCAGCTGCCTTTGCTGCACCCATTGCCCGCACCAGCCCTGCACCCCTTGCCCTGCCTGCAGCCAGACCCTACCTCCAGTCAGCCCCTGCCCTGCCTCCAGCCAGCCCCACATCCACTGGAGCCCTGCAGTTCCCAGGGCAGTAACCCTGCACACCTGCTTCAATGAGGGGGGCAGGGAGCAGCTGGGCCCCACCCATGTGCACACTCCAAGTGGTCCTTTTCCTTGAATCTTTGTCTAACTCACTTGGTGGTGGCAGCAGTACCCACCCAAGGACAAGGAAGGATTTGTGCCTTGGGGAAGTTTTTACCCTAAGCTGGTAGAAATAAGCTTAGGGGGTCTTTCATGGAGGTCCCCACATCTGTACCCCCGAGTTCAGAGTGGGGAGGGAACCCTGACATGGTGGCTGGGTCTCTGTGACTCTGCTCCCAGCTCTGCTGCTTCTGCTTCCCTGGCCCCTCTGGCCGGCGCGGCCCTGCTCCCCAGCTCAGCTCGGGCCCTGCTCCCTCCTTAGCTCGACCCCACTCTGTCTGACCCAGGCAACTCCAGCTCACAGGGAGGACGGGGCCCCCCCCGGCCTCCTGACTCCCTGATCAGCCTGCCCGCCCCGTCCATCCCGCTCAGAGGCTGACTGAGGCTGACCTGGAGCATTGGCCTCTCCCCATTCTTTTGTGCTGGGAGCTGGCCAAGCAAAACACCCCACTGAATGTCAGTAAGGGGACAACAGCCCCCTCCCACTGGGGCGAGTCAATAAGATCCCTGGCAGGAGGAGAGTGTGTCTCGTACAAGGCGGGGGCATGCAAATGAGGGAGACGGTGTCCTGTTTAAATCTGTGCCTCTCTCTGCCCAGGCTGCACCCGGAGACCCGATTCGCAGCCTCCTGGGTCTGAGCAGTTCCCAGCCAGTCGCCTGAGAACTTTCCGCTCCAGCACCAGGAAAAATGAGATTTTTGCTCCTTTTAAGTTTCGTGGCAGCAGCTTTAGAAGGTACGTTCCTCCCTCTGAATAACTGGCAGAGTTAGAGGAACATTGTGTTATCGCTATTTCTATGCCGATAGTAATGGCCTGTCTTTATTCTCAGGTGTCCGGTCCCAGGTCAAGCTGGTGGAGTCCGGAGGGGGGGTGAAAAGCCCCGGAGAGTCTGTTTTCCTCACCTGCAAAATCTCCGGGTTCGTCCTCAGCGATTCCTACATGAGCTGGCTCCGACAGGCTCCAGGAAAGGGACTAGAATGGGTCAGTTCTATAAACCCCGACGGGAGCCAGACACGCTACCGTGATTCAGTGAAAGGCCGATTCACCATCTCCAGGGATAATTACGAGAATGAGCTGTATCTGCGACTGTCCCACCTGGAACCCGAGGACACCGCCATCTATTACTGTGAGAAAGGCACAGCGACACCCCCTTCTCCCAGCAGCCACGTGGGGGCAGCAGTGACAGTCACCCCGCTTCGGGCTTAGACAGGAGACCTGGCAACTGGGTGAATGTAACACAAACCTACCGTTTGTGTTACATTCACCCTACGGTTACTCACATCTTCTTGTCAAGTGTTTGAAATGGGCCATCCTGAGGATCACTACAAAAGTTTTTTTTTTCTCCTACTGATAATAGCTCACGTGAATTGATTTATCTCATTAGAGTTGGTAAGGCAACCTCCATCTTTTCTTGTTCTCTGCATATATATCGCTCGCTACTGTATTTTCCACTGCGTGCATCTGATGAAGTGGGTTTTAGCCCACGAAAGCTTATGCCCCATTAAATGTGTTAGTCTCTAAGGTGCCACAAGGACGCCTCGTTCTTTCTGCCGTCGGTGTCTCCCTTTCCTTCCCAGAGCCCCCCTGAGCCTGCGGTGCGCAGGTCCCTCCCTTTATGGGGGAACCCCAATCCGGAGTGAGTCCGGTTTTGCGTCACTCTCCCCGCCGAGACCCGGCACGTTGGCTCTCCCGGGACCCGTCGCGGTGTCAGACTCACAGGACAGCCCCCGCCAGTGTACAGGAGACAAGCGCATTGCGGGACTGCTCCAGTGCCCGTCAGAGTCAATAGGGTTCACCCCCCTGCCCTCATTGGGGTTTGCCTCACACCCAATGGATGGAGCAAATTCCTCATGGCGCCAAACCCTCCGCTAGTGCAAAGTCACTGCAACTGCTTTCAGTGTCCGCGAGTTACTCCTGACTGACACCAGGGCGGCTCTGGGCCTTTCAGCAAACCGGGACCTTTATTGCATTAACGCAGCGGAAGGTGATTAGTTCATTATAACCGATGTGGGGCCCCTCGCCGTGGCGTCGCCCCCCTTCACAAGCGGTTATTGCCTCTATCCCCACAACCCCCCCACGGTGAGGCCGGGGAACTCTCACAGCCCCTGGTTCAAAGAGGCGGGACTGAGGCAGAGAGGTGGAGGCTGCGGTATGGAGGAGCCATTCCGCGTCCGGGCGGGGCTGAGGGGCAGAGCTCACCCCGCGCCCGAATAAACCCCACGCCGCTGAGCCTGGGAACGTGACACCGCTGGGACTTTCCAACGCGGCTCGTGGATTGTTTCCACCCACCCGCCATTGGGAAATCCCTGCCCGGGCTCTGCGCCGGTGTCAGTGGGTGGAGCTGAGACGTCCCAACCCACAATAAAGTTCCACGATGTCCTGGAGTCCCCATGGAGATAGACCCGCCCCTCAGCCCTCGGTGACATCACTCAGCCCAGGGCTGGCACTCGGGGCACTGGGGGCAGTCGCGTGACTAACGGGGCCGGATGAACGTTTTGTGGGCCCGGCGCCAAACAGATTTGTGGCCCCGATGGAGTCAGTTGCCAGATGCACAGGGCCCCACCTGGCCCTGTGCTGCCAGGTTCCCCTTCCCCTCGGGGGCAGGCCCATGCTGCGCCACATAGCCCCCCCGGCCAACACCGGAACACCCCCTGGTTCCCTATGGCCAGAGCCCCGACAAACTCACTGTGACCTCCCCTCCCCCACAAATGCACAGCACCCTGCACAACACCCCCCTCGCCCAGCACCCCCCTGCCCCCAGCCCCACCACCAGGGCCGTCCTTAGGATTTATGGGGCCCTGCACAGTATTATTAAACTGGGCCCCCTATGTCTGAGTTGCGGCACAGCCACCACTCCCTCCCGGGGAGACAGGCCATACCCGGAGCCGGAGGGGCTCTGGGGTCCAGACAGGGGGCAGAGAGGAGCAGGGAGCGGGGCCAGGGGGTGGAGAGGAGCCCTCAGCCTGAGGAGGAAGTGGTGGGTGGGGGGAGCCAGCGGGGTCTCGGGGTGCAGGGCAAGTGGAGCAGGCTGGGGCCCCTCTGAGCATGGGCCCGGCTCCATGGAGCCACTGGGGCCATTGTAAACCCGACCCTGGTGACTAAGGGTTGTAGAAAGGAACACGACGGGATTCACTGGGATGGCTCAGGGAGAGGCGGCGCTGAGGGAGAAGCAGAGGCATGTTCGTGGGGGATAACGGGGGCACTAGGGTCACACAACGCAGGTCCCACTGAATGAGATTTGGCCCAGGACTTCCCAAAGTCTCATGTGACACGTGACACAGAAACCTCTTTGTGCCACCTGGCAGAAGCCACAGGGTGAGGGGGGGGGGAGTTTTACAGGGATCCCCTGGGTGAAGTATATGCAGAACAATTCACCAAAGGATGGCAGGGAAGGTGTCTGCTGAGAGCCAGGAGTCATCAGCATCTTTGTGAAATGTATGTAGGATCCTGATCTTTTACCTCGGCTGGCCACCATATCACGTCTTCTACTTCCTGCGGGTCTTAGGTGATGCACTACATTCAGTGATGAAAAAATTCCTGGACATGGGCATCCTCTTTGCCGATGGCCTCCTCTATTTTCACAGCTGCCTCACTCCCATCGTCTTCCTTTCCATGGGCCAGGAGTTCATGGCCTGCAGAGAAAATGCATGTAACTACCAAAATGCTGTGCACTTGGCAGGAGAGCCAGCTGAATAGGGGAGAAATGTTCACGGGGAGATGGGATCCATTCACGAACTATACGCTAGCTCCAGATAACGAGCTTCCTAAGTGTGTTGTGTCCCCCTATAGTAACTGAACTGTACAAGAAGATGACAGCCTACTACTGCTAATGCACTTAGCTGCTCCTTAACCTCTGTGCTTAAAGTGTGGTGCTGAACGTTCTAGGTCCAATCCCTGCTGATGGCACGTGCTGGGGGAGGGGGATCACTACACAAAAAGGGATCGAAATTCATGACCAATATTTTTCACAAGGAATGGCTGGGCCTGCAGCGCTTGGGGCACTTGACCACAGGCCTGAGCCGACGGGCGGCTTCCCACCGCTATCAGTGGGAACTGGATCAGACCATTGGCAGCAAAGCTTGCTCAGGATGCTTTGCTATCGTGCCACTAAAATGCTGGTCTGTAGCATTCTCTGGTGTTCGTGTCCCTGCTGATTTTCTAGGCTCAGTGTCGACATCTAACAGCCTCACAGAACAGCTGGGGTGATTTTCTTTTGCCAATAAAGGGATTTTCTCCCCGTGATGCTCTCATTTGAAATAAGTGGCAGTGGCTCTGTGTTGGGGATGGTCGGTCTGAGCATCTTGTGCTTCAGATGGGGTGGCCACCTAGTGGCTAGAAGGGAACAAATTCCAGTGTTCCAGAGTCTGATCCTGCAGCTTCCCTCGCCCATGTGAGGGGCCGTGAGGCTCAAAGCCCAGCCCACAGAGCAGTTCAAAGACAAGAGCTGGACCAGATGAGCTGAGGAGTCAGGACTCCTGGGTTCTACCCTGGAATTCTGAGGGGAAAGGGGTCTAGTGGTTGTGGGGGGCTGGTGGGAGTCAGGAGCACCCGATGAAACTACTGAGCAGCAGCCACAAGGACCATGGGAGCCCAGACTGTCTCTCCAGCAGGCAGCCGCGGTGACACTGGGTCCGTGTTCAGTGCTCAGAGCGAGGTTGCTTTATCCTGCAGTGGTGTGTCGGGCTGGCGGTTTTGCTTTCTCATACAGTGGGCCACACATAATGCAGTTGAATAGTGAGGGTGGTTTGCTCTTCTGTTCCCCTGTCTTTGGTGGCACTTGGAGCACATTGTAGGCAGCCATTAGCTCAGTCTTCATGCCTGTGTGCGGTGGGAAAGGAAGTTGACTTGTCCGAACGTCAGGCAATGGCAGTGCTGGGAACCAAATCCTTTCTACCCACTTCCCCTGCTCGAACCCTGCAGACCCAAATCCCTCCTCGAGCTGCAGATGGGACCCAGGAGTCCTGATTCTCAGCCTCCTGCCCTCCCCCAACTCTAAGGAGGAGACACAACTTCCCTCCCAGTACTGAAATGAAATGAAATGGAGATATCCTATCTCCTAGAACTGGAAGGGACCTTGAAAGCTCATCGAGTCCAGCCCCCTGCCTTCGCTAGCAGGACCAAGTACTGATTTTGCCCCAGATTCCCTAAGTGCCCCCTCAAGGATTGAACTCACAACCCTGGGTTTAGCAGGACAATGCTCAAACCACTGAGCTATCCCTCCCCCAATAATGAGTTGTATGTGTAACGTAGGAGGCCCTCCACTCAAAGCATAACAGATGACCCAAACCCAACCTGCTCGGGCCCATCACTATGAGGAGTCTGACACACAGATTGGAAAATACTTGCAGTAGGTCGGCACGAGGGAAGGTGCAGGGCACCCAGGGGGCAGTGGGGCAGATGGAGCACTGACACATGGCATCTTGATACCTGGCACTATCAGGAAATGTGCCGCCATACGGCCGATGCTTTTCCCGGGACACCTGGGAAGGTGGGTCCCAGAAATAAAAGAGGTGGCGTGTTAGGAGTATTAGTGTCAATGTAGGATCCAGGCCTGTAGTTTCGCCTGAGATAGGACTTTGAGTTCGGCTCGCCTGGTGGGTTCTGGATGTACAGTTCTACTAATATGTGTGAACAAAGACAGACGCTGTAACTGCAGCTTTTGCCTAAACCCGCTGGGTTTGTGAGTATAATGGGACTAGATAAGAGCAGTTAAAGTGTTACTGGGCATGGGGGGAGGGTAATAGACAAGCCCACACTTGAAGGCTGCCTCAACTCCTTGCCCCTCCCAGGGGGTACCACAGGGGTGGGACGAAGACCCCAACTCACGACCCTCCAAAATGGAACATGACCATAGGCTGTAAGGGGTGGGACTAGGGCCGTGCCTTGCAGGCATATTTGGGCCTACTAAGAAGGAGGAGGTGGGAAATGGGGAGCGGGGACACAGGCGCAGTCAGAGCTGGGAACTAACCCCAATAACCGTGGCATTTGCCTGCACTTCAGACTTCTGGTCTTCTGCTTTCTGTCTGCGCAACAGGAACCGAGGGAGGGGGTGAAGGGGAAGCCCTCTAACAGCCCCTCCCAGAGCTGCAGCTAGAACCCAGGAGTCCTGGGTCCCCTCCTGGGTTCTCTGGGCTGCACTGTGCTGCCCCTGAGTCTATAACCCTGTGTCCATCCTGCACAGCCCAGACCACATCAGGCCAAGGCTGGGCTGCGATCCAGGCAGCGGGGCTGGAACAATGTGTATAGGGGAGCTGAGAGCCACTGTAAACCCTGGATATAATGGAAACCACTTCAAGCCGCACCCCCCTGTACTGCTAGTGCCAGCACCTATGGGTCCAGGGCAGAGTTAAGGGGATTTCAGGCAGCACCTTCACTCTGCATTGCCAGGGGAGTCAGTGCTCAGCCCCGTGACTGGGTCCCAGCTCAGCTTGACCCTTGACCTGGGGATTCACGAGGTTCTGGGGGTGATGCCCAGTCTAGTACTTGGTGTAGGAACCGTTTCCCCAGCACAGGGAACCCAGAGGGTCTGATTCCACCCAGCCGAGCGGGAGCTGGAGTGGGTCTGGCCCTGCTTTAACCCTTTGAGTTCTCAGCACAGCCTTCAGATGGGCAGCTCTCAGCCCTGGGGAGAGGGGAGCTGGATGGGCCCAGCCATGGGCAGTGGAATGGCTGTGGGGGCAGGGAGGGTGGGGTAAGACACCCAGGGGTGCAAGAGAGGGAGTGGCCCCAGTAACTCCTGAGGAGACACGTACACACAATCCCACACACAGACCTACACACGCTCTCTCCCTATGCCCTGGGACGGTGCCCACGTTCCCAGTCTCTCCCTGCCTAGAGACCACGGACAGTTCCCTTCACTGCAGGGAGATCTCAGCAGCGACCAGCAGGGGCTTAACCCCCGCACCACTACCTGCAAGCATAGTAACCATCCCCCACTGCCATGAAAGCACATAGATCAGTGACCCCTCCCGGCGGGGTGTGTGGGGGGGGGGCAGGATCTGCCACACCCCTGCCCCCTCCACTCCCACACAAGACCCTGGGCACAGTGGGGAAGGGGTGCAGGGACCTGCCAGGAACAGGCAGCCCAGCATCATGAGCTGCTGCGACAGTGCAGGGGCCTGGGGGGTTAAAGGCACCGGCTCCTCCCAGGTCCAAGGGTCGCTGTGCCTGGCAGGGCCTCCAAAGGCTGAGTGGCGCTGGCTTGGCCCGAGTCCAAGGGTTGCTGAGGGGGGAGGGGGGAGCAGAGGGCCTGGTCGTGTTACACAACCCCACAGAGGGCTCCCACCCCAGGCACGGGACTGTTCTCCCAGCTGCAGACACCAGCGCAGGCCCTTGAGTTGTTCCAGGAGCGCGCCAAGGAATCAGCTCGACTGGTGCCAAGGTGCAGCTGGCTCTGGGGTGGGAGAGCCAAGTAACAGCCTCACCCTGCTCCCTGCAGATTGAGCCTCCCATTGCCAGGCTGAGGCGCTGGAGCCCCCTGACTTTCAGGAGAGAGGACCCCCCCACACCGCTCCCTGCAGCACAGCTCCCCGAGTAGCGCACAGGGACCCACACTGACGCCGGGAGTCTGTCTCTGTCCCAGCCCTGCCATGGCGCGTGAATACTTCACCCACAAGGGAGTGCTGTTCCCACGCCTGGATTATTCCCCCGAGAAGCTGAGCTACGTGGAGGATGAATTCCAGGTGCAGGACGACGACGTCTTCAACATCACCTACCCCAAGTCAGGTAGGGGAGAGCGTGTGTGTGTGTGTGTGTGTGTGTAGGGGGCTCCTGACACACACAGGGACATTAGATGGAAACACCAAACCCGTCACATGACCTGATTTCCTAGACGCCAGACTCCGGGTACCCCCCTTCCCGCCCAGAGTGAGACAAAGCAGGCTGCTCCCTGGGGCCCAACTCGCCCACCTGGTGCTGGGCTGGCTCTCTGCAGACCCACTCTGATCACAGGCTTTCTCCAGAGCCACCGGCAGGGCCAGGAGACCCCTGGCACAGCAAAGTGAGAGCTTCTCATTTTAGCATTGAGGGGAGGGATAGCTCAGTGGTTGGAGCATTGGCCTGCTAAACCCAGGGTTGTATGTTCAATCCTTGAGGGGGCCATTTAGGGAACTGAGGTAAAAATCTGCCTGGGGATTGGTCCTGCTTTGAGCAGGGGGTTGGACTAGATACCCCCTGAGGTCCCTTCCAACCCTGATATTCTATGAATGCACCTCGGGGGCTGGGGGCCAGGTTCTCTCCCTGGCTCTGGGAGCAGAGGGGGACCTAGCAGGTTGAGGGGTTGTTTCAGGCCCATTAACCCTTTCACCCCCAGGCACTAACTGGATGCTGGAGATTCTGAGTCTGATCCGTTGTGGCGGGGACCCCGGCTGGGTGCGCAGCGTGCTGAACTGGGAGCGGGCGCCCTGGGTGGAGAACCTCCTGGGGCTGGAGGCTGCCCTGAAATACCCCCCGCCCCGTCTGCTCTGTTCCCACCTCCCCGTCCAGCTCTTCCCCAAGTCCCTGCAGCGCTCCAAGGCCAAGGTGAGAGACGGGAGAGCAGGGGCTGCGGGTCGGGATTGAGGGGCACCGACAGGGCTGTGTGTCGGGAGGGGGGTGAATCCAGGGCTGCTGCTGGGTGTGAGTTACAGCAATGTGGGCGTGCGAAGGAGCAGGCAGTGGGGTGCGGCGACTCCTTCTCCCTCCAGAGAGGGTGGGGAGGTGACGGCCCGGGGTGAGTGGCTAATTGCTGGGTTCACTTGGCATCCCCCTCCCCTGATTGGTAGTGACCCCCCCCACTCCCGCCAGATCATCTACACCCTGCGCTGCCCCAAGGACATCCTGGTCTCGCTGTACCACTTCTCCAAGCTGCTCCGCCTCTTCAAGGACCTTGGCTCACTGGACTCCTTCCTCGAGGACTTCCTGAGCGGGAACGGTGAGCAGCACCCCGGGGTCCTCGGGGGCCCTGCTGCAGCTAGGGATACGCAGGCAGCCTCCTCCCACCCAATGCCTGGGCTCCCAGCCACTCACTGATGGGATCCAGTTTGTGCATCCCCAGCCAGCTCTGAGCTGCCCTTTGCCCAGGGCCCAGCACAGCTTAATAGGCTGCTGCACGGCCGTCCGGCTGCGCACCATGGAGGGAACTTAGGTGGAGGTAGTGCTTAAGTTGTGCTAGGGCCCTGGCACCTCCGGGCCTGGCAGTTCAGAGCCCGGCACCGGTGGGCCTGGCAGTTCAGGGCCCCGGCACCTCCAGGCCTGGCAGTTCAGAGCCTGGCACCTCCGGGCTGGCTGCATCAGTTATGAATGTAAAAAAATTGCTTGAGCCCTGGCACCACTTTAATTATAAATTAAACAGTGGGTGGAGGGGCCGGGTGGTGCCAGCTCTGGGGTCACTGTGCTGCTCTCCCCTGCACAGTGCTCTATGGCTCCTGGTTCGACCACGTCACTGGCTGGATGGGGCTGAAGGGCAACGAGAACTTCTTCTCCATCACCTACGAGGAGCTGCAGCAGGTAGATAAACCCCCCCTTGGGCCACACCCACATAACTCCACCCCCTGGTGACACCCTCACATAGCCTCTCCAGCCACCCCACACATAGCCCCCCCGAGCCACCCCCACACGTAACCCCGCCCCAAAGGCATCCCCACATGTAACCCCTCCCCTGATCCACCCCCACACGTAACCCCGCCCCCGAGCCACCCCACACGTAGCCCCGCCCCAGGCCCCCAGCCAGGTGGTGTTCTAGGGTGTTGCCAGCCCCAGCTCCCCAGGCCTCGGCGCCCATGCCCCGGGTGTTGGCTCCTCCTGGCTTTTGCATTCCTCTGCCCCTGGCCTGGAACAGGGTCTGACCTCAGGTGGCCAACGTGGCTCATGGCCAAGGCCCTCTGCCCTTGAAGGCGTCTCTTCCTCAGCGCCCAGTGGGGAGCAGGACCCTGCGGGGGGAGGGAACCGAGGCACATGTGGGCCATAAAATTGTCACCCTAGAATCACCCTCTTCACGGCAGCGGGTGTCTCCCCCAGGATCTGCGGGGCAGCGTGCAGAGAATCTGCCACTTCCTGGGGAAGGAGCTGAGTGAGGAGCAAGTGGCCGCGGTGGTGGAGAACGCCTCCTTCCAGAGCATGAAGGGGAACAAAATGTCCAACTACTCGCAGCTGTCGGACAAGTACATGGACCACCAGAAGGGGGAGTTCCTGAGGAAAGGTGAGTCCAGGCCTGGGCTAGCAGGGGGCTGTGGGTTGGGAGTGAGGGGCACCAGCAAAGCTGCGGGGGCAGGGCTGGGGGGCAGGGGCTGTGGTTTGGGAGTGAGGGGCATGGACAGAGCTTGCGGGGGCAGGGCTGGGGGGGGTGATGTGGGTTGGGAGTGAGGGGCACCAGCAGAGCTGCGGGGGCAGGGCTGGGGGGCAGGGGCTGTGGGTTGGGAGTGAGGGGCACCAGCAGAGCTTGCGGGGGCAGGGCTGGAGGGCAGGGGCTGTGGGTTGGGAGTGAGGGCCACCCTAGACCATACCCCCTGTGGCTTGCAGGGATCTGCGGTGACTGGAGGAACCATCTCTCGGAGGCACAGAGCCAGCGATTCGACACCGTTTACCGGGAGTGGATGCAGGGTCTGGGCATGACCTTCCCCTGGGACTGACGGCCTCGCGCCCGCCACATCTGTACCCGCAATACACCGGCCCTGTGCCACCCACGTGCTGCTGCTCTTACTGTGCCCTGGGAGATGCCCCCTGGGGCAGCCTCACTAGAGCGTCAGCAATAGGCAGAGCTGGGCTGGAGCATGTGTCCGGCAGAGGTCAGTGAGCGCACGCATGGCAGGGCTCAGCTGAGGTGTATTTAAAATCTGTCCATTGCAGGGCAGTGTGAAAGTCTGCACAGAGCCAGCCTGGAACATGATGCGGGAGATGGGCCTCTGTGCAGGGAGCAGCCTGCTCTGTCTCTCTCGGGTTTGAGTTCCTGTGCGTGAGGGCGCTGGATTCGAAGAAATAAAAGCAGGTGATGTGGCAACCTTCCAGCAAGAGGATTTGGTTTTTTAATCTAACTTCTCTGGGTTTGCCATGAACAGAACATGATCCCATCCAGCAGGAAGCAGCAGGAACAAACACATGCACGCACGCACACACACACACACACTCTCTCTCTCTCCCCCCATACCACCCGCCCCCATTCCAAAGGTTGTGATTGCGGGTGACCAAGTTCCCAGGTAGATCCCTGCAATACCCCCAGGGGCCAGGATGCTGTCGTAGCATATGACACAATTCTCATAACTTCACATGCATTAATGATACACATCTATGGATAGAAAAATGACTTTCAGCAGATCATGCCCTTTCCCCTGATGCCTCACACGCCCTGCTTTATATGCAATATCACAATTATATATGTAAGCAGAGTCAGGATGAGCTCTAACCTGACATCTAGTGATGAATTATGGCTAGTGTGGAAAAGAATTTCAGGGGCTGATGGTGTTTGCATAGGCACACCCACCCCGCCTAGCATAGCCCACGGCAGCCCAAAATGTGGGATCCCCAATTTCTCTGTTATTGGGGCAGGAGGAATAAAGTGTTGTCACCCTGATTATGTGAATGAGGAGCTATGAAACTGCTTTATGACAGAGGGTCTCACCATCAATTAAGTAGCACTCGCTAGACAAGAGACATGGGAGCCAAAACCCAGTGAATTGAGAGAGGGTGTGGACAGGTGTGTGTATCTGATGGTATGGGCCCCTTCTGAGGGCACTGGCATACCAATTGTACCTCCTTTTCTCTCTTCATAGTTGAATAGCAGAGCTAATTTTGATTCTATTAGGAGTCTAGCTAGAGGCTTCTGAGCTGAATTTACTTTGGGCCAATGGTGCACCAGCACTGGGGCTCTCCTACTACAGGCTGAAATCACTTAGAGCTGCAATCACTAAAAGAGCTAAGCTTACTGAGCTGAGATCACTGAGGGCTGTGTTAACTAGTGGGGGAGCCTGAAGATCTATCGCTAAGTGGCTGGCAGAGCAGTTTGCAGGACAGCTGGAGCAGTGAGCACAGCAGAGTGGAGCTGAGCAGTTTGTGGTGTACAACTGTACATCTGTACAACTGCGGTGTACAACTGCAGATTCTCCCAATCCCGCTAGGAGACCATCTACAAGTCTTTGGAAGGTGGCAGGTGCATTTCGCAGCCCGAAAGGAAGCACATTAAATTCATACACCCCTGCATGGGTGATGAAGGCTGACCTTTCCTTGGCGGGTTCACCTGCCAGTACCCCTTGGTTAAGTCTAAGGTAGAGATGAATTGGGCATGTCCCAGTTTCTCCAATAGCTCATATGTGCGTGGCATTGGATAGTTGTCAGGATGAGTTACAGCATTTAGCTTATGGTAGTTCACGCAAAAGCGTATTTCCCCATCTGGTTTGGGAACTAGAACCACTGGAGATGCCCATACACTGCTAGAGGGGTGGATTATACCCATCTGTAGCATGTCCTGGATCTCCCGTTCTATAGCAGCTTGGGCGTGAGGAGACACCCGGTAGGGTGGGGTTCTAATTGGGTGAGCATTACATGTGTCAATGGAGTGGTACACCCGTTCGGTCTGTTCTGGGATGGCTGAGAACACTGGCACAAAGCTAGTGCACAGCTCCTTGATCTGCTGTCGCTGCAGACGTTCAAGGGTCAGGGAGAGGTTCACCTCTTCCATGCCACCGTCACTCTTTCCTTCATAGTAGACACCTTCAGGCCACTCAGCGTCATCTCCTCCCTGGGCTGTAAACTGGAAAACCTTTAATTCTCTGGAATAAGGGCTTAAGAGAATTAACATAGTATACCTTAGGCTTTATTTTGCAGGTGGGGAATGCTATGAGATAGTTAACAGCTCCTAGGCGCTCCTGGACTGTGAATGGCCCTTCCCACGACGCTTCCATTTTATGGGCCTGGAGTGCCTTTAAGACCATGACTTTGTTTCCTACTTTGAAGGACCGTTCTCTAGAATGTTTATCATACCAGGCCTTCTGCTCTTCCTGAACCTCTGTTAGGTTTTCTCTAGCAAGGGCTAAAGAGTGTCGGAGGGTGTTTTGTAGTCCCTGGAGAAGGCGTAGAACCCTCCCATTGCTGCTTCACCAACTGTAATGGCCCCTTAACCTCGCGGCCATACACAAATTCGAATGGTGAAAACCCTAAACTGGGATGTGGTACAGCCCTGTAGGCAAAAAGCAACTGCTGCAACACTAGGTCCCAATCATTGGCGTACTCATTTACGAATCATGGCCCCCAAAGTTCCATTAAATCTCTCCACCAGGCCATTTGTTTGATGGTGGTAAGGGATGGCCACCATGTGGTTCACCCCCATGAGCTTCCCAGAGATTTTTCACGGTCCCTGCCAAGAAATTAGTTTCCGAATCCATAAGGATGTCGGAGGGCCAACCTACCCTGCCAAAAATGTCTGTTAGTGCCTGGCACACACTTTTAGCCCTGGTGTTGCTTAGAGCTACTGCTTCCAGCCATCGGGTAACAAAATCCATGAAAGTCAGTATGTACTGCTTTCCTCTGGGGGTCTTCTTTGGGAAAGGACCTAGAATATCCACAGCTACTCGCTGAAATGGGACCTCAAATTATGGGGAGTGGCTGGAGAGGGGCTTTGACCTGGTCTTGGGGTTTTCCCACTCGTTGGCAAATCTCACAAGACCAGACATAATTAGAAATGTCTTTGCCCGTTCCCTCCCAGTGGAAAGACTTCCCCCAAACAGTCTTTGGTTCGGTTCACCCCAGAATGGCCACTGGGATGATCATGGGCTAAGCTCACGAGCTTTACCTGGTACTTAGCTGGAACCAGAGATGAAAGTAAGCCGGTACGGTACGGTATGGTACAGCGTACCAGCAAGAGCCAGTACACCGTGCCGGACCACACTGGTTTCCACGGTGGGGATTTAAAGGGCTCAGAGCTTCCTGCCGCTGCGGGCAGCCCAGAGCCCTTTAAATCCCGGCCGCGGCTCCGGCAGCTGGGCTGGGGCCAGGATTTAAAGGGCTCGAGGCTCCCCACAGTGGCTGGGCCCCGGGCCCTTTAAATCCCAGCCCCAGCCCGGCAAAGCTCGGGGTTCCCCGTGGTGGCTGGAGCCCCAGACCCTTTAATTTGCCCCTGAACCCCGGGGGGGCTCCCAGACACCTCTTCAGCTGGGAGCCCCTGGTTGATTTAAAGGCCCTGGGGCTCCTAGCCACTGCCAGTGCCCCAGGGCCTTTAAATCTTGAGAGGCCACGCCCCTTCCGCTTGAGGCCACGCCCCCTCAGGACTCCGGCAGTACCGGTAAATCCTGTAAGTTACTTTCACCCCTGGCTGGAGCTACTAACTGTCTTTGAGGATGCCAGTCTTCCTGGTGTCCACCAGAAAGAGTCTCCTTGTGTAAAAGTTCTTGTTCTACAACAAACCGGGATCGGTTAGAAGAGCTGAGGCGGTGGGGTGCTCCATGCCGCCGCCCAAGCTTTCTGAAGGCTGTCACCTGCTTCCTGCTCAGCCTGGAACTGTTCCCTTGATGCTGGAGACATCGGTTCCTCCTTGGACTGTGGACTTGGGCTTGGTCTCTCTTGAAGCGATGCAGGTGATGAGGTTGTTTCTGTTGACTGTGAACCGCTCTCCGCTGGTGCACTATGTGGTATTTCAGGCTCTAGCTGAGCCTCTTGGGTAGGGTTATCTGCTGCTTCTGCCAGTTCAGGCTCACTGGTGACCTCTGGCGTTGGAGTTGTAAACGGGTTTGCAAGCGCTGGACTCAGTGCTGGCAACGGTTCTGGTGCTGGTTGCTTTGCCAGTTCCGGGACTGGCTTTGGCTGGTCTCTGGGATTGGCTCCACTATGGCTGTTGCAGCCGTTGGCAGGGGATCCAGTTCCACCACCTGTCTGGGTCTCTGGTAACACAGACGGGGCCCTGGTGGAAGGCTCGGGAACAGAGATAGGTGTGAAGGCTGGCTTAGCCTGGCTGCAGGTGACCCTTCCCACCCTCTTGGCTAGCTTCACATGGCTGGCCAAATCTTTCCCCAGCAGCATGGGAATGGGATGATCGTCATAGATGGCAAAAGTCCCCATTCCAAACCAGCCCTTGTACTGGACAGGCAACTTGGCTGTAGGCAAGTTTAAAGAGTTTGACATGAAGGGTTGAATTGTCACCAGGGCTTCTGTGTTGATGAATTTGGGGTACACTAGGGATTGGTGGATAGCTCACACTTGTGCTCCAGTGTCCCTCCACATGATAATCTTCTTCCCGCCCACACTCAGTTTCCCTTCGCTCTGAGGGTACCTGGAAGGCATCTGGGCCTGAGGACCTTGGGTGTGATTCTGGTGTAATGAACTGCAGTCGGTTGGGGTTCTTGGGGCAGTTGGCCTTCACACGCCCCAGCTCATTACATTTAAAACATCGCCCAGCTGACTGGTCACTGGGGCAAGGTGCAGGGCTGGTGCAACCATTTAAGTGAACTAGGCGGTCACCTAGGGCAGCAACCGCGGTGGCCGGATCTTCGGCCGCCCCTGTCGCCGCCGGCATTTAGGCAGAGGGAACTGGGGCAGGGGAGTGCGGGGAGGGACGCCTGCAGCAAGTATATGGGGAGGAAGGAGGTGGCACCAGGGGAACTCCCTGCCCCAGCTCACCCCTACCCCGCCTCCTCCCCAGCACACCGTGGCTGCTTCACTTCTCCCGCCTCCCAGGCTTGCGGCGCCAATCAGCTTAGGCGCCATAAGCCTGGGAGGCGGGAGAAGTGAAGCAGCGAGGGCGTGCTCGTGCTCAGAGCAGGGGTGAGGTGGGTGCCTCAGGGTGGGGAGCTGCCGCAGGGGAGGAGACGTCTCAGGGCAGATGGGGGAGCAGCCATGGGGGGGGCGCCTCAGGGCAGAGGCGGTGCAAGGTAGAAGTTTCGCCTAGGGCGTGAAACATCCTTGCACCAGCCCTGGCGAGGTGGGTTGCTGGAGACGGGTGTGGTGGGGCAATAAGGTGTCTGGGGTTTTCCTTGGGATGGAGGTGGGGTCTTGGGTTGCCCCTGGTGATAGGGTTTTGTTTCGGGTTGCCTCTTCTGGTATTTGCCCCAACTACTACTAGTTTTTCTTCTTTTCTGCCACCTCCACCCATTTGGCTCCAATCTCCCCTGCCTCAGTTACAGTTTTGGGCTTCCCATCTAGGATGTACCTTTCTATTTCCTCAGGAAAACCCTCTAGGAACTGCTCCATTTTTATTAGGAAAGACAGCTCTTCTGGAGATTTAATGCTTGCTCCTGATATCCAGGCATCCCAATGTGGTAGGCGTGCCGGGAAAATGCTTCATCAGGTTTCCACTTTAGGGCTCTGAACCACCGATGGGCATGCTCGGGTGTTAGCCCCATTCTGATTCTGGCCTTGTTTTTAAAAAGTTTGTAGCTGTTCATGTGTTCCTTAGGCATTTCAGCCACCACCTCTACTAACAGTCCACTGAGCTGCAGCCTCAGCTCACATGTACTGCTCTGCAGAGATGCTGTACCCAAGGCAGGCCCTTTCGAAGTTTTCTAAGAAGGCCTCGGTATCATCACCTGCCTTGTAGGTGAGGAATTTTCTGGGATGGGAAGCGGTACCTGGAGAGGGGTTGCTAGGGTTGTCTGGTAGATCCTGCCTAGCCCTTACTAACTCTAGTTCATGCTTCATCTCTTTCCTTCTGCTCCATAGCTCTCCTGTGGGCAGCCTTCTCCCTCTCCATCAGTCTTGTGTTCATTTTCTTGCTCTGTGGCTTCCAGACTGGCCAGCTCTAGTTTATTAGTGGCATCACTGGTACTTATTTTCCTGCTCTCTTTTGCTGGGTCACACCCCCTCTGCAGTTCACTGAAACTGGGATGCACCCAGCTCAGGGCTGCTTAGTTAAAACTCACTATATCAGAAAGGTAGAGAAAAAAAACCCCAAAAGCCCCACAATTCAGCTTGTAAATTCCTTTTGCCAGCTGCTTGCTCACAGCTTGAAACCTTCTCTTAACAAAGACCCTTGTTAAAAAACTTAACACCTCTGCCTTCAGCTCTGCTTTCTAAGCAGCTAAAAAGAAGAACAAAAAAAATCTTATGACTTTTGGTTTAAAATGATCCCACCGCTCTGACACCATGTCAAGGTTCCTTTCCCTCCCCTGAACTCTAGGGTACAGATGTGGGGACCAGCATGATAAGCCCTAAGCTTAATTACCAGCTTAGATCTGGTTGCTGCCACCATCCAAATTGTTAATCAGTCATTTGGGAAACTCTGTCTACCTCCCTCACAGAATATCTCCCTCCCCAATACTATAACCCTTCCCTGGGTAGCCTTGAGAGACTCCTCCACCAATTCCCTGTGGAACACCGATCCAAACCCTTGGATCTTAAAACAAGAAAAAAAAATCAATCAGGTTCTTAAAAAAGAAGGCTTTTAATTAAAGAAAGAAAGGTAAAAATCTCTGTAAAAGTCAGGATGGAAAATAACTTTACAGGGTAATCAGATTCATAGAGCCCAGAGGAACCCCCTGTAGCCTTAGGTTCAAAGTTACAGCAAACACAGGTAAACTCTTTAGCAAAAGGAACATTTACAAGTTGAGAAAACAAAGATAAAACTAACACGCCTGGCCTGGCTGTTACTTACAAGTCTGAAATATGAGAGACTGGTTCAGAAAGATTTGGAGAGCCTGGATTGATGTCTGGTCCCTCTTAGTCCCAAGAGTGAACAACCCCCAAAACAAAGCACACAAAGCCTTCCCCCCCACCAAGATTTGAAAGTATCTTGTCTCCTTATTGGTCCTTTGGGTCAAGTGTCAGCCAGGTGACCTGAGCTTCTTAACCCTTTACAGGTAAAAGGATTTTGGTGTCTCTGGCCAGTCGGGATTTTATAGTATTGTACACAGGAGGGCTGTTACTATCATAGCTATAAAGAGAAAAGGTATCTCCCAGGGCACAGTAAGAGCAGCAGCATGTGGGTGGCACAGGGCCGGTGTATTGTGAGTGTAGATATGGCAGGCGCGAAGCCATCAGTCCCAGGGAAACGTCATGCCCAGACCCTGCATCCGCTCCTGGTAAACAGTGTCGAATTGTTGGCTCTGTGCCTCTGAGAGGTGGTTCCTCCAGTCACCGCAGATCCCTGCAAACCACAGGGGATATGGTCTAGGGTGCCCCTCACTCCCTACCCACAGCCCCTGCCCCCCAGCCCTGCCCCTGCAAGCTCTACCCACACCCCTCATGCCTGACCTAAAGCCCCCTACTTTCCTGGCCCTGCCTCATGCAGCTCTGCTGGTGCCCCTCAGCCCCAACTTACAGCCCCCTGCTAGCCCAGGCCTGGACCCACCTTTCCTCAGGAGCTCCCCCTTCTGGTGGTCCATGTACTCGTCCCTCAGCTGGGAGAAGTTGGACATTTTGTTCCCCTTCATGCTCTGGAAGGAGGCGTTCTCCACCACCGCGGCCACTTGCTCCTCACTCAGCTCCTTCCCCAGGAAGTGGCAGATTCTCCGCACGCTGCCCCACGGGTCCTGGGGAGACACTCACTGCCGTGAAGGGTGGGATCGGGGGTTCCTCAGTTTCCCCACCCAGCAGGTTCTGCTCCCCACTGGGTCCAGACAAACTGGTACCTCTGAGGGCCCTGGCCACAAGCTACGTCGGCTGCCTGGGGCGGGGTTAAGTGTGAGCGCGGCCCCCAGGGGGCGGGATTATCCCTACCTGCTGCAGCTCCTCGTAGGTGATGGAGAAGAAGTTCTTGTTGCCCTTCAGCCCCATCCAGCCGGTGACGTGGTCGAACCAGGAGCCAAAGGGCACTGTGCAGGGGAGAGCGGCACAGTGACCCCAGAGCTGGCACCACCCGGCCCCTCCACCCTGGTCTGCTGGGGACTGCAGGGGCCTGGGACACCTGGGTTCTATCCTGGCACTGGGAGGAGAGGCGGGGCTGGAAGTCAGCAGTGTTTGCAGACCCCCGGTTGTGCTGCAGCTGTTTGGGGAGGGGGGCTCTGAGCTGTGCCAGGCCCTGGGCAAAGGGCTGCTCAGAGCTGGCTGGGGATGCACAAACTCGAAGCACTTGTGACTTGCTTGGAACCCAGGCGTCCGGCTCCAGAGTGCCCCCTCCCCCGAGTGCTGCTCACCGTTCCCACTCAGGAAGTCCTCGAGGAAGGAGTCCAGTGAGCCAGGGTCCTTGAAGACGCGCACCAGCTTGGAGAAGTGGTACAGCGAGACCAGGATGTCCTTGGGGCAGCGCAGGGTGTAGATGATCTGGCGGGAGTGGGGGGGGTCACTACCAATCAGGGGAGGGGGATGCCAAGTGAACCCAGCAATTAGCCACCCACCCTGGGCCGTCACCTCCCCACCCTCTCTGGAGGGAGAAGGAGTCGCCGCACCCCACTGCCTGCTCCTTCGCACGCCCACATTGCTGTAACTCACACCCAGCAGCAGCCCTGGATTCACCCCCCTCCTGACACACAGCCCTGTCGGTGCCCCTCAATCCCGACCCGCAGCCCCTGCTCTCCCGTCTCTCACCTTGGCCTTGGAGCGCTGCAGGGACTTGGGGAAGAGCTGGACGGGGAGGTGGGAGCAGAGCAGCCGGGGCGGGGGGTATTTCAGGGCAGCCTCCAGCCCCACCTTGCTCTCCACCCAGGGCGCCCGCTCCCAGTTCAGCACGCTGCGCACCCAGCCGGGGTCCCCGCCACAACGGATCAGACTCAGAATCTCCAGCATCCAGTTAGTGCCTGGGGATGAAAGGGTTAATGGGCCTGAAACAACCCCTCAACCTGCTAGGTCCCCCTCTGCTCCCAGAGCCAGGGAGAGAACCCAGGAGTCCTGGCTCCCAGACCTTCTGCTTTAACCCACCAGACTCCCCTTCCCAGATCTGGGGATCGGACCCAGCAGTCTGGTTCCCAGCCCCCACACCACATTTACTGAGATGCTAAAATCAACTCTTGTTTTCATGGAATATCACTCTAGGTGACTCTGAGGTGGCAACTCCCTTCAGGGGACGCTACCCAGGGCAAAAAGTCTCACAATCACAGACTATCAGGGTTGGAAGGGACCTCAGGAGGTATCTAGTCCAACCCCCTGCTCAAAGCAGGACCAATTTCCAACTAAATCATCGCAGCCAGGGCTTTGTCAAGCCGGGCCTTAAAACCCGCTCTGTGTCAGGGGTCTCATGGCGCTGCCAGCGGCTCTGGGGGAAGCCTGTGATCAGAGCACATCTGCAGAGAGCCGGCCTAGCACCAGGGGGGCGAGTTGGACCCCCAGGGAGCAGCCTGCTTTGTCTCCCTCTGGGCTGGGGCCATGTGAGCCGAGGCTCTGACATCTAGGAAATCTGGTCGTGTCTCACACACACACACACACACCCCGTACCTGACTTGGGGTAGGTGATGTTGAAGACGTCATCATCCCGCACCTGGAATTCGTTCTCTAGGTAGCTCAGTTGCTCAAGGGCGTAATCCAGGCGTGGGAACAGCATCCCCTTGTAGGTGATGTACTCACGTGCCATGGCAAGGCTGGGACAGAGACAGACCTCCCAGCGTCAGTGCTATCCCCTGTGTGATACTAGGGGACACTGCTGCAGGGGGCAGGGCGGGGGGCTCAGTAGGGGCGCTGTGGTGCAGGGACGGGGGCGGAGGCTCAGCAGGGGGCATCATATTCCAGGGTGAGGGTGTTACTTGGCTGTCCCGCCCCAGAGCCAGCTGCATCTCAGCACTGGTTGAGCTGATTCCTTGGCATGTTCCCAGAATGACTCTAGGGCCTGTGCTGGTGGCTGCGGCTGGGAGAACAGCCCCGGGCCTGTGGTGGGAGCCCGCTCTTGGGCTATGTAATAGGCCCAGGCACTCTGCTCTCCCCGCGTCCTCCCCAGCTAGGCTTGGACCCAGGCAGGGCTGGTGCCATTCAGCCTTTGGAGGCCCTGTTGGGCGCGCCCTGGCCAGCAGTGACCTTTGGACCCGGGGAGAGATGGTGCCTTTAATCCCCCCCAGGGTCTGTCATCTGGGGCGGCTCCCTGTCCCAGGCAGGTCCCTGTGCCCCTTCCCAGCTGGGTCAGGTGCCCGGGGTCTGGTGTGGGAGTGGAGGGGGCAGATCCTGTCATTCCCCCCCATGGAGGGGCTGCTTTCATTGTAGCACATCATTAGCCCACCTGAGTCACCCCCCATCCCTGCTCCACATCAGCCCCTCCATGGGGAACTGGGAGTTCAGGCTCCATGGCCCATTCAGCATCTCCCCGGGGGGCACTGATTGGTGCCTGTTGTGGGTTTGCAGATGTCTCCACCCTAGGGATACAGCTGATCCCTGCACTGCCTCTGCCTGAGCCTGCCAGGCCCTGCCCTGGGACCAGATCCCAGCTGGCTGCACCCTCTGTGTCCCATTCCCCATCCCATGGGGCCAGCCAGGCCCTGCCCTGGGGCTGGATCAGAGCTGGGGCATCCTGGGGGAACACACCCTTGGGCGGGGAAAGGGTCAGGCTAGGGACTCTTGTGGATGGGGCAGGAGCTGGGAGGGGATTTGAGAAGGGCCCTGCCGGGTCAGCCCAGGGTCCATCCAGCCTGGGATCCTGTCTGACAACGCTCCCCGAGCTGCAGTCACGGGGTGACCCTGCCGGCTTCTGCTGGTGAGAGGTGTAGGGACCCCCAGAGCCTGGGGCTACATCCTGCCCACCCTGGCTAGTGGCCAGCAAAGGTCCTGTCGTTCAGGCGCTCACCCCATGCGCCCTTGAACCGGTTACCACAGCCCAGCCAGGGAGGGGCACAGGTTGGCGGTGGGCCGGGCGAAGGGGGGGGGATTCCTTAGCTTTGTCGGGCAACCCCTGGTCCTTGTGTTACGTGTCCCTAGTCACGGTCTCCATCCCAGGCAGGAGTCAGAGACGCCCGTCACCCCCGCGCAGCCGCCTCTCCTCCAAGCGGAGCCGTCCCAGGCTAGAATCTCCCCTCCCACGGAAGCTCTGCCACCCCCCTCAGCATTTTTCTGCCCCGTTTGCATCCCCCTGTACCCGCTGGGAGACGGGGCGGCCAGCACTGAACGCAGTGTTCCCGGTGAGGGCGCACCTGGAGCCGAACTAAGCAATTTGCTGTCTTAGCGCCCGGCCCTCTCATTCTGCAGTGCTGCTAGTTCCCAGCTGGGCTCCTTCCTTCCCAGCTCCCGGGGGAACCCGCTGGGCCAGGCCGGGGGCACGTCAATCTATCAGTTTGTTCCAAGCCCCCCACCCCCTTAGTCAGCTAGTCCCCCCGACTGGCCACCAGGCTTCCTGCTCCTCAGGGACTGAACCCGCCTGCTGGGTTTCGAGTCGTTAGAAAGCTGCTTCTCCCCGTGCTTCACACCCAGCCCAGAGTCCACTTTCCCCCCTTCCTCCACCCCGCTAGGCTCCGACGTGCAGATTTGAATGGATCCTTCTGCCCCCACCCAACCCCACTGCGGTCACAGGCCAATCCCCCTCTTGCTGCCCTGGTGTAGGGAGCTGAGACTCGCCGGGTCAGCACAGCAGCGCCACTCGCTGGTGATCCTGGGAATTAGCTCCGTTTCAGCCCCGAACACCCACTGCAGGCTGGTGGCTCACCTGCCTCAGGCCCCATGTCCCACCTGTACCCCAGGCCCCTGCAGTGCCCCCACTCTGGGTCTCCCCTCCCAGGGGAACCCCCAACCCTCTAGCCCCACCTTGCCTCAGTGGCTACGGCCAGTCACCAGCCAACCCTGCTCACTGGGGCAGACGGCAGGCTGTGAACCACTCATCACTGCTGGGGGGTGGACCAGCTGCCTCTGCCTAACCCCGGGCTGCACCTCCGCAACCCCAGTACCTGTTTGGGCCTTAGCAAGGCCTCAGCCTGGGGATGTGCCGTGCCGTGCCGTGCTGCCAGGTCCTTCTCTCCCAAGAGCTAGAGTGAAACTGACCCAGGTCCTGGCTCACAGCCCTTTTATAGGGCCAGTTGTCTCCTAATTGGGTGTGGCCCCAGCTGTGGCGGCTTCCCCCAATTGGCCGGTTCTTGGCTCTCAGCCCCAGCCCTCGCCAAGGGCTGGCTTTAACCCTTTCAGGGCTGCAGCGAGGTCACTGCCTGCTACAGCCGGTGTAAATCAGGAGTGATCCCATTGCAGTCACGGGGCCAGTTCCGCTCTCGCTGCCCCAGTGTAAATCAGGAGTGATCCCATTGCACTCACTAGAGCTCCCCCCACCGCAGCCCCTTGGGGTGGCTCTGGATTTGCCCCCAGCTTGGGCAGCGACTCTGGATGCTGGGAAGGGGCCAGGATCTCCTCGGGGGAGCAGGGGGCTCTGGGCTGGGAATTCCCAGGTACTCACCCCAGCTCCCACAGGTCTGGTCTGGGTTGCCTCTGTCCCAGGCTCCGGCCCAGCCTCCTGCCTCCCCACCTTGGCACCAGCATTAACCCTTCGGTGCCCAACCTGCTACAGCTCTGTCCTCCCGCACCGCACTCTCGGCCCCCAGGATTTCTGTTGCTTTCTTCCCCCTCCCCACACCCTCCACCTCCTGGCCCCCAGGTGTGTGGTAGTTCCACTGCCCAGGAGGGGTGGGGGGGCAGAAAAGGCGGGGGAAGGGGAGCTAGGCAGGGGCCGGGGAAGGGGCAGCGTGGGCCTGGGGCGGGCCAGGGGGGCTGCACTGGGGGTGGAATCGGGAGGTCTCTGTTTAGTAGGATTTTCTTAACCCAGGAAATAACGCCAGGACTTGGTGGTGCCCCATCCCAGCTCAGACCCCCTCCCCTGGCTCCCAGCCCCCCATCCACGGCCAAGCTCCTTCCCCGGCTCCCAGCCCCCTCCTGCTGCTCTGAGACCCACAACCATGTCCCAGGCCCCTCCTCCCTCTCCCAGCTCACAATCCCCTCCACCGCTCCCCCTGCTTCCAGCCCCAAAATCACAGCTCAGGCCCCTCCTCCTCCCTGCCTGCTCTCAGCCCCCTAATCACAGCCCAGCCCCCTTCTCCCTACCCAGCTTCCAGCCCCTCCCCCACAGCTCACCCCCACCCCACACTACTCCCTACCCAGATTCCAGCTGCCCTCCCGCTTCCTGTGTTCAAAAACAAAGACAGGTGCAGCTTAGAACAGCTGGTGCAACAGGTGTGTTCTCCGCGCCTTGGCAGGTTAGTGCCCTGGTGTAAATCAGGAGTGACTCCATTGGAGTCACTGGAGTCAATCTCCCGCTCGTCACCCCGACTCTTAGCTCACCCTCTCTGCCCCCACCTCCACTCTTCTGCCCATGGCTGGGCCCATCCATCCCCAGGACTGAGGAACGCCCTCCCCCAAAGGCTGTCCTGAGAACTCAAAGGGTTAAGGCAGGGCCAGACCCACCCCAGCTCCCACTTGGCTGGGTGGAATCAGACCCTCTGGGTTCCCCGTGCTGGGGAAACGGCTCCTACGCCAAGTACTAGACTGGGCATCGCCCCCAGAGCCCTGTGAATCCCCAGGTCAAGGGTCAAGCCGAGCTGAGACCCAGTCACAGGGCTGAGCACTGACTCTCCTGGCAATGCAGAGTGAAGGTGCTGTCTGAAATCCCCTTAACTCTGCCCTGGATCCATAGGTGCTGGAACGAGCAGTGCAGGGGTGCAGCTGCGGCCGCCCTTCCCTCCCAGTCCCCGTCCCACCCCCGCGGCTTGAAGTGGTTTCCATCATATCCAGGGTTCACAGTTTAGTTCAATGGCTCTCAGCACCCCCACGATACAAATTGTTCCAGCACTGCTGCCTGGATCCCAGCCCAGCCTTGGCCCGATGTGCTCTGCGCTGTACAGGATGGACACATGGAGTTATAGAGGCAGGGGCAGCACCGTGCAGCCCAGAGAGCCCAGGAGTGGGACCCAGGATTTAGGGCTTAGAGTGTGGGGCTGGGAGCCAGGACGCCTGGGTTCTAGCCTGACCTCTGCTCAAGCCTCCTTGTGAGTTTGTGCATGTTCCTTCACCTCCGTCTCTCAATGGCCCCCTCTCTGCAACGGGGCTGCTGCATAGAACGCCTGGAGAGCGAGGATGACCCTGCCCCAGGTGAGCACCACACAGCGTGAGTAAGAGGCCAAAGAATGATACAACTCCCTGACAACAAGCTGAGATGACACCCATGCAACTGGAGAGCAGGTGCTGAAGGGTTACGGTTCTGCCAAGCAGGACTGAGGGAGGTTCGGGAGGGTGCAGGTGGCCACATGGCTGCTGGTGTGGTGTTGGAGGGCTGCCTGGGGGCTCCCCCCAGGTGTGTAATGATGGAAAGAGGTGCATGGGGGATGCCGGGTGCCTCATTTCACCTCAGCCTTGTGTCAGGAGCAGGGCCAGGGTGGGGAGGGGCTGGGCAGCAGTGAGCTGGGAGAGGCGCACGGCTTGTGGGTTGGGTGTCAGGGTTTGTTCTGCGATTTTAATGACCATGGAAGCTGGCGGCCCAGGCACTTCCATGCCCAGGGCCTAAGCCGCACACAGAGCTTGTCCAGAGCACTTCTTGTCATGGGTAGGGAAACTGAGGCACGGGGCACAGCCATAACTCGGCCAAGCTCACCCAGCGTCCCTCCCCCAGCCTGGGTGAAAGTGTGACAAAGTGGGGGCTTTCCCTTGTTATGTTGTATGTAAGCCTGTGAGTCTTACTGTTTTGTATGAATACTGTGTGTGCCTCAGTTTCCCCATGTATTGCATCAGTGCCTAGACGGTGGGAATAAGGGGGCCTGACTTTTGCTGAAGCCCTCAGGACACATGAAGAGGCTCCAGCTGCCTGCACATAAGTGATGGCTGATGCCTTTCGTAACCTGAGACCCAGGAGGGGGATGTGACCAGGTGACACTTTGCCAGAGAAGGGTGTGTCGGAGGCTGGGTCCCTGGAAGCTGGGCAGTCTGTTGTTGGGGTCTCACGGGGGGGAGTCCAGGGCACCCAGCCCAGGGTCCCCCCCAAAATGGACTTTGCTGAAAGTCACTGATTCCTGTGCTAACAAGTTCTGTGCTACACTGTGTTCCTGTCAAGTAATAAACCTTCTGTTTTACGCTGGCTGGGAGTCACAGCTGGCTGTGGAGTGGGGGTGCAGGGCCCTCTGGCTTCCCCAGGGGTCCCGTCCAGGTGGACCTGCCATGGGGAAGTGTACAGGGATGCTGGATGCTCCAAGATCAGACCAGGAAGGCCAAAGCCGGGGAGGGGAGCATTGACCTGCTAAACCCAGGGTTGTGAGTTCAATCCATGAGGGGGCCATTTAGGGAACTGGGGTAAAAATCTGTCTGGGGATTGGTCCTGCTTTGAGCAGCAGGTTGGACTAGATACCTCCTGAGGTCCCTTCCAACCCCGATAGTCTGTGATTGTGAGACATTTTGCCCTGGGTAGCGTCCCCTGAAGGGAGTTGCCACCTCAGAGTCCTGGCTGGCTTCATACAGAGCAGCTCCAGAGCAACAGACCTTCACAGAGAGTGATTAACCTTTGATCTGGTCAATGGGGGAGTCTGTATTACAGCAGAGCCGAGGACACGGGCTGAGCAAAGTGCAGGACGGTCGGTGCCATGGCAAAGCTGTCTCAGCGCCCGGCTGCCTGGCAGGTGGGAACTTGGGACAGCTGCCCGCCTCCGTCCCCAGGCCACAGCGACGACCCCCTGGGCACCCTGGCAGCCAAGGCCTTCGCTGCCAGGGTTGGTGACAGGGCCGCCCAGAGGATTCAGGGGGCCTGGGGTCTTCCCCGCCGCCAAATTGCCGTCGAAGACCCGGCACTTCGGCAGCGGGTCCCGGGGCAGAAGGACCCTGCACCGTGGGTCTTCGGGGCACTTCGGCGGCGGGTCCCAGGGCGGAAGGACCCCCCGCTGCCGAATTGCCACCGAAGACCCAGAGCAGAAGAAGCTCCGGGGCCCGGGGCCTGCGAGAGTTTTCCGGGGCTCCCGGAGTGAGTGAAGGACCCCGCTCCAGGGGCCATGAAAAACTCTCGTGGGGGCCCCTGTGGGGCCCAGAGCCTGGGGCAAATTGCCCCACTTGCCCCCCCGCAAGCAGCCCTGGTTGGTGATCTCCTAACCAAATGTGCTCTGGAGTGGGGGGGGGGGGTACAGAGTACCAGACGTGTCTCTAATCAAGACGGTGTTTATTTCTCATTGCAGCCATCACTGTGCAAACATATACAACAGGAGCGACTCGCCCCCAAGGCATGGGGGAGAGGAGCTAATGCAATACGCTATGTACAGGCAGCCCCCACCCCCAGCGGATTGTGCAGGGAGCAGCCGGGTGCAAAATTACAGCTTGGGCTCTGCCACCTGAGCCACAACACGCCGGTGTCACCCGCTGGGCAGGGCTGGGGATTAGCAACAGATTAAGGGGTGCGGGGGGTGGGGGGGATCTGTGAGAATTTGTGTAGCAGGGGTGCAGGAGGGTGTGTGGGGGTGTCCCTGCTGGAGGGGATGGGCCCTGCTCTATGTGCACATTCACCTCTCTAAGCCAAGCTGTTCCCCCTGCCCTCCCCCATCCCTGCTATGGGGCTCCCAGCCCACGTCCACTCCTCTGACCAATGCCCCGACCGGCCGAGCAGGCTGTGTGCCAGCCAGCCTGGGGCTCGCTGCACTGTGTCCCTCCATACACTGCAGGGGGCTCAGCCTGGGGCCCCGCATAGATGCAAGGGGAGCCCTGGTCCCTTCCCAGCCCCCCGGGACCCATTGCTGGGGCAGGCGATCACAGGAGGTGGGAGCAGTGCTGCCCATGGGGGCGCTATGGGGTGGGGGGGGATTTGCTGTTGGCAACCCTGGACTCGGTGCTGGGAGGGAGGCTCCCAGCCCCTGGAGGTGTGTGCGCCCCTGGGAAGGGGGCAGCCCGGCAGGGGTGAGCAGCCCCTCCCTGTGGGGCCCTGCTGGGGCAGGGGGAAGCTCTGTCCTGATTTGGGGCATCAGCTCTGGCCCCAGGTGTCCAGCAGCCCCCAGGGCTGTGTATTGGGATTCCTCCCAGGCTGTGGGTCAGGGTCTACTCCACCCCATGCAGGGCTTTGTCTCAGCCCCACCCCACCCCCCGGGCTGTGCCCTGGTTCCTCCCAGGCTGCGGGTCAGGATCTAATCCCACCAACCACAGGGCTGAGCTGCCGGCACTGGGGCACCCCAGGCTGATGGGGCTGCTCTTGCCCAGAACTGCAGGGGTTAAAGCCAGGTAGCAGGTACTGGAAATACAACTTTGGTGTGTCTTGTTTTCTAGCTGTAAACTCCTTGGGACTCTCTGTTCCCCTATGTTTGTACAACGCCCAGCACAGCAAGGCCCAAACATCAGTAGGGCAGGGACTGTCTCTCGCTGTGTGTCTGGGCAACACCCGGCACAACAAGGCCCAAACATCAGTAGGGCAGGGACTGTCTCTCGCTGTATCTGGGCAGCGCCCGGCACAACAGGGCCCAAATCTCAGTAGGGCAGGGACTGTCTCTCGCTGTATCTGGGCAACACCCGGCACAACAAGGCCCAAATCTCAGTAGGGCAAGGACTGTCTCTCGCTGTATCTGGGCAGCGCCCGGCACAACAAGGCCCAAATCTCAGTAGGGCAGGGACTGTCTTTCGCTGTATCTGGGCAGCGCCCAGCACAACAGGGTCCTAGCACACACAAGGCATCGACCTATCACTATACAGATGTTAAAGACGAATGAAACAATGAGGTTATCTCAGGTCAGATGCTACCGGAACGACTTTTGGGGTCTCTCCAAATCGACTCCTGCTCTACACTGTAACATTTAACCCTCTACAGTAGCGTTTAAAACGCACTTTCCGTCCACACACAAAACTGCTTTAGTCAATTATGGTTGGCTCTAAGCAACATCACAAAGTGACTCTGCTCTTTGAGGAATAAAGAACAATTTAGCCCAGATCATTCCAGGCTCAACTGTTTCATGAGACCTGTAAAGGGGCCTTGAGACTCCAGGCGGCATTCGGAGTGGAGCTAACGACTCCTCTCAGCTCCCTCGTTAGCCCCTCTACATCTATACCCTCCCGTACCAGGGCCCCTACTTCATCCTTCCGCCTCCCAAGGAATATCTCTCTCTGCCCATGTTAATGTAACCAGAGCATGTCCTCATGCTACAAACCACTTGTGGTTGTACCTCCGCTAACATCCCCACCAGCACGCGGCACCACAGGCCCGTGATCACACCTGGGGCTGGGACGGTCTCTCACCATTTGTGTGTGTATCACCTGACACAACAGGGTCCTGATCTCATCTGCCTCCTAGTCGCTACCATCATACAGATGTTAAATAATAATCATAATCTGATCCGGTATGGGAATTCCTACATGGTTTCCTTGGCTACTTGGTGACACCACCCAGCTCTGTGCCACACAGATCCACAGGGTAAGTACTGAAAAGGCAGGTACTTGGGGTTCAGTCGTGTATCTCAAACCCTAGATTACCAGGAGCTGAACAGCCTGCTAGACTCTGGAGAGAGGTCTCCCTCAACAGTGGGGACTCAGCAGGAGTGATCCTGAGAACCTCCTACACCAAGATATTTTAGGGTGAGTGACCTATGTGAAGAAATGTCCTTTCTGGCTGATGTGGAATATCCTTGTTATATCACCGTCTCTGAACGGCAAACAGCTAAGCCCTTGTTCCGAGGTGACACCAGGTCAGACTCTAAAGAGGCTCCTATTGTTTGTCCACTGACAGTTCATTGGGTTTTTAAGACTGGGAACAGTCAGTCATTAAGAGGAGGAAGCAGAACCCATGGCTTTTATCAACGTGAGATCGGTGACTGCCAGAGATGAACAAGGGCAGACAGGGTGAACAGGTGTCAGGTGTGGGTGTGTTTTCAGAAGAGCTCTTGCATGAGAGTTGTGCCAACATAGCAATGCTGCCGGCGACAGGTGAAAGGTGGGATGTCCAGTGAGGCAAAGAGGAGCCTCAGTAGCTCTTTGTTCTACTAGCATTGGGTCCTGGTTGTGGGTGGAGAGAGAGAAAACAGAGGCCCAGATTCTCAGGCCTTGTCTATACAAGAAAGATACATTATTTGACCAGTGGTGGGATTTTAATCTGAGTTAATTCAACCATGAAAACCCCTGTGTGGAGGCTCTTCTTTCCATTCAAATCAGGTTTATGTTGCGTTATCCTAAATCAGTGGTCCCCAAACTTTTTACCTCACCCCCGCTCCTTACTCCCGTCTATGCCCCCCCCACCAGCTGGGAGCGGGGTTGCAGCTTGGGGAGGGGGACGGGGATGGGGTAAGGTGGCCGAGGCTGGGGTCACAGCTGGGGGCAGGGGTGGATCCCCAGATGCAGGACTTAGAGCAGAGGCCCTGGCATGGAGCCGCCAGCCAGGACCCCGGGTGTGGGCCCGGCGGCCAGTAGCAGATCCCTGAGTGCGTGGCTGGCAGTCAGGGCGGGACTAGGAGCAGAGCTGAGTGGCGCTATATCCCCACCCCACATGGGGGCTGGCCTGTGCCCCAGCAGTGGGTGTGTCCCACAAATTGGGGACCTCTGTCCTAAACTGACCAGGAATCGGTTTCAGCTGAACTAAAACCCACCACTGCTAAAGCGAAACAATTATCCACCCAACAGTCTGTAGCACTGGCTCAGCTGACTCACTTTACGCTGCTCTGTCTCTCTTCAATACTTACGTGGCCCCTGCTACCCTAATAGCTGGGAAAGTCACGATCATTAATGTATTTCTCCTGAAGAGCTTCCCAGGAGGTAGGGAAGTGCTGCTACCCTCATTTTGCAGCTGGCAAACAGAGAGTCTCTGTGATTTGCCCAATGTCACACAAGAACTCCGTAGCAGAGCAATAATTTAACTCCTCCTGGGTTAGGGCCCTGACCACTGGACCAGGCTTCCTGTCTAAAGCCTTAAAATGGGTGTGAGTTTAAGGCACTTTTATGTTGCTATTAGGCTTAGAGGGACCTTGAGGTGCATTTTCACTGCAGGGTTAACTTGAGTTATTGTCATTCAAGTTACGCCTCTCCAGTGAGAGCAGCCACGCTGCAAAGTCACCTTCCCGCTGTCATATCCACACTGATGCTGCACTCACCCCTGTGTGACGCTAGGGCTTCCGGGGGCACATCTCCTGGTTCTTTGACCTGTCCTAAACTGAGCTACTCTATGGAGACTTTCCTAGTGAATTGTGGAACAACTAGTCTGTGGAACTCATTGTTTCCCACGACTTCTTCCATAAGTCGTTGAAATGTGGCAGGGCCCCAGAAATCCCTTGCGGCATGCGTTCGAACTGGTAGAACCCTAACGGGCAGATGAAGGCTGTTTTCTCCATATCCTCTTCCCCCAGAGGGATCTGGTAGTATCCACTCCGAAGATCCAACACAGAGAACCACTGGCTACCCAGCAAACAGCCCAAGGCATCTTGTACTCGAGGCATGGTGTATTGATCAACTGTAGTGCGCCTGTTTAGGGTGCGGTAGTCAATACACATCCGGATTTTTCCACTCTTCTTACGAACGACCACAATAGGTGAGGCGTATGAACTGTGGGACTCTGTAATGATGCCATTTGCAGCCAGCTCTTGAAGATGTTGTCGCACATCTTTCATCTCGGAGAGAGCAAGCCTCCTAGATCTCTCTCTGAAAGGTCGAGAGTCATGCAGTCTGATGTTGTGCTCTACTCCTTTGCACATCCCACATCCCACTCAGGCAATGAGAACACCTTGGATCTTTCACAAAGTTTCCTCCTCAGGTGATCTTTCCACTCATTGGACAAGGGTGAATATCCAAAGTCAAACTTTGCTGGGTCTATTGTCGGAACTTCAGTCTCGCGCTGGGGTTTCACAATTGATTCAGGCTCGAAGAGGTCTGCTATCTTTTGTCCTTGCTTCACAACAACATCTCAACTTGTTTCATTAGCTATCAGTATAGTCATCTTTTCCTGGGTTTCAGCAGGTAGGGTGATGACTCCACTGGGGACCAGCACTCCTTCCGGGAGCTCTCCTTCAACCGGCTGCTCTACCATTGCTAATGCCCCTTTACTGCCTTTCAGCCTGGTACTCATGACAAGCACTTCTTGCTCCGTCCTTGCGGGCACTACTAAGGGGGTTGTGCCCATGTACTTCAGTGCCCCAATCGGTAGCTCAGATGTCTCTTTTTTAGCGCTCTCAATCTTCCTATAGGCTTCAGCACAAAGCGTATGGATCATCAGGGTACTCAGGTACTGGTCCCCAGCCCGTCATCTGCAGTAATCCGCAAGCACCTTGAAGAGACTGGAGTTGGTCCCTATCAGCACAGACACATCAGAGGTCCCTTTAGGGTCAGGGCATATTAAGGCAGCTGTGTCTACCTCTTCCCTTACCCCAGCAACCTCCTCTGGGAATTCAAGGTGCACTATCACATACCCTTGATAGGGGTATTCATCCATGCTGAGGCCACACAGGCCAATGCCAGTCAGTGGCTGTATAGGCAGGTGCCTAAGCATCTGTTGGTAGAATGACTGAAATATAATAGTCACTTGAGATCCAGTGTCAAGCACGGCTTTACACTCCACCCCTTCAATCCTCACCATGACCTCTGCTCGAGGCCCTATCAGTCCTGCGGGGATCCCAGCTGGTCAGTCTTTTCTGAGGGAATCTTCAAATCCTGGAGGCCTAGGTGGTCCCCGTCCCCAGACCTTCTGGCAGCTACTGGATCTCTCCCAACTGATCCTCAGCTTTCCATACACTAAGGAGGGGTTCTCTTCCTTATGGCAGTTAGCAGCAATGTGCCCATCCCGACCACACCGGTAGCAAAAGAATTGTCCTTTCCCCCTTCGCCGGGGTGGGACGGTGGCTCTAGATATTGACTTCTCCATTGCCATAGTCTGAGGCTCCTTATTCCTGGAAACCTTAGCTCCGTCAATGGTGCTTTGCAGCTCAGCTATCCGTTCGGTCAGGACCTGCATTTGTTGGGCAAGTTCCTCTGTGGTGCTCACCATCAGTACACTGGCCATTTACAGTGGCGTTGTGCTGGCTGGTTCCAATGTTTGGGCTTCCCAACACTCACTGGCAGCCTGTCTTTCTTCCTCTTCCTTGACCTCCTTTATCAGCTGGGAGTAACTTGGGGGATGTTCCTGCCATTCTCTTAGTTGGAGATGAAGTAGAATTGGGTCCTGATACTGAGTCCCTCTTACAACTTGAGCCAGTCTGGTCTGATTCATCTGCTCAGCAGTCACTGCTCCCCTCATAACAGCTCTCTGAAGTAGTCTCTCCAGCCTCTGTGTATAGGCTGAAATTTTCTCACCCCTTTGCTGTCAGGAATTAAGGAACTTACAGTAACTGTCTTCAGGGCCCTCTACGCTCCCAAAGATATTATCAAGAGCCTCTAGGCAGTCCTTCACACTGACCTTAGGGTCAATGAGCTTCAGGGTGCGAAGTACATCTAATGCTGGGCCACTAAGGCTCTCTATTAGACATCTTTGCTTTTCTACATCGGGTACGGCCCACTCCCGCAGCATTTCAGTGGTATGCTGCAACCAGGGTTCAAACTCCTCTTCCCCAGCACATAACCTTAACTTACGACAAAAGTTTGACGTAGCATAGGCCAACACAATCTTTTCCAATATATGCCCCAGTGCTTTTGCCCAATCATTGGCTGAGGCTGCCGCCCCTGTGCTAGGGGCTGCAGGACTGGGGCCCAACAAACCCAACATATTAGCCATTAGACAAACAGTAATTTCCTTAAAATATAAACACAATTGTTTCCCAATACAGTGGAACACTTAACAGGTGCTTGCGAGGGGTACTGACCCAGGGATCCTGGACGAGCCCCCAAAAATGTAACCCTTCTGCCCCTCTGAGTTGGCAGCAAAAGGGCCGGGTTCGGTATCCAGGGGTTCCGTTTCAATAACACAATGCAAAACCAGCTCGAGCCCCCTGGGACCTGGGACAATTACATACCACCCCACCCCCAGGCGCCTCTAGGAGGCAATACTTCCCCACTCGCAAGCACAGAGTCTCGGTGTAGCAGAAAAGGTTTAATTACATGAGATAAACAATAAGCATTAAATTGGGAAAACACCTCAACTAGAGTTCATAGACCAAACCGTGAGCAAAGACCCACCCCAGGAAATTGGGCCGTGTCCTTTTCCCTGGGCTCTTGAGTCCAGCAACCCCCAAATCACCCCAAGACTCCAATATCCAATACCCCAAATGTCCCTAGAGTCCAGCAACCCAAAGATCACCCACAGTCCCAAAAGTTCCACAATCCAAAAGTCTCTGTCCCGGGTCAGTGCAGCCCCAGAGTTCGAGAGTCTATCTGCAGAGGTCCCTGTTCCCACCCCCAGCCTGGGTAGAAAGGGGCACCTTACGTGGTCTGGGGCCAACTGCCCTGCCTGTCCGTGGGGTTCTGCACCAGCAAGTCCACTCCGCTTCTCCAGCCGTCCTCACAAACTGCTCCGCTCCGCTCCGCCAGCTGCTCTGCTCCACCAGCCGTCCCGTGATCCGCTCCAGCCATCCCCACAAACTGCTCGGCTCCACTCACTCCGTGGCTCCACAAACTGCTCCGCTCCGCTCTGCCAGCTGCTCTGCTCCGCAGTACAGCTTGAGGCTCCCCCACTAGATAGCACAGTACTCAATGCTCTCAGCTCAACAATTCCAGCTCTTTAGTGATTTCAGCTCACAGTAGGGGAGCCCCAGTGCTGGTGCACCATTGGCCCAACGTGAATTCAGGTCAGCAGCCTCTAGATGGACTCCTAAAGGATTCAAAATTAGCTCTGCTCTTCAACAGTGGAGAGAGGAGGCTGTGCAATTGATGTTTCAGGCCCTCAAAAGGGGCCCATACCATCAGGTACACACACCAGTCCCCAACTGCTCTCAATTCACTGGGTTCTGGCACCCATGTCCCTTGTCTAGCAAGTGCTACTTAATGGATAGTGAGACATCTTTGTCCTAATGCAGTCTCATAGTTCCTCATTCACATAATCAGGGTGACAACACTTTATTGCTCCTCCCCCAATAACAAAGAAATTCTGGATCCCAGAGCTGTCAAAATAACCATCCCAGGCTGCCGTAGGCCATGATAGGTGGGGTGGGTGTGCCAATGCAAACACCTGAAATTCCTTTCCACACTCCCCATACTTCACCACCAGATGTCAGGGTAGAGCTCATCCTGACTCTGCTTACATACAGATGTTAAATACGAATGAAACAATGAGGTTATCTCAGGTGAGATGCTACCGGAACAACTTTAGGGGTCTCTCCAGATCGACTTCTGCTCTACACTCTAACATTTAACCCTCTACAATAGCGTTTGAAACGCACTTTCCGTCCACACACAAAACTGCTTTAGTCAATTATGGTTGGCTCTAAGCAACATCACAAAGTGACTCTGCTCTTTGAGGAATAAAGAGCAATTTAGCCCAGATCATTCCAGGCTCAATTGTTTCATGAGACCTGTAAAGGGGTTTTGAGACTCCAGGCGGCATTCGGAGTGGAGCTAACAGATTCCTCTCAGCTCCCTCATTAGGCCCCTCTACATCTATCCCCTCCCATACCAGGGCCCCTACTTCATCCTTCCGCCTCCCAAGGAATATCTCTCTGTGCCCATGTTAATGTCACCAGAGCGTGTCCTCGTGCTACAAACCACTTGTGGTTGTACCTCCACTAACATCCCCACCAGCACGCGGCACCACAGGGCCATGATCACACCTGGAGTTGGGACTGTCTCTCACCATTTGTGTGTGTATCACCTGACACAACAGGGTCCTGTTCTCATCTGCCTCCTAGTCACTACCATCATACAGATGTTAAATAATAATCATAATCCGATCCGGTATGGGAATTCCTACATGGTTTCCTGGGCTACTTGGTGACACCACCCAGCTCTGTGCCACACAGATCCACAGGGAATAACCGGTAAGTACTGAAAAGGCAGGTACTTGGGGTTCAGTCATGTACCTCAAGCCTTAGAGTACCAGGAGCTGCACAGCCTGCTAGAATCTGGAGAGACGTCTCCCTGAACAGTGGGGACTCAGGAGGAGTGATCCTGAGAACCTCCTACAGCAAGGTATTTTAGGGTGAGTGACCCATGCGAAGAAATGTCCTTTCTGGCTGACGTGGAATATCCTTGTTATATCACCGTCTCTGAACAGCAAACAGCTAAGCCCCTGTTCCGAGGTGATGCCCGGTCAGACTCTAAAGAGGCTCCTATTGTTTGTCCACTGACAGTTCATTGGGTTTTTAAGACTAGGAACAGTCAGTCATTAAGAGGAGGAAGCAGAATCCGTGGCTCTTATCAGCGTGAGATCGGTGCCTGCCAGAGATGAACAAGGACAGACAGGGAGAACAAGTGTCAGGTGTGGGTGTGTTTTCAGAAGAGCTCTCGCATGAAAGAATTGTGCCAACATAGCAATGCCGCCGGTGACAGGTGAAAGGTGGGGTGTTCAGTGAGGCAAAGAGGGGCCTCAGTAGTAATTTGTTGTACTAGGATTGGGTCCTGGTTGTGGGCGGAGAGAGAGAAAACAGAGGCCCAGATTCTCAGGCCTTGTCTATACAAGAAAGATACATTATTTGACCAGTGGGGGCATTTTAATCTGAGTTAGTTCAACCATGAAAACTCCTGCGTGGAGGCTCTTCTTTCCATTCAAATCTGGTTTATGGTGCGTTATACTGTACGCATCGAACCTAGAGAAAGGGGCCAAATTCTCCGTCCAGTAACATTACTGTCAATATGTAGTCACTTCCTGCAGTAAAATATAATGATTCTCAATTTTTGCTGAGTGACCAAGAACAGAACTTTACCCAGCACGGAGTGAAAAATGAATTCAGGGTAGAGAGATGGTCCCCTGCCTTTATCGACACTTTAAATGCGTCCCACATCTGCAGTTAACTCCACCAGAGAGGTCCTTTGGGGCCATCTGCCTGTCCCAAGTCAGGGTAAAGGAGGAGGGTTGGGCATGGGGCTAGCAACTCCACCCCGTAAAAAATCAACTTGCTACAGAAACGCCAACAATAGAGATAACAGAGACTTTTAGCCTGGAAAAAGAAGGGTCTTCAACTCGAAGACGCATGACGCTGGGTGGTGAAAGCCGCGAGGAAGCCACTAAGCTGATTACCCTTCTTGCAACCAGGAGGATTAGCATCGGCACATGGAACGTGAGGACCATGTATGAGTCAGGAAAGACGGTGCAGGTTGCAGCAGAGATGAGGAGCAACAACCTGACCCTACTAGGCATTAGCGAGACAAGATGGACGCAAGCTGGACAGAGACGACTGTTGACAGGAGAGCTGTTGCTGTATTCAGGACATGAAGAGAGCGACGCACCCCACACACAGGGAGTAGGCTTCATGTTGTCCAAGCAGGCACAGAGAGCACTGATTGGTTGGGAGGCACATGGTCCCAGGATCATCACAGCATCCTTCAGAACTAAAATGAAGAGGATTAAGATGAATGTTGTTCAGTGCTACGCTCCAACTAATGACAGTGAAGAGGAGGATAAAGACTACTTTTACAACAGACTCCAGAAAATATTAGAGATTCTCCCAGACAAAGACATCACCATCCTTATGGGAGACTTTAATGCCAAAATTGGACCTGACAACACAGGATACGAACAAGTCATGGGGACCCACGCTCTGGGAGAGATGAGTGAGAATGGAGAGAGATTTGTGGATCTGTGTGCACTTAACAACCTGGTCATAGGAGGTAGCATCTTTCCTCACAAGCGGATCCACAAGAGTACCTGGGTATCACCAGCAGGCATGACAGAAAACCAGATCGACCATGTCTGCATTAACAAGAAGTTCAGAAGATCCTTGCAGGACGTTAGAGTTAGAAGAGGAGCAGACGTGGCGTCCGACCATCACTTAGTGGTGGCCAGATTGAAGCTGAAGCTGAAGAAGAACTGGATAGATGCATCAGACAGAAGAGCGAAGTACAACGTCAGCCTTCTGAAGGACCATATGACCAAGGAAGATTTTGGACTGACACTGAAGAATAAGTTTTCAGTACTACAGGATCGGTCTGAGGAAGAGGAAGACAGCGTACTCAACAGATGGCAGAAAGTGAGAGAGACACTTAGGTCAGTATGCCAGGAAGTGCTTGGAATTAAGAAACACCAGCAGAAAGAGTGGATCACAGCAGAGACCTTGACTAAGATAGAAGACAGAAAGAAGAAGAAGGCAGCAGTCAACAACAGCAGGACTAGAGCAGCAAAGGCCAAAGCTCAAAAAGAGTACGCTGAAGCCCACAGAGCAGTGAAGAGGAATATTAGGAAGGATAAGAGAGATTATGTGGATGGACTGGCAGCAGAAGCGGAGCAGGCAGCATACAGCGGCAACATGAAACAGCTGTACGATACTACCAAGCGACTGTCTGGAAAGTTCAGCAAGCCAGAACGTCCCGTTAAAGACAAGCAGGGAAAGTCTATAACAGGAATAGAACAACAGATGAACAGATGGGCGGAACACTTTGAGGAACTCCTGAACAGAGCAGCACCACCAAATCCACCAGACATCGACCCAGCCAACGAGGACCTCCCAATCAATTGCGATAAACCAACCAGAGATGAGATCAGAAAAGCCATCACCATGATGAAGAACTGGAAGGCGGCTGGACCTGACGACATCCCAGCAGAGGCCCTGAAAGCAGACCTGGATGCTTCAGTGGAAATGCTGTACCCCCTCTTTGAGAAGATATGGGAAGAAGAAGTGATTCCGGCAGACTGGAAAGAGGGATACCTCATCAAAATCCCCAAGAAAGGAGACCTCAGCAACTGTGCCAACTATAGAGGAATCACACTCCTGTCGGTGCCAGGGAAGGTCTTTAACAGAGTCCTCTTAGAGAGAATGAAAGATGCCGTCGATCCACAGCTACGAGATGAACAGGCAGGTTTCAGGCAGAACAGATCATGCACGGACCAGATAGCAACACTCCGCATCATAGTCAAGCAGTCTATGGAGTGGAACTCCTCGTTGTACATCAACTTTGTTGACTATGAGAAAGCGTTCGATAGCGTAGATTGAGAGACCCTCTGGAAGCTCCTTCGGCACTATGGCATCCCAGCAAAGGTGGTCAACCTGATCAAGAATTCATACGACGGCATACACTGTAGAGTGATCCATGGAGGGCAGCTCACAAACAGCTTCCAGATGCGAACTGGAGTCAGACAAGGATGCTTGTTGTCACCATTTCTCTTTCTCCTCGTCATCGATTGGATTATGAAGACATCCACTTACGAGCATAGGAATGGAATCCAGTGGACGTTGTGGACCCAGCTTGATGACCTGGACTTTGCCGACGACCTTGCACTCCTTTCGCACAGTAAACAGCAGATGCAAGAGAAGACCAACGTAGTGGCAGCCACGTCATCACAGGTTGGCCTCAACATCCACAAGGACAAGACCAAGATCCTTAGGATTAACTCCATCAGCAATGACCCAGTCACACTGAATGGAAGCCCCCTGGGAGAAGTGCAGTCCTTCACCTACCTAGGTAGCGTCATTGACCAGCAGGGTGGCACAGACGCAGACATCAAAGTAAGGATTGGTAAGGCAAGAGCAGCCTTCTTACAGCTTAAGAACATCTGGAGCTCCAGAGAGCTGTCTTTGGCAATAAAAATTCGACTGTTCAACTCCAACGTGAAATCAGTCCTACTGTATGGAGCTGAAACCTGGAGGACAACCAAAACAACCACCAGGAAGATCCAGACCTTCATTAATAGCTGCCTCAGAAGGATTCTTCAGATCCGCTGGCCAGACACCATCAGCAACATCCACCTCTTGGAGAGGACCCGTCAACTCCCAGCAGAAGAAGAAATCAGAAGGAGAAGGTGGGCCTGGATAGGACATACACTACGCAAGCAGCCAACTAACATCACCAGACAGGCACTGCGGTGGAACCCCCAAGGCAAGCGGAAAAGAGGCCGTCCAAGAAACACCTGGCGACGTGACCTTCAGGCTGATAGCAAAAAAATGGGCTATACTTGGAACCAGCTAGAGCGAATGGCCCAGGATAAAGGACTCTGGAGATCTGTGGTTGGCGGCCCATACCCCGATTGGGGTGACGGGCATGAATGAATGAATGAATGACATCTGCAGTTGGCTGCAGAAAGCTTTCCTGTAGTGGTTAACCACTGGGCTCATGGGGACTGGGTTCTACTATCACCTCTGCCAGAGAATTACTAGGCGACCTTGGGCATGTCACTTCTGGATGGTTTGGGTCCGTCAGGCCGCCGGGATGGGACTGGAGTGGGTCGCCCGTATCAGCAGTGGCAGTGGGAGTAGCACGCACTATGCTGATGCAGTCAGAGGGCGATTCACCATCTCCAGAGACAATCTCAACAACCCTGCTGTATCTGCAAATGACCGGCCTGAGGCCGGAGGACACTGTGCGAGATTCACAGTGTGGGGAAGCCGGTCTGAGTTGAGACGAAAACCTCCCGTTGCGGTTACCGGCAAAAGTGCCAGCCGGTTTGATGCAGACAGTCCGCGCGCTGGGAGCTCACAAGTGAAAGGTCTATACGAGAAAATGAGATCAGTTATGGGAAGGGGTCTAGCACCAACAATCCCTTTTTCTTCTCATTATTATTCCTCTTCCTTGATTTCACTGAAGAGCAAAGAGTTCACAAAAAAAGAGGGAAACAGTGAGGTGGCAAAACGGGCAGACGGGAAAAGCTACAAAGGGATCTCACGAAACTGGGAGACTGGGCAAGGCAGTGTCAGCTGAAATTCGACACTGGTAAATGCACATTGGAAAACCTAATCCCAATTATACATAGAAAATGATGGGGTCTAAATTAGTTGTTACTGCTCTGGAAAGAGATCTTGGAGTCATTGTGGAGAGTTCTCTGAAAACATCCACTCAACGTGCAGCGGCATCAAAAAAGCGAACAGGATGTTGGGAATCATTAAGAAAGGGGTAGATAATAAGACAGAAATATCATGTTGCCTCGATATAAATCCATGGGATGCCCATATCTAGAACATTGTGTACAGATGTGGCTGCCCCATCTCTAAAAAGATATCTTGGAATTTGGAAAGGATCAGAAAAGGTCAACAAAATGATTAGGGTGTGGAGCATGAGTGGGAATGGGAGTGTGAATATCAATCGTCAATAATAATCTCCTGTCTGGCAGAGTCCTTGTAACCCCGACAAGGCTGGGCCCAGGATTCCTGGGGGCTCGAACCTCAACCCTGCTGTGGTCCCCTAGGACAGGGGCCTGGGTGTCCCCACTCCGGGGGGCTCTCTCTGCACTGGGCACCTCCCTGACCCACTGATCATTACATAGAATTTAAAGCAAATACAAGTTATTTAATCAGCAATTAATTTAAAAAGGAATAAGGAGAAATGGGAAAGGTTAAAGGAAACACGTCACCCCGCTCTGTGGCAGGGACCATCACAAACAGTGTCTCTGGAACGTCAGGGCAGTTCACAGTCTGTTCCTTGTAGGTCCCAGGCCTCCTTCTCAGGCCCTGGCTGTGCTGCAGGGATGCTGCAGGTGGGACACTTGCTCTGGTGGTGGCCACACACCTCTGGGCTTTGGGTGGTGGGACCCTTCTTCCCGGTAAGACCCCCTCCCAGTCTGGCCTGCAAGGACCCTTGGCGGGGGGTGTCTTTCTGCGCTGGGCCCTTTGCCCAGGGTCCCCCCTTGGCTGGCCCCAGTTGCTCACCGCACCTGGCTCCAGACTGCTCCAGCTCCAGCCCCAGCTCCACTGTTCTAGCTCCGGCTCCACTCGACCTCAGCACTGATGCTGCTGCTCTGCCTCCAGCTCCCCTGGGCGGCTTCCCTGGCCCCTCTGGCCGGCCCGGCTCTGCTCCCCAGCTCAGCTCGGACCCTGCTCCCTCCTTAGCTCGACCCCACTCTGTCTGACCCAGGCAACTCCAGCTCACAGGGAGGACGGGACCCCCCCGGCCTCCTGACTCCCTGATTAGCCTGCCCGCCCTGTCCATCCCGCTCAGAGGCTGACTGAGGCTGACCCAGAGCATTGGCCTCTCCCCACTCTTTTAGTGCTGGGAGCTGGGCAAGCAAAACACCCCATTGAATGTCAGTAAGGGGCCCGTCGCGGTGTCAGACTCACAGGACAGCCCTCGCCAGTGTACAGGAGACAAGCGCATTGCGGGACTGCTCCAGTGCCCGTCAGAGTCAATAGGGTTCATCCCCTGCCCTCATTGGGGTTTGCCTCACACCCAGTGGATGGAACAAATTCCTCATGGCGCCAAACCCTCCGCTAGTGTAAAGTCACTGCAACTGCTTTCAGTGTCCGCGAGTTACTCCTGACTGACACCAGGGCGGCTCTGGGCCTCTCAGCAAACCGGGACCTTTATTGCAATAATGCAGCGGAAGGTGATTAGTTCATTATAACCGATGTGGGGCCCCTCGCCGTGGCGTCTCCCCCCTTCACAAGCGGTTATTGCCTCTATCCCCACAACCCCCCCACGGTGAGGCCGGGGAACTATCACAGCCCCTGGTTCAAAGAGGCGGGACTGCGGCAGAGATGGAGGCTGGGGTATGGAAAGGAGCCATCCCGAGTCCGGGCGGGGTTGAGCTCACCCAGCGCCTGAATAAACCCCACGCCGCTGAGCCTGGGAACGTGGCACCGCTGGGACTTTCCAAAGCAGCTCGTGGATTGTTTCCACCCACCCGCCACTGGGAAATCCCTGCCCGGGCTCTGCGCCGGTGTCAGTGGGTGGAGCTGAGACGTCCCAACCCACAATAAAGTTCCAGGATGTCATGGAGTCCCCACCCGCCCCTCAGCCCTCGGTGACATCACTCAGCCCAGGGCTGGCACTCGGGGCATTGGGGGCACTCGTGTGACTAACGGGGCTGTGTAAGGGTGCAGACTCACCCTTGTGGCGCCTTCTGCTGGTCTCTCAGGGAATTAGCTCAATTTCCAACCTGGAGCGCCCTCTGCAGGCTGGTGATCCACTATTGCTTGGACCCCATGTCCCTCTGTGGACTCCGTTGGCCTGTTAGCTGGGGTGCTGCCCCCTGGCTGTAACCCCTTTCTCTCAGGGTCTCCCCTCCCCAGGAAACCCCCACCCACTATCCCCACCTCAGCTCAGTATAGGGCCATTGCCAGTCATTGTCTAGCCCCCACGCCCTGGGTATCAGCCTACTCAGCACTGGCAAGGAGGGTTTGGATCTGCTGCCTTGGCCTGCCCCTGGGCTGCCTCTGCAACCCCCAGTACCTGTTAGCCCAATGCTAGGCCGCAGCCTGGGGCTTTCCAGGCTGGAGCTCCCCAGCTCCTCTGCCTTTCCCCAGCCCTGCTCCACTCAGGTACCTTGTGTCCAGCTCCCCAGAGCCAGGCCCTTCTCCCTGTACAGGCAGAGGGAGACTGTCTGGGCTCCTGGCTCTCAGCCTTTTTATCCAGGCCAGCTGGGGCCTGATCGGTGCCTGGCCCAGCTGCGGCTGCTTCCCCAATCAGCCCAACTTTTAGAGCCGCAGCCCCCTCCAGGGCTGCTTTTTAACCCCCTCGGGGCAGGAGCGGGGAACCACCGCACCACAGGCTGGATTGATGTTTTGTGGGCCTGGCGCCAAACATATTTATGGGCCCCCATGGAGGCAATGGAGCCTGGCGTTGGGGGTCGGTCCCCAGAGCGAGGGGCCAGCCAGAGGCAATGGGGCCTGGCATGGCAGGAGCACTGTTTACCAACGGGCATGAGCCAGATGCACAGTGCACCACCTGGCCCTGTGCTGCCAGGTTCCCCTTCCCCTCGGGGCAGGCCCCCTAGGGATGGGGGTTCCACGACCACCAGTCCCAAGAGGAGGAGGAGGAGGGTGGTGGTGGTCGGGGACTCTCTCCTCAGGGGGACTGAGTCATCTATCTGCCGCCCTGACCGGGAAAACCGAGAGGTGTGCTGCTTGCCAGGGGCTAGGATTCACGATGTGACGGAGAGACTGCCGAGACTCATCAAGCCCTCGGATCGCTACCCCTTCCTGCTTCTCCACGTGGGCACCAATGATACTGCCAAGAATGACCTTGAGCGGATCACTGCAGACTACGTGGCTCTGGGTAGAAGGATAAAGGAGTTTGAGGCGCAAGTGGTGTTCTCGTCTATCCTCCCTGTGGCAGGAAAAGGCCAGGGTAGAGACCGTCGAATCGTGGAAATCAACGAATGGCTACACAGATGGTGTTGGAGAGAAGGGTTTGGATTCTTTGACCATGGGATGGTCTTCCAAAAAGAAGGATTGCTAGGCAGAGACGGGCTCCACCTCACGAAGAGAGGGAAGAGCAGCTTTGCAAGCAGGCTGGCTAACCTAGTGAGGAGGGCTTTAAACTAGGTTCACCGGGGGAAGGAGACCAAAGCCCCGAGGTAAGTGGGGAAGTGGGATATCGGGAGAAAGCACAAGTAGGTGAGTGCAAGAGGGGAGGGCTCTAGCCCCATACTGGGACACCAGGACGATCAGTGAGTTGTCTTACATGTCTATACACAAATGCAAGAAGCCTGGGGAACAAGCAGGTAGAACTAGAAGTCCTGGCACAGTCAAGGAATTATGATGTAATTGGAATAACAGAGACTTGGTGGGATAACTCACATGACTGGAGTATTGTCATGGATGGATATAAACTGTTCAGGAAGGACAGGCAGGGCAGAAAAGGTGGGGGAGTTGCATTGTATGTAAGAGAGCAGTATGACTGCTCAGAGCTCCAGTATGAAACTGCAGAAAAACCTGAGAGTCTCTGGATTAAATTTAGAAGTATGAACAACAAGGGTAATGTCGTGGTGGGAGTCTGCTACAGACCACCGGACCAGGGGGATGAGGTGGACGAGGCTTTCTTCCAGCAACTAACAGAAGTTGCTAGATCACAGGCCCTGGTTCTAATGGGTGACTTTAATCACCCCGATATCTGCTGGGAGAGCAATACAGCAGTGCACAGACAATCCAGGAAGTTTCTGGAAAGTGTAGGGGACAATTTCCTGGTGCAAGTGCTGGAGGAACCAACTAGGGGAAAAGCTCTTCTTGACCTGCTGCTCACAAACAGGGAAGAAATAGTAGAGGAAGCAATAGTGGATGGGAACCTGGGAGGCAGTGACCATGAGATGGTCGAGTTCAGGATCCTGACACAAGGAAGAAAGGAGAGCAGTAGAACAGAGACCCTGGACTTCAGAAAAGCAGACTTCGACTCCCTCAGGGAACTGATGGGCAAGGTCCCCTGGGAGAATAACATGACGGGGAAAGGAGTCGAGGACAGCTGGCTGTATTTTAAAGAATCCTTATTGTTATGAGAAAGTAACAGATTTTTTAGACAAGAGAAATGCGGTGGATCTAATATATCTTGATTTCAGTAAGGCGTTTGATACGGTACCACATGAGGAATTACTGGTTAAATTGAAAAAGATGGGGATCGAAATGAAAATCCAGAAGTGGATAAGGAGCTGGTTAAAGGGGAGACTGCAGAGGGTCGTATTGAAGGGTGATCTGTCGGGTTGGAGGGGGGTTACCAGTGGAGTTCCTCAAGGTTCGGTTTTGGGTCCGATTTTATTCAATCTATTTATCGCTGACCTCGGAACCAAAAGTAGGAGTGGGCTGATAAAGTTTGCGGATGACACCAAGTTGGGAGGTATTGCCAATTCGGAAAAGGATCGGGATATCCTCCAGGGAGATTTGGATGACTTTGTAAACTGGAGTATTAGTAACAGGATGAAATTCAATACTGAGAAGTGTAAGGTTATGCATTTAGGGATGACTAACAAGAATTTTAGTTATAAGCTGGGGACGCACCAGTTGGAAGTAACGGAGGAGGAGAAGGACCTAGGAGTCCTGGTTGATCGTAGGATGACTATGAGTAGGCAATGTGATGTGGCTGTTAAAAAAGCTAATGCGGTCTTGGGATGCATTAGGCGAGGTATTTCTAGTAGAGATAAGGAGGTGCTAGTCCCATTATATAAGGCGTTGGTGAGACCTCATTTGGAGTATTGTGTGCAGTTTTGGTCTCCCATGTTTAAGAAGGATGAATTCAAACTGGAACGGGTACAAAGAAGGGCCACTAGAATGATCCGAGGAATGGAAAGCCTGTCGTATGAAAGGAGACTTGAGGAGCTCGGTTTGTTTTCCTTAACCAAAAGAAGGATAAGAGGAGATATGATTGCACTCTTTAAATATATCAGAGGGATAAATACCAGGGAAGGAGAGGAATTATTTCAGCTCAGTGCTAATGTGGACATGAGGACAAACGGATATAAATTGTCAGTCAGGAAATTTAGGCTTGAAATTAGACAAAGGTTTCTAACCATCAGAGGAGTGCAATTCTGGAACAGCCTACCAAGTGTAACAGTGGGGGCGAAGGACCTCCATGACTTTAAGATTAAGCTGGATAAGTTTATGGAGGGGATGGGATGATAGGATAACGGGTTTAGTCAATAGGTCAATAACGTGCCACACTGGTAATTAGTACAAAGGGTCAATGTTGGGATATTGTTAGCCTTTTTCCAGAGGGTCTGGCTGGAGAGTCTTGCCCGCATGCTCGGGGTTCAGCTGATCGCCATATTTGGGGTCGGGAAGGAATTTTCCTCCAGGGTAGATTGGCAGTGGCCCTGGAGGTTTTTCGCCTTCCTCCGAAGCATGGGGCAGGGGTCGCTTGCTGGTGGATTATCTGCTACTTGAAGTCTTTAAATCATGATTTGGAGCATTCAACAGCAGAGTCAAGGGAGAGAATTATTTCAGGAGTGGGTGGATCGGCTTATGTGGCCTGCATCTTGCAGGAGGTCAGACTAGATGATCATAATGGTCCCTTCTGATCTTGAATTCTATGATTCTATGATTCTATGATTCTATTGAGGTTGCAGGAACAAACCATCCCGATGTGTAGGAAGAAAAGTAAATATGGCAGGCGACCAGCTTGGCTTAACAGTGAAATCCTTGCTCGTCTTAAACACAAAAAAAAACAGCTTACAAGAAGTGGAAGATTGGACAAATAACCAGAGAGGAGTATAAAAGTATTGCTCAGGCATGCAGGAGTGAAATTAGGAAGGCCAAATCACACTTGGAGTTGCAGCTAGCCGGAGATGTTAGGAGTAACAAGAAGGGTTTCTTCAGGTATGTTAGCAACAAGAAGAAAGTCAAGGAAAGTGTGGGTCCCTTGCTGAATGAGGGAGGGAACCTAGTGACAGAGGATGTGGAGAAAGCTAGTGTACTCAATGCTTTTTTTGCCTCTGTCTTCACAGACAAGGTCAGCTCCCAGCAGGGGCGGCTCTAGTAATTTTGTCGCCCCAAGGAGGGCGGCGCGCTGCGGGGGGCGCTCTGCCGGTCACCAGTCCCGCGGCTCCGGTGGACCTCCCGCAGGCATGCCTGCGGATGCTCCACCGAAGTCGCGGGACCAGCGGCCCCTCTGCAGGCACATCTGCGGGAGGTCCACCGGAGCCGCCTGCCGCCCTCCCCGCGGGACGCCGCCCCAAGCGCGTGCTTGGCGCGCTGGGGTCTGGAGCCGGCCCTGGCTCCCAGACAGCTGCACTCTGCAGCATGGTAAGGGGAGGAGGTGACCAGCTCTCTGTGGAGAAAGAAGTAGTTCGGGACTATATAGAAAAGCTGGACGAGCACAAGTCCATGGGGCCAGATGCGCTGCATCCGAGGGTGCTAAGGGAGTTGGCCGATGAGATTGCAGAGCCATTGGCCATTATCTTTGAAAAATCATGGCGATCGGGGGAGGTCCCAGATGACTGGAAAAAAGACCCCTGACTTTCAGGAGAGAGGACCCCCCACACCGCTCCCTGCAGCACAGCTCCCCGAGCAGCACATAGGGACCAACACTGACGCCGGGAGTCTGTCTCTGTCCCAGCCCTGCCATGGCGCGTGAATACTTCACCCACAAGGGAGTGCTGTTCCAATGCCTGGATTATTCCCCCGAGAAGTTGAGCTACGTGGAGAACGAATTCCAGGTGCGGGACGATGACGTCTTCAACATCACCTACCCCAAGTCAGGTAGGGGAGAGTGTGTGTGTGTGTGTGTGTGTGTGTGTGTGTGTAGGGACATTAGATGGAAACACCAAACCCGTCACATGACCTGATTTCCTAGACGCCAGACTCCGGGTACCCCACCTCCGGCCCAGGGTGAGACAAAGCAGGCTGCTCCCTGGGGCCCAACTCGCCCACCTGGTGCTGGGCTGGCTCCCTGCAGACACACTCTGATCACAGGCTTTCTCCAGAGCCACCGGCAGGGCCGGGAGACCCCTGGCACAGCAAAGTGAGAGCTTCTGATTTTAGTGCTGTCAATGCACCTCAGCTGATGGGGGCTGGAAGCCAGGACTCCTGGGTTCTCTCTCTGGCTCTGGGAGCAGAGGGGGACCTAGCAGGTTGAAGGGTTGTTTCAGGCCCATTAACCCTTTCACCCCCAGGCACTAACTGGATGCTGGAGATTCTGAGTCTGATCCGTTGTGGCGGGGACCCCGGCTGGGTGCGCAGCGTGCTGAACTGGGAGCGGGCGCCCTGGGTGGAGAACCACCTGGGGCTGGAGGCTGCCCTGAAATACCCCCCGCCCCGGCTGCTCTGCTCCCACCTCCCCGTCCAGCTCTTCCCCAAGTCCCTGCAGCGCTCCAAGGCCAAGGTGAGAGGCGGGAGAGCAGGGGCTGCGGGTCGGGATTGAGGGGCACCGACAGGGCTGTGTGTCGGGAAGGGGGTGAATCCAGGGCTGCTGCTGGGTGTGAGTTACAGCAATGTGGGCGTGCGAAAGAGCAGGCAGCGGGGTGCGGCGAATCCTTCTCCCTCCAGAGAGGGTGATGGCCCGGGGTGGGTGGCTAATTGCTGGGTTCACTTGGCATCCCCCTCCCCTGATTGGTAGTGACCCCCCCATTCTCCCCAGATCATCTACACCCTGCGCTGCCCCAAGGACGTCCTGGTCTCGCTGTACCACTTCTCCAAGCTGCTGCACGTCTTCAGGGACCCTGGCTCACTGGACTCCTTCCTCGAGGACTTCCTGAGCGGGAACGGTGAGCAGCACCCTGCGGTCCTTGAGGGCCCTGCTGCAGCTAGGGATACGCAGGCAGCCTCCTCCCACCCAATGCCTGGGCTCCCAGCCACTCACTGATGGGATCCAGTTTGTGCATCCCCAGCCAGCTCTGAGCTGCCCTTTGCCCAGGGCCCAGCACAGCTTAATAGGCTGCTGCACGGCCGTCCGGCTGCGCACCATGGAGGGAACTTAGGTGGAGGTAGTGCTTAAGTTGTGCCAGGGCCCTGGCACCTCTGGGCCTGGCAGTTCAGAGCCTGGCACCTCCGGGCCTGCTAGTTCAGAGCCCCGGCACCGGTGGGCCTGGGAGTTCAGGGCCCTGGCACCGGTGGGCCTGGCAGTTCAGGGCCCTGGCACCTCCGGGCTGGCTGCATCAGTTATGAATGTAAAAAAATTGCTTGAGCCCCAGCACCACTTTACTTATAAATTAAACAGCAGGTGGGGGGGCCGGGTGGTGCCAGCTCTGGGGTCACTGTGCCGCTCTCCCCTGCACAGTGGCCTACGGCTCCTGGTTCGACCACGTCACCGGCTGGATGGGGCTGAAGGGCAACGAGAACTTCTTCTCCATCACCTACGAGGAGCTGCAGCAGGTAGATAAACCCCCCCTTGGGCCACACCCACATAACTCCACCCCCTGGTGACACCCTCACATAGGTCCTCCAGCCACCCCACACGTAACCCCTCCCCTAGAGCCATCCCCACATGTAACCCCTCCCCTGAGCCACCCCCACACGTAACCCCGCCCCCGAGCCACCCCACACGTAGCCCCGCCCCAGGCCCCAAGCCAGGTGGTGTTCTAGGGTGTTGCCAGCCCCAGCTCCCCAGGCCTCGGCGCCCATGCCCCGGGTGTTGGCTCCTCCTGGCTTTTGCATTCCTCTGCCCCTGGCCTGGAACAGGGTCTGACCTCAGGTGGCCAACGTGGCTCATGGCCAAGGCCCTCTGCCCTTGAAGGCGTCTCTTCCTCAGCGCCCAGTGGGGAGCAGGACCCTGCGGGGGGAGGGAACCGAGGCACATGTGGGCCATAAAATTGTCACCCTAGAATCACCCTCTTCATGGCAGCGGGTGTCTCCCCCAGGACCCATGGGGCAGCGTGCAGAGAATCTGCCACTTCCTGGGGAAGGAGCTGAGTGAGGAGCAAGTGGCCGCGGTGGTGGAGAACGCCTCCTTCCAGAGCATGAAGGGGAACAAAATGTCCAACTACTCGCAGCTGCCGGACAAGTACATGGACCACCAGAAGGGGGAGTTCCTGAGGAAAGGTGAGTCCAGGCCTGGGCTAGCAGGGGGCTGCGAGCTGGGACTGAGGGGCACCAGCAGAGCTTGCGGGGGCAGGGCTGGGGGGCAGGGGCTGTGGGTTGGGAGTGAGGGGCATGGGCAGAGCTTGCGGGGGCAGGGCTGGGGGGCAGGGGCTGTGGGTTGGGAGGGGCATGGGCAGAGCTTGCGGGGGCAGGGCTGGGGGGCAGGGGCTGTGGGTTGGGAGTGAGGGGCACCAGCAGAGTTTGCGGGGGCAGGGCTGGGGGGCAGGGGCTGTGGGTAGGGAGTGAGGGGCACCGGCAGAGCTTGTGGGGGCAGGGCTGGGGGGCAGGGGCTGTGGGTAGGGAGTGAGGGGCACCCTAGACCATACCCCCTGTGGTTTGCAGGGATCTGCGGTGACTGGAGGAACCATCTCTCGGAGGCACAGAGCCAGCGATTCGACACCGTTTACCGGGAGCGGATGCAGGGTCTGGGCATGACCTTCCCCTGGGACTGACGGCCTCGCGCCCGCCACATCTGTACCCGCAATACACCGGCCCTGTGCCACCCACGTGCTGCTGCTCTTACTGTGCCCTGGGAGATGCCCCCTGGGGCAGCCTCACTAGAGCGTCAGCAATAGGCAGAGCTGGGCTGGGGCATGTGTCCGGCAGAGGTCAGTGAGGACGCGCGCATGGCAGGGCTCAGATGAGGTGTATTTAAAATCTGTCCAGTGCAGCGTTTTCCTGGCCCTGCTTGCAGGCAGGGGGCTCTGCAGGGCAGTGTGAAAGTCTGCACAGAGCCAGCCTGGAGCATGACGCGGGAGATGGGCCTCTGTGCAGGGAGCAGCCTGCTCTGTCTCTCTCGGGTTTGGGTTCCTGTGCGTGAGGGCGCTGGATTCGAAGAAATAAAAGCAGGTGATGTGGCAACCTTCCAGCAAGAGGATTTGGTTTTTTAATCTAACTTCTCTGGGTTTGCCATGAACAGAACATGATCCCATCCAGCAGGGAGCAGCAGGAACAAACACACGCACGCACGCACACACACACACACACACACACACACACACGCTCTCTCTCTCCCCCCCAATACCACCCGCCTCCTTTCCAAAAGTTGTGATTGCTGGTGACCCAGTTCCCAGGTAGATCCCTGCAATACCCCCAGGGGCCAGGATGCTGTCGTACCATACGACACAATTCTCATAACTTCACATGCATTAATGATACGCATCTATGGAGAGAGAAATGACTTTCAGCAGATCATGCCCTTTCCCCTGATGCCTCACACGCCCTGCTTTATATGCAATATCACAATTATACATGTAAGCAGAGTCAGGATGAGCTCTACCCTGACATCTGGTGATGAATTATGGCGAGTGTGGAAAAGAATTTCAGGGGCTGATGGTGTTTGCATAGGCACACCCCCCCCCCCCACCTAGCATAGCCCACGGCAGCCTAAAATGTGGGATCCCCAATTTCTCTGTTATTGGGGCAGGAGGAATCAAGTGTTGTCACCCTGATTATGTGGATGAGGAACTCTGAAACTGTTTTATGACAGAGGGTCTCACCATCAATTAAGTAGCACTCGCTAGACAAGAGACATGGGTGCCAAAACCCAGTGAATTGAGAGAGGGTGTGGACAGGTGTGTGTATCTGATGGTATGGGCCCCTTCTGAGGGCACTGGCATACCAATTGTACCTCCTTTTCTCTCTCCATAGTTAAATAGCAGAGCTCATTTTGATTCTATTAGGAGTCTAGCTAGAGGCTGCTGAGCTGAATTTACTTTGGGCCAATGGTGCACCAGCACTGGGGCTCTCCTACTACAGGCTGAAATCACTTAGAGCTGCAATCACTAAAAGAGTGTCGAAGAAAAACTTAGTTCTCGCTTTTTGTTTGGGTGCAGCAAGATTAAATACTTTATTATTTCTCCAGTAATTACCATGGAGGGAGAGAGTGCCATAGGACACAGGGTCCTGGACAGGTCTCTCAACTGGTAAACAATTACATCAAGCCTTTATACCTTTGTTACAGACAATTTCTAGCAATCATGGAGACAGTAAAAAGCAACAAATACATTTTGTTTATACATAAGCTTTTCTGCTATCTCACTAGAAAAACAAGACTGCATATTGCAAGGTCGTAATAACTTTCACACAATTCACTCTGTCTTACATTATCTTGCTTCCTCACGTCACCAGGGTCACAGTTAGCCTAACTCATGCTAACTAACATTCATTAAGATCTCTTCAAAACCTTGTTAATTATTTACTGGCTTCCACACTCCCCCCTTTTGTACTTCTAGTACAACAAATATTTCAAATCTCAATTTGCATCAAACCATGGATGTCAGATTCTACAGCAAATATGTCAATCTTAGGGGTTTTCATGGGATGTAATGACAATGCATGATCAGCACAAACATGAAAGGTATTATTACTAGCATTAAATCCTTTACAACAACAAGAACACAATCCTAAACTAACTAACAACACCACAAACAATAACATTCCCATAGGAATAAAATAATGGTGGTGTCGTACAATTTTGGTTACAAAGCACAATACACCATACTCAGTACCTAAAGTAGACACTCTATAAGCTGTATGAAAGGCATACTATTCAGCATGATATACATATCCTGAAGCATATGAATTTGCCCTTGCAATGCAGAGATTCTTCGAACCTCTGGTAACAATGAAAGCAAATTTTGAAACCGATCAGGCACTAGTCTAGTCCAAGGAAAATATACCTGAAATCTAAAAGCTACTGGCAACATTCTATCTGCAGGCCAGGAAATGATAGGATTGCTTGCAGCAGTGGTAAGATTAATATGTATATCTTGTAAAGTGGTGGCATTAACGCACACACAGCTATCATTATAGCTCGAAAAAAGTGGGTGTCCTGTCAGGGTAGTTCCTTGACCTCCACCCTCCCAGCAAATATTGTCATAAACAGTGACAACTTCCCTGGCTTCAGTTTCTGTACACACTGAAGCTGTGGTGGTTCTAAGGGCCAAAATGTCCAGAGAGTTCCTAACCCCATCCAAATATCAGCTGTAATCCCAGGAGCACTAACTAAAAATCGATTAGGAGTATCAGGCGGTCTCACTTCCCAGATATCTCGGTGAATCACCCAATCCCACATGCATGCTCCCCATGGACCCAGCAGGATTCGGTATGTGGGAGCCCACACCCACCCTAACCGGTCCATATGCTTGGAAGGAGCACTGTGAATGTCCACACTTCCATCCAGAAAGTGTCCAAGTATGTCTGCATGACCACAGATCAGATGGCACTCCTGATGTGACAGTAAGGGCAGTGGGCCAAGTCTGGTCTAGATCCCACTGCAATGCCTTCCCAGCCTCAGTGATATTCAATACCATCTCCGTCAGTAACTTCTGGGTCATAGAACTAAGGGCGGAAATGACATAGTACTCACCAACTCCAGCCCGTACTTAAGATAGCTGAGTTTTAAGAATAAGGCTAGTGGCCTTTAAGAATAGTCCAAATGGCTACGACACTATTAGTCCCAGCCCATAGGGATCTGCCCAATGTCCTCTTATTCCAGGTTCTCCGTTGTGCTAATCTAATGGCAGCCCCTTGTGAGCAATCTGGGTATGTAAAAGTGACGTGATAACTGGATAAGGGCAATATCATTTAAAATCCAATTAGGGAGGGCAATACATACTGAAGGATTTATCCAAAACACAGGGCGCAGCCTGTAGAATAAACCCCAAAATCCAATTAATACCACATTCCCAAGCATGGGTCCCACAAATTCCTTCCTGCCAGAATGTAATTCTTTGCTTCTTCACCAGGGTCAGTTCTCAATGTCCTTTTTAGTCAGTAATTCCTGGACTATGGCAATGTCAGTGGAGTGAGTGTTTCTTCTTCTTTCCTGAAGCAGTTGTGGTTCAGCATCCTTGTCCTTCTTCCTGCTGTCCAGAAGCACAGTAAAACTAGAAAAAGGAATAGGCGAATTATCAGTAGAAAAATTCTTCTGATGTGGAGGGGTCTTTGTGCAGTGAGAACCCTGGGTCCAAGCAGTCAGTCTGTGGCACTTCACAGCGGTGTCGGTAGGCAGCAGGACTTGGAAAGGGCCGTTCCAGCGTGGAGCCAAGGCAGTCGTGCGTTGATGGATCTGTATGTAGACCCAGGCTCCTGGTTCTAACGAGTGGCAAGGTTGCACAGGATCCTTCGGTAGTGCTTCCATCACCTGTGTATAAAAAAAGACTTAACACATTTCATTAGTGCCTGACAATACTTAAGCATTATGTTATCCAGCAAATGAATGTCCATCTGAGCTGGGGTTAGTGGGGATGCAGTTGGTAGTCGCATTGGGTGTCCTGTCAAAATTTCATGAGGGCCGAGTCCAGTCTTTAGATTGGGAATGGCTCTCATACACATCAGTGCCAAAGGAAGGGCATCTGGCCACTTTAAGTGTGTCTCAGCACAAATCTTGGCCAGTTTATTTTTTTAAGTCACGTTCTGGCGTTCCACTGTCCCAGCAGATTGTGGATGATGAGGGCAGTGAAGGTTGTGTTGGATCTGCAAAACTGCACATAACCCCTTTACAATCTGTCCAGTAAAGTGAGTTCCACGATCACTGTTGATAGTCACAGGGATGCCAAAACGTGGTACAAAATCTGTAAGCAAAGACATCTACTGTCCTGCAGGGAAAAGCTTCAACCCAAGTGGTAAATACATCAACTAAAACTAATACATATTCATAACCACAACATTTAGACATATAAATAAAATCAATCTGAATTTTGTTTATCAATTTGAATATTTACAAAAGGTCCCCAAGGAGGAGAGTGGGCTGGCCGCTGCACACCAATCTCGTGTAACTGCAGCAACCATTCCCCCCCCCCCCTTCCCTTGGTAGGCAGCCAAGCGGTGTCCTTGACTGGGGCCAGCGCATGTTAGCCATTCTCTTTTTTTTTTTTTTTTTGTTCATTTAACCTACAAAGGAAACTTTTACTCTTCAATTATACACCTTTTTCATACCATGAACACATAAACAGTACTGTTATACAGTACAGAAGTATTATCATTCAATGTATGCCACATATACCCTTTCACTAAAATAACCTTATTACAGAAATTTGGAAGGACAAGCCAGGACAAGCACACCCACTTTGAGAAGTACACTTAATATAACTTCTAGTCCAATAGCTATCCACCATCCCCAGCCCTCTGGCTAAAAGTCTGAGGTAGCCAGAAGGATCCCTTGTACAATATGGGGAGTGGGTTAACTTTTCATGTCCTTGCTTCCAAAGACTGGCAGTATGCAAATTTTAATAACCACTCTAAATTAAACGATTTGGCCAATGTAGTTTCTTTCTCTTACTTAAGAAAATGTATTAGACTTTAGTATATCACATTTTTCTGATGTAACCAAACACTTTGTATTCTAAGTTGAACAAAACAAGTATCTGCATTTCAATCCAATACTTCTGTTTGATTCCAAATCTGACCATCCCATGAAAATATTAAACACAACAATTCTGGCCACAAGACAAACACCACAAGACAGAACATAGAACACACAACATAATTTTTACTGTGCCAGTAAATCATGGTACGGTGAATGCTGTGCAGGTGGCATTAGTTTTCTTTGATTATCTGAAAGACAAAACAGGTCTACCCCTTCTGGGCAGTCAATCATTACTTAAAACATACAAATACTCTTGTTGATTTCAGGCAAAATAGAGGAATTACCCCATATTTCTCGTATGTGTTTCTCAGACAGCCCTGGTTTCAGCGGCCTCTACCTTATCAGTCAGTTAATTTGCAGTAACACAGATGCTTTCTGGCTTGCTTTTTATTTTTTTATTTTTTATTTTTAACTCCTGCTTAGAAACACTGGAAAGAAACAGCACCACTTATAGTGCCTTTAGAGCCTAATAAAATTTTCAGTACATAGCACTGTATACATTCTTCAACTGATTTAACAAAACATAGCCAAGTGATTGCAATCTAATAATTTCTTAGCCACTTTACCAATTCAAATCACCAGTCCAAATGTCCTTCTGAGTATTTGAAATTCAAAAGTTTCCAACCTGTATTCTCTCCCTGTCCGTTGCCTGCCCGCCTGGGCCCGATCCTGCTTTTCTCGCTGAATCGTCCCTATCCTAGGCACTACCAGTTTAGCTAGGAGGGTGGGCTTCACAACTAGCCCTCACCCTTCTGGTCTTGTCCCCAAAACATTTCTACTCACAAGACTACCCGAGTCCTCCCTAGTAAGGCTTGCCACCTGGGCAAAAATACATGGCCATTTACTTAACACATAATCCAAACCCCTTTGGGGGTCTACCCAGAGACCCACCCATTTGTCTGCTGACACTTAAACAGAAAAGAAAATTACACAGAGAGCAAAGAAAATTACAGTCTAAGCCAGATTTTTCCACTTCTATTACATTGTACAGGGGGGCGGGACAGTAAAATCTCCGGACAACCTCAGAGCTTCATCGCACACATGGCTTCCACCCTGAGGAATTACGAACGAGAAATTCAGTTCCGCTCACACACCTAACGCCCAAATGAACAGAGCAGAAAAACAACAGTAACCGGTCAAACAAAACAGAGCCAAAGCTAAATAGTGCACCAAAACCAAATAGTGTTTCCTTATTCTATTAGAGCTCACCTTTAACCATACAATCCTTATCATATAATACCAACAATACCAAACAAAGCAAACACAAAATAACAAGGGTAAAACAGATAGATGGTGTAAATTCTGCAGGGCTCCCCCATTATTAAGTGCTCACCAAACTGTGACAAATTCCTGTTACTAATTTATCCCTCATGTCAGGTGATCAGACTGACAGAGCATATAATCAAATTTTAAAGCTTCATTAAAAATAATAAAACAACAATGGAGAGTATTGGGAATGCTCCCACCTCACACAGGAAAAACATGAATGCCCCAAGCCTTAAACCACTTTAATACTCACACATGTCTCACTGGGAAGTTAAGCTTTGCAAATATAATTCCAATTCTGTAACTTGTACTGCCTTTGGTTTGCCTCAGTTTCTATTTTCCACAAGCAGCTGGGCCTGAAAGCAGTTTTCTTTGCACTTAGCATAGTCCGCACTGATTCATGACCTTGAACACAAAACAACTTCTCCTTTATCTCAGGGCTAAGCCGAATTTCAAATTAACCCGTTCCTAGACAAATTGCTCACACTGTGTCAGAGGTTTTTCTTTGTGATTAAAAGCTCCACTGAGATATATGATCTTATCTAGATTGAAGGTACCTTCTAATGGGCATTATTTAGATGGATTTTCATGCGTGTGAAGATTCCAATTCGCTAAATACCTGCAGGTTTTAGGACCATAATGTACGTACATGTAATATGCTGGGGTACCCTTAGGGGGTGAGGTGGAATATTTAGACAGTCCCTTACCCATTTTCCACTCACACAGGAGAGACTCACAAGGAAAGGGGAGGGAAGATGGGTTCACACACTCCTAGACCCAGGCAGCTTCCTCGCCGGACTATGCCAGGCTGAGTCAGCCCACCGTGGGCCGGATCTCCTAAAGATCCACTAGTTACCGGGCTAGCCCGGTAACAGCCACTCACACTGGTGTACACACACACACACCAAGGCCTCTTTTTCTTCCTTTTTCTTTTTTTTAACCCTTTTTTAACCTTTTTATCTCTTTTTAAATTTTTTTTTTTTTTTTTTTTAACCACGATGCATCTTTACCTGGTCCGGACCAATACCATGAGGCGGTATGACAACCCCTCTTGAGGAGGTAAAAACCCCTCAGCACCGGTGCATTCTAATGCATTACCTATGCATTACCTTATGCATTTACCTATGCATTTACCTTGGCCAACTCAGCAGTTCCCAGTACTGCTATAAACTAACCTTATTGGGGCCTCTCCCCAATACCACTTTGCATCTGATCCTGCTGCACAGTCAATAAGTTCAGATGGTGTGAGCCCAACAGAGAGACAGACGTCCTCAGGGACAGTCCTCCTCCGATACCCCAATAGAGATTTCAAAAGGTCTCATACCTCTCATGTGGCGCCATGGGGTTCGAAGGGGAACGATCCGTAGTAGCCGTCTGTGGGTCCGTGGGCGTTGCCATCCCGGACGAGCCCCCAAATTGTCGAAGAAAAACTTAGTTCTCGCTTTTTGTTTGGGTGCAGCAAGATTAAATACTTTATTATTTCTCCAGTAATTACCATGGAGGGAGAGAGTGCCATAGGACACAGGGTCCTGGACAGGTCTCTCAACTGGTAAACAATTACATCAAGCCTTTATACCTTTGTTACGGACAATTTCTAGCAATCATGGAGACAGTAAAAAGCAACAAATACATTTTGTTTATACATAAGCTTTTCTGCTCTCTCACTAGAAAAACAAGACTGCAAGACTGCATATTGCAAGGTCGTAATAACTTTCACACAATTCACTCTGTCTTACATTATCTTGCTTCCTCACGTCACCAGGGTCACAGTTAGCCTAACTCATGCTAACTAACATTCATTAAGATCTCTTCAAAACCTTGTTAATTATTTACTGGCTTCCACAAGAGTTAAACTTACTGAGCTGAGATCACTGAGGGCTGTGTTAACTAGTGGGGGAGCCTGAAGATCTATCACTAAGTGGCTGGCAGAGCAGTTTGCAGGACAGTTGGAGCAGTGAGCACAGCAGAGTGGAGCTGAGCAGTTTGTGGGGACAATGGGAGTAGTTCATGGGATGGCTGGTGGAGTGGAGCAGCTGGTGGAGCGGAGCAGCGTGTGGGACGGTTGGAGTGGCCCAGGGAACAGCGAGTGAAGCAGAGCGGAGCAGTTTGTGGGGACGGCTGGAGGAGCGGAGCAGAGCTATTCGTGGTGAAGGCTGCAGCAGATCTCCATGGAGAGGTGAGGCAGTCGGCCTTGGCCCACATAAGGTGCCCCTTTATATCCTGCATTCCCCCCCCATTTCCACCCAGGCTGCAGGTGTAAAATTCTGCAGATGAACTTTTGAACTCTGGGGTGGCACTGACCAGGGACAGAGACTTTTGGGGTTGTTGGACTTTGGGGTGATTTGGACTTAAGACCCTGAGGGGGAAAGGACAGTGCCAAATGTACTTGGAGGTGGGTCTTTTGCTCATGTTTTGTCTTATGAATCCTGTTTGTGGTGTTTTCTCCAACGTAATGCCACATTGTTTCCCTCCTTTATTAAAAGGATTTTGCTACATTCAGACTCCGTGCTTGCGAGAGGGGAAGTATTGCCTCCTAGAGGCGCCCGGGGGGGTGGTATGTAATTGTCCCAGGTAACTGAGTGGGGGCTCGAGCCGGTTTTGTGTTGTGTTATTGAAACGGAACCCCTGGATACTGAACCCGGCCCTTGTTGCTGCCAACTCAGAGGGGCAGAAGGGTTACATATAAAAATGAGGAATATGGGGGTTACAGGGCGCTCCTCCAAGGTACAGAATGTCACAGACCCCCCCCTCCAATGCTAGCCCTGTACATAATTTATTAGTAAGGCTACAATTTAATCATGGGCATTTTTAGTAAATGTCATGGACAGGTCACGGGAATGAAACAAAACATTTTAGCCCACAACCTGGCCACGACTTATACCATAAATACCTCTGATTGACTCTTGAGGGGAGGCGGGATGTTGGGGGGGGCGCCCTGGAGGTGCTGGAGCCGAGGGAGCCGGCGGGGGCTGTAGAGAGGAGCAGCCCCAGGTGGGCAGGGTCTCGCCAGCAGTTTTCTGAGCAAAGCCCTGATGGCTCGTCCCTGCCTGGTTCACCCGCCTCTACGTTCCCGGCTGCCAGTCCCAACAGGGGCTCACCCAGCCCAGCTCCCCAGGCCTCCGGCCACCCGTCTCTGCACCCAGCCCAGGCTGGATTCCTCCTGTTTGCCCACACGGTGTGACTGGAGGGGCTGGCCCTGCCTGGCCAATGGCTGGCTGGCTCACTCCTCTGCCAGGTCAATATTGGCCGTCAGGGCGGAGGGGTGTCGTTCCCACCCTGCCTGTCCTTGTCCCAAGTCCAGGGCCCGAGGCAGAGGGCGATGTGGCCACATGGGCTGCACCGCCCCCACCCGCCCCCACGGCATCACCCAATGGCCTCCCATGGCAGCAGCACATGCCCTTACTACAGGAGACTATCGCACACAGCAGGGCTCTTGCCTGGCTCTGGGAGGGGAGTGGGGTCTAGTGCTTAGAACAGGGGGGTGGGCAGCAGGACTCCTGGGTTCTCTCCCCAGCTCTGGGAGGGGAGTGGGGTCTAGTGGTTAGAACAGGGGGGTGGGCGGTAGGACTCCTGGGTTCTCTCCCCAGCTCTGGGAGGGGGGTGGGGTTTAGTGCTTACAGCCACCTGTGCCCCTGCCACACCTCCTCTTGTAGGTGCTGGGAGATGGGCTGGGCCTGGGCCAGAGGCTCCTCCCCACTCAGGCAGGAGGATCCCAGCTGGGATTAGCTGAGTAAATGGGGCAGCAGCCCTGTGTGCCACAGAGCTCGCCAGCTGCTTAACCCTTTAGTGTCTGCACGTGGAGGTGGGCCCAGATCAAAATGGAACAGGGGATGATGGGAGAACAGGATCAGGTGGATTAGAGCAGAGGGATGGGAACCAGGATACCTGGGTTCGATCTCTGGCTCTGGGAGGGGTGGGGTCTAGTGGTTAAGGGGGGCAGGGCCTGGGAGTCAGGACTCCTGGGTTCTATCCTGCTCGAGGTGGGAAATGGCAGGTGTTTGCTCCATTGCGAACCCCAAGTTGAGCAGCTGCTGCCAGAGCCTTTTGCATCCCTTGGGCCATGGCCCCCATGGTGGGAGGGAGGTTCCACTTGAGGTGTATTGGGGGGCTCGTGGGGCACGGCTGGTCCTTGTATCCAGATGCCCCTGAGTAGCTCACTCCCGCTTCCCCAATGCTGTTCCCCACCCCCTGGGTCATGGTTGCTGGGGCCCTGTCAGGGATTCACAGGACTTGTGCTGTCTTGGCCCCGTATGGCCCTGGGGGAAACCCCCTTCAGTGCAACAGCCCTTCCTGGGGGTGCACTCTCTCTTGGGGGTCAGGCCCCTCCATCTCTTGGAGCCGCCCCTCTCTGAGCCTCAGCACGTCTGTCTCACACCGTGGGCCCCCTCAGGGAGTCCCCTCGCTCTGGACCCCCAGGGCCTCCACTCCCAGAGGGAATAATGCCCCCCCAATCTCTAGCCCGGAGTGACTCTCAGCCAGCGTAACACAGGAGGGTTTATTGAGCGTTGAAGCCAGCACAGGAAACTCTCAGGGCCTCAGGCCTGGCCTCCCTCAGCACAGCACATCCCAGTCTCTCCTGCTCCCTCTCTCCAGCCCAGAGACCCTGAGCTTTCCAGCTAGGCAGCCGATATCCCCTCCCTCAACAGCTCCCCGCCATCCTTTGTCCTCCATCCCAGGTAAACAGGTCACTGGGGCCCTCTCTCTTCTGTCCTTTGTTCCCCTCCAGCTGGAACCAGCTGGTCAGCTCACCGGGGTTGTCTCTTCACAGCCCATTGTCCCCCCACTGGCCAGAAACCTCATTTGGTGAGAGCTCAGTGAGTTTATGGTTCCAGTTCATATGGTCCAATGGACAAAGTCTCTCAGTCCCTTTCTCGTAGTCGATGCAGGATGTGGCTCCGGCTCAGGGTACTGTTGGTGGCCGGTGATGTGTTTGGTGGAGGTGTCCCTGGACTGTTGGATGATGTCTGCGCGTAGGACACTTAATAAAGAGGCCAATAGCCAGGCTAATCCACAGTAAGATTGTGAGCCCTGACCATTGTAATACAGTCCAAGATCCAGGCCACCACCAGGGACACTGCAGCTGCTCCTCCGACAGGATTCACATCCTTTTCACACAGTTCTAGGGAATGTAGTTTAAATGTGGCCAGTTTCTGGCAGCCGCAGCGAGCTGCCTCTGCAGTGTTCCTGGGCTCTTGTTCAGATCTTGGACACCAGATATTCCCAGAGAAAGGGAGTATTTACATTCCCAGCAAAACACCGCATTCGCCATATATACCCCCCCCATAGCCTCATTTGCAACAGGCCCTTAATTCTACTCCTCCATGGCCCTTGAGGAGGGACCCATCCAAATATGTTCCCTGGACAAACACTTAACTGACTGTGTGTCCATTTTACACCATTCCATCCACCCCATTTAGCCCCCAGTGGTTCCACGCCAGCTCCTCCCTTTCTCATTACTCCCATAGGGATCATGGAGACCCACCTCAGTTGCTGCCCCATTCTAAGATACCAGGGCCCCTACCACCAGATACACACACCAGTCCCTAACCTCTCTCCATTCGCTGGGCTTTGGCACCTATGTCCCTTATCTAGCAAGTGCTACTTGATGGATAGTGAGACATCTTTTTCCTAACACAGTCTCATAGTTTCTCATTCACATAATCAAGGTGACATCACTTTATTCCTCCTGCCCCAATAACAAAGAAATTGGGGATCCCAGAGCTGTCAAAATAACCAATCCAGGCTGCCGTGAATTATGCTAGGTGGAGTGGGTGTGCCAATGCAAATACCTGAAATTCCTTTCCACACTCCCCATACTTCACCACCAGATGTCAGGGTAGAGCTCATCCTGACTCTGCTTACATACAGATGTTAAGTACGAATGAAACAATGAGGTTATCTCAGGTAAGCTGCTACCGGAACGACTTTTGGGATCTCTCCAGATCGACTCCTGCTCTACACTGTAACATTTAACCCTCTACAGTAGCGTTTGAAACGCACTTTCCATCCACACACAAAACTGCTTTAGTCAGTTATGGTTGGCTCTAAGGAACATCACAGAGTGACTCTGCTCTTTGAGGAATAAAGAACAATTTAGCCCAGATCATTCCAGGCTCAATTGTTTCATGAGATCTGTAAAAGGGCCTTGAGACTCCAGGCGGCATTCGGAGTGGAGCTAACGACTCCTCTCAGCTCCCTCGTTAGCCCTCTACATCTGTCCCCTCCCGTACCAGGGCCTTTACTTCATCCTTCCAGCCTCCCAAGGAATATCTCTCTGTGCCCATGTTAATGTCACCAGAGCGTCTCCTCATGCTACAAACCACTTGTGGTTGTACCTCCGCTACCATCCCCACCAGCATGCGGCACCACAGGGCCGTGATCACACCTGGGGCTGGGACTGTCTGTCACCATTTGTGTGTGTATCACCTGACACAACAGGGTCCTGATCTCATCTGCCTCCTAGTCGCTACCATCATACAGATGTTAAATAATAATCATAATCCGATCTGGTATGGGAATTCCTACATGGTTTCCTGGGCTACTTGGTGACACCAACCAGCTCTGTAAGTACTGAAAAGGCAGGTACTTGGGGTTCAGTCGTGTACCTCAAGCCCGATAGTACCAGGAACTGCACAACCTGCTAGACTCTGGAGAGACGTCTCCCTGAACAGTGGGGAATCAGCAGGAGTGATCCTGAGAACCTCCTACAGCAAGGTATTTTAGGGTGAGTGACCATACGAAGAAATGTCCTTTCTGGCTGATGTGGACTATCCTTGATATATCACCGTCTCTGAATGGCAAACAGCTAAGCCCTTGTTCCGAGATGATACCAGGTCAGACTCTACATAGGCTCCTATTGTTTGTCCACTGGACAGTTCACTGGGTTTTTAAGACTGGGAACAGTCAGTCGCTAAGAGGAGGAAGCAGAACCCATGGCTCTTATCAGCGTGAGACCGGTGCCTGACAGAGGTGAACAAGGACTGTCAGGTGTGGGTGTGTTTTCAGAAGAGCTCTCGCATGAAAGAGTTGTGCCAACACAGCAATGCCGCCGGTGACAGGTGAAAGATGGGGTGTCCACTGAGGCAAAGAGGGGCCTCAGTAGCTCTTTATTGTACTCAGATTTGGTCCTGGTTGTGGGTGGAGAGAGAGAAAACAGAGGCCCAGATTGTCAGGCCTTGTCTAGCCAAGAAAAATACACCAATTGACCTATTTGGAGGGACTTTAGTGCGAGTTAGTTCGACCATGAAAACCCGTGAGTGGAGGCTCTTCTTTCCATTCAAATCAGGTTTATGGTGCGAAATTACTGTACGCATCGAACCTAAAGTGAAGGGGCAAAATTCTCCTCGCAGTAACATTGCTGTCAATATGCTGTCAGTTCCCTGTAGTAAATATAACAATTCTCAATTTGTGCTGAGTGCAGGGCCACCCAGACGGGAGGGCAGGGTAGATGGGGCAATTTGCCCCAGGCCCCCACGAGAGTTTTTTGGCACCCCGGAGCGGGGTCCTTCAATTGCTCCGGGGCTCCTGGAATACTCTTGCGGGGTCCGGGCCCCCGGAGCTTCTTCCTCTCTGAGTCTTCGGCAGCAATTCGGCAGCGGGGGGTTCTTCCACTCCGGGACCCGTCGCCGAAGTTCTCCAAAGACCCGTCGCGGGGGGTCCTTCCGGCCCGGGACCTGCCGCCAAAGTGCTGGCTCTTTGGTCGCAATTTGGTGGCGGGGGCCCCCTGAGGCTGAAGACCCCAGACCTCCTGAATCCTCTGGGCGGCCCTGGTTGAATGACCGAGAACAGAACTTTACCCAGTATGGAATTGAAAAATGAATTCAGTATAGAGAGTGCCTTTATCGACACTTTAAATGTTCTCACATCTGCAGCTGGCTGTAGAAAGCTTTCCCGTAGTGGTTAAGCACTAGTCTCCTCTAGCAAGGTATTTTAGGGTGAGTGACCCACGTGAAGAAATGTCCTTTCTGGCTGACGTGGACTATCCTTGTTATATCATCGTCTCTGAGCGGCAAATGGCTAAAGCTCTTGTTCTGAGGTGATGCTGGTCACACTCTGAACAGGCTCCTATTGTTTGTCCACTGGACAGTTCATTGGGTGTTTAAGACTGGGAACAGTCCGTCATTAAGAGGAGGAGGCAGAACCCATGGCTCTTATCAGTGTGAGATCGGTGCCTGCCAGAGATGAACAAGGACAGACAGGGAGAACAGGTGTCAGGTGTGGATGTGTTTTCAGAAGAGCTCTTGCATGAGAGTTGTGCCAACATAGCAATGTCGCCGGCGACAGGTGAAAGGTGGGGTGTCCAGTGAGGCAAAGAGGAGCCTCAGTAGCTCTTTGTTCTACTAGCATTGGGTCCTGGTTGTGGGTGGAGAGAGAGAAAACAGAGGCCCAGATTCTCAGAACTTGTCTATACAAGAAAGATACATTATTTGACCATTAGTGGGATTTTAATGCGAGTCAGTTCAACCATGAAAACCCCTGAGTGGAGGTTCTTCTTTCCATTCAAATCAGGTTTATGTTCCATTATACATACAATTACTGTACGCATCAAACCTAAAGAGAAGCGGCCAAATTCTCCTCGCAGTAACATTGCTGTCAATATGTAGTCACTTCCCAGCAGTAAATATAATGATTCTCAATTTGTGCTGAGTGACCGAGTACAGAACTTTACCCAGCACGGAGTGAAAAATGAATTCAATGTAGAGAGATGGTCTCCTGCCTTTATAGACACTTTAAATCAGGGGTCTCCAACCCCCGGTCCGTGGCCTGTTAGGAACCGGGCCGCGAACCGACCCCTAGCACATCAAGCGGCGTGTCTCCAGCGGGGCCCCTGAGCCCCGCCCCCTCAGAGCCGCGTGGTGAGGGGGCAGGTCTGGGAGCTCCGGGCTGAGCTCAGCTGCCTCCGCTCGGCGTGGAGCTCCCAGCCCCGCCCCCTCACCATGCGGCTCTGAGAGGGACGGAGCTCAGGCCCCGCCGGAGACACGCTGCAGCTGTCGGGCGAGGCACTGAGGCTCCGGGTGAGCAGGGAGCCGGGGGTAAGAGGCTGGGGTCAGGGGGGTTGGCTAAGGGGCAGGGAGTCCTGGGGACAGTCAGGGCACAGGGAGGGGGCAGAGGTTGGGGGAGCGGTCAGGGGACAGGGAATGGGGGGGGTTGGATTGTGGGTGTTCTGGGGGGTCTGTCAGGACTCAGCAGGGGGGGGATAGGGGTTGGGGCAGTCAGGGGACTGGGAGCAGGGGTGGGGTCCCAGGGTGGTGGGGGTCTCTGGGGGATGGTGAGGGGACAAGGAGCAGGATGGGTCGGGGATTCTGAGGGGGGCGGGCAGTCAGAGGGGCGGGCAGTGGGTGGGGGTCAGATAGGGGGCAGGTCCGCGGAAATTTTTTTTTCTATGAAACTGGTCCCTGGTGCCAAAAAGGTTGGGGACCGCTGCTTTAAATGTCTGCAGAAAGCTTTCCCGTAGTGGGTAAGCACTACGCTCATGGGGACTGGTTTCTATTATCACTTCTACCTGAGAATTACTAGGCAATTTTGGGCATGTCACTTCTGGATGGATTGGGTCCGTCAGGCCGTCGGGAAGGGACTGGAGTGGGTCGCCCGTATCAGCAGCGGCAGTGGGAGTAGCACACACTACGATGATGCAGTCAGAGGGCGATTTACCATCTCCAGAGACAATCCCAAGAACCTGCTGTATCTGCAAATGACCGGCCTGAGGCCGGAGGACACTGTGCAGGATTCACAGTGTGGGGAAGCTGGTCTGAGCTGAGACGAAAACCTCCCGTTGCGGTTACTGGCGAAAGTGCCCAGCCTGTTTCATGCTCACAGTCTGCGCGCTGGGAGCTCACAAGTGAAAGGTCTATATGAGAAAATGAGATCAGTTATGGAAAGGGGTCTAGCACCCACAACCCCTTTTTCTTCTCATTATTATTCCTCTTCCTTGATTTCACTGAAGAGCAAAGAGTTGACAGAAAAAGAGGGAAACAGTGAGGTGGCAAAAAGGGGAAACGGGAAGAGCGACAAAGGGATCTCACGAAACTGGGAGACTGGGCAAGGCAGTGTCAGCTGAAATTCGACGCTGGTAAATGCACATTGGAAAACCTAATCCCAACTATACATAGAAAATGATGGGGTCTAAATTAGTTGTTACCACTCTGGAAAGAGATCTTGGAGCCATTGTGGAGAGTTCTCTGAAAACATCCACTCAATGTGCAGCGGCATCAAAAAAGCGAACAGGATGTTGGGAATCATTAAGAAAGGGGTAGATAATCAGACAGAAAATATCATGTTGCCTCTATATAAATCCATGGGACGCCCACATCTTGAACATTGTGTACAGATGTGGCCGCCACATCTCTAAAAAGATATCTTGGAATTTGGAAAGGATCAGAAAAGGGCAACACAATGATTAGGGTGTGGAACGGCTTCCTTATAAGGAGACATTAATAATATTGGGACTTTTCAGCTTGGAAAAGAGATGACTAAAGGTGGATATGACGGAGGTCTGTAAAATCATGACGGGTGTGGAGAAAGTAAATAAGGAAGTGTTATCCTGGGAGTAATGTAGACATACCCTCAATTTACAGTTATAGCATAAGTGGGGAGTGGAGCATGAGTGGGAATGGGAGTGTGAATAACAATCGTCAATAATAATCTCCCTTCAGTGCTCCCTGAATCCTCCCTCGACTCTCCCCCAGAGAAAGAGTCCCAGGCACGCCGCTCTCGGCACGCTAATCTCAGGGAGGCTCCACTTCAAAACCTTTACTCTCCTCAGCCTTCCCCCCACAGCGTCTCCCACCTGCACTCACAGGCGGCCCCCAGGCCTGTTAAAAAGCAGAAGACAGACTTGCTCAGATCACGTTCCTAGTGTCATGGATCATTTCAATGTAGCTGGTCCCTGCTGGGAAGGGAAAGGGCCTTCCGTCCCAAATCCCTCCCAGCGCCATGGGAAATCTTCCCTCTCCAGCGGCTGTCCCATCCCAAAGGATCCCGGAGCCCGACCCCTCCCCAAACACTGACCCCACTGACAGTACGTTGCACGGCCCTTTGCCCATGGGACGGGGATCCAGATCTGAGTTCTTCCCCCACCCCCATATCACCCAACAATAACCGGGCCCTCAGTTCCTGTGTGAGGAAATACAGTCACTGCAGGGAGCTGTTCCTTCCTCCCAGGGGTCCAAAAGTGTCAGGAGGACCCCAGCACCCTTGCCCGGCGCTGCACAGACAAACAGGACGGGACAATCTGACTCCTGCCTCTGGAGCCCTGGTCTAAGCGGGGGAACGATCCCGCTATTGTGGGGAACTTTCCTGGCTTCTGCACCCCCCTGGTGAAATGGGCAAGCGGAAGGATCTGAGTCCTCGCTCCCACTTCCTTTACCCAGAGGCCCCCCTGCTCTGGAGGGCTCCCCTTCCACTCTCCTGTCTGGCAGAGACCTTGTAACTCCGACAAGGCTGGGCCCAGGGTTCCTGGGGGGCTCGACCCCCAACCCTGCTGTGGTCACCTAGGACAGGGGCCTGGGTGTCCCCACTCCGGGGGGCTCTCTCTGCACTGGGCACCTCCCTGACCCACTGATCATTACATACAGTTTAAAGCAAATCAAAATTATTTAATCAGCAATTAATTTAAAAGGGAATAAGGAGAAATGACAAAAAGGTTAAAGGAAAACACGTCACCCCGCTCTGTGGCAGGGAACATCACAGTGTCTCTGGAACGTCAGGGCAGTTCACAATCTGTTCCTCGTAGGTCCCAGGCCTCCTTCTCAGGCCCTGGCTGTGCTGCAGGGATGCTGCGGGTGGGACACTTGCTCTGGCGGTGCCCACACACCTCCAGGCTTTGGGTGGTGGGACCCTTCTTCCCGGTAAGACCCCCTCCCCGTCTGGCCTGCAAGGACCCTTGGCTGGGGGTGTCTTTCTGCGCTGGGCCCTTTGCCCAGGGTCCCCCCTTGGCTGGCCCCAGTTGCTCACCGCACCCGGCTCCAGACTGCTCCAGCTCCAGCCCCAGCTCCACTGTTCTAGCTCCAGCTCCACTCGGCCTCAGCACTGATGCTGCTGCTCTGCCTCCAGCCCCCCTAGGCGGCTTCCCTGGCCCCTCTGGCCGGCCCGGCTCTGCTCCCCAGCTCAGCTCGGACCCTGCTCCCTCCTTAGCTCGACCCCACTCTGTCTGACCCAGGCAACTCCAGCTCACAGGGAGGACGGGACCCCCCCGGCCTCCTGACTCCCTGATCAGCCTGCCCGCCCTGCCCATCCCGCTCAGAGGCTGACTGAGGCTGACTTGGAGCAATGGCCTCTCCCCATTCTTTTAGTGCTGGGAGCTGGCCAAGCAAAACACCCACTGAATGTCAGTAAGGGGACAACAGCCCCCTCCCACTGGGGCGAGTCAATCAGATCCCTGGCAGGAGGAGAATGCGTCTTGTACAAGGCGGGGACATGCAAATGAGGGAGACGGTTTCCTGTTTAAATCTGTGCCTTTCTCTGCCCAGGCTGCACCCGGAGACCCGATTCGCAGCCTCCTGGGTCTGAGCAGTTCCCAGCCAGTCGCCTGAGAACTTTCCGCTCCAGCACCAGGAAAAATTAGATTTTTGCTCCTTTTAAGTTTTGTGGTAGCAGCTTTAGAAGGTACGTTCCTCCCTCTGAATAACTGGCAGAGTTAGAGGAATATTGTGTTATCGCTATTTCTATACTGATAGTAATGGCCTGTCTTTATTCTCAGGTGTCCGGTCCCAGGGCCAGCTGGTGGAGTCTGGAAGGGTTGTGAAAAGCCCCGCAGACTCTGTCACCATCACCTGCAAAGCCTCTGGGTTCCCCGAAATCAATTACTACATGAGCTGGCTCCAACAGGATCCCGGAAACAGACTAGAATCAGTCAGTGATTCAGTGAAAGGCCGATTCACCATCTCCAAGGCTAATTCCAAGAATAAGATGTATCTGCAAATATCCGACCTGCAATCCGAGGACGTTGCTGACTATTCCTGTGCGATAGACACAGTATAACCCCTTCTCCCGGCAACTGCGAGGGGGCAGCAGTGACAGACACCCCGCTTCGGGCTTAGACAGGAGACCCGGCAACTTTGTGAACATAACTCAAATGTAATACCTTACTGTTACTCACATCTTCTTGTTAACTGTTTGAAATGGGCCATCCTGATGATCATGACAAAAGTTTTTTTCTCCTGCTGATAATAGCTCACCTTAATTGAATTGTGCCCCCACCCCATCCTTTCACATTCTCTCTCTCTATATATATCTCCTTACTGTATTTTCCACTGCATGCATCTGTTGAAGTGGGTTTCAGCCCACGAAAGCTTATGCCCAATTAAATGTGTTAGTCTCTAAGGTGCCACAAGGACTCCTCGTTCTTTCTACCGTCAGTGTCTCCCTTTCCTTCCCAGAGCCCCCCTGAGCCTGCGGTGCGCAGGTCCCTCCCTTTATGGGGGAACCCCAATCCGGAGTGAGTATGGTTTTGCGTCACTCTCCCCTCCGAGACCTGGCAGGTTGGCTCTCCCGGGGCCCGTCGCGGTGTCAGACTCACAGGACAGCCCCCGCCAGTGTACAGGAGACAAGCCCATTGCGGGACTGCTCCAGCGCCCGTCAGAGTCAATAGGGTTTATCCCCCTGCCCTCATTTGGGTTTGCCTCACACCCAATGGATGGAGCAAATTCCTCATGGCGCCAAACCCTCCGCTAGTGTAAAGTCACTGCAACTGCTTTCAGTGTCCGCGAGTTACTCCTGACTGACACCAGGGCGGCTCTGGGCCTTTCAGCAAACCGGGACCTTTATTGCAATAACGCAGCGGAAGGTGATTAGTTCATTATAACTGATGTGGGGCCCCTCGCCGTGGCGTCTCCCCCCTTCACAAGCGGTTATTGCCTCTATCCCCACAACCCCACCACGGTGAGGCCGGGGATCTATCACAGCCCCTGGTTCAGAGAGGCGGGACTGAGGCAGAGAGATGGAGGCTGGGGTATGGAGGAACCATCCCGCGTCCGGGCGGGGCTGAGGGGCAGAGCTCACCCAGCGCCTGAATAAACTCCACGCCGCTGAGCCTGGGAACGTGGCACCGCTGGGACTTTCCAAAGCGGCTCGTGGATTGTTTCCACCCACCCGCCATTGGGAAATCACTGCCCGGGCTCTGCGCTGGTGTCAATGGGTGGAGCTGAGACGTCCCAACCCACAATAAAGTTCCACGATGTCATGGAGTCCCCATGGAGATAAAAGTCTTCACTTAGCCCAGGGCTGGTACTCAGGGCATTGGGGGTAGTCGCGTGACTAACGGGGTTGGGTCCGGGTGCAGACTCACCCCTGTGGCGCCTCCTGCTGGTCTCTCAGGGAATTAGCTCAATTTCCAACCTGGAGCACCCTCTGCAGGCTGGTGATCCACTATTGCTTGGACCTCATGTCCCTCTGTGGACTCCGGTGGCCTGTTAGCTGGGGTGCTGCCCCCTGGTAGTAACCCCTTTCTTTCAGGGTCTCCCCTCCCCAGGAAAACCCCCACCCACTATCCCCACCTCAGCTCAGTATAGGGCTATTGCCAGTCATCATCTAGCCCCCACGCCCTGGGTATCAGCCTACTCAGCACTGGCAAGGGGGGTTTGGACCTGCTGCCTTGGTCTACCCCTGGGCTGCCCCCCTGCAACCTCCAGTACCTGTTAGCCCAATGCTAGGCCTCAGCCTGGGGCTTTCCAGGCTGGAGCCCCCCAGCTCCTCAGCCTTTCCCCAGCCCTGCTCCACTGCAGCCAGGCCCTGCTCCCTCTACAGGCAGAAGGAGGCTGTCTGGGCTCCTGGCTACCAGCCCTTTTATCCAGGCCAGCTGGGGCCTGATCGGTGCCTGGCCCTGCTGCGGCTGCTTCCCCAATCAGCCCAACTTTTAGAGCCGCAGCCCCCTCCAGGGCTGCTTTTTAACCCCCTCAGGGCAGGAGCGGGGAACCACCGCACCACAGGCTGGATTGATGTTTTGTGGGCCTGGCATCAAACATATTTGTGGGCCCCCATGGAGGCAATGGAGCCTGGTACTGGGGGTCGGTCCCCAGAGCGAGGGGCCAGCCAGAGGCAATGGGGCCTGGCATGGCAGGGGCACTGTTTACCAACAGGCAGTTGCCAGATGCACAGTGCCCTGCCCGGCCCTGTGCTGCCAGGTTCCCCTTCCCCTCGGGGACAGGCCCATGCTGAGCCACACAGCCCCCCTCCACCAACACCAGAACCCCCCCCCAATTCCCTATGGCCAGAGCCCCCCCGGACCTGCTATGCCCAGCACCTCCCCTCACCCCCCCTACAAATGCACAGCACCTTGCACAACACTCCCCTCGCCCAGCACCCCCCTGCCCACAGCCCCACCACCAGGGCTGCCCTTAGGATTTATGGGGCCCTGCACAGTAATATTAATCTGGTGCCCCTATGCCCACGTTGGGGCACAGCCACCACCCCCAGAAGAGCCCCCCCCAACGCTGACACACACTGAGCTTCGTACGCAGCAGACGCTGCCGCAGCCTGGGCTTGCAGCCCACTGGGGGAGAGAGGAGCCACCAAAGGACACTGAGCCACCCCGCCTCCCTCACGGCGACGGAGAGTCCCAGTTCACCACAGAGCCCCGTGGACCCTCTTCCTCACGCACAATGCGCCTCCCTAAGTACGCTCTGCCCATCGCAACTGCCCAGCACCCCGCACAGAAGCTCCATTCCCTAGAGCCCAACACACACAGATCTTCCCCCTCACCTCACAGCCCAGCACCCCCACAGACCCACTCCCCACCCCCACCTCCAGGCCGCACTCACCAGCCCTGCTGGGAGGTGACTGTGTCCGACGGGCTGAGCCGGCAGCGCAGCCAGGGCTAGTCCCGGGGCGGGGAATCGCTCCGGCCCCTCGGGAGTGCCGCGATCAGCCAGGCCAGGGCCTGCTCCGCCCGGGCTCCCTCAGGCCCCTCTTCCCTGGAGGGACCCAGCCAAGCTCCCCCACACACACACACCTGGCTGAGACTGGCCAGGCTTCTGCACCAGTCCCAGGCAGCTCAGCTCCGGGGAGACAGGCCATACCCGGAGCCAGAGGGGCTCTGGGGTCCAGCCAGGGGCAGAGAGGAGCAGGGAGCGGGGCCAGGGGGTGGAGAGGAGCCCTCGGCCTGAGGAGGAAGTGGTGGGTGGGGGGAGCCAGCGGGGTCTCGGGGTGCAGTGCTGGAGCAGGCTGGGGCACCTCTGAGCATGAGCCCGGCTCCATGGAGCCACTGGGGCCATTGTCAACCCGGCCCTGGTGACTAAGGGTTGTGGAAAGGAACACGACGGGATTCACTGGGATGGCTCAGGGAGAGGCGGCGCTGAGGGAGAAGCAGAGGCATGTTCGTGGGGGTCAACGGGGGCACTAGGGTCACACAACGCAGGTCCCACTGAATGAGATTTGGCCCAGGACTAAAATGCTGGTCTGTAGCATTCTCTGGTGTTCGCGTCCCTGCTGATATTCTAGGCTCAGTGTCGACATCTAACAGCCTCACAGATTTTCTTTTGCCAATAAAGGGATTTTCTCCCCGTGACGCTCTCATTTGAAATAATTGGCAGTGGCTCTGTGTTGGGGATGGTCGGTCTGAGCAGCAGCCCTTGTGCTTCAGATGGGGTGGCCACCTGGTGGCTAGAAGGGAACAAATTCCAGTGTTCCAGAGTCTGATCCTGCAGCTTCCCTCACCCATGTGAGGGGACGTGAGGCTCAAAGCCCAGCCCACAGAGCAGTTCAAAGACAAGAGCTGAACCAGATGAGCAGAGGGCTGGGGAGTCAGGACTCCTGGGTTCTACCCCACAACTCTGAGGGGAAAGGGATCTAGTGGTTGTGGGGGGCTGGTGGGAGTCAGGAGCACCCGATGAAACTACTGAGCAGCAGCCACAAGGACCATGGAGCCCAGACTGTCTGTGCTCTTTACTCTCTCCAGCAGGCAGCCGCGGTGACACTGGGTCCATGTTCAGTGCTCAGAGCGAGGTTGCTTTATCCTGCAGTGGTGGGTACGGCTGGTGGTTTTACTTTCTCATACAGTGGGCCACACATAATGCAGTTGAATAGTGAGGGTGGTTTGCTCTTCTGTTCCCCTGTCTTTGGTGGCACTTGGAGCACATTGTAGGCAGCCATTAGCTCAGTCTTCATGCCTATGTGTGGTGGGAAAGGAAGTTGACTTGTCCGAACGCCAGGCAATGGCAGTGCTGGGAACCAAATCCTTTCTACCCTCTTCCCCTGCTCGAACCCTGCAGACCCAAATCCCTCCTCGAGCTGCGGATGGAACCCAGGAGTCCTGACTCTCAGCCTCCTGCCCTCCCCCCAACTCTAAGGAGGAGACACAACTTCCCTCCCAGTACTGAAATGAAATGAAATGGAGATATCCTATCTCCTAGAACTGGAAGGGACCTTGAAAGGTCATCGAGCCCAGCCCCCTGCCTTCGCTAGCACAGGGGTCCCCAACCTTTTCAGGACCAGGGACCGGTCGGGAGCGCTCGTCCCGCGGCTCAGCTGGACCGCCCGCAGGCACGCCTGCGGCAGCTCAACCAGAGCCGGTGGGCCTCCCGCAGGCGTGCCTGCGGGCGGTCCAGCTGAGCCACGCGACCAGCGAACCATCCGCAGTCATGCCTGCGGGAGGTCCACCGGAGCGCTGGGAGCAGCGGACCTCCCGCAGGCATGACTGCGGAGGGAGCGCTCGTCCCGCGGCTCGGGTAGACCTCCCGCAGGCACGCCTGCGGGAGGTCCACTGGGTCGGTTCGCGGCCCAGTTTCTAAGAGGCCGCGGCCCGGTACCGGGCCGCGGACCGGGGGTTGGGGACCCCTGCGCTAGCAGGACCAAGTACTGATTTTGCCCCAGATTCCCTAAGTGCCCCCTCAAGGATTGAACTCACAACCCTGGGTTTAGCAGGACAATGCTCAAACCACTGAGTTATCTATCCCCCAATAATGAGTTGCATGTTTAATGTAAGAGGCCCTCCACTCAAAGCATAACAGATGACCCAAACCCAACCTGCTCGGGCCCATCACTATGAGGAGTCTGACACACAGATTGGAAAATACTTGCAGTAGGTCGGTACGAGGGAAGGTGCAGGGCACCCAGGGGGCAGTGGGGCAGATGGAGCACTGAAACATGGCATCTTGATACCTGGCGCTATCAGGAAATGTGCCGCCATACGGCCGATGCTTTTCCCGGGACACCTGGGAAGGTGGGTCCCAGAAATAAAAGAGGTGGCGTGTTAGGAGTATTAGTGTCAATGTAGGATCCAGGCCTGTAGTTTCGCCTGAGATAGGACTTTGAGTTCGGCTTGCTTGGTGGGTTTTGGATCTACAGTTCTACTAATACGTGTGAACAAAGACAGACACTGTAACTGTAGCTTTTGCCTAAACCCGCTGGGTTTGTGAGTATAATGGGACTAGATAAGAGCAGTTAAAGTGTTACTGGGCATGGGGGGAGGGTAATAGACAAGCCCACACTTGAAGGCTGCCTCAACTCCTTGCCCCTCCCAGGGGGTACCACAGGGGTGGGACGAAGACCCCAACTCACGACCCTCCGAAACGGAACATGACCATAGGCTGTAAGGGGTGGGAGTAGGGCCGTGCCTTGCAGGTATATTTGGGCCTACTAAGAAGGAGGAGGTGGGAAATGGGGACTAGGGATGGGGAGCGGGGACACAGGCGCTGTCAGAGCTGGGAACTACCCCAATAACCGTGGCATTTGCCTGCACTTCAGACTTCTGGTCTTCTGCTTTCTGTCTGCGCGACAGGAACTGAGGGAGGGGGTGAAGGGGAAGCCCTCTAACAGCCCCTCCTAGAGCTGCAGCTAGAACCCAAGAGTCCTGGGTCCCCTCCTGGGTTCTCTGGGCTGCACTGTGCTGCCCCTGAGTCTATAACTCCGTGTGTCCATCCTGCACAGCCCAGACCACATCAGGCCAAGGCTGGGCTGCGATCCAGGCAGCGGTGCTGGAACAATGTGTATAGGGGAGCTGAGAGCCACTGTAAACCCTGGATATAATGGAAACCACTTCAAGCCGCACCCCCCCGTACTGCTAGTGCCAGCACCTATGGGTCCAGGGCAGAGTTAAGGGGATTTCAGGCAGCACCTTCACTCTGCATTGCCAGGGGAGTCAGTGCTCAGCCCCGTGACTGGGTCCCAGCTCAGCTTGACCCTTGACCTGGGGATTCACGAGGTTCTGGGGGTGATGCCCAGTCTAGTACTTGGTGTAGGAGCCGTTTCCCCAGCACAGGGAACCCAGAGGGTCTGATTCCACCCAGCCGAGCGGGAGCTGGAGTGGGTCTGGCCCTGCTTTAACCCTTTGAGTTCTCAGCACAGCCTTCAGATGGGCAGCTCTCAGCCCTGGGGAGAGGGGGGATGGATGGGCCCAGCCATGGGCAGTGGAATGGCTGTGGGGGCAGGGAGGGTGGGGTAAGACACCCAGGGGTGCAAGAAGGGGGGTGGCCCCAGTAACTCCTGAGGAGACACGTACACACAATCCCACACACAGACCTACACACGCTCTCTCCCTATGCCCTGGGACGGTGCCCACATTCCCAGTCTCTCCCTGCCTAGAGACCACGGACAGTTCCCTTCACCGCAGGGAGATCTCCACCTCCAAGCCTAGTAACCACCCCCCTTTGCCATGAAAGCACATAGATCAGTGACCCCTCCCGGCAGTGTGTGTGGGGGGGCAGGATCTGCCGCACCCCTGCCCCCTCCACTCCCACACAAGACCCTGGGCACAGTGGGGAAGGGGTGCAGGGACCTGCCAGGAACAGGCAGCCCAGCGTCATGAGCTGCTGCGACAGTGCAGGGCCCTGGGGGGTTAAAGGCACCGGCTCCTCCCAGGTCCAAGGGTCGCTGTGCCTGGCAGGGCCTCCAAAGGCTGAGTGGCGCTGGCTCGGCCCGGGTCCAAGAGTTACTGAGGGGGGAGGGGAGAGCAGAGGGCCTGGTCGTGTTACACAACCCCACAGAGGGCTCCCACCCCAGGCACGGGACTGTTCTCCCAGCTACAGACACCAGCGCAGGCCCTTGAGTTGTTCCGGGAGCGCGCCAAGGAATCAGCTCGACTGGCGCCAAGGTGCAGCTGGCTCTGGGGTGGGAGAGCCAAGTAACAGCCTCACCCTGCTCCCTGCAGATTGAGCCTCCCATTGCCAGGCTGAGGCGCTGGACTTTCAGGAGAGAGGACCCCCCACACCGCTCCCTGCAGCACAGCTCCCCGAGTAGCGCATAGGGACCCACACTGACGCCGGGAGTCTGTCTCTGTCCCAGCCCTGCCATGGCGCGTGAATACTTCACCCACAAGGGAGTGCTGTTCCCACGCCTGGATTATTCCCCCGAGAAGCTGAGCTACGTGGAGGATGAATTCCAGGTGCAGGACGACGACGTCTTCAACATCACCTACCCCAAGTCAGGTAGGGGAGAGCGTGTGTGTGTGTGTGTGTGTGTGTGTGTGTGTGTGTGTGTGTGTGTGTAGGGGGCTCCTGACACACACAGGGACATTAGATGGAAACACCAAACCCGTCACATGACCTGATTTCCTAGACGCCAGACTCCGGGTACCCCCCTTCCCGCCCAGGGTGAGACAAAGCAGGCTGCTCCCTGGGGCCCAACTCGCCCACCTGGTGCTGGGCTGGCTCTCTGCAGACCCACTCTGATCACAGGCTTTCTCCAGAGCCACCGGCAGGGCCAGGAGACCCCTGGCACAGCAAAGTGAGAGCTTCTGATTTTAGCTTTGGGGGGGAGGGACAGCTCAGTGGTTTGAGCATTGGCCTGCTAAACCCAGGGTTGTGAGTTCAATCCTTGAGGGGGCCATTTAGGGAACTGAGGTAAAAATCTGTCTGGAGATTGGTCCTGCTTTGAGCAGGGGGTTGGACTAGATACCCCCTGAGGTCCCTTCCAACCCTGATCTTCTATGGTTCTATGAATGCACCTCGGGGGCTGGGGGCCAGGTTCTCTGCCTGGCTCTGGGAGCAGAGGGGGACCTAGCAGGTTGAGGGGTTGTTTCAGGCCCATTAACCCTTTCACCCCCAGGCACTAACTGGATGCTGGAGATTCTGAGTCTGATCCGTTGTGGCGGGGACCCCGGCTGGGTGCACAGCGTGCTGAACTGGGAGCGGGCGCCCTGGGTGGAGAACCACCTGGGGCTGGAGGCTGCCCTGAAATACCCCCCGCCCCGGCTGCTCTGCTCCCACCTCCCCGTCCAGCTCTTCCCCAAGTCCCTGCAGCGCTCCAAGGCCAAGGTGAGAGGCGGGAGAGCAGGGGCTGCGGGTCGGGATTGAGGGGCACTGACAGGGCTGTGTGTCGGGAGGGGGGTGAATCCAGCGCTGCTGCTGGGTGTGAGTTACAGCAATGTGGGCGTGCGAAGGAGCAGGCAGCGGGGTGCGGCGACTCCTTCTCCCTCCAGAGAGGGTGGGGAGGTGACGGCCCAGGATGAGTGGCTAATTGCTGGGTTCACTTGGCATCCCCCTCCCCTGATTGGTAGTGACCCCCCGTCTCCTCCCCCCAGATCATCTACACCCTGCGCTGCCCCAAGGACGTCCTGGTCTCGCTGTACCACTTCTCCAAGCTGCTCCGCCTCTTCAAGGACCTTGGCTCACTGGACTCCTTCCTCGAGGACTTCCTGAGCGGGAACGGTGAGCAGCACCCCGGGGTCCTCGGGGGCCCTGCTGCAGCTAGGGATACGCAGGCACCCTCCTCCCAGCCAATGCCTGGGCTCCCAGCCACTCACTGATGGGATCCAGTTTGTGCATCCCCAGCCAGCTCTGAGCTGCCCTTTGCCCAGGGCCCAGCACAGCTTAATAGGCTGCTGCACGGCCATCCGGCTGCGCACCATGGAGGGAACTTAGGTGGAGGTAGTGCTTAAGTTGTGCCAGGGCCCTGGCACCTCCGGGCCTGGCAGTTCAGGGCCCCGGCACCTCCGGGCTGGCTGCATCAGTTATGAATGTAAAAAAATTGCTTGAGCCCCGGCACCACTTTAATTATAAATTAAACAGCGGGTGGAGGGGCCGGGTGGTGCCAGCTCTGGGGTCACCGTGCCGCTCTCCCCTGCACAGTGGCCTACGGCTCCTGGTTCGACCACGTCACCGGCTGGATGGGGCTGAAGGGCAACGAGAACTTCTTCTCCATCACCTACGAGGAGCTGCAGCAGGTAGATAAACCCCCCCTTGGGCCACACCCACATAACTCCACCCCCTGGTGACACCCTCACATAGCCCCTCCAGCCACCCCACACATAGCCCCCCCGAGCCACCCCCACACGTAACCCCGCCCCAAAGGCATCCCCACATGTAACCCCTCCCCTGAGCCACCCCCACACGTAACCCCGCCCCTGAGCCACCCCACATGTAGCCCCGCCCCAGGCCCCCAGCCAGGTGGTGTTCTAGGGTGTTGCCAGCCCCAGCTCCCCAGGCCTCGGCGCCCATGTCCTGGGTGTTGGCTCCTCCTGGCTTTTGCATTCCTCTACCCCTGGCCTGGAACAGGGTCTGACCTCAGGTGGCCAACATGGCTCATGGCCAAGGCCCTCTGCCCTTGAAGGCGTCTCTGCCTCAGCCCCCAGTGGGGAGCAGGACCCTGCGGGGGGAGGGAACTGAGGCACACGTGGGCCATAAAATTGTCACCCTAAAATCACCCTCTTCACGGCAGCGGGTGTCTCCCCCAGGACCCGCGGGGCAGCGTGCGGAGAATCTGCCACTTCCTGGGGAAGGAGCTGAGTGAGGAGCAAGTGGCCGCGGTGGTGGAGAACGCCTCCTTCCAGAGCATGAAGGGGAACAAAATGTCCAACTTCTCCCAGCTGAGGGACGAGTACATGGACCACCAGGATGGGGAGCTCCTGAGGAAAGCTGAGTCCAGGCCTGGGCTAGCAGGGGGCTGCGAGCTGGGACTGAGGGGCACCAGCAGAGCTGCGGGGGCAGGGCTGGGGGGCAGGGGCTGTGGGTAGGGAGTGAGGGGCACCCTAGACTATGTTCGCCTTTGTCTAGACAGATTGTAAGCTCTTTGGAGAGGGTCTCTCACTGTGTGTCTGGGCAGTGCCTGGCACAACGAGGCTCTGATCTCAGCTGGGGCAGGGCCTGTCTCTGGGCAGCGCCTGGCACAACAGGGCCCTGATCTCAGCTGGGGTTTCCAGCAATATGTAAACAGTAACAGTTTTGCCCTATGCTGGCCCTGTGTTAAAGATTCTGTCCTGGGCTCTTAAGCCCAGTACTTCTGATCAACTAGTACGGTTCCCTGTTTGCAATATGCGATATTAATACTTTCCAACAGCCGCTACGTTTGCTCATTTAAAAGAAAACAGAAGAAATCAAATATCTCTGTGTAGCACTTGTTTCCTGTTCGCCCAGGGTGATGAACGTGGCTATTTATACCTGACGAGCTGCGGGTCGGTGGTCACTGTGCTAAATGTGCTTTTCAACAACTCTGCCGGGTCTGGGGCAGGCGGTTAAGGCGCTGGGGATCGGGGCCTCAGCCCTTCAGGTGAAAGTTTCACGGCCCTTTGAAGTGAGGGATCAGGGGCACAGCTCCCCCTGCAGAGGGCGCTGTGGGGGTCAGCATGCATTGGGGTGTCTCCCCATCCACCTACCCAGGCAGAAGAGTGGGCCATGCATCCGCTCAGAGCCATGGGCCCATCTGCCCTGGTATCCTCCCTGCCAGCCTGGATCGGACCAACAGCTCAGCTTATGCGCCATGCTCCTGTGCTGGGGAGCACTGGGGGCACCCACTGACTCAAAAAGCCCAAACGGTGCCGCTCCGTCCCAGCCTTGCCATTGTAACCACTAGCGCTCCCTCTGCTGCCGAACAGAACCCAGGCGTCCTGATTCCCAGCCCCCAAGGTTGTCCGCTAGATATTAGCCTCACGTGGGGCTAGAACCCAGGAATCTTGACTCCGAGGTCCCCGCTGCTTGAACCACTAGAGCCTCCTACCCACACGAGCCCCATTGCATAGATGCTGCATAACCACCCAAAAGGCAGCCCCTGCCCTCGAAAGCTTCCAGGCCAGGACCACCACTGGGAGCACATGGGCGTGGTGAGCAGGGTCTCAGCTGCCCACGCATTGGCAAGGTTTCTGAAGGCATCATGGCAAAGGACAGTTGTTTGACGGTGGGGGTGGATGCTGGTGTGGAGCCTCCCCTTCTCGTGGAGCTGTCAAGCCAGCTGCTCTCCTCCAGCCTCGGCAGCAGAGGTTGTTCGTTAATCTGTCTAAATCCCTCTGTATTATTTGCTGGTTTGTGGCATTAGCGAGGGGTGGAATTGCCTCCTGCCGGGGCTTGCCTGACTGGCCCCTGAGCATCAGCCTTGGAGGGCAGGCAGAAGCCAAAGGACACGCCGAGGCGCCGAGAACCCAGGAATCTTGGGGCTCAGTAACGAGTTGCTGCGCTAACCCCCTAGACTCTGCTCCCCTCCCACAGCTGGGAAGAGAACCCAGGCGTCCTGACTCCCAGCCCTCAGCCACTGGATCCCACTCCCCGTCCCCTCCCACAGCTGGGAAGAGAACCCAGGCGTCCTGACTCCCAACCCTCAGCCACTGGATCCTACTCCCCTCTCAGAGCTGGGAAGAGAACCCAGGCGTCCTGACCTGCAGCCTCCCGTGCTCTAATCCCTGGTCCCCAGTCTCCTCCCATAGTGGGGCCTGGCTTCCGAGCCTCCTCTCGCTATTGCAGTTGAAAGAAAGAAGAGACTCCGTTTGTTTTAGAAACAATCTCGCTTTTTCTACCTTTTGCCACTAGGTGGCGAGGCAGCTGAGTGTAAAAAATAAAAGCGGCCCAGTGAGGGTTGCCCTGGGGCCAGCACAGAGGGTGGGGGTGGGGGGGCTTCCAGAGAGAGCTGTTCTGGGGAGACTGGGGCAGGGCCCGGAGGAGATCCATGTTCCAGTCAGTCCCCTAGCGAGCAAGGCTGGGCCTGTGGTTAAACGAGGACTCGGAAGAGCTGAGTTCAAGTCATGCCTGTGCCACAGAACCGCTGTGTTGCCCTCAGCAAGCCCCTGCATCACTCTGTGCCTCAGTTTCCCATCTTTAACACGGGACACAGACTGACCCTGGTTGTGCAGCACCCAGCACAGTGGGGCCCCCTAGCGCAGGGATTGTCTCTTGCTGTGTCCGGGCAGCGCCTGCCCCCCGCCCCAGACTCTGTTGCTATTTTAATACAAAAATAATCCTTGGAATTATTCTCTTTGCTTAAAGAGAAGGAACAAAATGATTCAAAATAGGAAAAATGCAACAGAAATTGTCAAAGAGAGAATTAAAAAAAAACAACAGATCGAACGGTTTAATGGGGACATACTTGACCGAGTACCACGTGGGGCCTTAAAAAGCCACCCAGTTCTCTGTTCTATGTTCACATGGAAAATCTCAGGGCATTTTGGTAAGCACCGGGGTAAACTTTGCTCTGCAGCTGTGACATGGTATCCGTGTCCCACCCCAGAGACAACTGCATTCCTCCCCAACTGTGATGTGCAGCTGTTCAACACCAGGTGTCTCCCCCCGAGCAGTGGCTGTATTTCTGCATTGGCTGAATCAGCCCTGTGCAGCTGCTAAGCGGCTGTTCCTGGCCAGAGGTGGCTGCATGTGTCTGGCGCAAGGCAATAGCTGTGAAGAAACCAAATTGGCAGCTGAGCTTTCTGTCCGTGTGCGCGGATCACTGGACTCTGAATGCTGAGTGTGCGAGTGAACACGCTTACGCACGAAGCCGAGCTGACGTGTTCCACCCAGCAGAAGGCATCGGCGGACACCCGCGGGTCCCAAACATTAACAACCTGTGAACCCCTTTCACTAAAACGTCAAGTCTCGCGAACCCCCTCCTAAACATTTGTTTTTATGACATGCTTATTACACACTATTATTATTATTTATCATAAAAAACAAATGTCATATTTCCAAGATCACGGCTTTTATAATTTCTACTCGGGGAAAGGAGAAAATCCCTGGAAATATTCATTTTTAGGAGGGGGGGATGGGGTCGGGGGGGTGCGCGACTCAGAGGGGCTGGGCTCAGAGCTGGGGGTCAGGGTGGTGGGGGATGAGGTCGTGGGGTGCCAGGCGCTGAGAAGCTGGGGGGTGGGGGAAGGTAATGGCAGATGGGGGGATCCTCTGACATTCTTGTGGGGGCCCCTGCAGGACCCGGGGCAAATTGCCTCACTTGCCCCCCCCCTCCCCGGAAGCCCCTGGTTGCTTTCACTTAATAGGATAAAGATTGCTTTCAGACCAGCACAATTCTGTTATTAAAAGACAACAGCTGGAGGAGAGAGTAAAAAGAAAAAAATCATCAGCAGGAACAGGGGAAGGGAAGGTCTCAAGAGGAGGAGGGGTCCCGGGACGGCTACAGATTTGTGTATGTCCCGGGATCGCGCCCAGCCTTCTCCTTTGGAGAACAATGCAGTGGGGGCAAACTGCAGCTGACTGGGTGTTGAGTGCACTGGGTAGTGGCAGTCACAGGTGCCGACTCCGTGGGTGCTCCCGGGCTGGAGCACCCATGGGGAAAAATTAGTGGGTGCTCTGCACCCACCGGCAGCCAAGCTCCCCGCCCTGCCTCACCTCCGCCTCTGCCTCCTCCCCTGCGAGCGCTGTGTCCCCGCTCCGCCGCCTGCCTCCCAGCACGTGCTGTCGCCAAACAGCTGTAGCGAGCTCCGGGAGGGAGGGGGTGGGGAAGAGGCAGGGTTGGGGCAGGGATTTGGGGAGACGTCCAATAGGGGCAGGGAGGGGGCGGAGTTGGGGCAGGGATTTGGGGAAGGGGTTGGAATGGGGGTGGAGTCGGGGTGGGGCCGGGGGGTTCGAGCACCCATTGGCGCTGGAAGACGTTGGCGCCTGGGGTGGGAGTCCCCAGTGCTGGACCGTGAGGGGGGAGGAGTGGGATGCCGCGGGTAGAGACTGGAGCCAGGAGGTCGATAACAGTGTATTGGCCGGGGGGTGAGAGGGGCGCGTGGGAAAGAGATTTGCGACAGCGGCTGCAGGGGAGGGTGGGCGCGGAGCTGCTCGGTTGGAAGAGCGAGGATCCCCTGCAGCGTGTCCGCTTGGCGCCCCATCACCGTTACGAGCCGCTCCCTGGCTTCTTCCTGGCGTGCTGCGTTCTCCTCTCAGTCCCTCTTCTCCAGTGGGTCTCAAACGTTCGCACTGGTGACCCCGTTCACACAGCAAGCCCCTGAGTGCGACCCCCCTTAGCAATGAAAACACCTTTAAATATATTGAACACCGTTATAAAATGCTGGAGGCAAAGTGAGGTTTAGGCTGACAGCTCATGACCCCCCACATAACCTCACCACCCCCTGAGGGGTTCCCAACCCCAGTTTGAGATCCCTTGTTCTTGTGGTTCCACCACTCCTTCATCTCAGTGGCGGAGGGCATCATAACCTCACAGCGAAAGTCCTTGGCTACTTTAGCATCATAGATTTTTAGAGTTGGAGGGGACCTCAGAAGATCATCTAGTCCAATCCCCTGCTCAAAGCCAGACCAATCCCCAGATGCCCCCCCCCAAGAATGGAACTCACAACCCTGGGTTTAGCAGGCCAATGCTCAAACCACTGAGCTATCCCTCCCTGCTTTCTAATTCTATGCAGCCGTTCTGCTGCCAATAAGGAATCTGGCCTCCCCAGGTCATCTCTGTGAGGCTTAAACACAACATTTCACAGAAGCAGCGTTGTTTGCAATGCAGACAACACTGATTCAGTGCTTTAAAACACAGCCAGGACGCACACGCCTGTCACTGCCTGCCGGACCCCCGGCACACGAGCCACAAGACCCCAAAACGGTGAATAGCCACAGGGGCAGGGACGGGGACATCACTCTTCCTGGACCCTGCTGTACACTGGGCACGGGGCTCTTGGGAGAGCCAGCACCGTAGGGGGGCTGAGAGTCATTCCTGTCCCCACACTTTCCACAGGCTGTGTTCGTTATGGAAGAGATCTCGCTGCTGAGGGTGAGCAGGGAATCAAGGGAGGGTTTTCTCTCAGCCTGCGGCTCCCCCCCCCGGCCCCTATGCGGCTCACCTGTGTGCAGCAGTGGTCCCCCAAGGGTGATGGCAGGGTCAGGTTGACAATGGCCCCAGTGGCTCCATGGAGCCGGGCCCATGCTCAGAGGGGCCCCAGCCTGCTCCACTTGCCCTGCGCCCCAAGACCCCCTGGCTCCCCACACCCACCACTTCCTCCTCCGTCCGAGGGCTCCTCTCCACCCCCTGCTCCTCTCTCCCCCTGGCTGGACCCCAGAGCCCCTCCGGCTCCGGGTATGGCCTGTCTCCCCAGAGCTGAGCTGCCTGGGACTGGTGCAGAAGCCTGGCCAGTCTCAGCCAGGTGTGTGTGGGGGGGTGACGGTGGGGGGGCTTGGCTGGGCCCCTCCAGGGAAGAGGGGCCTGAGGGAGCCCGGGCGGAGCAGGCCCTGGCCTGGCTGATCGCGGCACTCCCGAGGGGCCGGAGCGATTCCCCGCCCCGGGACTAGCCCTGGCTGCGCTGCCGGCTCAGCCCGTCAGACAGTCACCTCCCAGCAGGGCCGGTGAGTGCGGCCAGGAGGCCGGGGTGGGGAGTGGGTCTGTGGGGGTGCTGGGCTGTGAGGTGACGGGGAAGATCCGTGTGTGTTGGGCACTAGGGAATGGAGCTCCTGGGTGGGGTGCTGGGCAGTTGCAGTGGGCAGGGCCGTCCTTAGGGCACTGGAAAATTTGGGCCACCACTGGGACAGCAGGTCAGGGCGGGTCGGCTCCCGCACACCCAGCGCGCGCTGCAGTCTCCTTAGGCAGGGGCCGTATTCCCAGGGCCGAATGCACCGGCGGGCGCATTGTGCGTCAGGGAGAGGGTACCCGGGGCTCTGTGGTGACTCTCAGCTGCCGTGAGACGGGCCGGGCGGCTCGGTGTCCTTTGGTGCCTCGTCCCTCCCGCCCGGGCTGCGAGCCCCGGCTGGTGCAGCGTCTGCTGCGTACGAAGCTCAGTGTGTGTCAGCATTGGGGGGGGGGGATTCTGGGGGTCCATGGGCGGGGGTGGTGGCTGTGCCCCAACTCAGACATAGGGGCCCCAGTTTAATAATACTGTGTAGGGCCCCACAAAGCCTAAGGACGGCCCTGGTGGTGGGGCTGTGGGCAGGGGGTGCTGGGCGAGGGGGGTGTTGTGCAGGGTGCTGTGCATTTGTAGGGTGGGTGAGGGGAGGTGTTGGGCATAGCAGGTCCAGGGGGGCTCTGGCCATAGGGAATCGGGGGAGGGGGGTGTTCCGGTGTTGGCCGGGGGAGGGGTTTGTGGCTCAGCATGGGCCTGCCCCCGAGGGGAAGGGGCACCATGGCAGCACAGGGCCAGTCAGGGCACTGTGTGTCTGGCAACTGCTGGTTTGTAAACAGTGCCCCTGCCATGCCAGGCCCCATTGCCTCTGGCTGGCCCCTCGCTCTGGGGACCAACCCCGCACGCCAGGCTCCATTGCCTCCATGGGGGCCCACAAAGATGTTTGGCGCCGGGCCCACAAAACGTTCATCCAGCCCCGTTAGTCACGCAACTGCCCCCAATGCCCTGAGTACCAGCCCTGGGCTGAGTGATGTCACCGAGGGCTGAGGGGCGGGTCTTTTATCTCCATGGGGACTCCATGACATCGTGGAACTTTATTGTGGGTTGGGACGTCTCAGCTCCACCCACTGACACCAGCGCAGAGCCCGGGCAGGGATTTCCCAATGGCTGGTGGGTGGAAACAATCCACGAGCTGCTTTGGAAAGTCCCAGTGGTGCCACGTTCCCAGGCTCAGCGGCGTGGGGCTTATTCGGGCGCGGGGTGAGCTCAACCCCGCCCGGACTCGGAATGGCTCCTTTCCATACCCCAGCCTCCATCTCTCTGCCTCAGTCCCGCCTCTTTGAACCAGGGGCTGTGATAATTCCCTGGCCTCACCGTGGTGGGGTTGTGGGGATAGAGGCAATAACCGCTTGTGAAGGGGGGAGTCGCCACGGCGAGGGGCCCCACATCGGTTATAATGAACTAATCACCTTCCGCTGCGTTATTGCAATAAAGGTCCCGGTTTGCTGAAAGGCCCAGAGCCCCCCTGGGGTCAGTCAGGAGTAACTCGCGGACACTGAAAGCAGTTGCAGTCACTTTACACTAGCGGAGGGTCTGGCGCCATGAGGAATTTGCTCCATCCATTGGGTGTGACGCAAACCCCAATGAGGGCAGGGGGGGATAAACCCTATTGACTCTGACGGGCGCTGGAGCAGTCCTGCAATGGGCTTGTCTCCTGTACACTGGCGGGGGCTGTCCTGTGAGTCTGACACTGAGACGGGCCCCGGGAGAGCCAACGTGCCAGGTCTCGGAGGGGAGAGTGACGCAAAACCGGACTCACTCCGGATTGGGGTTCCCCGATGAAGCGAGGGACCTGCGCACCGCAGGCTCAGGGGGGCTCTGGGAAGGAAAGGGAGACATCGACGGTAGAAAGAATGAGGAGTCCTTGTGGCACCTTAGAGACTAACACATTTAATGGGGCATAAGCTTTCGTGGGCTAAAACCCACTTCATCAGATGCATGCAGTGGAAAATACAGTAGCGAGAGATATATATATATGCAGAGAACAAGAGAAGATGGAGGTTGCCTTACCAACTCTAATGAGATAAATCAATTCAGGTGAGCTATTATCAGCAGGAGAAAAAAAAACTTTTGTAGTGATCATCAGGATGTGCCATTTCAAATAGTTGACAAGAAGATGTGAGTAACCGTAGGGGGAATGTAACACAAACGGTAGGTTTGTGTTACATTCACCCATTTGCCAGGTCTCTTGTCTAAGCCTGAAGTGGGGTGACTGTCACTGCTGCCCCCACGTGGCTGCTGGGAGAAGGGGGTGTCACTGTGCCTATCTCACAGTAATAGTCGGCGGAGTCCTCGAGTTCCAGGTTGGACATTTGCAGATACAGCTCATTCTTGGAATTATCCCTGGAGATGGTGAATCGCCCTTTCACTGAATCACGGTAGCGTGTCTGGCTCCCGTCGGGGTTTATAGAACTGACCCATTCTAGTCCCTTTCCTGGAGCCTGTCGGAGCCAGCTCATGTAGGAATCGCTGAAGATGAACCCGGAGATTTTGCAGGTGAGGAAAACAGACTCTCCAGGGCTTTTCACCCCGCCTCCGGACTCCACCAGCTTGACCTGGGACCGGACACCTGAGAATAAAGACAGGCCATTACTATCGGTATAGAAATAGCGATAACACAATATTCCTCTAACTCTGCAGTTATTCAGAGGGAGGAACGTACCTTCTAAAGCTGCTACCACAAAACTTAAAAGGAGCAAAATTCTCATTTTTCCTGGTGCTGGAGTGGAAAGTTCTCAGGCGACTGGCTGGGAACTGCTCAGACCCAGGAGGCTGCGAATCGGGTCTCCGGGTGCAGCCTGGGCAGAGAGAGGCACAGATTTAAACAGGACACCGTCTCCCTCATTTGCATGCCCCCGCCTTGTACGAGACGCACTCTCCTCCTGCCCGGGATCTGATTGACTCGCCCCAGTGGGAGAGGCTGTTGTCCCCTTACTGACATTCAGTGGGTGTTTTGCTTGGCCAGCTCCCAGCACTAAAAGAATGGGGAGAGGCCAATGCTCCAGGTCAGCCTCAGTCAGCCTCTGAGCTGGATGGGTGGGGTGGGCAGGCTGATCAGGGAGTCAGGAGGCCGGGGGGTCCCGTCCTCCCTGTGAGCTGGAGTTGCCTGGGTCAGACAGAGTGGGGTCGAGCTAAGGAGGGAGCAGGGCCCGAGCTGAGCTGGGGAGCAGAGCCGGGCCAGCCAGAGGGGCCAGGAAAGCAGAAGCAGCAGAGCTGGGAGCAGAGTCACAGAGACCCAGCCACCATGTCAGGGTTCACTCTGAACTCTGGGGTACAGATGTGGGGACCCGCATGAAAGACCCCCTAAGCTTATTTCTACCAGCTTAGGTTAAAAACTTCCCCAAGGCACAAATCCTTCCTTGTCCTTGGGTGGGTACTGCTGCCACCACCAAGTGAGTTAGACAAAGATTCAAGGAAAAGGACCACTTGGAGTGTGCACATGGGTGGGGCCCAGCTGCTCCCTGCCCCCCTCATTGAAGCAGGTGTGCAGGGTTACTGCCCTGAGAACTGCAGGCACCAGTGGCCATGGGGCTGGCTGGAGGCAGGGCAGGGTCTGGCTGGAGGCAGGGTCTGGCTGCAGGCATGGCAAGGGGTGCGGGGCTGGCTGGAGACAGGGGTGTGTGGGGTGGGCTGGCTGGCTTCAGGCAGGGCTGCAGGGGGTGCGGCAGAGCTTGGCAGGACTGGAGACAGAAGAGTGCAGGGCTGGTGCGGGCAGGGCAGGGGGTGCAGGGCTGGTGTGCACAGAGGTGTGTTGGTGCTGGCTGGCTTCGGGCAGGGCCGTGGGGGGTATGGCAGGGGTTGGCTGGAGACAGGGCAGGAGGTGCGGCAGGGGCTGGCTGTGGGCAGGACAGGGGGTGCAGCAGGGCTGGTGCGGGCAGGCGGTGCGGGGCTGGAAGCAGGGCATGGGGTGCAGCAGGGGCTGGCTGCGGGCAGGGGTGCAGGGCTTGCTGGAGACAGGGGCTGGCTGTGGGCAGGGCAGGGGGTGCAGGGCTGGTGCGGGCAATGGGTGCAGCAAAGGCAGCTGGAGCCCCGGCCCTTTAAATAGGCCCTGCTTTTGGACAGGTGCCAACCAGGTTATTTGAGCTTCTTAACCCTTTACAGGTATGTTATATCCTTGGGGGGGGGCAGCCGGTTAGGAAGAAATCACTTGAGGCCAGACAGCAGACAGCTAACAAAACCACCATATTATTTACAGACACAGAGCTCACCCAACCGGCCGAAACCGGCTGGGCTGTCCCCTAATAATCTAACTCAGTTGCCAGAGGAACAAAAACCATGACAACCAAATACACAACATATTCCTCCCCCCTAATAAGAACATCCCCTAAATAAAACACACACTAGACTGGAGAAGGAGGGTAGACTGCCTCCATTCCCGGCTAAACCCTGGGGATTATTTTGTCCCATAACCGTGGGTTTGCCCTAGCTAAAGATCCAGCCGATGAGGAGGCCTTCTGTCTCTAGGTGGATTACGGCGAACTTCTGGTGGTGTTGCACCCGAAAGTACCATGGGCTCTGGTTCCGCAGCACGAACAGGTGAGGAGGTGGTATCAGCTCGTGCTGGGCAAAGGGGTATCTCAGCCGCCGGCAGTAATGGAGGAGAACAGTCAGAAACAGGTGATTTGTGATTCGGTGTCTCACCAGAAGTGGTGAAGTCAGACCCCTCAACTGCAGATGGGTCCTGAAGACTGGCATGACCTGGCAACAGCTGATCTACATGTCGCCGCCAGGTAAGATTCTCTGCAGTCCGGACGGTGTAGGAAACAGGTCCCGTTTGAGTGATGATTGTGGCAGGGACCCATTTAGCTCTGGAAGTATAATTCCGAGCCAAAACTGGCTGTCCCGGGCTAAAAGTTCGCTCTTTTGCTCTCGGTGCTCGTCTGATAACTTGATTTTGCTGCTGATGTTGCACAATTTGTCGGGGTTCAGAAGGTTTCAGCAGATCAAAGCAAGTGCGCAGCTGTCGTCCCATCATTAGAAAGGCCGGAGATGCGTGGGTCGTAGTATGAGGTGTGTTTCTGTAGGAAAGTAAAAAGGTATCCAGACACTTTTGAATAGTACTCTCTGCAGTAGTGGACTGCATTATAGAGACTTCTGGCCATTTAGAATGGGCATCTACTGCCACCAAGAACATGCTTCCTTCAAGGGGGCCAGCAAAGTCAATGTGACTACATTGCCACGGGTTTTCAGGCCAGTCCCATGGGTGTAGGGGTGCCCACTGGGGTGCATTCCTCACACCCTGACATGACATACAAGCTTTTGCCTTCTCTTCAATAGCACTGTCCAATGCAGGCCACCAAAAATAGCTTCGTGCAATTTCCTTCATGTGCTCTATTCCACAGTGACCGGAATGTAGCTGTTCTAACATCTGTGATCTCAGTGGTGGTGGAATAATGACACGTCTCCCCCACAACAAACAACCAGATTGGACCGATAACTCCGTCTGCCTGGACATGTAGGGAACAAGGTCGGATGAGACCGGAGAGGTTTGTCGAGTTTTTCCATGCATCACTAGGTCCATAACTTGGGACAATACTGGGTCAATGCAGGTTGCCTTCTTTATCTGAGTAGCAGTGATGGGTGCATTCTCTACCTGTTCAAAGTAGAAGATTTCCTTTTGGGCACTATCTTGGTGTTTGACCGGCAAAGGCAACCTTGAGAGGCCATCTGCATTGCCGTGCAGAGTGGATTTCCGATATTTGATTTCATATGTGTGTGCTGAAAGTAACAATGCCCAACGTTGCATACGACTAGCAGCTAATGGGGGAATGCCTGTGTAGGGTCCAAAAATTGATGTCAGAGGTCGATGGTCTGTGAGAAGAGTAAACTTTCGCCCAAACAGGTACTGATGAAACTTCCGAATTCCAAAAACAATTCCTAATGCCTCACGTTCGATTTGTGCATAGTTAGTTTCTGCTTTGCTTAGAGTGCGTGAAGCAAAAGCAATAGGTCTCTCTTCTCCTGAAAGCATAATATGTGACACGACTGCTCCCACTCTATAAGGGGAGGCATCGCAGGCCAATTGCAGTGGTAAGGATGGATCAAAGTGCGTTAGAACTTCAGAATTTATCAATGCATCCTTAGCTTTGTTAAATGCAACATCACAGGTTTCAGTCCACTTCCAGGCCTTGTTCTGCCCAAGGAGCTCATGAAGTGGTTTTAGCAGTGTGGCTAACTGTGAGATGAACTTTCCATAATAGTTCAGTAGTCCTAGAAACGAGCGCAGCTGGCTTACATTTCGAGGTGGGGGAGCCTCCACAATAGCTTTAACTTTTGCAGGGGCCTTATGAAGACCTGCAGAATCAATGATGTGTCCCAAATATTCAACAGAGGGCTTGAAGAATTCACACTTGTCTTTGCGAACTCGTAGGCCATACTCTTCCAGTCTTTGTAGGGTAGCCTCTAAATTCTTTAAGTGATCCTCTTCATTTCTTCCAGTGACCAGGATATCATCCAGATAGCACTGAACTCCTGACAAGCCACACAAGATCTGGTCCATAGCCCTCTGGAACAGGGCGGGAGCAGATGTTATTCCGAAGGGTAGGCGACAGTATCGATAAAGCCCCTTATGAGTCACAATAGTCAACAGCTCTTGGGACTTTTCATCGACGTGCATCTGTAAATATGCTTGACTCAGATCAATCTTACTGAACTTTTGTCCCCCAGCCAGGCCTGCGAAGAGGTCATTGATGCGGGGAAGCGGGTATTGCTCTGCACACAACACTGGGTTGACAGTGACTTTAAAATCACCGCAAATCCGGAGAGAGCCATCTTTCTTCACGATTGGAACGATAGGAGTGGCCCATGAACTATGGGTAACTGGTATTAGGACTCCATTGGTGACCAGGTGCTCCAGGTCTGCTTCAACTTTTGGCCTGATGGCATATGGCACAGTTCGGGCTTTCAGATATTTTGGTGGACTGTCAGGTTTAATGTTCAATGTCACAGTGATTCCCTTCATACTTCCCAAATCATCTCCAAAAACAGCAGCATGTTTCCTTAGTATAGGGGTTAGACTGGTTTCTTCTTTAGTCATCCGGTGCACTTCTGCCCAGTTCAGTTGAATCTTCCCAAGCCAAGACCTACCCATTAAGGTTGGGTAGTTACCTCTCACCACAAACAGTGGTAATTTAGCCGCCTGTCCATTGAGCTCCACCTTAACATCAATAGTGCCCAACATGGGCACAGCTTCTCCCGAATACGTCTTCAGAACAGTTTTTGTTGCCTTAAGCGGAAGATGCTGTAGCTTTTCTTTATACACAGTCTCTGAGACCAGCGAGATGGCTGCATCGGTGTCCAGTTCCATGCATATAGGTTTGCCATCCAATAACGGGGTTACCCAGTATTCATGTGAGCCCATTGCCAAAGACAAAACATGCAGTGGCACTTCCTCTTGCGATGAGGTGTCACCTTGATCATCCTGGGTCTGCTCTAGGGTATGCAGGGTTCCTCTTTTTGTCGGCCAGACCACAGGCCTCTTTTTCTTTTGTTTACAGGCACACTCAATGTGTCCCTTTTTGCCACAGTGTCGATACACCAGATCCTTACACCAGCATTCTGATGCCTGGTGTCCTGGCTTACCGCAGCGGTAACATTCTTGACTCTGCACCGTTTTGTGGGTCGGTTCTTGTGACACTTTTTGCACCCTAGGGGATGCACCGATGTATTGCGCCTCCCTTGTAGCCAGTTCCATGGAGACAGCAATATCAACAGCCTTCTGTAAGGTAAGCTGAGCCTCTGTCAGTAGGCGCTTCCGTATAGCTTCACTGTACAGGCCACACATTAACCTGTCACGCAGGGCATCATTTAACATCTCTTTAAATTCACAGTGTTCTGCTAGCTTTTTAAAAATGGCTACAAATTGTACAACTGTTTCATCTTCCCTTTGGTCTCTTTTGTGGAACCTGTATCTTTCAGCAATTACCAGTGGTTTTGGGGAAAAATGGGACCCCAGGATTTCCACAATGTCACTGTAAGATTTAGTCTTAGGCTTAACAGGGTGTAGTAAGCTGAGTATCAGGGAGTAGGTTTTAGCCCCTACAACACTTAAGAAAATTGGCACCTTCTTCGCTTCTGTAATGTCATTTGCAATAAAAAAAGGCTCAAAACGCTCAGTATACACATGCCACTGCTCTATATTCTCATCAAACGGTTCCAGTGGCCTGGTCAGAGTAGCCATGATTTTAGTTTCACTTTCACAGTCAGTGCAAACAAGCAGTATTTTTGTTTGTTTGTTCTTTACCTTGACTTCTACTTCCTTCTGTTACTGGAGCAGCACTGGAATCCCATCCATCGTCGCCACTTGTTATATCCTTGGGGGCAGCCGGTTTAGGAAGAAATCACTTGAGGCCAGACAGCAGACAGCTAACAAAACCACCATTTTATTTACAGACAGAGAGCTCACCCAACCGGCCGAAACCGGCTGGGCTATCCCCTAATAATCTAACTCAGTTGCCATAGGAACAAAAACCAATGACAACCAAATACACAACAAGGTAAAGGAGGGATTTCATGCTCCCCTGAGCTGTATGTTTATGACACTTCCCCAGTCCCCAGGCCCACAGTTTCTGCTAACTAATCAAATATCCCAGCCCTCGCCCTGCAGCCTCTCAATTTCTCCCAGGCCCTACGGGCTGTTCCCTTGAAGGGACAATGAGTCTGATCTTACCCTGCTCTCTCAAGCCCAGCATCTTGCACCACTGGCTCTGTCCAGTAGAACCAACAAGTCTGTCTTCACCCTCCCATTATTCCCCAGACTTTGTAGCCTGCAACTCCTGCCACTTTATTGTCTCGTTGAAGTCATGAACATTTCTTCCTTCCCTCTGCGAAAGGCCTGCCCCCCAGCCCCCGCCACTGGAGATGTATCTACCGAATTGTTGGTGCCACTAGGCCTGAGTAAACCAAAGTTGTGACTTTGGGCCTGAAGTGAACCAAACTTCTTACATGCTGTGAACTTTAACCAGCCTACGATGCTAAGGCTTTGGCTACACTTGCATTTCAAAGCGCTGCCGCGGCAGCGCTTTGAAGCGCTAAGTGTAATCAAAGCACCAGCGCTGGGAGAAAACTCTCCCAGCGCTGTCCGTACTCCACTTCCCTGTGGGGAATAATGGACAGCGCTGGGAGCGCGGCTCCCAGCGCTGGGGCTTTGACTACACTGGGGCTTTGCAGCGCCGCAATTTGCAGCGCTGCAGAGGGTGTGTTTTCACACCCTGCTGCAGCGCTGCAAATTTGTAAGTGTAGCCAAGCCCTCAGAGACAGCAAGCAAAATGTGTAACTGTCAGCTGTCTCAGCTTGCAGATGCAGGAGCGGCGGGGAGCAGGGGGAGAGGGGGAAGAAAAGTCTACATGTGCCTGTGCTGTGAAGGCCAGAGATAAGCTTGCGAATGGGAACTTTTCTAACACGCTGAAATGTAATGTTTAAAGTAACTGCTGCGGGGAAGGAAGGGGTGAGGGGGAAAACCGAACAAAAGGCTTACACAAACAAGGGGGGTATAAATGCTGGGACCCCACCTGCGCGCGGTTGTGCAGGATCTGAGAATGCTTTTTCTCCCTGGCACCTTATTTGGGCTCAAATAAACCTGGTTTTGCTTCTCCACCCTGGTGTGATAATTAGTGCGACGCACACCGGGCAACGAACCCCTGCTGTTGCTCCGCCTCAGGCTCTTTGAGCCGGCAACAATAGGTGAAAATATGGGCCCCCATAGCTGAAGTATCTGCCAGTCGTTCATATCCTTAACCTCCAAAACCCCTGCAAGGAAGGGCAGGGCTCTTACCCCTCTCTTACAGATGGGAAACTGTGGCACAACGCTTTCATGCAGGAGCTCTTCTGAAAACACACCCACACCTGTTCTCCCTGTCTGTCCTTGTTCATCTCCGGCAGGCACCGGTCTCACGCTGATAAGAGCCATGGTTCTGCTTCCTCCTCTTAATGACTGACTGTTCCCAGTCTTAAAAACCCAGTGAATTGTGCAATCGATAAACAATAGGAGCCTCTTTAGAGTCTGATCGGGCACCACCTCCGAACAAGAACTTTAGCTGTTAGTTATTCAGAGATGATGATATAACAAGTATCGTCCACGTCAGCCAGAAAGGACATTTCTTCGCATAGGTCACTCACCCTAAAATACCTTGGTGTAGGAGGTTCTCAGGATCACTCCTGCTGAGTCCCCACTGTTCAGGGAGACGTCTCTCCAGAGTCTAGCAGCTGTTCAGCTCCTGGTAATCTAGGGTTTGAGGTACACGACTGAACCCCAAGTACCGGCCTTTTCAGTACTTACCTGGTTAATCCCTGTGGATCTGTGTGGCACAGAGCTGGGTGGTGTCACCAAGTAGCCCAGGAAACCATGTAGGAATTCCCATACCGGATCGGATTATGGTTATTATTTAACATCTGTATGATGGTAGCGACTAGGAGGCAGATGAGATCAGGACCCTGTTGTGTCAGGTGATACACACACAAATGGTGAGAGACCGTCGCAGCCCCAGGTGTGATCACGGCCCTGTGGTGCCGCGTGCTGGTGGGGATGTTAGCGGAGGTACAACCACAAGTGGTTTGTAGCATGAGGACATGGTCTGGTTACATTAACATGGGCACAGAGAGATATTCCTTGGGAGGCGGAAGGATGAAGTAGGAGCCCTGGTACGGGAGGGGATAGATGTAGAGGGGCTAACGAGGCAGCTGAGAGGAGTCGTTAGCTCCACTCCGAATGCCGCCTGGAGTCTCAAGGCCCCGTTACAGGTCTCATGAAACAATTGAGCCTGGAATGATCTGGGCTAAATTGTTCTTTATTCATCAAAGAGCAGAGTCACTTTGTGATGTTGCTTAGAGCCAACCATAATTGACTAAAGCAGTTTTGTGTGTGGATGGAAAGTGCGTTTCAAACGCTACTGTAGAGGGTTAAATGTTACAGTGTAGAGCAGGAGTCAATCTGGAGAGACCCCAAAAGTAGTTCAGGTGGCAGCTCACCTGAGATAACCTCATTGTTTCATTCGTAGTTAACATCTGTATAGTGATAGGTCGATGCCTTGTGTGTGCTAGGACCCTGTTGTGCCGGGCGCTGCCCAGATACAGCGAGAGACAGTCCCTGCCGTCACTGAGATTTGGGCCTTGCTGTGCTGGGCGTTGTATAAACATAGAGGAACAGAGAGTCCCAAGGAGTTCACAGCTAAATAAACAAGACACACCAAAGTTGTATTTCCAGGTCTGGGAGGGAAGTTGTGTCTCCTCGTTTAGAGTCGGGAGGGCGGGGGGCTGAGAGTCAGGACTCCTGGGTCCCATCCACAGCTCGGGGAGGGGATTTGGGTCTGCAGGGTTCGAGCAGGGGAAGTGGGCAGAGAGGATTTGGTTCCCATCGCTGCCATTGTCTGGCGTTCGGACAAGTCAGCTTCCTTTCCCACCGCACACAGGCATGAAGACTGAGCTAACGGCTGCCTATAATGTGCTCCAAGTGCCACCAAAAACAGGGGAACGGAAGAGCAAACCACCCTCACTATTCAACTGCATTATGTGTGGCCCACTGTATGAGAAAGCAAAACCGCCAGCTGTACCCACCACTGCAGGATAAAGCAACCTCACTCTGAGCACTGAACATGGACCCAGTGTCACCGCGGCTGCCTGCTGGAGAGACAGTCTGGGCTCCCATGGTCCTTGTGGCTGCTGCTCACTAGTTTCATCGGGTGCTCCTGACTCCCACCAGCTCCCCACAACCACTAGACCCCTTTCCCCTCAGAGTTCCAGGGTAGAACCCAGGAGTCCTGACTCCCCGGCCCTCAGCTCATCTGGTCCAGCTCCTGTCTTTGAACTGCTCTGTGGGCTGGGCTTTGAGCCTCATGTCCCCTCACATGGGCGAGGGAAGCTGCAGGATCAGACTCTGGAACACTGGAATTTGTTCCCTTCTAGCCACCAGGTGGCCACCCCATCTGAAGCACAAGGCTGCTGCTAAGACCGACCATCCCCAACACAGAGCCACTGCCACTTATTTCAAATGAGAGCGTCACGGGGAGAAAATCCCTTTATTGGCAAAAGAAAATCACCCCAGCTGTTCTGTGAGGCTGTTAGATGTCGACACTGAGCCTAGAATATCAGCAGGGACGCGAACACCAGAGAATGCTACAGACCAGCATTTTAGTGGCACGATAGCAAAGCATCCTGAGCAAGATCTGATCCAGTCCCCACTGATAGCGGTGGGAAGATGCCCGTTGGCTCAGGCCTGTGGTCAAGTGCCCCAAGCGCTGCAGGCCCAGCCATTCCTTGTGAAAAATATTGGTCATGAATGTCGATCCCTTTTTGTGTAGTGATCCCCCTCCCCCAGCATGTGCCATCAGCAGGAATTAAACCTAGAAACTTCAGCACCACACTTTAAGCACAGAGGTTAAGGAGCAGCTAAGTGCATTAGCAGTAGTAGGCTGTCATCTTCTTGTACAGTTCAGTTACTATAGGGGGACACAACACACTTAGGAAGCTCATTATCTGGAGCTAGCATATAGTTCGTGAATGGATTCCATCTCCCCGTGAACATTTCTCCCCTATTCAGCCGGCTCTCCTGCCAAGTGCACAGCATTTTGGTAGTTACATGCATTTTCCCTGCAGCCCATGAACTCCTGGCCCATGGAAAGGAAGACGATGGGAGTGAGGCAGCTGTGCAAATAGAGCAGGCCATCGGCAAAGAGGATGCCTATGTCCAGGGATTTTTCCATCACTGAATGTAGTGCATCACCTGAGACCCGCAGGAAGTAAAAGACGTGATATGGGAGCCAGCAGAGGTAGAAGATCAGGATCAAGGCAAGGTGGACATTGAGGGGCTTCCTGGACTGAGTGAGATGGCTTGTTCTCAGTTTGGCAGCTAGAAGAATTTAGAAGGTGATGATCAAGGCTAATGGGACCAGGAACCCAACCAGGAAGTGGATAGCAACATGGGCCATCATCCTTCGTTTTCTCAGCAAAAGGTTCTCTTGGACACTTGTCAGATTGCCAGAGGTGATGTTCCACTCTGAAGATGAGCTCATGGAATCCCAGAGATCACAGTACTGCAAGCTCAATGCAAGGGATAGGATCCATATGGCCAGAATAACCAAAGAAGCCAGGCGGGGCGACCTGTGGTTCCGGGACCACACAGGGCAGGCCATGCAGATGCAGTGGTCGGCATTGATGACAGTGAGGAGGAAAACCCTAGTGAACATGTTGAGCGAGGTGACAATAATGGTCAACTTATACATCACGGTGCCCAAGAACCAACGAAAACCCAAGGTTGTGTAGATAACTCTGAAGGGTAGGAAGGAGGTGAAGATGAAGTTAGCAATGGCCATGTTAAGGAACCACATAGGAGTGACTGTCTTCTTCACCTGGAAGCCAGTGATGAGGATGATCCAGCCATTTCCCACCATGCCCAAGAGGAAGGCCAGGCTATAGGCCACCATGAAGATTATGTGAGTCATGTCCAGGAGAACGGGATTATGAATAAGTGCTGCCATCTAGGTGTGGGTTCAGGCGGTGCAGATCTTGTACTGACCAAACAAAGAACAAATGTCATGTCTCTGGAAGCTTATCTTGATGAGGATAAAAGGTCAGGCCCACTGGAACAATTTGTATAGTGGGGGTGCTGACAGCCATTGCACCAAACTATAACCCTGTTTATGATGGAAACCACTTCAAGCCCCAGAGAGTGCAGCAGCATCCCTAGGACCTATGTAAAAGCTAGAGTCTGCAAATACATTTATTAGAATGCGCATTGATTAGCTAATCAAACGTGGACATTTTTCATTAAAATGATTTTTCAAGGACAAATAGTGTTTTAGTTGAAATCGAAATATCTAGAAAAAAACCTGCTGATTTTGATAAAATTTCCTTTTGAAAAACAAAGCAAAGTGAAGCATTTCAACATTTTCAGAATGGAGTATTTTAATTTTTTATTTAAAAATGAAATTCATTATTTTGCATATAAAATGTTGACATTTTAAAAAGTTGAAACAAAAGATTTCAAATCACCTAAATCAAAAAAAGAATTTAGAATTTTCTTTCATGGGAAATATTGAATGTTTTTGTGTTTCAGTTGAGACTGGAATTCTTTTTAATAATCCTGAGAAATGAAATATTTGGTTCCTGTCCAGTTCAACTAGCTAATATGTTCTAAAATCATTCCACAATATATCTTCATCCATACCATCCTAATGAAGGCAAGTGGCTACAGGATTTCTAAGCGTCTCACAAGCTACGGAGGAAATATATAAACTCCCCTCTGCATCCCAGGACCAGGCAGCGCTCCGAGAGGTTCACATTTTCAGAGCAATTGGCAGCAACATTTTAAACTCAAGTTTGCTAAAATAAACCCCAATCCTGTGGATTTCATCAGGGCTTCTCAATCTTTTTCACAGAATGAGCCACAGTTTAAGAGAGACTGTCTCATAGGCACCTCCCTGCCCATTGGCCATTTCCAGGTGAAAACGCCTCCCCTCCCATCTCCACTTTCATTCCCATTCACTTGATACCTGACATCTCATTCCCCATCGCCCAGCCACCACCGTCCCCACCCTCCAAGCCTCCATCTACCCTCCCGTTTCCCTTTACCCGGTCCCACCTCCCCTCCCGTTCCCCCTCACCAGACCCTGCCTCCCCTCCTGTTCCCTCTAGCCTGACCCCACCTGCCCTCTGGCTGCCCCTGGACTGCCTCCCATCTCTCCACCTGGTCTCCAACACCCAACCCTGTCTCCCTTCCCATTTCCAATCCCCAAGCCCCGCGTGCCCTCCTGTTCCCCATTGCCTTGCTGTCCCCACTCTCCCATTCATGGCCTCATAATGTCACTGTGGCAACTACAGAAATTGCCCACTGACCAAATACTGTTCAGAAAACATTTCATGTGTCTCTGGCTCCTGTTACCATAAGACGAGTCAGCAACACGTAATCAGCCAGCTCCCTATAGACCACCAGGGGACGGGGCCTATTCCCAGTACTGATCCAGCCTCCGATGTCCTGAGGCAGGGTTGAGGGGTTTGGTACTTTCTTACCTGCGTGTTGGTGGGATGTGGCTTCTAAGGGTTAATCTCTGTCCAGGGCCAGGTCCCTGACACAGTCGCTGCAGTCCGCACAGACTGACTCTGCCCGGGGCAGGAAGCTCTTCTTTTGTGGGTTTCTTAAAGGGAAGGAAGGGGCGTTCGTGACTGAAAGGTGCGAAGGGATTGGTTTTGATGGTCTCTCCTGAGTGTGACAGACAGGCAGCTGTCCTGCGATTGTGGGCTTCTAAAGATTCCTTAACGCTCACATTTCCTCTGTTGTGTGCAATGCTGAGCCCCTGCTGTAACCACTAAACACTGTATCCCTCCCAGGGTCAGGGAAAAAACCCAGGAGTCCTGTCTCCCAGGCCCCCTGCTCCAACCCACTAGACCTCACTTCCCTCCCAGCAGGGGACTGCGCAGAAATTTACCTTTGACCCCTTTTTTTGCAATCACACCTGCCCAGGCCCCGGCAGGAGCTCACTCTTCCCTCCCTCCAAGCACAGCCCCAGGGCTGGACGAGTTCTGTGCCCCTGACGATTATTGGGGGGGGGGGAGGGAGTGCCCCTGCTTACTCCTCCTTGTGCGCACTCCTGCCTCCCCCAGTTGGGAGTAGAACCCAGGAGTTCCTGCTTTAACCTACTAGATTCTACACCCTGCGAGGCACTGAGAATAGGACCCAGGCGTCCTGACTCCCAGCCCCACAACTCTCCCCCGACTGAAGACTGTGCAGCTTTTTAAAAGATCATTTCTGATTGGTCTATAACTTATGGGCTCGATGCAGAAATGATGGGTGAGGCTCTTTGGCCCGTGTTATGCACGAGGCCAGACTAGATGATCCTAATGGTCCTTTCTGTCCTTAAAAAGCTGTGAATCTATTAACCACTAGGCTCCACCTTCCCCCACCACTGGGAATAGAACACAGGTGTCCTGGTTTACAGTCTCACTGCTCTAACTCGCTAGATTACATTCATTAGTCCAAGAATCTCTTGAGGATTGACACAGAAGATACAGAACTGGACTGGGATATACAAGACTAGTTCGAATTAGGCTGTTGCACAAATCGTGCTCAGGATCCATAGGGTCAACAGAGAAACATTCCCTACGAAGAGCTCTTGCTTCCAGGGAGATCTATGGAGAAAGAGTGCTGGGATGAAAAGGCGGAACCGGTGAGAGGAATTCTGAGATAGACTGGAAAGAGAAACCTCTGCAGCCGCAGCTGGCTCAGTAGCAGATACTAGGCCAAGGTCTGCTCCAGCCAATTCAGGACATTTTAACCCCTGAGAAGCCTGAGGGAACTGGTAAGTCAGCAGTACTAAGACAGACAAAAGGATGGATGTGTGTCTACTGTGGACAGCAAGATCATTTAGTACAAGACTGAGAACTCACCTCACCCCAGTTTGGTGCACCAACAGCAAAGCTGCCTGCTGGAGGATTTGTGTGACAAGGACAGCCAGCAAAGCAACCATGTAGATGCACAGAGTACAAACTGGGTCTCAGGAGGACAATCCTGGAGAAGACTCAGCATACCACAAGTTTCAAACACCGAGACCATACCTTGGAAGGACAAATGCCCAAGATTCTATTCCCATTGACTGGAAAGTTTTGCAGTGACAAGATAGGCATATAGGACACGTGATTCACTTCCTGGAGTCTGGCCCTAGGCCCAGTCAGGGTGAGGAAGTGAAGGAGAAATATAAGACCTGTCTAGACGTACGAGAAAGGCCAAAGTTTTTTGTGTCCAATGGAGTTTTGTACAGAAAGATTCAGAAAAGGGAAGATTTGGGATAGCTAGTGATTCCCTACACTCATTGAGGCAGCATTAGAAGGAATCCATGAGAAGATATGCACCACGTGGGAACAGAAAGAACACTAGAGTTCGTTAGAGGTCAGTTTTATTGGCCTCAAATGACCCGAGCCGTAGAAAGGAAACGTCTGCAGTCAGAACTCAATCCTCAGTCAGAGGAATTTGACCCAAACAAGAGGAGTCAACTTCATGAAGATCAACTGGAAGGGACACAAACCAGGGAAACTTCCCACCACCACATCTGTAGAGAGTACTGCAGAGGTACCTATTGGATCTCACAGAACATGGAAAGTTAGAAGCCAACCAGTCCAATTTGGGGACCATCTCCCTCCTTGTTATTAATCCAAGGGCTGGAATGTAAGGAACCCTAGACTTTGGTTTCCTGACAAGGAAGCGTTTGGGAAAGACTCAAGATGCTGCCGTTCTTTTCAAGCGGTGATGGTGACACATGCTACGTGTTATGGAGACTGAGACCTCATCTCAGAAAGAAGATCGGCGAGCAGCAGGTTTGCTCTGTGTGTGCTAACGTGTAACGGCTATGTGAAAGCTTGTATTTAAATATATGCAACAGCACCAAAGCGGAGAGGCTGTAAAAGGGCTAGATTTAGTACCAAATAGCTTGTGTTTAAAAATTATTCAGAAGTATTCCAGATACTATTTGCAGGGTGTTGTGTTAGTTTATAAGAGATTGCACTGGACTCTCTCTCTCTCTGAAGCTTAACAGTTGTTAACACCTATGTTCAGGGTTTTACAGAAAACAGCCCTGAGGTTTCACTCTGTGAAAAGCCCGTTGCTTCCGCAAAGAGCTCAGCTGAGGAAGTGCAAGAAAGAGGGGTATGTAACCAAGTTCTACATTCTAGTGGTGCAGCAACCCTTATCCTGTAACGTGTCATCTAAGCTATCACCTCCCCTCTCCTTTCTCCTGTCTGATGTCACCCCAGAGCCCCTGTCGTTTCCCAGGCGATTGTAATAAACAACTCTCTGGAGGTTCTGCTTTGCCATGTGAGTAATGGCTTCCTCAGCCCCAGGGCAGTTCAGTTACTCACCTCAGAGCCAAGGTACTGAATGTAAAAACGGGGGATGGGGCGTGGGAAGGAACCAGTCGTTTCTGGAGCTGACTAAGAAGAGGGCATGGTAGAATAACACGCAGGCCAGATGGCTCTCCCAGTCTCAATGGAGGTGGACCATGCCCATGTTCAAGTCAGTCAAGACCTTCTCTGCCTCCCGACCCACCATCCCATCCTCCATCCCTTCTGCTGTCGCTCTGCCTCTCACCCCCATCACTGCCCCTCCACTCCCTTTGCTGCTCCCATGTTGGTCTCCCCACCACACAACACTGCCTGTTCCCTCGTTCCCCTCCCTGGGACTCTCACCTTATTGTTTTGGTTGTACCTGTGCAGGCAATGGAGGGAACCCAGCAGCTCCTGCCTCAGCCATCACCTCCAAGCCCAAAAGAGGAAGCGGAGGGAGCGGCCAGCAAGAATTCCTGCTCCCCCCACCGCCCATCTTCAAGCAGACAGCTCTGCCAAGCCACAACCCAGGGCTCATCTACAGCCTGACGGATGGCACAGTGTCCTCGCCCTCGGGGCTGGTCCAGACCCTGCCGGGGTCCTTCCCAGACATCTATGATGGAGACACCAAGAAGTGGGAGGAGCATTTCCACAGCATCCAGAGGGCCTACAAGGAATTTGGCAAGGATGATGACTTCGCCATCTGGGTGCTGACCGAGGACTTTACCCTGCCGTTCCCATTCACCTGGCCATCCCTGCAGCCATCCTGTGACCCCACCGACTGCTTCGGCTTCGACTTCTTCCTGCACCCAGGCAAACCCGTCCCTCGGATCCTGCAGCCGCTGCACGCCACCACCCAGGCCTTCTTCAAGAAGAGACGGATTCGACGAAGCGGGGATTCACCCACGAAAGCTCATGCTGCAAAACGTCTGTTGGTCTATAAGGTGCCACAGGACTCTTTGCTGCTTTTACAGATCCAGACGAACACGACTCCTCTGATACTTATCAGCAGTCTGTTCCACCGCTCAGAACAGGCATGAGGTGGGAGACAAAGCCTGCTTTCTGCAACCCTCCTGCCCCCAACAACTCGCTTCAGCAATTCCCAAAATCAGCCCCACTTACCAGAGGCCTCCTCTCCTCTTTGTGCTTCACCAAAATCTGACTGTTGTGACCGGCTAGGCTTCTCCGGGATAGAAAAGAGCTCCTGGCGGCCTGCATCTCTGGCCTCCGAGTCATCCTCTGCCTCTGGGTCCCCCTCTTCACCCAAGATTTCCTCCTCCTGGCTCAGTCCACTCTCGACTGGCACACAAGCCAATGAAGTATCCACAGGGCCCTTCACAGTGGAGATGGGGTCACCACCGAGTATCGCGTCCAGCTCTTCGTAGAACCTGCAGCTCGTGGGTGCAGCACCGGAGCAGCGTTTGCCTCCCGCGCCTTGTGGTAGGTGTTCTGCAGCTCCTTCACTTTGACCCTGCACTGCAGTGTGTCCCGGCCATGGCCCCTTTCTCTCATGCATCATGAAATCTGTCCGTAGGGATCATAATTCCTACGGCTGGAGCGCAGCTGGGACTGCACTTCCTCCTCTCCCCAAATGCCGACGAGGTCCAGCAGCTCGGCTTTGCTCCAAGCTGGGGATCGGCTGGTCCATGGAGCAGGCAGGGCCACCTGGAAAGATGCGCTGAGACCTCTGCATGCGTCACCGAGCGAACGGGGACTTTCAAATTTGCAAAGGAATGCACAGGGCTGGTCACCCGAGGGCAGGGCAGTAGAGTTCAAACCGGTGACCAGAGAGGCGAGAACAGGCATTGTGGGACACCTCCCGGAGGCCAATCACAGCGCTGGAATCGCCATGGTGTCTACACTGGCACCGCGGTGCTGTAGCCCCAGCGCAGGAAGCTCTACGCCTCTCGTCCGAGTGCTGCTGCAACGGCGCAGTTCTGCGCACGAAGGGGCTTGGCAGCGTCTGCACCTCGGGAGTTACAGCGCTCAGAGCTGCTTTACTGCTCAGACCAGGGCCGGCTTTAGGCCAATTCAAACAATTCCCCTGAATCGGGCCCCGCCCCTAAGAGGGCCCCGCGCCCAAGCCCCAGTACGGCGCACGGGCAAGAGCCGGTGCGCTGTACCGGGTGGCCTGGCTTCTCCTGGAGCCCCAGGCCCTTTAAATTGCCACCAGAGCCTCACTGCTGGAGCCCTGGGGTAGGGCTGCGGGGCTCGGGGGCTATTTAAAAAGTCTGAGGCTCCTGCTGCTTCTACCGCCCTGGCCCTTTAAATAGCCGCCGGAGCCCCGCTGTTTCCCCAGGGCTCCCGCGGCTATTTACAGGGCTGGGGTGGTGGAAGCAGGGGAGCCCCGGGCCCTTTAAATAGCCCCCGAGCCCCGGGCTGCTGCTGCTGCTACCCCAGTGGAGGAGGGGGCACGCACCATACTACCCTGGTAGAGGATGGTCTGTACCCCCTGTACCTGCACCCCCTGACTGCAGCCAGCCCCTGCTGCACCCCCCGCCCTGCCTGCACCAGCCCCTATCTGCAGCCAGCCCCACACCCCCTGCCTGCAGTCAGCCCCTGCTGCACCCCCCGCCCTGCCTGCACCAGCCCCTATCTGCAGCCAGCCCCACACCCCCTGCTCACAGCCAGCCTGTCTCCAGCCAGCCCCTGCCGCACCCCCTGCCCTGCCCTGCCCGTATCAGCCCTGCACCCCCCGCCCTGTCTCTAGACAACCCCGCTGCACCCCCCTGCCTGAAGCCAGCCAGTCCCGCACTCCTCTGCCTCCAGCTCTGCCAACTCCTGCCGCACCCCCCTGCGGCCCTGCCTGAAGCCAGCCAGCCCACCCCACACACCCCCTGTCTCCAGCCAGCCCTGCACCCCTTGCCCTGCCTGCGCCAGACCCTACCTCCAGTCAGCCCCTGCCCTGCCTCCAGCCAGCCCTATGTCCACTGGTGCCCTGCAGTTCCCAGGGCAGTAACCCTGCACACCTGCTTCAATGAGGGGGGCAGGGAGCAGCTGGGACCCACACATGTGCACACCACTAAGGTGACCAGACAGGGGGTCGGGAGATCCTTTATAAGAAAAAGACCCAAAAATCGGGACTGTCCCTATAAAATCAGGACATCTGGTCACCCTAGCACACCCCCGGAGGCGGGGGGGATGGGGACCCACACGTGTGAAGCTCATTTCTAGTTCAGGCCCATCTTTTAAAAAAAGAACTTTAGGTCGGGGTAACATACAGCCGTATTTTCCTGGACATGTCAGGCTTTTTGGTTCTTAAATCGCCGTCTGATAGGAATTTTTAAAATTGTAAATAGACATACGGTAACCCTATTGGTACAAAACATACACACTGTGGCACATCCCTTAAATCAGAACTTTTTATAGGGACCCGGTTGCTAAGAAATGAAAGGCTTTTTTTTGCATTTTTTTTTTTTAGTCATCCCTGCCGGGGCCCCGCCGAAAATGTCTGAATTGGGCCCCGCACTTCCTGAAGCCGGCCCTTGCCAGTGTAGACGGTGAGGGGAATCCAGATACTGCTAACAGAAAAACTCAAGCTGCAGAATTGTGCTTCTCTTGTGTGCCGGTTGGGGGCAGCACTCCCCCAAACAATCCAGCACGAGGCACAGGACCGGGATCTAGAGACAGTGAAAAAATACCTGTCAGCAGGTATCAGAGCTGTAGCTCCAGCTATGATCACGTGTCCATAAAAACTGGAGTGTCTTGAATAGTCACATGTCTGAATGTGGAATTTATCTGACAGCAGAGTAAAAATGCGCAGCGCAGAAGAGGGAGCTTTGGGGAATCGATCGGTCAAGGTGTCACAACGAGGACTTGGATTTCAAAGGGGCCGAAAAGTGCCGGGTGTCAAAATCCTATCGCAGTTTGTTGGGAAATAGGTACAAATGCTCTCAGCTTCCTTTGAAAACTAACCAAACGCAACAATAGTTCTAACGTTCTCTTGAAAGGAGGCATCGGGTCCCAAACACCTCTGCCCTCAGTACAAACACAGGTTTCCACATGCTGCTGCCTGTACACCAGCCGGATACTGTTCTCTCTACGGGCCTGACCCACCGTCCGCTAAAGCCAATAGTGGGTCTTTACATTCCCTTCAACAGACGGTAGCTCAGCCCTTGCGCCTGGAGGGATGTGACTCCAGCCCCTTCCTGGGATCCTGTCGGATCCCGTTCATAGATTCTAGGACTGGAAGGGACCTCGAGAGGTCCTCAAGTCCAGTCCCCTGTCCTCATGGCAGGACCAACTACTGTCTAGACCATCCTGGATAGACATTTATTTAACCTGCTCGTAAATATCTCCAGCATCGTAGCAGCACCTGGCTGGGCTGGATCAGACAGGAGCTGGGAGAGGGGAGTGGCTGGTGCTGTATCACGACGAGGGGAACAGGCAACAGCAAGTACTAGGCCTCCTCCGTCCACGGCTAGTGGAGAGCAGAGCAGAGAGCAGGGCGGCTGGTGGACAGCGGAGCGGAGTGGATAGCAGGGCGGCTGGAGGAGAGCAGAGCAGATAGCAGGGCGACTGGCGGAGAGGGGAGCGGAACGGATAGCAAGGTGGCTGGCGGACAGCGGAGCAGATAGCAGGGCGGCTGGCAGAGAGGAACGGAGAACAGAGCAGAGAGCAGGGTGGCTGGTGGACAGCGGAGCGGAGCGGATAGCAGGGCGGCTGGCGGAGAGGTGCAGCTGGTGGTGAAGGTTGCAGCAGAACCCCACGGAGAGACGTGGCATTCGGCCATCAACCCAGGCAGTGGAGCATGTAAGAAGCCCCCCAGACCTCCCTCACTTCCACCCAGGCTGGGAGATAAACTCCACAGAGGAATTTCTGAACTCTGGGGCTGCACTGACCAAGGCCAGAAGCCGTGGGAGGGGTGACGGTTGGGTTGCTGGACTTAAGACCCTGAGGGGAAAAGGACACTGCCACATTCACTTGGGGTGGGTCTTTGCTCATGGTTTGTGTTATGAATCCTGGTTGTGGTGTTTCCCCAACGTGATGCCACATTGTTTCCCTCCTTTATTAAAAGGCTTTTGTTACACTCAGACTCTGTGCTTGCGAGAGGGGAAGTGTTGCCTCCTAGAATTGTCCCGGGTCACTGGGTGGGGGCTGAAGCCGGGTTTTCATTGCGTTATTGAAACAGAACCCCTGGATACTGCACCCGGCCCTTGTTGCTGCCAGCTCTGACGGGCAGAAGGCTTACATACGTACTACGCTGATTCTGTCAAAGGGCGATTCACCATCTCCAGGGATAATCCCAACAACACGGTTTATTTGCGAATGAACAGCCTGAAGCCCGAGGACACCGCCCGGGATTACTGCGCAAGGCGCACAGTGAACCGAAACCTATAAATGATCATACAGAAACCCCAGCTGCGGATTCCCCCTTATCCCATGGGCTGCGGAGGGGCTGCAGCTCCATAAACAAGACCCCACTGGGCGCAGGAATGGGAAGGGTCACCAGGCCAGGCATAAGGCAGGTCTACACTACGGGGGAAAATCGATATAAGATACGCAACTTCAGCTACGTGAATAACGTAGCTGAAGTCGAAGTATCTTATATCGATTTACCTACCGTCCTCATGGCGCGGGATCGATGTCCCCATGTCGACTCCGCTACCGCCGTTAGGGTTGGTGGAGTTACGGAGTCGACAGGAGTGCGTTCGGGGATCGATATATCGCGTCTAGATGAGACATGATATATTGATCCCCGAGAAATCGATTGCTACTCGCCGATACGGCGGGTAGTGAAGACGTACCCATAAAGTCTCTCATTCCCAGGCAATGTTGCCTCTTGTTGCCCATCGCTCCATAGTGTCCGTGCCGGGATTTCGAAAGGAAACTAATGGATTGCGGCAGCTCTTTCTGATTTGAAAAATAACCCAGTGGAGACTGTCAGTTGGCCCCAGGGTCACTTAGTAAGGACACGTGTGAAGGGGTGTGGGAATATTCCTGGCAAAAGGAGTGACTCCGAATTGTGACGGCAAAGGCAACATGAGAGTCGGTGTGAAAGGTCATAGATATAGGGATGTTGCCCCTCAGTGTTCCATGATGGGAATGGGATTTTGAAGCCTTCAGGACACAACAGAAATTCCAGCATAAAAAGGAGAAAGTTACTGTCTACCATTTATTACTTCTTCTTCTTCTTCCTTATTATTACAATGACTGATTATTATTGTTACTTATTAGTGGTGGTGGAGTAGTTGGAGGTTGTGGTCCTAGCGCTTAGGGTCTCCAGTCATGGTCTAGGAGCCCATTGTCCGAGGCACGGTACAAACACAGACCATAAGGCCTCTCGCTATCCCACTTACTTTACAGTTCTAGCAGAAATGGGAAGTGGAGCGTGAATGGGAATGGGAGTGTGAATATCAATCGTCAATAATAATCTCCCTTCAGTGCTCCCTGAATCCTCCCTCGACTCTCCCCTAAAGAAAGAGTCCCAGGCAGGCCGCTCTCGGCACGCTAATCTCAGGGAGGCTCCACTACAAAACCTTTACTCTGCCCTCAGCCTTCACCCCACAGAGTCTCCCACCTGCACCCACAGGCGGCCCCCAGGCCTGTTAAAAAGCACGAGCCAGGCTTGCTCAGATCACGTTCCTAGTGTCACGGATCATTTCAATGTAGCCGGTCACTGCTGGGAAGGGAAAGGGCCTTCCATCCCAAATCCCTCCCAGCGCCATGGGAAATCTTCCCTCTCCAGCGGCTGTCCCAGCCCAAAGGATCCCCGGGACACGACCATAATACAGATGATAAATAATAATCATAATCTGACCCGGTATGGGAATTCCTACATGGTTTCTCTAGGTTCCTTGGTGACACCACCCAGCTCTGAGCTACACAGCCTGCTAGACTCTGGAGAGACGTCTCCCTGAACAGCGGGGAATCAGCAGGAGTGATCCTGAGAACCTCCTACAGCAAGGTATTTTAGGGTGAGTGACCTATGCGAAGAAATGTCCTTTCTGGCTGACGTGGACTATCCTTGTTATATCACCATCTTTGAATGGCAAACGGCTAAAGCTCTTGTTCTGAGGTGATGCTGGTCACACTCTGAACAGGCTCCTATTGTTTGTCCACTGGACAGTTCATTGGGTTTTTAAGACAGTCAGTCACTAAGAGGAGGAAGCAGAACCCATGGCTCTTATCAGCGTGAGATCGGTGCCTGACAGAGATGAACAAGGACAGACAGGGAGAACAGGTGTGGGTGTGTTTTCATGAAAGCGTTGTGCCACAGTTTCCCATCGGTAAGAGAGGGGTAAGAGCCCTGCCCTTCCTTGCAGGGGTTTTGGAGGTTAAGGATATGAACGACTGGCAGATATTTCAGCTATGGGGGCCCATATCTTCACCTATGGTAGACACATCTCCAGTGGCGGGGGCTGGGGGGCAGGCCTTTCGCAGAGGGAAAGAAGAAATGTTCATGACTTCAACGAGACAATAAAGTGGCAGGAGTTGCCGGCTACAAAGTCTGGGGAATAATGGGAGGGTGAAGACAGACTTGTTGGTTCTACTGGACAGAGCCAGTGGTGCAAGATGCTGGGCTTGAGAGAGCAGGGTAAGATCGGACTCATTGTCCCTTCAAGGGAACAGCTCGTAGGGCCCGGGAGAAATTGAGCGGCTGCAGGGCGAGGGCTGGGATATTTGATTAGTTAGCAGAAACTGTGGGCCTGGGGACTGGGGAAGTGTCATAAACATACAGCTCAGGGGAGCATGAAATCCCTCCTTTACCTGTAAAGGGTTAAGAAGCTCAAATAACCTGGTTGGCACCTGTCCAAAAGCAGGGCCGGCTTTAGGCCGACTCAACCGATTCCCCTGAATCGGGCCCTGCACCTAAGAGGGCCCCGCGCCCAAGCCCCGGTACGGCGTACGGCCAAGAGCCGGTGCACTGTACCGGGGTGGCCTGGCTTCCCCGGGGGGCAATTTAAAGGGCCAGGGTGGTAGAAGCAGGGGAGCCCCGGGCCCTTTAAATAGCCCCCAGAGCCCTGGGATAGTGGGAGGCTAAGGGGCTATTTAAAGGGCCGGGGCTCCAGCTGCCTTTGCTGCACCCATTGCCCGCACCAGCCCTGCACCCCTTGCCCTGCCTGCAGCCAGACCCTACCTCCAGCCAGCCCCTGCCCTGCCTCCAGCCAGCCCCATGGCCACTGGAGCCCTGCAGTTCCCAGGGCAGTAACCCTGCACACCTGCTTCAATGAGGGGGGCAGGGAGCAGCTGGGCCCCACCCATGTGCACACTCCAAGTGGTCCTTTCCCTTGAATCTTTGTCTAACTCACTTGGTGGTGGCAGCAGTACCCACCCAAGGACAAGGAAGGATTTGTGCCTTGGGGAAGTTTTTAACCTAAGCTGGTAGAAATAAGCTTAGGGGGTCTTTCATGGAGGTCCCCACATCTGTACCCCCGAGTTCAGAGTGGGGAGGGAACCCTGACATGGTGGCTGGGTCTCTGTGACTCTGCTCCCAGCTCTGCTGCTTCTGCTTCCCTGGCCCCTCTGGCCGGCCAGGCTCTGCTCCCCAGCTCAGCTCGGGCCCCTGCTCCCTCCTTAGCTCGACCCCACTCTGTCTGACCCAGGCAACTCCAGCTCACAGGGAGGACGGAACCCCCCGGCCTCCTGACTCCCTGATCAGCCTGCCCGCCCCACCCATCCCGCTCAGAGGCTGACTGAGGCTGACCTGGAGCATTGGCCTCTCCCCATTCTTTTAGTGCTGGGAGCTGGCCAAGCAAAACACCCCACTGAATGTCAGTAAGGGGACAACAGCCCCCTCCCACTGGGGCGAGTCAATCAGATCCCGGGCAGGAGGAGAGTGCGTCTCGTACAAGGCGGGGACATGCAAATGAGGGAGACGGTGTCCTGTTTAAATCTGTGCCTCTCTCTGCCCAGGCTGCACCCGGAGACCCGATTCGCAGCCTCCTGGGTCTGAGCAGTTCCCAGCCAGTCGCCTGAGAACCTTCCGCTTCAGCACCAGAAAAAATGAGATTTTTGCTCCTTTTAAGTTTCGTGGCAGCAGCTTTAGAAGGTACGTTCCTCCCTCTGAATAACTGGCAGAGTTAGAGGAACATTGTGTTATCGCTATTTCTATACCGATAGTAATGGCCTGTCTTTATTCTCAGGTGTCCGGTCCCAGGTCAAGCTGGTGGAGTCCGGAGGGGGGGTGAAAAGCCCCGGAGAGTCTGTTTTCCTCACCTGCAAAATCTCCGGGTTCGTCCTCAGCGATTCCTACATGAGCTGGCTCCGACAGGCTCCAGGAAAGGGACTAGAATGGGTCAGTTCTATAAACCCCGACGGGAGCCAGACACGCTACCGTGATTCAGTGAAAGGCCGATTCACCATCTCCAGGGATAATTACGAGAATGAGCTGTATCTGCGACTGTCCCACCTGGAACCCGAGGACACCGCCATCTATTACTGTGAGAAAGGCACAGCGACACCCCCTTCTCCCAGCAGCCACGTGGGGGCAGCAGTGACAGTCACCCCGCTTCGGGCTTAGACAGGAGACCTGGCAACTGGGTGAATGTAACACAAACCTACCGTTTGTGTTACATTCACCCTACGGTTACTCACATCTTCTTGTCAACTGTTTGAAATGGCACATCCTGAGGATCACTACAAAAGTTTTTTTTTCTCCTACTGATAATAGCTCACCTGAATTGATTTATCTCATTAGAGTTGGTAAGGCAACCTCCATCTTCTCTTGTTCTCTGCATATATATCGCTCGCTACTGTATTTTCCACTGCGTGCATCTGATGAAGTGGGTTTTAGCCCACGAAAGCTTATGCCCCATTAAATGTGTTAGTCTCTAAGGTGCCACAAGGACGCCTCGTTCTTTCTGCCGTCAGTGTCTCCCTTTCCTTCCCAGAGCCCCCCTGAACCTGCGGTGCGCAGGTCCCTCCCTTTATGGGGGAACCCCAATCCGGAGTGAGTCCGGTTTTGCGTCACTCTCCCCGCCGAGACCCGGCACGTTGGCTCTCCCGGGGCCCGTCTCAGTGTCAGACTCACAGGACAGCCCCCGCCAGTGTACAGGAGACAAGCGCATTGCGGGACTGCTCCAGTGCCCGTCAGAGTCAATAGGGTTCATCCCCCTGCCCTCATTGGGGTTTGCCTCACACCCAATGGATGGAACAAATTCCTCATGGCGCCAAACCCTCCGCTAGTGCAAAGTCACTGGAACTGCTTTCAGTGTCCACGAGTTACTCCTGACTGACACCAGGGCGGCTCTGGGCCTTTCAGCAAACCGGGACCTTTATTGCAATAACGCAGCGGAAGGTGATTAGTTCATTATAACGATGTGGGGCCCCTCGCCGTGGCGTCGCCCCCCTTCACAAGCGGTTATTGCCTCTATCCCCACAACCCCCCCATGGTGAGGCTGGGGAACTTTCACAGCCCCTGGTTCAAAGAGGCGGGACTGAGGCAGATAGATGGAGGCTGCGGTATGGAGGAGCCATTCCGCGTCCGGGCGGGGCTGAGGGGCAGAGCTCACCCCGCGCCCGAATAAACCCCACGCCGCTGAGCCTGGGAACGTGGCACCGCTGGGACTTTCCAACGCGGCTCGTGGATTGTTTCCACCCACCCGCCATTGGGAAATCCCTGCCCGGGCTCTGCGCTGGTGTCAATGGGTGGAGCTGAGACGTCCCAACCCACGATAAAGTTCCACGATGTCCTGGAGTCCCCATGGAGATAAAAGACCCGCCCCTCAGCCCTCGGTGACATCACTCAGCCCAGGGCTGGCACTCGGGGCACTGGGGGCAGTCGCGTGACTAACGGGGCCGGATGAACGTTTTGTGGGCCCGGCGCCAAACAGATTTGTGGCCCCGATGGAGGCAGTTGCCAGATGCTCAGGGCCCCACCTGGCCCTGTGCTGCCAGGTTCCCCTTCCCCTCGGGGGCAGGCCCATGCTGTGCCACGCAGCCCCCCCGGCCAACACCGGAACACCCCCCTCCCCGATTCCCTATGGCCAGAGCCCCGACAAACTCTCTGTGACCTCCCCTCCCCCACAAATGCACAGCACTCTGCACAACACCCCCCTCGCCCAGCACCCCCCTGCCCACAGCCCCACCACCAGGGCCGTCCTTAGGATTTATGGGGCCCTGCACAGTATTATTAAACTGGGCCTCCTATGTCTGAGTTGGGGCACAGCCACCACTCCCTCCCGGGGAGACAGGCCATACCCGGAGCCGGAGGGGCTCTGGGGTCCAGACAGGGGGCAGAGAGGAGCAGGGAGCGGGGCCAGGGGGTGGAGAGGAGCCCTCAGCCTGAGGAGCAAGTGGTGGGTGCGGGGAGCCAGCGGGGTCTCGGGGTGCAGGGCAAGTGGAGCAGGCTGGGGCCCCTCTGAGCATGGGCCCGGCTCCATGGAGCCACTGGTGCCATTGTAAACCCGGCCCTGGTGACTAAGGGTTGTGGAAAGGAACACGACGGGATTCACTGGGATGGCTCAGGGAGAGGCGGCGCTGAGGGAGAAGCAGAGGCATGTTCGTGGGGGGTAACGGGGGCACTAGGGTCACACAACGCAGGTGCCACTGAATGAGATTTGGCCCAGGACTTCCCAAAGTCTCATGTGACACGTGACACAGAAACCTCTTTGTGCCACCTGGCAGAAGCCACAGGGTGAGGGGGGAGAGTTTTACAGGGATCCCCTGGGTGAAGTATATGCAGAACAATTCACCAAAGGATGGCAGGGAAGGTGTCTGCTGAGTGCCAGGAGTCATCAGCATCTTTGTGAAATGTATGTAGGATCCTGATCTTTTACCTCGGCTGGCTGCCATATCACGTCTTCTACTTCCTGCGGGTCTCAGGTGATGCACTACATTCAGTGATGAAAAAATCCCTGGACATGGGCATCCTCTTTGCCGATGGCCTCCTCTATTTTCACAGCTGCCTCACTCCCATCGTCTTCCTTTCCATGGGCCAGGAGTTCATGGGCTGCAGGGAAAATGCATGTAACTACCAAAATGCTGTGCACTTGGCAGGAGAGCCGGCTGAATAGGGGAGAAATGTTCACGGGGAGATGGGATCCATTCACGAACTATATGCTAGCTCCAGATAACGAGCTTCCTAAGTGTGTGGTGTCCCCCTATAGTAACTGAACTGTACAAGAAGATGACAGCCTACTACTGCTAATGCACTTAGCTGCTCCTTAACCTCTGTGCTTAAAGTAAGGTGCTAGGTTCAATCCCTGCTGATGGCACGTGCTGGGGGAGGGGGATCACTACACAAAAAGGGATCGAAATTCATGACCAATATTTTTCACAAGGAATGGCTGGGCCTGCAGCGCTTGGGGCACTTGACCACAGGCCTGAGCCGACGGGCGTCTTCCCACCGCTATCAGTGGGAACTGGATCAGACCATGGGCAGCAAAGCTTGCTCAGGATGCTTTGCTATCGTGCCACTAAAATGCTGGTCTGTAGCATTCGTGTCCCTGCTGATATTCTAGGCTCAGTGTCGACATCTAACAGCCTCACAGATTTTCTTTTGCCAATAAAGGGATTTTCTCCCCGTGACGCTCTCATTTGAAATAATTGGCAGTGGCTCTGTGTTGGGGATGGTCGGTCTGAGCAGCAGCCCTTGTGCTTCAGATGGGGTGGCCACCTCGTGGCTAGAAGGGAACAAATTCCAGTGTTCCAGAGTCTGATCCTGCAGCTTCCCTCGCCCATGTGAGGGGACGTGAGGCTCAAAGCCCAGCCCACAGAGCAGTTCAAAGACAAGAGCTGGACCAGATGAGCTGAGGGCCGGGGAGTCAGGACTCCTGGGTTCTACCCTGGAACTCTGAGGGGAAAGGGGTCTAGTGGTTGTGGGGGGCTGGTGGGAGTCAGGAGCACCCGATGAAACTACTGAGCAGCAGCCACAAGGACTGTGGGAGCCCAGACTGTCTCTCCAGCAGGAAGCCACGATGACAGTGGGTCCATGTTCAGTGCTCAGAGCGAGGTTGCTTTATCCTGCAGTGGTGTGTCGGGCTGGCGGTTTTGCTTTCTCATACAGTGGGCCACACATAATGCAGTTGAATAGTGAGGGTGGTTTGCTCTTCTGTTCCCCTGTCTTTGGTGGCACTTGGAGCACATTGTAGGCAGCCGTTAGCTCAGTCTTCATGCCTGTGTGCGGTGGGAAAGGAAGCTGACTTGTCCGAACGTCAGGCAATGGCAGCGCTGGGAACCAAATCCTTTCTACCCACTTCCCCTGCTCGAACCCTGCAGACCCAAATCCCCTCCCCGAGCTGTGGATGGGACCCAGGAGTCCCGACTCTAAGGAGGAGACACAACTTCCCTCCCAGTACTGAAATGAAATGGAGATATCCTATCTCCTAGAACTGGAAGGGACCTTGAAAGCTCATCAAGCCCAGCCCCCTGCCTTCGCTAGCAGGACCAAGTACTGATTTTGCCCCAGATTCCCTAAGTGCCCCCTCAAGGATTGAACTCACAACCCTGGGTTTAGCAGGACAATGCTCAAACCACTGAGCTATCCCTCCCCCAATAATGAGTTGTATGTGTAACGTAGGAGGCCCTCCACTCAAAGCATAACAGATGACCCAAACCCAACCTGCTCGGACCCATCACTATGAGGAGTCTGACACACTGATTGGAAAATACTTGCAGTAGGTCGGCACGAGGGAAGGTGCAGGGCACCCAGGGAGCAGTGGGCAGATGGAGCACTGACACATGGCATCTTGATACCTGGCGCTATCAGGAAATGTGCCGCCATACGGCCGATGCTTTTCCCGGGACACCTGGGAAGGTGGGTCCCAGAAATAAAAGAGGTGGCGCGTTAGGAGTATTAGTGTCAATGTAGGATCCAGGCCTGTAGTTCCGCCTGAGATAGGACTTTGAGTTCGGCTTGCTTGGTGGGTTTTGGATCTACAGTTCTACTAATACGTGTGAACAAAGACAGACGCTGTAACTGCAGCTTTTGCCTAAACCCGCTGGGTTTGTGAGTATAATGGGACTAGATAAGAGCAGTTAAAGTGTTACTGGGCATGGGGGGAGGGTAATAGACAAGCCCACACTTGAAGGCTGCCTCAACTCCTTGCCCCTCCCAGGGGGCACCACAGGGGTGGGACGAAGACCCCAACTCACGACCCTCCGAAACGGAACATGACCATAGGCTGTAAGGGGTGGGACTAGGGCCGTGCCTTGCAGGTATATTTGGGCCTACTAAGAAGGAGGAGGTGGGAAATGGGGAGCGGGGACACAGGCGCTGTCAGAGCTGGGAACTAACCCCAGTAACCGTGGCATTTGCCTGCACTTCAGACTTCTGGCCTTCTGCTTTCTGTCTGCGCGACAGGAACCGAGGGAGGGGGTGAAGGGGAAGCCCTCTAACAGCCCCTCCCAGAGCTGCAGCTAGAACCCAGGAGTCCTGGGTCCCCTCCTGGGTTTTCTGGGCTGCACTGTGCTGCCCCTGAGTCTATAACTCCGTGTGTCCATCCTGCACAGCCCAGACCACATCAGGCCAAGGCTGGGCTGCGATCCAGGCAGCGGGGCTGGAACAATGTGTATAGGGGAGCTGAGAGCCACTGTAAACCCTGGATATAATGGAAACCACTTCAAGCCGCACCCCCCTGTACTGCTAGTGCCAGCACCTATGGGTCCGGGGCAGAGTTAAGGGGATTTCAGGCAGCACCTTCACTCTGCATTGCCAGGGGAGTCAGTGCTCAGCCCCGTGACTGGGTCCCAGCTCAGCTTGACCCTTGACCTGGGGATTCACGAGGTTCTGGGGGTGATGCCCAGTCTAGTACTTGGTGTAGGAACCGTTTCCCCAGCACAGGGAACCCAGAGGGTCTGATTCCACCCAGCCGAGCGGGAGCTGAAGTGGGTCTGGCCCTGCTTTAACCCTTTGAGTTCTCAGCACAGCCTTCAGATGGGCAGCTCTCAGCCCTGGGGAGAGGGGGGATGGATGGGCCCAGCCATGGGCAGTGGAGTGGCTGTGGGGGCAGGGAGGGTGGGGTAAGACACACAGGGGTGCAAGAAGGGGAGTGGCCCCAGTAACTCCTGTGGAGACACGTACACACAATCCCACACACAGACCTACACACGCTCTCTCCCTATGCCCTGGGACGGTGCCCACGTTCCCAGTCTCTCCCTGCCTAGAGACCACGGACAGTTCCCTTCACCACAGGGAGATCTCCACCTCCAAGCCTAGGAACCACCCCTCTTTGCCATGAAAGCACATAGATCAGTGACCCCTCCCGGCGGGGGGGGGGCAGGATCTGCCACACCCCTGCCCCCTCCACTCCCACACAAGACCCTGGGCACAGTGGGGAAGGGGTGCAGGGACCTGCCAGGAACAGGCAGCCCAGCGTCATGAGCTGCTGCGACAGTGCAGGGCCCTGGGGGGTTAAAGGCACCGGCTCCTCCCAGGTCCAAGGGTCGCTGTGCCTGGCAGGGCCTCCAAAGGCTGAGTGGTGCTGGCTCGGCCCGAGTCCAAGAGTTACTGAGGGGGGAGGGGGGAGCAGAGGGCCTGTCGTGTTACACAACCCCACAGAGGGCTCCCACCCCAGGCACGGGACTGTTCTCCCAGCTGCAGACACCAGCGCAGGCCCTTGAGTTGTTCCAGGAGCGCGCCAAGGAATCAGCTCGACTGGTGCCAAGGTGCAGCTGGCTCTGGGGTGGGAGAGCCAAGTAACAGCCTCACCCTGCTCCCTGCAGATTGAGCCTCCCATTGCCAGGCTGAGGCGCTGGAGACCCCTGACTTTCAGGAGAGAGGACCTCCCACACCGCTCCCTGCAGCACAGCTCCCCGAGTAGCGCACAGGGACCCACACTGACGCCGGGAGTCTGTCTCTGTCCCAGCCCTGCCATGGCGCGTGAATACTTCACCCACAAGGGAGTGCTGTTCCCACGCCTGGATTATTCCCCCGAGAAGCTGAGCTACGTGGAGAACGAATTCCAGGTGCGGGACGACGACGTCTTCAACATCACCTACCCCAGGTCAGGTAGGGGAGAGCGGGTGTGTGTGTGTGTGTGTGTAGGGGGCTCCTGACACACACAGGGACATTAGATGGAAACACCAAACCCGTCACATGACCTGATTTCCTAGACGCCAGACTCCGGGTACCCCCCTTCCCGCCCAGAGTGAGACAAAGCAGGCTGCTCCCTGGGGCCCAACTCGCCCACCTGGTGCTGGGCTGGCTCTCTGCAGACCCACTCTGATCACAGGCTTCCCCCAGAGCCACCGGCAGGGCCAGGAGACCCCTGGCACAGCAAAGTGAGAGCTTCTGATTTTAGCTTTGGGGGGGAGGGATAGCTCAGTGGTTTGAGCATTGGCCTGCTAAACCCAGGGTTGTGAGTTCAATCCTTGAGGGGGCCATTTAGGGAACTGAGGTAAAAATCTGCCTGGGGATTGGTCCTGCTTTGAGCAGGGGGTTGGACTAGATACCCCCTGAGGTCCCTTCCAACCCTGATATTCTATGAATGCACCTCAGGGGCTGGGGGCCAGGTTCTCTCCCTGGCTCTGGGAGCAGAGGGGGACCTAGCAGGTTGAGGGGTTGTTTCAGGCCCATTAACCCTTTCACCCCCAGGCACTAACTGGATGCTGGAGATTCTGAGTCTGATCCGTTGTGGCGGGGACCCCGGCTGGGTGCGCAGCGTGCTGAACTGGGAGCGGGCGCCCTGGGTGGAGAACCACCTGGGGCTGGAGGCTGCCCTGAAATACCCCCTGCCCGGCTGCTCTGCTCCCACCTCCCCGTCCAGCTCTTCCCCAAGTCCCTGCAGCGCTCCAAGGCCAAGGTGAGAGGCGGGAGAGCAGGGGCTGCGGGTCGGGATTGAGGGGCACCGACAGGGCTGTGTGTCGGGAGGGGGGTGAATCCAGGGCTGCTGCTGGGTGTGAGTTACAGCAATGTGGGCGTGCGAAGGAGCAGGCAGCGGGGTGCGGCGACTCCTTCTCCCTCCAGAGAGGGTGGGGAGGTGACGGCCCGGGGTGAGTGGCTAATTGCTGGGTTCACTTGGCATCCCCCTCCCCTGATTGGTAGTGACCCCCCCATTCTCCCCAGATCATCTACACCCTGCGCTGCCCCAAGGACGTCCTGGTCTCGCTGTACCACTTCTCCAAGCTGCTCCGCCTCTTCAAGGACCTTGGCTCACTGGACTCCTTCCTCGAGGACTTCCTGAGCGGGAACGGTGAGCAGCACCCCGGGGTCCTCGGGGGCCCTGCTGCAGCTAGGGATACGCAGGCAGCCTCCTCCCACCCGATGCCTGGGCTCCCAGCCGCTCACTGATGGGATCCAGTTTGTGCATCCCCAGCCAGCTCTGAGCTACTCTGCCCAGGGCTTAATAGGCTGCTGCACGGCCATCCGGCCGCGCACCATGGAGGGAACTTAGGTGGAGGTAGTGCTTAAGTTGTGCCAGGGCCCTGGCACCTCCGGGCCTGCTAGTTCAGAGCCCCGGCACTGGTGGGCCTGGCAGTTCAGGGCCCTGGCACCGGTGGGCCTGGCAGTTCAGGGCCCTGGCACCTCCGGGCTGGCTGCATCAGTTATGAATGTAAAAAAATTGCTTAAGCCCCAGCACCACTTTACTTATAAATTAAACAGCGGGTGGAGGGGCCGGGTGGTGCCAGCTCTGGGGTCACTGTGCCGCTCTCCCCTGCACAGTGGCCTACGGCTCCTGGTTCGACCACGTCACCGGCTGGATGGGGCTGAAGGGCAACGAGAACTTCTTCTCCATCACCTACGAGGAGCTGCAGCAGGTAGAGAACGCCCCCCTTGGGCCACACCCACATAACCCCACCCCCTGGTGACACCCTCACATAGGTCCTCCAGCCACCCCACACGTAACCCCTCCCCTGAGCCACCCCCACATGTAACCCCTCCCCTGAGCCATCTCCACACGTAACCCCCCAGCCAGGTGGTGTTCTAGGGTGTTGCCAGCCCCAGCTCCCCAGGCCTCGGCGCCCATGTCCTGGGTGTTGGCTCCTCCTGGCTTTTGCATTCCTCTGCCCCTGCCCTGGAACAGGGTCTGACCTCAGGTGGCCAACGTGGCTCATGGCCAAGGCCCTCTGCCCTTGAAGACGTCTCTGCCTCAGTCCCCAGTGGGGAGCAGGACTCTGCTGGGGGAGGGAACTGAGGCACACGTGGGCCATAAAATTGTCACCCTAGACTCACCCTCTTCACGGCAGCGGGTGTCTCCCCCAGGACCCGCGGGGCAGCGTGCGGAGAATCTGCCACTTCCTGGGGAAGGAGCTGAGTGAGGAGCAAGTGGCCGCGGTGGTGGAGAACGCCTCCTTCCAGAGCATGAAGGGGAACAAAATGTCCAACTACTCGCAGCTGTCGGACAAGTACATGGACCACCAGAAGGGGGAGTTCCTGAGGAAAGGTGAGTCCAGGCCTGGGCTAGCAGGGGGCTGCGAGCTGGGACTGAGGGGCACCAGCAGAGCTGCGGGGGCAGGGCTGGGGGGCAGGAGCTGTGGGTTGGGAGTGAGGGGCATGGGCAGAGCTTGCGGGGGCAGGGCTGGGGGGCCGGGGCTGTGGGTTGGGAGGGGCATGGGCAGAGCTTGCGGGGGCAGGGCTGGGGGGCGGGGGCTGTGGGTTGGGAGTGAGGGGCATGGGCAGAGCTTGCGGGGGCAGGGCAGGGGGGCGGGGGCTGTGGGTTGGGAGTGAGGGGCATGGGCAGAGCTTGCGGGGGCAGGGCTGGGGGGCAGGGGCTGTGGGTTGGGAGGGGCATGGGCAGAGCTTGCGGGGGCAGGGCTGGGGGGCAGGGGCTGTGGGTTGGGAGTGAGGGGCACCAGCAGAGTTTGCGGGGGCAGGGCTGGGGGGCAGGGGCTGTGAGTGAGGGGCATGGGCAGAGCTTGTGGGGGCAGGGCTGGGGGGCAGGGGCTATGGGTTGGGAGTGAGGGGCACCAGCAGAGTTTGCGGGGGCAGGGATGGGGGGCAGGGGCTGTGGGTTGGGAGGGGCATGGGCAGAGCTTGCGGGGGCAGGGCTGGGGGGCAGGGGCTGGGGGTTGGGAGTGAGGGGCACCAGCAGAGTTTGCGGGGGCAGGGCTGGGGGGCAGGGGCTGTGGGTTGGGAGGGGCATGGGCAGAGCTTGCGGGGGCAGGGCTGGGGGGCGGGGGCTGTGGGTTGGGAGTGAGGGGCACCAGCAGAGCTTGCGGGGGCAGGGCTGGGGGGCAGGGGCTGTGGGTTGGGAGTGAGGGGCACCCTAGACCATACCCCCTGTGGCTTGCAGGGATCTGCGGTGACTGGAGGAACCATCTCTCGGAGGCACAGAGCCAGCGATTTGACACCGTTTACCTGGAGCGGATGCAGGGTCTGGGCATGACCTTCCCCTGGGACTGACGGGCTCGCGCCCGCCACATCTGTACCTGCAATACACCGGCCCTGTGCCACCCACGTGCTGCTGCTCTTACTGTGCCCTGGGAGATGCCCCCTGGGGCAGCCTCACTACAGCATCAGCAATAGGCAGAGCTGGGCTGGGGCATGTGTCCGGCAGAGGTCAGTGAGCGCACGCATGGCAGGGCTCAGCTGAGGTGTATTTAAAATCTGTCCATTGCAGCGTTTTCCTGGCCCTGCTTGCAAACAGGGGGCTCTGCAGGGCAGTGTGAAAGTCTGCACAGAGTCAGCCTGGAGCATGACGCGGGAGATGGGCCTCTGTGCAGGGAGCCGCCTGCTCTGTCTCTCTCGGGTTTGGGTTCCTGTGCGTGAGGGCTCTGGATTCGAAGAAATAAAATCAGGTGATGTGGCAACCTTCCAGCAAGAGGATTTGGTTTTTTAATCTAACTTCTCTGGGTTTGCCATGAACAGAACATGATCCCATCCAGCAGTGAGCAGCAGGAACAAACACATGCACACACGCACACACACACACACACTCTCTCTCTCTCTCTCTCCCCCCATACCACCCGCCCCCATTCCAAAGGTTGTGATTGCGGGTGACCCAGTTCCCAGGTAGATCCCTGCAATACCCCCAGGGGCCAGGATGCTGTCGTACCATACGACACAATTCTCATAACTTCACATGCATTAATGATACACATCTATGGATAGAAAAATGACTTTCAGCAGATCATGACCTTTCCCCTGATGCCTCACACGCCCTGCTTTATATGCAATATCACAATTATATATGTAAGCAGAGTCAGGATGAGCTCTACCCTGACATCTGGTGATGAATTATGGCGAGTGTGGAAAAGAATTTCAGGGGCTGATGGTGTTTGCATAGGCACACCCACCCCGCCTAGCATAGCCCACGGCAGCCCAAAATGTGGGATCCCCAATTTCTCTGTTATTGGGGCAGGAGGAATAAAGTGTTGTCACCCTGATTATGTGAATGAGGAGCTATGAAACTGCTTTATGACAGAGGGTCTCACCATCAATTAAGTAGCACTCGCTAGACAAGAGACATGGGAGCCAAAACCCAGTGAATTGAGAGAGGGTGTGGACAGGTGTGTGTATCTGATGGTATGGGCCCCTTCTGAGGGCACTGGCATACCAATTGTACCTCCTTTTCTCTCTTCATAGTTGAATAGCAGAGCTAATTTTGATTCTATTAGGAGTCTAGCTAGAGGCTGCTGAGCTGAATTTACTTTGGGCCAATGGTGCACCAGCACTGGGGCTCTCCTACTACAGGCTGAAATCACTTAGAGCTGCAATCACTAAAAGAGCTAAGCTTACTGAGCTGAGATCACTGAGGGCTGTGTTAACTAGTGGGGGAGCCTGAAGATCTATCGCTAAGTGGCTGGCAGAGCAGTTTGCAGGACAGCTGGAGCAGTGAGCACAGCAGAGTGGAGCTGAGCAGTTTGTGGTGTACAACTGTACATCTGTACAACTGTGGTGTACAACTGCAGATTCTCCCAATCCCGCTAGGAGACCATCTACAAGTCTTTGGAAGGTGGCAGGTGCATTTCCCAGCCCGAAAGGAAGCACATTAAATTCATACACCCCTGCATGGATGATGAAGGCTGACCTTTCCTTGGTGGGTTCATCTAGCGGTACCTGCCAGTACCCCTTGGTTAAGTCTAAGGTAGAGATGAATTGGGCATGTCCCAGTTTCTCCAATAGCTCATATGTGCGTGGCATTGGATAGTTGTCAGGATGAGTTACAGCATTTAGCTTATGGTAGTTCACGCAAAAGCGTATTTCCCCATCTGGTTTGGGAACTAGAACCACTGGAGATGCCCATACACTGCTAGAGGGGCGGATTATACCCATCTGTAGCATGTCCTGGATCTCCCGTTCTATAGCAGCTTGGGCGTGAGGAGACACCCGGTAGGGTGGGGTTCTAATTGGGTGAGCATTACATGTGTCAATGGAGTGGTACGCCCGTTCGGTCCGTTCTGGGATGGCTGAGAACACTGGCACAAAGCTAGTGCACAGCTCCTTGATCTGCTGTCGCTGCAGACGTTCAAGGGTCGGGGAGAGGTTCACCTCTTCCATGCCACCGTCACTCTTTCCTTCATAGTAGACACCTTCAGGCCACTCAGCGTCATCTCCTCCCTGGGCTGTAAACTGGAAAACCTTTAATTCTCTGGAATACGGGCTTAAGAGAATTAACATAGTATACCTTAGGCTTTATTTTGCAGGTGGGGAATGCTATGAGATAGTTAACAGCTCCTAGGCGCTCCTGGACTGTGAATGGCCCTTCCCACGACGCTTCCATTTTATGGGCCTGGAGTGCCTTTAAGACCATGACTTTGTTTCCTACTTTGAAGGACCGTTCTCTAGAATGTTTATCATACCAGGCCTTCTGCTCTTCCTGAACCTCTGTTAGATTTTCTCGAGCAAGGGCTAAAGAGTGTCGGAGGGTGTTTTGTAGGTTGCTTACAAAGTCCAGAATGTTAGTCCCTGGAGAAGGCGTAGAACCCTCCCATTGCTGCTTCACCAACTGTAATGGCCCCTTAACCTCGCGGCCATACACAAATTCGAATGGTGAAAACCCTAAACTGGGATGTGGTACAGCCCTGTAGGCAAAAAGCAACTGCTGCAACACTAGGTCCCAATCATTGGCGTGTTCATTTACGAATCATGGCCCCCAAAGTTCCATTAAATCTCTCCACCAGGCCATTTGTTTGATGGTGGTAAGGGATGGCCACCATGTGGTTCACCCCCATGAGCTTCCCAGAGATTTTTCACGGTCCCTGCCAAGAAATTAGTTTCCGAATCCATAAGGATGTCGGAGGGCCAACCTACCCTGCCAAAAATGTCTGTTAGTGCCTGGCACACACTTTTAGCCCTGGTGTTGCTTAGAGCTACTGCTTCCAGCCATCGGGTAACAAAATCCATGAAAGTCAGTATGTACTGCTTTCCTCTGGGGGTCTTCTTTGGGAAAGGACCTAGAATATCCACAGCTACTCGCTGAAATGGGACCTCAAATTATGGGGAGTGGCTGGAGAGGGGCTTTGACCTGGTCTTGGGGTTTTCCCACTCGTTGGCAAATCTCACAAGACCAGACATAATTAGAAACGTCTTTGCCCGTTCCCTCCCAGTGGAAAGACTTCCCCCAAACAGTCTTTGGTTCGGTTCACCCCAGAATGGCCACTGGGATGATCATGGGCTAAGCTCACGAGCTTTACCTGGTACTTAGCTGGAACCAGAGGTGAAAGTAAGCCGGTATGGTACGGTATGGTACAGCGTACCAGCAAGAGCCAGTACACCGTGCCGGACCACACTGGTTTCCACGGTGGGGATTTAAAGGGCTCAGAGCTTCCTGCCGCTGCGGGCAGCCCAGAGCCCTTTAAATCCCGGCCGCAGCTCCGGCAGCTGGGCTGGGGCCAGGATTTAAAGGGCTCGAGGCTCCCCTCAGTGGCTGGGCCCCGGGCCCTTTAAATCCCAGCCCCAGCCCGGCAAAGCTCGGGGTTCCCCGTGGTGGCTGGAGCCCCAGACCCTTTAATTTGCCCCTGAACCCCGGGGGGGCTCCCAGACACCTCTTCAGCTGGGAGCCCCTGGTTGATTTAAAGGCCCTGGGGCTCCCAGCCACTGCCAGTGCCCCAGGGCCTTTAAATCTTGAGAGGCCACGCCCCTTCCGCTTGAGGCCACGCCCCCTCAGGACTCCGGCAGTACCGGTAAATCCTGTAAGTTACTTTCACCCCTGGCTGGAGCTACTAACTGTCTTTGAGGACGCCAGTCTTCCTGGTGTCCACCAGAAAGAGTCTCCTTGTGTAAAAGTTCTTGTTCTACAACAAACCGGGATCGGTTAGAAGAGCTGAGGCGGTGGGGTGCTCCGTGCCGCCGCCCAAGCTTTCTGAAGGCTGTCACCTGCTTCCTGCTCAGCCTGGAACTGTTCCCTTGATGCTGGAGACATCGGTTCCTCCTTGGACTGTGGACTTGGGCTTGGTCTCTCTTGAAGCGATGCAGGTGATGAGGTTGTTTCTGTTGACTGTGAACCGCTCTCCGCTGGTGCACTAGGTGGTATTTCAGGCTCTAGCTGAGCCTCTTGGGTAGGGTTATCTGCTGCTTCTGCCAGTTCAGGCTCACTGGTGACCTCTGGCGTTGGAGTTGTAAACGGGTTTGCAAGCGCTGGACTCAGTGCTGGCAACGGTTCTGGTGCTGGTTGCTTTGCCAGTTCCGGGACTGGCTTTGGCTGGTCTCTGGGATTGGCTCCACTATGGCTGTTGCAGCCATTGGCAGGGGATCCAGTTCCACCACCTGTCTGGGTCTCTGGTAACACAGACGGGGCCCTGGTGGAAGGCTCGGGAACAGAGATAGGTGTGAAGGCTTGCTTAGCCTGGCTGCAGGTGACCCTTCCCACCCTCTTGGCTAGCTTCACATGGCTGGCCAAATCTTTCCCCAGCAGCATGGGAATGGGATGATCGTCATAGATGGCAAAAGTCCCCATTCCAAACCAGCCCTTGTACTGGACAGGCAACTTGGCTGTAGGCAAGTTTAAAGAGTTTGACATGAAGGGTTGAATTGTCACCAGGGCTTCTGTGTTGATGAATTTGGGGTACACTAGGGATTGGTGGATAGCTCACACTTGTGCTCCAGTGTCCCTCCACATGATAATCTTCTTCCCGCCCACACTCAGTTTCCCTTCGCTCTGAGGGTACCTGGAAGGCATCTGGGCCTGAGGACCTTGGGTGTGATTCTGGTGTAATGAACTGCAGTCGGTTGGGGTTCTTGGGGCAGTTGGCCTTCACACGCCCCAGCTCATTACATTTAAAACATCGCCCAGCTGACTGGTCACTGGGGCAAGGTGCAGGGCTGGTGCAACCATTTAAGTGAACTAGGCGGTCACCTAGGGCAGCAACCGCGGTGGCCGGATCTTCGGCCGCCCCTGTCGCCGCCGGCATTTAGGCAGAGGGAACTGGGGCAGGGGAGTGCGGGGAGGGACGCCTGCAGCAAGTAATGGGGGGGAAGGAGGTGGCACCAGGGGACCTCCCTGCCCCAGCTCACCCCTACCCCGCCTCCTCCCCAGCACACCGTGGCTGCTTCACTTCTCCCGCCTCCCAGGCTTGCGGCGCCAATCAGCTTAGGCGCCATAAGCCTGGGAGGCGGGAGAAGTGAAGCAGCGAGGGCGTGCTCGTGCTCAGAGCAGGGGTGAGGTGGGTGCCTCAGGGTGGGGAGCTGCCGCAGGGGAGGAGACGTCTCAGGGCAGATGGGGGAGCAGCCATGGGGGGGCGCCTCAGGGCAGAGGCGGTGCAAGGTAGAAGTTTCGCCTAGGGCGTGAAACATCCTTGCACCAGCCCTGGTGAGGTGGGTTGCTGGAGATGGGTGTGGTGGGGCAATAAGGTGTCTGGGGTTTTCCTTGGGATGGAGGTGGGGCCTTGGGTTGCCCCTGGTGATAGGGTTTTGTTTCGGGTTGCCTCTTCTGGTATTTGCCCCAACTACTACTAGTTTTTCTTCTTTTCTGCCACCTCCACCCATTTGGCTCCAATCTCCCCTGCCTCAGTTACAGTTTTGGGCTTCCCATCTAGGATGTACCTTTCTATTTCCTCAGGAAAACCCTCTAGGAACTGCTCCATTTTTATTAGGAAAGACAGCTCTTCTGGAGATTTAACGCTTGCTCCTGATACCCAGGCATCCCAATGTGGTAGGCGTGCCGGGAAAATGCTTCATCAGGTTTCCACTTTAGGGCTCTGAACCACCGAGGGGCATGCTCGGGTGTTAGACCCATTCTGATTCTGGCCTTGTTTTTAAAAAGTTCATAACTGTTCATGTGTTCCTTAGGCATTTCAGCCACCACCTCTACTAACAGTCCACTGAGCTGCGGCCTCAGCTCACATGTACTGCTCTGTAGAGATGCTGTACCCAAGGCAGGCCCTTTCGAAGTTTTCTAAGAAGGCCTCGGTATCATCACCTGCCTTGTAGGTGAGGAATTTTCTGGGATGGGAAGTGGTACCTGGAGAGGGGTTGCTAGGGTTGTCTGGTAGATCCTGCCTAGCCCTTACTAACTCTAGTTCATGCTTCATCTCTTTCCTTCTGCTCCATAGCTCTCCTGTGGGCAGCCTTCTCCCTCTCCATCAGTCTTGTGTTCATTTTCTTGCTCTGTGGCTTCCAGTCTGGCCAGCTCTAGTTTATTAGTGGCATCACTGGTACTTATTTTCCTGCTTTCTTTTGCTGGGTCACACCCCCTCTGCAGTTCACTGAAACTGGGATGCACCCAGCTCAGGGCTGCTTAGTTAAAACTCACTATATCAGAGAGGTAGAGAAAAAAAACCCCCAAAGCCCCACAATTCAGCTTGTAAATTCCTTTTGCCAGCTGCTTGCTCACAGCTTGAAACCTTCTCTTAACAAAGACCCTTGTTAAAAAACTTAACACCTCTGCCTTCAGCTCTGCTTTCTAAGCAGCTAAAAAGAAGAACAAAAAAAAATCTTATGACTTTTGGTTTAAAATGATCCCACCGCTCTGACACCATGTCAAGGTTCCTTTCCCTCCCCTGAACTCTAGGGTACAGATGTGGGGACCAGCATGATAAGCCCTAAGCTTAATTACCAGCTTAGATCTGGTTGCTGCCACCATCCAAATTGTTAATCAGTCATTTGGGAAACTCTGTCTACCTCCCTCACAGAATATCTCCCTCCCCAATACTATAACCCTTCCCTGGGTAGCCTTGAGAGACTCCTCCACCAATTCCCTGTGGAACACCGATCCAAACCCTTGGATCTTAAAACAAGAAAAAAAAAATCAATCAGGTTCTTAAAAAAGAAGGCTTTTAATTAAAGAAAGAAAGGTAAAAATCTCTGTAAAATCAGGATGGAAAATAACTTTACAGGGTAATCAGATTCATAGAGCCCAGAGGAACCCCCTGTAGCCTTAGGTTCAAAGTTACAGCAAACACAGGTAAACTCTTTAGCAAAAGGAACATTTACAAGTTGAGAAAACAAAGATAAAACTAACACGCCTGGCCTGGCTGTTACTTACAAGTCTGAAATATGAGAGACTGGTTCACAAAGATTTGGAGAGCCTGGATTGATGTCTGGTCCCTCTTAGTCCCAAGAGTGAACAACCCCCAAAACAAAGCACACAAAGCCTTCCCCCCACCAAGATTTGAAAGTATCTTGTCTCCTTATTGGTCCTTTGGGTCAAGTGTCAGCCAGGTGACCTGAGCTTCTTAACCCTTTACAGGTAAAAGGATTTTGGTGTCTCTGGCCAGTCGGGATTTTATAGTATTGTACACAGGAGGGCTGTTACCTTTTCTCTTTATAGCTATGACAGGGTATCTCCCAGGGCACAGTAAGAGCAGCAGCATGTGGGTGGCACAGGGCCGGTGTATTGTGAGTGCAGATGTGGCGGGCGCGAAGCCATCAGTCCCAGGGAAACGTCATGCCCAGACCCTGCATCCGCTCCTGGTAAACAGTGTCGAATTGTTGGCTCTGTGCCTCTGAGAGGTGGTTCCTCCAGTCACCGCAGATCCCTGCAAACCACAGGGGATATGGTCTAGGGTGCCCCTCACTCCCTACCCACAGCCCCTGCCCCCCAGCCCTGCCCCTGCAAGCTCTACCCACACCCCTCATGCCTGACCTAAAGCCCCCTACTTTCCTGGCCCTGCCTCATGCAGCTCTGCTGGTGCCCCTCAGCCCCAACTTACAGCCCCCTGCTAGCCCAGGCCTGGACCCACCTTTCCTCAGGAGCTCCCCCTTCTGGTGGTCCATGTACTCGTCCCTCAGCTGGGAGAAGTTGGACATTTTGTTCCCCTTCATGCTCTGGAAGGAGGCGTTCTCCACCACCGCGGCCACTTGCTCCTCACTCAGCTCCTTCCCCAGGAAGTGGCAGATTCTCCGCACGCTGCCCCACGGGTCCTGGGGAGACACTCACTGCCGTGAAGGGTGGGATCGGGGGTTCCTCAGTTTCCCCACCCAGCAGGTTCTGCTCCCCACTGGGTCCAGACAAACTGGTACCTCTGAGGGCCCTGGCCACAAGCTACGTCGGCTGCCTGGGGCGGGGTTAAGTGTGAGCGCGGCCCCCAGGGGGCGGGATTATCCCTACCTGCTGCAGCTCCTCGTAGGTGATGGAGAAGAAGTTCTCGTTGCCCTTCAGCCCCATCCAGCCGGTGACGTGGTCGAACCAGGAGCCAAAGGGCACTGTGCAGGGGAGAGCGGCACAGTGACCCCAGAGCTGGCACCACCCGGCCCCTCCACCCTGGTCTGCTGGGGACTGCAGGGGCCTGGGACACCTGGGTTCTATCCTGGCACTGGGAGGAGAGGCGGGGCTGGAAGTCAGCAGTGTTTGCAGACCCCTGGTTGTGCTGCAGCTGTTTGGGGAGGGGGGCTCTGAGCTGTGCCAGGCCCTGGGCAAAGGGCTGCTCAGAGCTGGCTGGGGATGCACAAACTCGAAGCACTTGTGACTTGCTTGGAACCCAGGCGTCCGGCTCCAGAGTGCCCCCTCCCCCGAGTGCTGCTCACCGTTCCCACTCAGGAAGTCCTCGAGGAAGGAGTCCAGTGAGCCAGGGTCCTTGAAGACGCGCACCAGCTTGGAGAAGTGGTACAGCGAGACCAGGATGTCCTTGGGGCAGCGCAGGGTGTAGATGATCTGGCGGGAGTGGGGGGGGTCACTACCAATCAGGGGAGGGGGATGCCAAGTGAACCCAGCAATTAGCCACCCACCCTGGGCCGTCACCTCCCCACCCTCTCTGGAGGGAGAAGGAGTCGCCGCACCCCACTGCCTGCTCCTTCGCACGCCCACATTGCTGTAACTCACACCCAGCAGCAGCCCTGGATTCACCCCCCTCCTGACACACAGCCCTGTCGGTGCCCCTCAATCCCGACCCGCAGCCCCTGCTCTCCCGTCTCTCACCTTGGCCTTGGAGCGCTGCAGGGACTTGGGGAAGAGCTGGACGGGGAGGTGGGAGCAGAGCAGCCGGGGCGGGGGGTATTTCAGGGCAGCCTCCAGCCCCACCTTGCTCTCCACCCAGGGCGCCCGCTCCCAGTTCAGCACGCTGCGCACCCAGCCGGGGTCCCCGCCACAACGGATCAGACTCAGAATCTCCAGCATCCAGTTAGTGCCTGGGGATGAAAGGGTTAATGGGCCTGAAACAACCCCTCAACCTGCTAGGTCCCCCTCTGCTCCCAGAGCCAGGGAGAGAACCCAGGAGTCCTGGCTCCCAGACCTTCTGCTTTAACCCACCAGACTCCCCTTCCCAGATCTGGGGATCAGACCCAGCAGTCTGGTTCCCAGCCCCCACACCACATTTACTGAGATGCTAAAATCAACTCTTGTTTTCATAGAATATCACTCTAGGTGACTCTGAGGTGGCAACTCCCTTCAGGGGACGCTACCCAGGGCAAAAAGTCTCACAATCACAGACTATCAGGGTTGGAAGGGACCTCAGGAGGTATCTAGTCCAACCCCCTGCTCAAAGCAGGACCAATTTCCAACTAAATCATCCCAGCCAGGGCTTTGTCAAGCCGGGCCTTAAAACCCGCTCTGTGTCAGGGGTCTCATGGCGCTGCCAGCGGCTCTGGGGGAAGCCTGTGATCAGAGCACATCTGCAGAGAGCCGGCCTAGCACCAGGTGGGCGAGTTGGACCCCCAGGGAGCAGCCTGCTTTGTCTCCCTCTGGGCTGGGGCCATGTGAGCCGAGGCTCTGACATCTAGGAAATCTGGTCGTGTCTCACACACACACACACACACCCCGTACCTGACTTGGGGTAGGTGATGTTGAAGACGTCATCATCCCGCACCTGGAATTCGTTCTCTAGGTAGCTCAGTTGCTCAAGGGCGTAATCCAGGCGTGGGAACAGCATCCCCTTGTAGGTGATGTACTCACGTGCCATGGCAAGGCTGGGACAGAGACAGACCTCCCAGCGTCAGTGCTATCCCCTGTGTGATACTAGGGGACACTGCTGCAGGGGGCAGGGCGGGGGGCTCAGTAGGGGCGCTGTGGTGCAGGGACGGGGGCGGAGGCTCAGCAGGGGGCACCATATTCCAGGGTGAGGGTGTTACTTGGCTGTCCCGCCCCAGAGCCAGCTGCATCTCAGCACTGGTTGAGCTGATTCCTTGGCATGTTCCCAGAATGACTCTAGGGCCTGTGCTGGTGGCTGCGGCTGGGAGAACAGCCCCGGGCCTGTGGTGGGAGCCCGCTCTTGGGCTATGTAATAGGCCCAGGCACTCTGCTCTCCCCGCATCCTCCCCAGCTAGGCTTGGACCCAGGCAGGGCTGGTGCCATTCAGCCTTTGGAGGCCCTGTTGGGCGCGCCCTGGCCAGCAGTGACCTTTGGACCCGGGGAGAGATGGTGCCTTTAATCCCCCCCAGGGTCTGTCATCTGGGGCGGCTCCCTGTCCCAGGCAGGTCCCTGTGCCCCTTCCCAGCTGGGTCAGGTGCCCGGGGTCTGGTGTGGGAGTGGAGGGGGCAGGTGTGGAGCAGATCCTGTCATTCCCCCCCATGGAGGGGTTGCTTTCATTGTAGCACATCATTAGCCCACCTGAGTCACCCCCCATCCCTGCTCCACATCAGCCCCTCCATGGGGAACTGGGAGTTCAGGCTCCATGGCCCATTCAGCATCTCCCCGGGGGGCACTGATTGGTGCCTGTTGTGGGTTTGCAGATGTCTCCACCCTAGGGATACAGCTGATCCCTGCACTGCCTCTGCCTGAGCCTGCCAGGCCCTGCCCTGGGACCAGATCCCAGCTGGCTGCACCCTCTGTGTCCCATTCCCCATCCCATCGGGCCAGCCAGGCCCTGCCCTGGGGCTGGATCAGAGCTGGGGCATCCTGGGGGAACACACCCTTGGGCGGGGAAAGGGTCAGGCTAGGGACCCTTGTGGATGGGACAGGAGCTGGGAGGGGATTTGAGAAGGGCCCTGCCGGGTCAGCCCAGGGTCCATCCAGCCTGGGATCCTGTCTGACAACGCTCCCCGAGCTGCAGTCACGGGCTGATCCTGCCGGCTTCTGCTGGTGAGAGGTGTAGGGACCCCCAGAGCCTGGGGCTACATCCTGCCCACCCTGGCTAGTGGCCAGCAAAGGTCCTGTCGTTCAGGCGCTCACCTCACGCGCCCTTGAACCGGTTACCACAGCCCAGCCAGGGAGGGGCACAGGTTGGCGGTGGGCCGGGTGAAGGGGGGGGGATTCCTTAGCTTTGTCGGGCAACCCCTGGTCCTTGCGTTACGTGTCCCTAGTCACGGTCTCCACCCCAGGCAGGAGTCAGAGACGCCCGTCACCCCCGCGCAGCCGCCTCTCCTCCAAGCGGAGCCGTCCCAGGCTAGAATCTCCCCTCCCACGGAAGCTCTGCCACCCCCCTCAGCATTTTTCTGCCCCGTTTGCAACCCCCTGTACCCGCTGGGAGACGGGGCGGCCAGCACTGCGCGCAGTGTTCCCGGTGAGGGCGCACCTGGAGCCGAACTAAGCAATTTGCTGTCTTAGCGCCCGGCCCTCTCATTCTGCAGTGCTGCTAGTTCCCAGCTGGGCTCCTTCCTTCCCAGCTCCCGGGGGACCCGCTGGGCCAGGCCGGGGGCACGTCAATCTATCAGTTTGTTCCAAGCCCCCCACCCCCCCTTAGTCAGCTAGTCCCCCCGACTGGCCACCAGGCTTCCTGCTCCTCAGGGACTGAACCCGCCTGCTGGGTTTCGAGTCGTTAGAAAGCTGCTTCTCCCCGTGCTTCACACCCAGCCCAGAGTCCACTTTCCCCCCTTCCTCCACCCCGCTAGGCTCCGACGTGCAGATTTGAATGGATCCTTCTGCCCCCACCCAACCCCACTGCGGTCACAGGCCAATCCCCCTCTTGCTGCCCTGGTGTAGGGAGCTGAGACTCGCCGGGTCAGCACAGCAGCACCACTCGCTGGTGATCCTGGGAATTAGCTCCGTTTCAGCCCCGAACACCCACTGCAGGCTGGTGGCTCACCTGCCTCAGGCCCCATGTCCCACCTGTACCTCAGGCCCCTGCAGTGCCCCCACTCTGGGTCTCCCCTCCCAGGGGAACCCCCAACCCTCTAGCCCCACCTTGCCTCAGTGGCTACGGCCAGTCACCAGCCAACCCTGCTCACTGGGGCAGACGGCAGGCTGTGAACCACTCATCACTGCTGGGGGGTGGACCAGCTGCCTCTGCCTAACCCCAGGCTGCACCTCTGCAACCCCAGTACCTGTTTGGGCCTTAGCAAGGCCTCAGCCTGGGGATGGGATGTGCCGTGCCGTGCCGTGCCGTGCCGTGCTAGGTCCTTCTCTCCTAAGAGCTAGAGTGAAACTGACCCACGTCCTGCCTCACAGCCCTTTTATAGGGCCAGTTGTCTCCTAATTGGGCGTGGCCCCAGCTGTGGCGGCTTCCCCCAATTGGCCGGTTCTTGGCTCTCAGCCCCAGCCCTCGCCAAGGGCTGGCTTTAACCCTTTCAGGGCCGCAGCGAGGTCACTGCCTGCTACAGCCGGTGTAAATCAGGAGTGATCCCATTGCAGTCACGGGGCCAGTTCCCCTCTCGCTGCCCCAGTGTAAATCAGGAGTGATCCCATTGCACTCACTAGAGCTCCCCCCACCGCAGCCCCTTGGGGTGGCTCTGGATTTGCCCCCAGCTTGGGCAGTGACTCTGGATGCTGGGAAGGGGCCAGGATCTCCTCGGGGGAGCAGGGGGCTCTGGGCTGGGAATTCCCAGGTACTCACCCCAGCTCCCACAGGTCCGGTCTGGGTTGCCTCTGTCCCAGGCTCCGGCCCAGCCTCCTGCCTCCCCACCCTGGCACCAGCATTAACCCTTCGGTGCCCAACCTGCTACAGCTCTGTCCTCCCGCACCGCACTCTCGGCCCCCAGGATTTCTGTTGCTTTCTTCCCCCTCCTCACACCCTCCACCTCCTGGCCCCCAGGTGTGTGGTAGTTCCACTGCCCAGGAGGGGAGGGGGGGCAGAAAAGGCGGGGGAAGGGGAGCTAGGCAGGGGCCGGGGAAGGGGCAGCGTGGGCTTGGGGCAGGCTGGGGGGCTGCACTGGGGGTGGAATCGGGAGGTCTCTGTTTAGTAGGATTTTCTTAACCCAGGAAATAACGCCAGGATTTGGTGGTGCCCCATCCCAGCTCAGACCCCCTCCCCTGGCTCCCAGCCCCTCATCCATGGCCAAGCTCCTTCCCCGGCTCCCAGCCCCCTCCTGCTGCTCTGAGACCTACAACCATGTCCCAGGCCCCTCCTCCCTGTCCCAGCTCACAATCCCCTCCACCGCTCCCCCTGCTTCCAGCCCCAAAATCACAGCTCAGGCCCCTCCTCCTCCCTGCCCTGCTCTCAGCCCCCTAATCACAGCCCAGCCCCCTTCTCCCTACCCAGATTCCAGCTGCCCTCCCGCTTCCTATGTTCAAAAACAAAGACAGGTGCAGCTTAGAACAGTTGGTGCAACAGGTGTGTTCTCCGCGCCTTGGCAGGTTAGTGCCCTGGTGTAAATCAGGAGTAACTCCATTGGAGTCACTGGAGTCGATCTCCCGCTCGTCACCCCGACTCTTAGCTCACCCTCTCTGCCCCCACCTCCACTCTTCTGCCCATGGCTGGGCCCATCCATCCCCAGGACTGAGGAACCCCCCCCCCGCACCCCCCAAAGGCTGTCCTGAGAACTCAAAGGGTTAAGGCAGGGCCAGACCCACCCCAGCTCCCACTTGGCTGGGTGGAATCAGACCCTCTGGGTTCCCTGTGCTGGGGAAACGGCTCCTACGCCAAGTACTAGACTGGGCATCGCCCCCAGAGCCCTGTGAATCCCCAGGTCAAGGGTCAAGCTGAGCTGAGACACAGTCACAGGGCTGAGAACTGACTCTCCTGGCAATGCAGAGTGAAGGTGCTGCCTGAAATCCCCTTAACTCTGCCCTGGATCCATAGGTGCTGGAGCTAGCAGTGCAGGGGTGCAGCTGCGGGCGCCGTTCCCTCCCAGTCCCCGTCCCACCCCCGCGGCTTGAAGTGGTTTCCATCATATCCAGGGTTCACAGTTTAGTTCAATGGCTCTCAGCACCTCCACGATACAAATTGTTCCAGCACCGCTGCCTGGATCCCAGCCCAGCATTGGCCCGATGTGCTCTGCGCTGTACAGGATGGACACATGGAGTTATAGAGGCAGGGGCAGCACCGTGCAGCCCAGAGAGCCCAGGAGTGGGACCCAGGATTTAGGGCTTAGAGTGTGGGGCTGGGAGCCAGGACGCCTGGGTTCTAGCCTGACCTCTGCTCAAGCCTCCTTGTGAGTTTGTGCACGTTCCTTCACCTCCGTCTCTCAATGGCCCCCTCTCTGCAATGGGGCTGCTGCATAGAACGCCTGGAGAGCGAGGATGACCCTGCCCCAGGTGAGCACCACACAGCGTGAGTAAGAGGCCAAAGAATGATACAACTCCCTGACAACAAGCTGAGATGACACCCATGCAACTGGAGAGCAGGTGCTGAAGGGTTACGGTTCTGCCAAGCAGGACTGTGGGAGGTGCGGAAGGGTGCAGGTGGCCACATGGCTGCTGGTGTGGTGTTGGGGGGCTGCCTGGGGGCTCCCCCCAGGTGTGTAATGATGGAAAGAGGTGCATGGGGGATGCCGGGTGCCTCATTTCACCTCAGCCTTGTGTCAGGAGCAGGGCCAGGGTGGGGAGGGGCTGGGCAGCAGTGAGCTGGGAGAGGCGCACGGCTTGTGGGTTGGGTGTCAGGGTTTGTTCTGCGATTTTAATGACCATGGAAGCTGGCGGCCCAGGCACTGCCATGCCCAGGGCCTAAGCCGCACACGGAGCTTGTCCAGAGCACTTCTTGTCATGGGTAGGGAAACTGAGGCACGGGGCACAGCCATAACTCGGCCAAGCTCACCCAGCGTCCCTCCCCCAGCCTGGGTGAAAGTGTGACAAAGTGGGGGCTTTCCCTTGTTATGTTGTATGTGAGCCTGTGAGTCTTACTGTTTTGTATGAATACTGTGTGTGCCTCAGTTTCCCCATGTATTGCATCAGTGCCTAGACGGTGGGAATAAGGGGGCCTGACTTTTGCTGAAGCCCTCAGGACACATGAAGAGGCTCCAGCTGCCTGCACATAAGCGATGGCTGATGCCTTTCGTAACCTGAGACCCAGGAGGGGGATGTGACCAGGTGACACTTTGCCAGAGAAGGGTGTGTCGGAGGCTGGGTCCCTGGAAGCTGGGCAGTTTGTTGTTGGGGACTCACGGGGGGGAGTCCAGGGCACCCAGCCCAGGGTCCCCCCCAAAATGGACTTTGCTGAAAGTCACTGATTCCTGTGCTAACAAGTTCTGTCCTACACTGTGTTCCTGTCAAGTAATAAACCTTCTGTTTTACGCTGGCTGGGAGTCACAGCTGGCTGCGGAGTGGGGGTGCAGGGCCCTCTGGCTTCCCCAGGGGTCCCGTCCAGGTGGACCTGCCAAGGGGAAGTGTACAGGGATGCTGGATGCTCCAAGGTCAGACCAGGAAGGCCAAAGCCGGGGAGGGGAGCATTGACCTGCTAAACCCAGGGTTGTGAGTTCAATCCATGAGGGGGCCATTTAGGGAACTGGGGTAAAAATCTGTCTGGGGATTGGTCCTGCTTTGAGCAGCAGGTTGGACTAGATACCTCCTGAGGTCCCTTCCAACCCCGATAGTCTGTGATTGTGAGACTTTTTGCCCTGGGTAGCATCCCCTGAAGGGAGTCGCCACCTCAGAGTCCTGGCTGGCTTCATACAGAGCAGATCCAGAGCAACAGACCTTCACAGAGAGTGCTTAACCTTTGATCTGGTCAGTGGGGGAGTCTGCAGGGGGAATTCAGTCCAGACGGGGTGGTGGTTTTCTAACCACGGCTCTAGGAATGATTGTGGGACGGTTCTGTGGCCTGCGTGAGGCCGGGGGGTCGCACTAGCTGATCCCATCGGGCCCTGCTGGCCTTCCACTCTATAAAGGCAGACGAGGTGAGCCAGGCTAGCCCTGTATTACAGCAGAGCCGAGGACATGGGCTGAGCAAAGTGCAGGACGGTCGGTGCCATGGCAAAGCTGTCTCAGCGCCCGGCTGCCTGGCAGGTGGGAACTTGGGACAGCTGCCCGCCTCCGTCCCCAGGCCACAGCGACGAACCCCTGGGCACCCTGGCAGCCAAGGCCTTCGCTGCCAGGGTTGGTGACAGGGCCGCCCAGAGGATTCAGGGGGCCTGGGGTCTTCCCCGCCGCCAAATTGCCATCGAAGACCCGGCACTTCGGCAGCGGGTCCCGGGGCAGAAGGACCCTGCACCGTGGGTCTTCGGGGCACTTCGGCGGCGGGTCCCAGGGCGGAAGGACCCCCCGCTGCCGAATTGCCACCGAAGACCCAGAGCAGAAGAAGCTCCGGGGCCCGGGGCCTGCGAGAGTTTTCCGGGGCTCCCGGAGTGAGTGAAGGACCCCGCTCCAGGGGCCCCGAAAAACTCTCGTGGGGGCCCCTGTGGGGCCCAGAGCCTGGGGCAAATTGCCTCACTTGCCCCCCGCCCAAGCAGCCCTGGTTGGTGATCTCCCAACCCAATGTGCTCTGGAGGGGGGGGGGGGTACAGAGTACCAGACGTGTCTCTAATCAAGACGGTGTTTATTTCTCATTGCAGCGATCACTGTGCAAACATATACAACAGGATTCAGAGTAGCAGCCGTGTTAGTCTGTATCCGCAAAAAGAACAGGAGTACTTGTGGCACCTTAAAGACTAACAAATTTATTTTAGCATGAGCTTTCGTGAGCTGCAGCTCACTTCTTCGGATGCCACAAGCACTCCTGTTCTTTATACAACAGGAGCGACTCGCCCCCAAGGCGTGGGGGAGAGAAGCTACTGCAATACGCTATGTACAGGCAGCCCCCACCCCCAGCGGATTGTGCAGGGAGCAGCCGGGTGCAAAATTACAGCTTGGGCTCTGCCACCTGAGCCACAACACGCCGGTGTCACCCGCTGGGCAGGGCTGGGGATTAGCAACAGATTAAGGGGTGCGGGGGGGGGGATCTGTGAGAATTTGTGTAGCAGGGGTGCAGGAGGGTGTGTGGGGGGGTGTGTCCCTGCTGGAGGGGATGGGCCCTGCTCTATGTGCACATTCACCTCTCTAAGCCAAGCTGTTCCCCCTGCCCTCCCCCATCCCTGCTATGGGGCTCCCAGCCCACGTCCACTCCTCTGACCAATGCCCCGACCGGCCGAGCAGGCTGTGTGCCAGCCAGCCTGGGGCTCGCTGCACTGTGCCCCTCCATACACTGCAGGGGGCTCAGCCTGGGGCCCCGCATAGATGCAAGGGGAGCCCTGGTCCCTTCCCAGCCCCCCGGGACCCATTGCTGGGGCAGGCGATCACAGGAGGTGGGAGCAGTGCTGCCCATGGGGGCACTATGGGGTGGGGGGGATTTGCTGTTGGCAACCCTGGACTCGGTGCTGGGAGGGAGGCTCCCAGCCCCTGGAGGTGTGTGCGCCCCTGGGAAGGGGGCAGCCTGGCAGGGGTGAGCAGCCCGTCCCTGTGGGGCCCTGCCGGGGCAGGGGGAAGCTCTGTCCTGATTTGGGGCATCAGCTCTGGCGCCAGGTGTCCAGCAGCCCCCAGGGCTGTGTATTGGGTCAGGGTCTACTCCACCCCAGGCAGGGCTTTGTCTCAGCCCCACCCCACCCCCCGGGCTGTGCCCTGGTTCCTCCCAGGCTGCGGGTCAGGATCTAATCCCGCCAACCACAGGGCTGAGCTGCCGGCACTGGGGCACCCCAGGCTGATGGGGCTGCTCTTGCCCAGAACTGCAGGGGTTAAAGCCAGGTAGCAGGTACTGGAAATACAACTTTGGTGTGTCTTGTTTTCTAGCTGTAAACTCCTTGGGACTCTCTGTTCCCCTATGTTTGTACAACGCCCAGCACAGCAAGGCCCAAATCTCAGTAGGGCAGGGACTGTCTCTCGCTGTGTGTCTGGGCAGCGCCTGGCACAACAAGGCCCAAATCTCAGTAGGGCAGGGACTGTCTCTCGCTGTATCTGGGCAGCGCCCAGCACAACAGGGTCCTAGCACACACAAGGCATCGACCTATCACTATACAGATGTTAAAGACGAATGAAACAATGAGTTTATCTCAGGTCAGATGCTACCGGAACGACTTTTGGGGTCTCTCCAAATCGACTCCTGCTCTACACTGTAACATTTAACCCTCTACAGTAGCGTTTGAAATGCACTTTCCGTCCACACACAAAACTGCTTTAGTCAATTATGGTTGGCTCTAAGCAACATCACAAAGTGACTCTGCTCTTTGAGGAATAAAGAACAATTTAGCCCAGATCATTCCAGGCTCAATTGTTTCATGAGACCTGTAAAGGGGCCTTGAGACTCCAGGCGGCATTCGGAGTGGAGCTAACGACTCCTCTCAGCTCCCTCGTTAGCCCCTCTACATCTATACCCTCCCGTACCAGGGCCCCTACTTCATCCTTCCGCCTCCCAAGGAATATCTCTCTCTGCCCATGTTAATGTACCGTATTTATCGGCGTATAACACGCACAGGCGTATAACACGCACCTTCATTTTAAGGGGGAAATTTCAGGACAAAAACTTAAATTTCAAATAAAGGACTTTGAACTCCCCTACCCTCTCTCCAACACCCCCTCCCTGCCCCCTTACCGCGCTGCCTGGACGTGGCCGGGCCAGGACAGGAGTCACGCGGCCGGAGGATGCAGCGGGAGCCCAGCGGCCGGAGCCAGGTGGCTGGCCGGGTGGAGCCAGGGAGGGCTGCGGCCAGAGCTGGAGCCGGGCAGCCGGGGCCGCCGCCACGCGCTGCCGGAGCCCGGCCTCCTGGCAAAACAGCAGGGGCGGCTGGAGCCACGGGGCCAGGCCGGGCTGGAGGTGGGGGGCCGTGTCCAGAGCCGAGCATCCCGGTAGGTGGGGGCACGGCAGGGCCGGGGGGGGGGTGCGGCCGGAGCCGGGCGGCCGGGGAGGGGGTGGGGGGGTTCGGGGACGCGGGGCCGTGCCGCAGCCGGTGAGGGTCGGGCGGGGACCGGGACGGGGGGGGGGGCAGGGCCGCGAACGCGGGGCCGGGAACGCGGGGGGGGGACGCGGCCAGGGAGGGTCGGGGGGGGACCCGGGGACGGGGGGGGGCCAGGCAGGGCCGCGGGGGGGGGGATGCGGCCAGGGAGGGTCGGGCGGGGACCCGGGGGGGCGGGTGGCCGGGCCGGGTCGCGGCCGGGAACGCGGGGGGGGGGGTGGGGACGCGGCCAGGGAGGCCGATGAGGGTCGGGCGGGGACCCGGGGCCGGGCAGGGCCGGGAACGCGGGGGGGGGGACGACGCGGCCAGGGAGGGTCGGGCGGGGAGTCGGGACCCGGGGACGGGCCGGGCAGGGCCGCGAACGCGGGGCCGGGAACGCGGGGGGGGGGGAGGACGCGGCCAGGGAGGCCGCTGAGGGTCGGGCGGGGACCCGGGGCTGGGGGGGGGGCCGGGCAGGGCCGCGAACGCGGAGCCGGGAACACGGGGGGGGGGGAGGACGCGGCCAGGGAGGCCGCTGAGGGTCGGGCGGGGACCCGGGGCCGGGGGGGGGGCCGGGCAGGGCCGGGAACGCGGGGCCGGGAACGCGGGGGGGGGGGAGGACGCGGCCAGGGAGGCCGGTGAGGGTCGGGCGGGGACCCGGGGACCCTATTGGAGGTTACTGTCATAGCTCCCAAGGTTATATCGGCGTATAACACGCACACATCATTTGCCCCCTATTTTCAGGGGAAAAAAGTGCGTGTTATACGCCGATAAATACGGTAACCAGACCATGTCCTCATGCTACAAACCACTTGTGGTTGTACCTCCGCTAACATCCCCACCAGCACGCGGCACCACAGGCCCGTGATCACACCTGGGGCTGCGACTGTCTCTCACCATTTGTGTGTGTATCACCTGACACAACAGGGTCCTGATCTCATCTGCCTCCTAGTCGCTACCATCATACAGATGTTAAATAATAATCATAATCTGATCCGGTATGGGAATTCCTACATGGTTTCCTTGGCTACTTGGTGACACCACCCAGCTCTGTGCCACACAGATCCACAGGGTAAGTACTGAAAAGGCAGGTACTTGGGGTTCAGTCGTGTATCTCAAACCCTAGATTACCAGGAGCTGAACAGCCTGCTAGACTCTGGAGAGACGTCTCCCTCAACAGTGGGGACTCAGCAGGAGTGATCCTGAGAACCTCCTACACCAAGGTATTTTAGGGTGAGTGACCTATGTGAAGAAATGTCCTTTCTGGCTGATGTGGAATATCCTTGTTATATCACCATCTCTGAACGGCAAACAGCTAAGCCCTTGTTCCGAGGTGACGCCAGGTCAGACTCTAAAGAGGCTCCTATTGTTTGTCCACTGACAGTTCATTGGGTTTTTAAGACTGGGAACAGTCAGTCATTAAGAGGAGGAAGCAGAACCCATGGCTTTTATCAACGTGAGATCGGTGACTGACAGAGATGAACAAGGGCACACAGGGTGAACAGGTGTCAGGTGTGGATGTGTTTTCAGAAGAGCTCTTGCATGAGAGTTGTGCCAACATAGCAATGCTGCCGGCGACAGGTGAAAGGTGGGGTGTCCAGTGAGGCAAAGAGGAGCCTCAGTAGCTCTTTGTTCTACTAGCATTGGGTCCTGGTTGTGGGTGGAGAGACAGAAAACAGAGGCCCAGATTCTCAGGCCTTGTCTATACAAGAAAGATACATTATTTGACCAGTGGTGGGATTTTAATCTGAGTTAATTCAACCATGAAAACCCCTGTGTGGAGGCTCTTCTTTCCATTCAAATCAGGTTTATGTTGCGTTATCCTAAATCAGTGGTCCCCAAACTTTTTACCTCACCCCCGCTCCTTACTCCTGTCTATGCCCCCCACCAGCTGGGAGCGGGGTCGCAGCTTGGGGAGGGGGACGGGGATGGGGTAAGGTGTCCGAGGCTGGGGTCACAGCTGGGGGCAGGGGTGGATCCCCAGATGCAGGACTTAGAGCAGAGGCCCTGGCATGGAGCCGCCAGCCAGGACCCCGGGTGTGGGCCCGGCGGCTAGTAGCAGATCCCTGAGTGCGTGGCTGGTAGTCAGGGCGGGACTAGGAGCAGAGCTGAGTGGCGCTATATCCCCACCCCACATGGGGGCTGGCCTGTGCCCCAGCAGTGGGCGTGTCCCACAAATTGGGGACCTCTGTCCTAAACTGACCAGGAATCGGTTTCAGCTGAACTAAAACCCACCACTGCTAAAGCGAAACAATTATCCACCCAACAGTCTGTAGCACTGGCTCAGCCGACTCACTTTACGCTGCTCTGTCTTTCTTCAATACTTACGTGGCCCCTGCTACCCTAATAGCTGGGAAAGTCACAAGCATTAATGTATTTCTCCTGAAGACCTTCCCAGGAGGTAGGGAAGTGCTGCTACCCTCATTTTGCAGCTGGCAAACAGAGGGTCTCTGTGATTTGCCCAATGTCACACAAGAGCTCCGTAGCAGAGCAATAATTTAACTCCTCCTGGGTTAGGGCCCTGACCACTGGACCAGGCTTCCTGTCTAAAACCTTAAAATGGTTGTGAGTTTAAGGCACTTTTATGTTGCTATTAGGCTTAGAGGGACCTTGAGGTGCATTTTCACTGCAGGGTTAACTTGAGTTATTGTCATTCAAGTTACACCTCTCCAGTGAGAGCAGCCACGCTGCAAAGTCACCTTCCCGCTGTCATATCCACACTGATGCTGCACTCACCCCTGTGTGACGCTAGGGCTTCTGGGGGCACATCTCCTGGTTCTTTGACCTGTCCTAAGCTGAGCTACTCTATGGAGACTTTCCTAGTGAATTGTGGAACAACTAGTCTGTGGAACTCATTGTTTCCCACGACTTTTTCCATAAATCGTTGAAATGTGGCAGGGCCCCAGAAATCCCTTGCGGCATGCGTTCGAACTGGTAGAACCCTAACGGGCAGATGAAGGCTGTTTTCTCCGTATCCTCTTCCCCCAGAGGGATCTGGTAGTATCCACTCCGAAGATCCAACACAGAGAACCACTGGCTACCCAGCAAACAGCCCAAGGCATCTTGTACTCGAGGCATGGTGTATTGATCAACTGTAGTGCGCCTGTTTAGGGTGCGGTAGTCAATACACATCCGGATTTTTCCACTCTTCTTACGAACGACCACAATAGGTGAGGCGTATGAACTGTGGGACTCTGTAATGATGCCATTTGCAGCCAGCTCTTGAAGATGTTGTCGCACATCTTTCATCTCGGAGAGAGCAAGCCTCCTAGATCTCTCTCGGAAAGGTCGAGAGTCATGTAGTCTGATGTTGTGCTCTACTCCTTTGCACATCCCACATCCCACTCAGGCAATGAGAACACCTTAGATCTTTCACAAAGTTTCCTCCTCAGGTGATCTTTCCACTCTTCGGACAAGGGTGAATCTCCAAAGTCAAACTTTGCTGGGTCTATTGTCGGAACTTGAGTCTCGCACTGGGGTTTTACAATTGATTCAGGCTCGAAGAGGTCTGCTATCTTTTGTCCTTGCTTCACAACAACATCTCAACTTGTTTCATTAGCAATCAGTAGTCACCTTTTCCTGGGCTTCAGCAGGTAGGGTTATGACTCCACTGGGGACCAGCACTCCTTCCGGGAGCTCTCCTTCAACTGGCTGCTCTATCATTGCTAATGCCCCTTTACTGCCTTTTAGCCTGGTACTCATGACAAGCACTTCCTGCTCCATCCTTGCAGGCACTACAAAGGGGGTTGTGCCCATGTACTTCAGTGCCCCAATCGGTAGCTCAGATGTCTCTTTTTTAGCGCTCAAAATCTTCCTATAGGCTTCAGCACAAAGCGTATGGATCAACAGGGTACTCAGGTACTGGTCCCCAGCCCGTCGTCTGCAGTAATCCGCAAGCACCTTGAAGAGACTGGAGTTGGTCCCTATCAGCACAGACACATCTGAGGTCCCTCTCGGGTCAGGGCATATTAAGGCAGCTGTGTCTACCTCTTCCCTTACCCCAGCAACCTCCTCTGGGAATTCCAGGTGCACTATGACATACCCTTGGTAGGGGTATTCATCCATGCTGAGGCAACACAGACCAATGCCAGTCAGTGGCTGTATAGGCAGGTGCCTAAGCATCTGTTGGTAGAATGACTGAAATATAATAGTCACTTGAGATCCAGTGTCAAGCATGGCTTTACACTCCGCCCCTTCAATCCTCACCATGACCTCTGCTCGCGGCCCTATCAGTCCTGCGGGGATCCCAGCTGGTCAGTCTTTTCTGAGGGAATCTTCAAATCCTGGAGGCCTAGGTGGTCCCCGTCCCCAGACCTTCTGGCAGCTACTGGGTCTCTCCCAACTGCTCCTCAGCTTTCCATACACTAAGGAGGGGTTCTCTTCCTTATGACAGTTAGCAGCAATGTGCCCATCCCGACCACACCGGTAGCAAAAGAATTGTCCTTTCCCCCTTCGCCGGGGTGGGACGGTGGCTCTAGATACTGACTTCTCCATCGCCATAGTCTGAGGCTCCTTATTCCTGGAAACCTTAGCTCCGTCAATGGTGCTTTGCAGCTCAGCTATCCGTTCGGTCAGGACCTGCATTTGTTGGGCAAGTTCCTCTGTGGTGCTCACCATCAGTATGCTGGCCATTTACAGTGGTGTTGTGCTGGCTGGTTCCAATGTTTGGGCTTCCCAACACTCACTGGCAGCCTGTCTTTCTTCCTCTTCCTTGACCTCCTTTATCAGCTGGGAGTAACTTGGGGGATGTTCCTGCCATTCTCTTAGTTGGAGATGAAGTAGAATTGGGTTCTGATACTGAGTCCCTCTTACAACTTGAGCCAGTCTGGTCTGATCCATCTGCTCAGCAGTCACTGCTCCCCTCATAACAGCTCTCTGAAGCAGTCTCTCCAGCCTCTGTGTATAGGCTGAAATTTTCTCACCCCTTTGCTGTCAGGAATTAAGGAACTTACAGTAACTGTCTTCAGGGCCCTCTACGCTCCCAAAGATATTATCAAGGGCCTCTAGGCAGTCCTTCACACTGACTCCAGGGTCAATGAGCTTCAGGGTGCGAATTACATCTAATGCTGGGCCACTAAGGCTCTCTATTAGACATCTTTGCTTTTCTACATCAGGTACGGCCCACTCCCGCAGCATTTCAGTGGTATGCTGCAACCAGGGTTCAAACTCCTCTTCCCCAGCAAATAACCTTAACTTACGACAAAAGTTTGACGTAGCATAGGCCAACACAATCTTTTCCAATATATGCCCCAGTGCTTTTGCCCAATCATTGGCTGAGTCTGCCGCCCCTGAGCTAGGGGCTGCAGGACTGGGGCCCAACAAACCCAACATATTAGCCATTAGACAAACAGTAATTTCCTTAAAATATAAACACAATTGTTTCCCAATACAGTGGAACACTTAACAGGTGCTTGCGAGGGGTACTGACCCAGGGATCCCGGACGAGCCCCCAAAAATGTAACCCTTCTGCCCCTCTGAGTTGGCAGCAAAAGGGCCGGGTTCGGTATCCAGGGGTTCCGTTTCAATAACACAATGCAAAACCAGCTCGAGCCCCCTGGGACCTGGGACAATTACATACCACCCCACCCCCAGGCGCCTCTAGGAGGCAATACTTCCCCACTCGCAAGCACAGAGTCTCGGTGTAGCAGAAAAGGTTTAATTACATGAGATAAACAATAAGCATTAAATTGGGAAAACACCTCAACTAGAGTTCATAGACCAAACCGTGAGCAAAGACCCACCCCAGGAAATTGGGCCGTTTCCTTTTCCCTGGGCTCTTGAGTCCAGCAACCCCCAAATCACCCAAGACTCCAATATCCAATACCCCAAATGTCCCTAGAGTCCAGCAACCCAAAGATCACCCACAGTCCCAAAAGTTCCACAATCCAAAAGTCTCTGTCCCGGGTCAGTGCAGCCCCAGAGTTCGAGAGTCTATCTGCAGAGGTCCCTGTCCCCACCCCCAGCCTGGGTAGAAAGGGGCACCTTACGTGGTCTGGGGCCAACTGCCCTGCCTGTCCGTGGGGTTCTGCACCAGCAAGTCCGCTCCGCTCCTCCAGCCATTCTCACAAACTGCTCCGCTCCGCTCCTCTCCGCCAGCTGCTCTGCTCCACCAGCCGTCCCGTTATCCGCTCCAGCCATCCCCACAAACTGCTCGGCTCCACTCACTCCGTGGCTCCACAAACTGCTCCGCTCCGCTCTGCCAGCTGCTCTGCTCCGCAGTACAGCTTGAGGCTCCCCCACTAGATAGCACAGTACTCAGTGCTCTCAGCTCAACAATTCCAGCTCTTTAGTGATTTCAGCTCACAGTAGGGGAGCCCCAGTGCTGGTGCACCATTGGCCCAACGTGAATTCAGGTCAGCAGCCTCTAGATGGACTCCTAAAGGATTCAAAATTAGCTCTGCTCTTCAACAGTGGAGAGAGGAGGATGTGCAATTGATGTTCCAGGCCCTCAAAAGGGGCCCATAACATCAATTACACACACCAGTCCCCAACCTCTCTCAATTCACTGGGTTCTGGCACCCATGTCCCTTGTCTAGCAAGTGCTACTTAATGGATAGTGAGACATCTTTGTCCTAATGCAGTCTCATAGTTCCTCATTCACATAATCAGGGTGACAACACTTTATTGCTCCTCCCCCAATAACAAAGAAATTCTGGATCCCAGAGCTGTCAAAATAACCATCCCAGGCTGCCGTGCACCATGATAGGTGGGGTGGGTGTGCCAATGCAAACACCTGAAATTCCTTTCCACACTCCCCATACTTCACCACCAGATGTCAGGGTAGAGCTCATCCTGACTCTGCTTACATACAGATGTTAAATACGAATGAAACAATGAGGTTATCTCAGGTGAGATGCTACCGGAACTACTTTAGGGGTCTCTCCAGATCGACTCCTGCTCTACACTCTAACATTTAACCCTCTACAGTAGCGTTTGAAACGCACTTTCCGTCCACACACAAAACTGCTTTAGTCAATTATGGTTGGCTCTAAGCAACATCACAAAGTGACTCTGCTCTTTGAGGAATAAAGAGCAATTTAGCCCAGATCATTCCAGGCTCAATTGTTTCATGAGACCTGTAAAGGGGTTTTGAGACTCCAGGCGGCATTCGGAGTGGAGCTAACAGATTCCTCTCAGCTCCCTCATTAGGCCCCTCTACATCTATCCCCTCCCGTACCAGGGCCCCTACTTCATCCTTCCGCCTCCCAAGGAATATCTCTCTGTGCCCATGTTAATGTCACCAGAGCGTGTCCTCGTGCTACAAACCACTTGTGGTTGTACCTCCACTAACATCCCCACCAGCACGCGGCACCACAGGGCCATGATCACACCTGGAGTTGGGACTGTCTCTCACCATTTGTGTGTGTATCACCTGACACAACAGGGTCCTGTTCTCATCTGCCTCCTAGTCACTACCATCATACAGATGTTAAATAATAATCATAATCCGATCCGGTATGGGAATTCCTACATGGTTTTCTGGGCTACTTGGTGACACCACCCAGCTCTGTGCCACACAGATCCACAGGGAATAACCGGTAAGTACTGAAAAGGCAGGTACTTGGGGTTCAGTCATGTACCTCAAGCCTTAGAGTACCAGGAGCTGCACAGCCTGCTAGAATCTGGAGAGACGTCTCCCTGAACAGTGGGGACTCAGGAGGAGTGATCCTGAGAACCTCCTACAGCAAGGTATTTTAGGGTGAGTGACCCATGCGAAGAAATGTCCTTTCTGGCTGACGTGGAATATCCTTGTTATATCACCGTCTCTGAACAGCAAACAGCTAAGCCCCTGTTCCGAGGTGATGCCCGGTCAGACTCTAAAGAGGCTCCTATTGTTTGTCCACTGACAGTTCATTGGGTTTTTAAGACTAGGAACAGTCAGTCATTAAGAGGAGGAAGCAGAATCCGTGGCTCTTATCAGCGTGAGATCGGTGCCTGCCAGAGATGAACAAGGACAGACAGGGAGAACAAGTGTCAGGTGTGGGTGTGTTTTCAGAAGAGCTCTCGCATGAAAGAATTGTGCCAACATAGCAATGCCGCCGGTGACAGGTGAAAGGTGGGGTGTTCAGTGAGGCAAAGAGGGGCCTCAGTAGTAATTTGTTGTACTAGGATTGGGTCCTGGTTGTGGGCGGAGAGAGAGAAAACAGAGGCCCAGATTCTCAGGCCTTGTCTATACAAGAAAGATACATTATTTGACCAGTGGGGGCATTTTAATCTGAGTTAGTTCAACCATGAAAACTCCTGCGTGGAGGCTCTTCTTTCCATTCAAATCTGGTTTATGGTGCGTTATACTGTACGCATCGAACCTAGAGAAAGGGGCCAAATTCTCCGTCCAGTAACATTACTGTCAATATGTAGTCACTTCCTGCAGTAAAATATAATGATTCTCAATTTTTGCTGAGTGACCAAGAACAGAACTTTACCCAGCACGGAGTGAAAAATGAATTCAGGGTAGAGAGATGGTCCCCTGCCTTTATCGACACTTTAAATGCGTCCCACATCTGCAGTTAACTCCACCAGAGAGGTCCTTTGGGGCCATCTGCCTGTCCCAAGTCAGGGTAAAGGAGGAGGGTTGGGCGTGGGGCTAGCAACTCCACCCCGTAAAAAATCAACTTGCTACAGAAACGCCAACAATAGAGATAACAGAGACTTTTAGCCTGGAAAAAGAAGGGTCTTCAACTCGAAGACGCATGACGCTGGGTGGTGAAAGCCGCGAGGAAGCCACTAAGCCGATTACCCTTCTTGCAACCAGGAGGATTACCATCGGCACATGGAACGTGAGGACCATGTACGAGTCAGGAAAGACGGTGCAGGTTGCAGCAGAGATGAGGAGCAACAACCTGACCCTACTAGGCATTAGCGAGACAAGATGGACGCAAGCTGGACAGAGACGACTGTTGACAGGAGAGCTGTTGCTGTATTCAGGACATGAAGAGAGCGACGCACCCCACACACAGGGAGTAGGCTTCATGTTGTCCAAGCAGGCACAGAGAGCACTGATTGGTTGGGAGGCACATGGTCCCAGGATCATCACAGCATCCTTCAGAACTAAAATGAAGAGGATTAAGATGAATGTTGTTCAGTGCTACGCTCCAACTAATGACAGTGAAGAGGAGGACAAAGACTACTTTTACAACAGACTCCAGAAAATATTAGAGATTCTCCCAGACAAAGACATCACCATACTTATGGGAGACTTTAATGCCAAAATTGGACCTGACAACACAGGATACGAACAAGTCATGGGGACCCACGCTCTGGGAGAGATGAGTGAGAATGGAGAGAGATTTGTGGATCTGTGTGCACTTAACAACCTGGTCACAGGAGGTAGCATCTTTCCTCACAAGCGGATCCACAAGAGTACCTGGGTATCGCCAGCAGGCACGACAGAAAACCAGATCGACCATGTCTGCATTAGCAAGAAGTTCAGAAGATCCTTGCAGGACGTTAGAGTTAGAAGAGGAGCAGACGTGGCGTCCGACCATCACTTAGTGGTGACCAGATTGAAGCTGAAGCTGAAGAAGAACTGGATAGATGCGTCAGACAGAAGAGTGAAGTACAACGTCAGCCTTCTGAAGGACCATATGACCAAGGAAGGTTTTGGACTGACACTGAAGAATAAGTTTTCAGTACTACAGGATCGGTCTGAGGAAGAGGAAGACAGCGTACTCAACAGATGGCAGAAAGTGAGAGAGACACTTAGGTCAGTATGCCAGGAAGTGCTTGGAATTAAGAAACACCAGCAGAAAGAGTGGATCACAGCAGAGACCTTGACTAAGATAGAAGACAGAAAGAAGAAGAAGGCAGCAGTCAACAACAGCAGGACTAGAGCAGCAAAGGCCAAAGCTCAAAAAGAGTACGCTGAAGCCCACAGAGCAGTGAAGAGGAATTTTAGGAAGGATAAGAGAGATTATGTGGATGGACTGGCAGCAGAAGCGGAGCAGGCAGCATACAGCGGCAACATGAAACAGCTGTATGATACTACCAAGCGACTGTCTGGAAAGTTCAGCAAGCCAGAACGTCCCGTTAAAGACAAGCAGGGAAAGTCTATAATAGGAATAGAACAACAGATGAACAGATGGGCGGACACTTTGAGGAACTCCTGAACAGACCAGCACCACCAAATCCACCAGACATCGACCCAGCCAACGAGGACCTCCCAATCAATTGCGATAAACCAACCAGAGATGAGATCAGAAAAGCCATCACCATGATGAAGAACTGGAAGGCGGCTGGACCTGACGACATCCCAGCAGAGGCCCTGAAAGCAGACCTGGATGCTTCAGTGGAAATGCTGTACCCCCTCTTTGAGAAGATATGGGAAGAAGAAGTGATTCCGGCAGACTGGAAAGAGGGATACCTCATCAAAATCCCCAAGAAAGGAGACCTCAGCAACTGTGCCAACTATAGAGGAATCACACTCCTGTCGGTGCCAGGGAAGGTCTTTAACCGAGTCCTCTTAGAGAGAATGAAAGATGCCGTCGATCCACAGCTACGAGATGAACAGGCAGGTTTCAGGCAGAACAGATCATGCACGGACCAGATAGCAATGCTCCGCATCATAGTCGAGCAGTCTATGGAGTGGAACTCCTCGTTGTACATCAACTTTGTTGACTATGAGAAAGCGTTCGATAGCGTAGATCGAGAGACCCTCTGGAAGCTCCTTCGGCACTATGGCATCCCAGCAAAGGTGGTCAACCTGATCAAGAACTCATACGACGGTATACACTGTAGAGTGATCCATGGAGGGCAGCTCACAAACAGCTTCCAGGTGCGAACTGGAGTCAGACAAGGATGTTTGTTGTCACCATTTCTCTTTCTCCTCGTCATCGATTGGATTATGAAGACATCCACTTACGAGCATAGGAATGGAATCCAGTGGACGTTGTGGACCCAGCTTGATGACCTGGACTTTGCCGACGACCTTGCACTCCTTTCGCACAGTAAACAGCAGATGCAAGAGAAGACCAACGTAGTGGCAGCCACGTCATCACAGGTTGGCCTCAACATCCACAAGGACAAGACCAAGATCCTTAGGATTAACTCCATCAGCAATGACCCAGTCACACTGAATGGAAGCCCCCTGGGAGAAGTGCAGTCCTTCACCTACCTAGGTAGCGTCATTGACCAGCAGGGTGGCACAGACGCAGACATCAAAGTAAGGATTGGTAAGGCAAGAGCAGCCTTCTTACAGCTTAAGAACATCTGGAGCTCCAGAGAGCTGTCTTTGGCAATAAAAATTCGACTGTTCAACTCCAACGTGAAATCAGTCCTACTGTATGGAGCTGAAACCTGGAGGACAACCAAAACAACCATCAGGAAGATCCAGACCTTCATTAATAGCTGCCTCAGAAGGATTCTTCAGATCCGCTGGCCAGACACCATCAGCAACATCCACCTCTTGGAGAGGACCCGTCAACTCCCAGCAGAAGAAGAAATCAGAAGGAGAAGGTGGGCCTGGATAGGACATACACTACGCAAGCAGCCAACTAACATCACCAGACAGGCACTGTGGTGGAACCCCCAAGGCAAGCGGAAAAGAGGCCGTCCAAGAAACACCTGGCGACGTGACCTTCAGGTTGATAGCAAAAAAATGGGCTATACTTGGAACCAGCTAGAGCGAATGGCCCAGGATAAAGGACTCTGGAGATCTGTGGTTGGCGGCCCATACCCCGATTGGGGTGACGGGCATGAATGAATGAATGAATGACATCTGCAGTTGGCTGCAGAAAGCTTTCCCGTAGTGGTTAACCACTGGGCTCATGGGGACTGGGTTCTACTATCACCTCTGCCAGAGAATTACTAGGCGACCTTGGGCATGTCACTTCTGGATGGTTTGGGTCCGTCAGGCCGCCGGGAAGGGACTGGAGTGGGTCGCCCGTATCAGCAGTGGCAGTGGGAGTAGTACGCACTATGCTGATGCAGTCAGAGGGCGATTCACCATCTCCAGAGACAATCTCAACAACCCTGCTGTATCTGCAAATGACCGGCCTGAGGCCGGAGGACACTGTGCGGGATTCACAGTGTGGGGAAGCCGGTCTGAGTTGAGACGAAAACCTCCCGTTGCGGTTACCGGCAAAAGTGCCAGCCGGTTTGATGCAGACAGTCCGCGCGCTGGGAGCTCACAAGTGAAAGGTCTATACGAGAAAATGAGATCAGTTATGGGAAGGGGTCTAGCACCAACAATCCCTTTTTCTTCTCATTATTATTCCTCTTCCTTGATTTCACTGAAGAGCAAAGAGTTCACAAAAAAAGAGGGAAACAGTGAGGTGGCAAAACGGGCAGACGGGAAAAGCTACAAAGGGATCTCACGAAACTGGGAGACTGGGCAAGGCAGTGTCAGCTGAAATTCGACACTGGTAAATGCACATTGGAAAACCTAATCCCAACTATACATAGAAAATGATGGGGTCTAAATTAGTTGTTACCGCTCTGGAAAGAGATCTTGGAGTCATTGTGGAGAGTTCTCTGAAAACATCCACTCAACGTGCAGCAGCATCAAAAAAGCGAACAGGATGTTGGGAATCATTAAGAAAGGGGTAGATAATAAGACAGAAATATCATGTTGCCTCGATATAAATCCATGGGACGCCCATATCTAGAACATTGTGTACAGATGTGGCTGCCCCATCTCTAAAAAGATATCTTGGAATTTGGAAAGGATCAGAAAAGGGCAACAAAATGATTAGGGTGTGGAGCATGAGTGGGAATGGGAGTGTGAATATCAATCGTCAATAATAATCTCCTGTCTGGCAGAGTCCTTGTAACCCCGACAAGGTTGGGCCCAGGATTCCTGGGGGCTCGAACCTCAACCCTGCTGTGGTCCCCTAGGACAGGGGCCTGGGTGTCCCCACTCCGGGGGGCTCTCTCTGCACTGGGCACCTCCCTGACCCACTGATCATTACATAGAATTTAAAGCAAATACAAGTTATTTAATCAGCAATTAATTTAAAAAGGAATAAGGAGAAATGGGAAAGGTTAAAGGAAACACGTCACCCCGCTCTGTGGCAGGGACCATCACAAACAGTGTCTCTGGAACGTCAGGGCAGTTCACAGTCTGTTCCTTGTAGGTCCCAGGCCTCCTTCTCAGGCCCTGGCTGTGCTGCAGGGATGCTGCAGGTGGGACACTTGCTCTGGTGGTGGCCACACACCTCTGGGCTTTGGGTGGTGGGACCCTTCTTCCCGGTAAGACCCCCTCCCAGTCTGGCCTGCAAGGACCCTTGGCGGCGGGTGTCTTTCTGCGCTGGGCCCTTTGCCCAGGGTCCCCCCTTGGCTGGCCCCAGTTGCTCACCGCACCCGGCTCCAGACTGCTCCAGCTCCAGCCCCAGCTCCACTGTTCTAGCTCCAGCTCCACTCGGCCTCAGCACTGATGCTGCTGCTCTGCCTCCAGCTCCCCTGGGCGGCTTCCCTGGCCCCTCTGGCCAGCCCGGCTCTGCTCCCCAGCTCAGCTCGGACCCTGCTCCCTCCTTAGCTCGACCCCACTCTGTCTGACCCAGGCAACTCCAGCTCACAGGGAGGACGGGACCCCCCCGGCCTCCTGACTCCCTGATTAGCCTGCCCGCCCTGTCCATCCCGCTCAGAGGCTGACTGAGGCTGACCCAGAGCATTGGCCTCTCCCCACTCTTTTAGTGCTGGGAGCTGGGCAAGCAGAACACCCCACTGAATGTCAGTAAGGGGCCCGTCGCGGTGTCAGACTCACAGGACAGCCCTCGCCAGTGTACAGGAGACAAGCGCATTGCGGGACTGCTCCAGTGCCCGTCAGAGTCAATAGGGTTCATCCCCTGCCCTCATTGGGGTTTGCCTCACACCCAGTGGATGGAACAAATTCCTCATGGGGTCAAACCCTCCGCTAGTGTAAAGTCACTGCAACTGCTTTCAGTGTCTGCGAGTTACTCCTGACTGACACCAGGGCGGCTCTGGGCCTTTCAGCAAACCGGGACCTTTATTGCAATAATGCAGCGGAAGGTGATTACTTCATTATAACCGATGTGGGGTCCCTCGCCGTGGCGTCTCCCCCCTTCACAAGCGGTTATTGCCTCTATCCCCACAACCCCACCACGGTGAGGCCGGGGAACTATCACAGCCCCTGGTTCAAAGAGGCGGGACTGAGGCAGAGAGATGGAGGCTGGGGTATGGAAAGGAGCCATCCCGAGTCCGGGCGGGGCTGTGGGGCAGAGCTCACCCAGCGTCTGAATAAACCCCACGCCGCTGAGCCTGGGAACGTGGCACCGCTGGGACTTTCCAAAGCGGCTCGTGGATTGTTTCCACCCACCCGCCACTGGGAAATCCCTGCCCGGGCTCTGCGCTGGTGTCAATGGGTGGAGCTGAGACGTCCCAACCCACAATAAAGTTCCAGGATGTCATGGAGTCCCCACCCGCCCCTCAGCCCTCGATGACATCACTCAGCCCAGGGTTGGCACTCAGGGCATTGGGGGCAGTCGCGTGACTAACGGGGCTGGGTCTGGGTGCAGACTCACCCTTGTGGCGCCTTCTGCTGGTCTCTCAGGGAATTAGCTCAATTTCCAACCTGGAGCGCCCTCTGCAGGCTGGTGATCCACTATTGCTTGGACCCCATGTCCCTCTGTGGACTCCGTTGGCCTGTTAGCTGGGGTGCTGCCCCCTGGCTGTAACCCCTTTCTCTCAGGGTCTCCCCTCCCCAGGAAACCCCCACCCACTATCCCCACCTCAGCTCAGTATAGGGCCATTGCCAGTCATTGTCTAGCCCCCACGCCCTGGGTATCAGCCTACTCAGCACTGGCAAGGAGGGTTTGGATCTGCTGCCTTGGCCTGCCCCTGGGCTGCCCTCTGCAACCCCCAGTGCCCGTTGGCCTTATGCTAGGCCGCAGCCTGGGGCTTTGCAGGCTGGAGCTCCCCAGCTCCTCTGCCTTTCCCCAGCCCCGCTCCCGTCAGGTACCCTGTGTCCAGTTCCCTGCAGCCAGGCCCTGCTCCCTGTACAGGCAGAGGGAGACTGTTTGGGCTCCTGGCTCTCAGCCTTTTTATCCAGGCCAGCTGGGGCCTGATCGATGCCTGGCCCAGCTGCGGCTGCTTCCCCAATCAGCCCAACTTTTAGAGCCGCAGCCCCCTCCAGGGCTGCTTTTTAACCCCCTCGGGGCAGGAGCGGGGAACCACCGCACCACAGGCTGGATTGATGTTTTGTGGGCCTGGCGCCAAACATATTTATGGGCCCCCATGGAGGCAATGGAGCCTGGCGTGGGGGGTCGGTCCCCAGAGCGAGGGGCCAGCCAGAGGCAATGGGGCCTGGCATGGCAGGAGCACTGTTTACCAACGGGCATGAGCCAGATGCACAGTGCCCCGCCTGGCCCTGTGCTGCCAGGTTCCCCTTCCCCTCGGGGCAGGCCCCCTAGGGATGGGGGTTCCACGACCACCAGTCCCAAGAGGAGGAGGAGGAGGGTGGTGGTGGTCGGGGACTCTCTCCTCAGGGGGACTGAGTCATCTATCTGCCGCCCTGACCGGGAAAACCGAGAGGTGTGCTGCTTGCCAGGGGCTAGGATTCACGATGTGACGGAGAGACTGCCGAGACTCATCAAGCCCTCGGATCGCTACCCCTTCCTGCTTCTCCACGTGGGCACCAATGATACTGCCAAGAATGACCTTGAGCGGATCACTGCAGACTACGTGGCTCTGGGAAGAAGGATAAAGGAGTTTGAGGAGCAAGTGGTGTTCTCGTCTATCCTCCCTGTGGCAGGAAAAGGCCAGGGTAGAGACCGTTGAATCGTGGAAATCAACGAATGGCTACGCAGATGGTGTCGGAGAGAAGGGTTTGGATTCTTTGACCATGGGATGGTCTTCCAAGAAGAAGGATTGCTAGGCAGAGACGGGCTCCACCTCACGAAGAGAGGGAAGAGCATCTTTGCAAGCAGGCTGGCTAACCTAGTGAGGAGGGCTTTAAACTAGGTTCACCGGGGGAAGGAGACCAAAGCCCCGAGGTAAGTGGGGAAGTGGGATATCGGGAGAAAGCACAAGTAGGTGAGTGCAAGAGGGGAGGGCTCCTGCCCCATACTGGGACACCAGGACGATCAGTCCTGGCACAGTCAAGGAATTATGATGTAATTGGAATAACAGAGACTTGGTGGGATAACTCACATGACTGGAGTATTGTCATGGATGGATATAAACTGTTCAGGAAGGATAGGCAGGGCAGAAAAGGTGGGGGAGTTGCATTGTATGTAAGAGAGCAGTATGACTGCTCAGAGCTCCAGTATGAAACTGCAGAAAAACCTGAGAGTCTCTGGATTAAATTTAGAAGTATGAACAACAAGGGTAATGTCGTGGTGGGAGTCTGCTACAGACCACCGGACCAGGGGGATGAGGTGGACGAGGCTTTCTTCCAGCAACTAACAGAAGTTGCTAGATCACAGGCCCTGGTTCTAATGGGTGACTTTAATCACCCCGATATCTGCTGGGAGAGCAATACAGCAGTGCACAGACAATCCAGGAAGTTTCTGGAAAGTGTAGGGGACAATTTCCTGGTGCAAGTGCTGGAGGAACCAACTAGGGGAAAAGCTCTTCTTGACCTGCTGCTCACAAACAGGGAAGAAATAGTAGAGGAAGCAATAGTGGATGGGAACCTGGGAGGCAGTGACCATGAGATGGTCGAGTTCAGGATCCTGACACAAGGAAGAAAGGAGAGCAGTAGAACAGAGACCCTGGACTTCAGAAAAGCAGACTTGGACTCCCTCAGGGAACTGATGGGCAAGGTCCCCTGGGAGAATAACATGACGGGGAAAGGAGTCGAGGACAGCTGGCTGTATTTTAAAGAATCCTTATTGTTATGAGAAAGTAACAGATTTTTTAGACAAGAGAAATGCGGTGGATCTAATATATCTTGATTTCAGTAAGGCGTTTGATACGGTACCACATGAGGAATTACTGGTTAAATTGAAAAAGATGGGGATCGAAATGAAAATCCAGAAGTGGATAAGGAGCTGGTTAAAGGGGAGACTGCAGAGGGTCGTATTGAAGGGTGATCTGTCGGGTTGGAGGGGGGTTACCAGTGGAGTTCCTCAAGGTTCGGTTTTGGGTCCGATTTTATTCAATCTATTTATCGCTGACCTCGGAACCAAAAGTAGGAGTGGGCTGATAAAGTTTGCGGATGACACCAAGTTGGGAGGTATTGCCAATTCGGAAAAGGAACGGGATATCCTCCAGGGAGATTTGGATGACTTTGTAAACTGGAGTATTAGTAACAGGATGAAATTCAATACTGAGAAGTGTAAGGTTATGCATTTAGGGATGACTAACAAGAATTTTAGTTATAAGCTGGGGACGCACCAGTTGGAAGTAACGGAGGAGGAGAAGGACCTAGGAGTCCTGGTTGATCGTAGGATGACTATGAGTAGGCAATGTGATGTGGCTGTTAAAAAAGCTAATGCGGTCTTGGGATGCATTAGGCGAGGTATTTCTAGTAGAGATAAGGAGGTGCTAGTCCCATTATATAAGGCGTTGGTGAGACCTCATTTGGAGTATTGTGTGCAGTTTTGGTCTCCCATGTTTAAGAAGGATGAATTCAAACTGGAACGGGTACAAAGAAGGGCCACTAGAATGATCCGAGGAATGGAAAGCCTGTCGTATGAAAGGAGACTTGAGGAGCTCGGTTTGTTTTCCTTAACCAAAAGAAGGATAAGAGGAGATATGATTGCACTCTTTAAATATATCAGAGGGATAAATACCAGGGAAGAAGAGGAATTATTTCAGCTCAGGGCTAATGTGGACACGAGGACAAACGGATATAAATTGTCAGTCAGGAAATTTAGGCTTGAAATTAGACAAAGGTTTCTAACCATCAGAGGAGTGCAATTCTGGAACAGCCTACCAAGTGAAACAGTGGGGGCGAAGGACCTCCATGACTTTAAGATTAAGCTGGATAAGTTTATGGAGGGGATGGGATGATAGGATAACGAGTTTAGTCAATAGGTCAATAACGTGCCACACTGGTAATTAGTACAAAGGGTCAATGTTGGGATATTGTTAGCCTTTTTCCAGAGGGTCTGGCTGGAGAGTCTTGCCCGCATGCTCGGGGTTCAGCTGATCGCCATATTTGGGGTCAGGAAGGAATTTTCCTCCAGGGTAGATTGGCAGTGGCCCTGGAGGTTTTTCGCCTTCCTCCGAAGCATGGGGCAGGGGTCGCTTGCTGGTGGATTATCTGCTACTTGAAGTCTTTAAATCATGATTTGGAGCATTCAACAGCAGAGTCAAGGGAGAGAATTATTTCAGGAGTGGGTGGATCGGCTTATGTGGCCTGCATCTTGCAGGAGGTCAGACTAGATGATCATAATGGTCCCTTCTGATCTTGAATTCTATGATTCTATGATTCTATGATTCTATTGAGGTTGCAGGAACAAACCATCCCGATGTGTAGGAAGAAAAGTAAATATGGCAGGCGACCAGCTTGGCTTAACAGTGAAATCCTTGCTCGTCTTAAACACAAAAAAAACAGCTTACAAGAAGTGGAAGATTGGACAAATAACCAGAGAGGAGTATAAAAGTATTGCTCAGGCATGCAGGAGTGAAATTAGGAAGGCCAAATCACACTTGGAGTTGCAGCTAGCCGGAGATGTTAGGAGTAACAAGAAGGGTTTCTTCAGGTATGTTAGCAACAAGAAGAAAGTCAAGGAAAGTGTGGGTCCCTTGCTGAATGAGGGAGGGAACCTAGTGACAGAGGATGTGGAGAAAGCTAGTGTACTCAATGCTTTTTTTGCCTCTGTCTTCACAGACAAGGTCAGCTCCCAGCAGGGGCGGCTCTAGTAATTTTGTCGCCCCAAGGAGGGCGGCGCGCTGCGGGGGGCGCTCTGCCGGTCGCCAGTCCCGTGGCTCCGGTGGACCTCCCGCAGGCATGCCTGCGGATGCTCCACCGAAGTCGCGGGACCAGCGGCCCCTCTGCAGGCACATCTGCGGGAGGTCCACCGGAGCCGCCTGCCGCCCTCCCCGCGGGACGCCGCCCCAAGCGTGTGCTTGGCGCGCTGGGGTCTGGAGCCGGCCCTGGCTCCCAGACAGCTGCACTCTGCAGCACGGTATGGGGAGGAGGTGACCAGCTCTCTGTGGAGAAAGAAGTAGTTCGGGACTATTTAGAAAAGCTGGACGAGCACAAGTCCATGGGGCCGGATGCGCTGCATCCGAGGGTGCTAAAGGAGTTGGCCGATGAGATTGCAGAGCCATTGGCCATTATCTTTGAAAAATCATGGCGATCGGGGGAGGTCCCAGATGACTGGAAAAAAGACCCCTGACTTTCAGGAGAGAGGACCCCCCACACCGCTCCCTGCAGCACAGCTCCCCGAGCAGCACATAGGGACCCAACACTGACGCCGGGAGTCTGTCTCTGTCCCAGCCCTGCCATGGCGCGTGAATACTTCACCCACAAGGGAGTGCTGTTCCAATGCCTGGATTATTCCCCTGAGAAGTTGAGCTATGTGGAGAACGAATTCCAGGTGCGGGACGACGACGTCTTCAACATCACCTACCCCAAGTCAAGTAGGGGAGAGTGTGTGTGTGTGTGTGTGTGTGTGTGTGTGTAGGGACATTAGATGGAAACACCAAACCCGTCACATGACCTGATTTCCTAGACGCCAGACTCTGGGTACCCCACCTCCGGCCCAGAGTGAGACAAAGCAGGCTGCTCCCTGGGGCCCAACTCGCCCACCTGGTGCTGGGCTGGCTCTCTGCAGACACACTCTGATCACAGGCTTTCTCCAGAGCCACCGGCAGGGCCGGGAGACCCCTGGCACAGCAAAGTGAGAGCTTCTGATTTTAGTGCTGTCAATGCACCTCAGCTGATGGGGGCTGGAAGCCAGGACTCCTGGGTTCTCTCTCTGGCTCTGGGAGCAGAGGGGGACCTAGCAGGTTGAGGGGTTGTTTCAGGCCCATTAACCCTTTCATCCCCAGGCACTAACTGGATGCTGGAGATTCTGAGTCTGATCCGTTGTGGCGGGGACCCCGGCTGGGTGCGCAGCGTGCTGAACTGGGAGCGGGCGCCCTGGGTGGAGAGCAAGGTGGGGCTGGAGGCTGCCCTGAAATACCCCCCGCCCCGGCTGCTCTGCTCCCACCTCCCCGTCCAGCTCTTCCCCAAGTCCCTGCAGCGCTCCAAGGCCAAGGTGAGAGGCGGGAGAGCAGGGGCTGCGGGTCGTGATTGAGGGGCACCGACAGGGCTGTGTGTCGGGAAGGGGGTGAATCCAGGGCTGCTGCTGGGTGTGAGTTACAGCAATGTGGGCGTGCGAAGGAGCAGGCAGCGGGGTGCGGCGAATCCTTCTCCCTCCAGAGAGGGTGATGGCCCGGAGTGGGTGGCTAATTGCTGGGTTCACTTGGCATCCCCCTCCCCTGATTGGTAGTGACCCCCCCCACTCCCGCCAGATCATCTACACCCTGCGCTGCCCCAAGGACGTCCTGGTCTCGCTGTACCACTTCTCCAAGCTGCTGCACGTCTTCAGGGACCCTGGCTCACTGGACTCCTTCCTCGAGGACTTCCTGAGCGGGAACGGTGAGCAGCACCCCGGGGTCCTTGGGGGCCCTGCTGCAGCTAGGGATACGCAGGCAGCCTCCTCCCACCCAATGCCTGGGCTCCCAGCCACTCACTGATGGGATCCAGTTTGTGCATCCCCAGCCAGCTCTGAGCTGCCCTTTGCCCAGGGCCCAGCACAGCTTAATAGGCTGCTGCACGGCCCTCCGGCTGCGCACCATGGAGGGAACTTAGGTGGAGGTAGTGCTTAAGTTGTGCCAGGGCCCTGGCACCTCCTGGCCTGGCAGTTCAGAGCCCCGGCACCTCCAGGCCTGGCAGTTCAGAGCCCCGGCACCGGTGGGCCTGGCAGTTCAGGGCCCCGGCACCTCCGGGCTGGCTGCATCAGTTACGAATGTAAAAAAATTGTTTGATCCCCGGCACCACTTTAATTATAAATTAAACAGTGAGTGGAGGGGCCGGGTGGTGCCAGCTCTGGGGTCACCGTGCCGCTCTCCCCTGCACAGTGGCCTACGGCTCCTGGTTCGACCACGTCACCGGCTGGATGGGGCTGAAGGGCAACGAGAACTTCTTCTCCATCACCTACGAGGAGCTGCAGCAGGTAGAGAGCCCCCCCCTTGGGCCACACCCACATAACTCCACCCCTGGGGTCACGCCCACACATAACCCCACCCCCTGGTGACACCCACACAGAGCCCCTCCAGCCACCCCACATGTAGCCCCCCTGAGCCAGCCCCACACGTAACCCCGCCCCCGAGCCACCCCACACGTAGCCCCGCCCCAGGCCCCCAGCCAGGTGGTGTTCTAGGGTGTTGCCAGCCCCAGCTCCCCAGGCCTCGGCGTCCATGCCCCGGGTGTTGGCTCCTCCTGGCATTTGCATTCCTCTGCCCCTGGCCTGGAACAGGGTCTGACCTCAGGTGGCCAACGTGGCTCATGGCCAAGGCCCTCTGCCCTTGAAGACGTCTCTGCCTCAGCGCCCAGCGGGGAGCAGGACCCTGCTGGGGGAGGGAACCGAGGCACACGTGGGCCATAAAAATTGTCACCCTAGAATCACCCTCTTCATGGCAGCGGGTGTCTCCCCCAGGACCCGTGGGGCAGCGTGCAGAGAATCTGCCACTTCCTGGGGAAGGAGCTGAGTGAGGAGCAAGTGGCCGCGGTGGTGGAGAACGCCTCCTTCCAGAGCATGAAGGGGAACAAAATGTCCAACTTCTCCCAGCTGAGGGACGAGTACATGGACCACCAGGATGGGGAGCTCCTGAGGAAAGCTGAGTCCAGGCCTGGGCTAGCAGGGGGCTGCGAGCTGGGACTGAGGGGCACCAGCAGAGCTGCGGGGGCAGGGCTGGGGGGCAGGGGCTGTGGGTAGGGAGTGAAGGGCACCCTAGACTATGTTCCCTGCGGTTTGCAGGGATCTGCGGTGACTGGAGGAACCATCTCTCGGAGGCACAGAGCCAGCGATTAGACACCATTTACCGGGAGCGGATGCAGGGTCTGGGCATGACCTTCCCCTGGGACTGACGGCCTCGCGCCCGCCACATCTGTACCCGCAATACACCGGCCCTGTGCCTCCTGGATCAAGCTGTCTTCACTTCCTGTCCTAAATGGCTGGGTCTCTTTCCCTTTGCTGGGTTAAAATCATCTGTACAAACTCCGTTACAGATTTACCCTGGAGAGCTCCCAGCCCTCGCTACCTTTCCAAGCAAATCACCCAGCTCAAATCTTCCAGGCCAGATTTCCAAACCAGCTCCCAACAGATTCTCGTTCCCATCCTGCTTTTCAGATCCCTTTGGAAACAAAGATGATCTAACAACTTATATGGCTGCAAACCCCCCAGCATAACAAGAACCAGTGGCTGGACGTTAAAGCCAGACAAATTCCAGCTGGAAATAAGGCACTGAGGGTGATTAACCATTGAGACAAACTGCCTGGGGAAGTGTTGGTTGCTCCTCTCCCTGGCTTCCAATCAAGCCAGGATGCCTTTTGAGATGTTATTGGAGTCGGTGCAGGGGGACCAGGGTGAACTCACTGGTCTGGGTTACAAGGAGGTCAGACTAAATGATGGAATGGTCCCTTCTGCGGTTGGACGGTCTGAAGCTGAATTTTGAACATGCAGATGATTTACAATTTTTGTGGCTGCATCATCAAAACATTTCCTGAATTTATCCTGGCTCCTGTGAGGTGGGGCAATACTAGCCCACTTTTCTAGGTGGGGAAATTGAGGCCAAAAGAGATGCTGTGTTTTGCCAGGCTCACACAGGGAGTCGTAGAGCCAGGAATTGATCCCCACTTTGCCACCAGGCCAGCTGTCTCCAGTGACCCCTTGTGGTCGCTCTCAGCTGAGAGGCCAATGAGACTGATGATCTGTCTCATCCCAGATGAGGTATGAGGCAAGAGGAAGATTGCCTTGTGCCTGGGTCTGAGTCCCAGCTCTGCTAGAAACGTTGGCAAGTCACCTCATTTGTGCCTTAGTTTCCCCCTCTCTAAAATGAGAATAATTTTGCCTTTGTCTAGACAGATTGTAAGCTCTTTGGAGAGGGTCTCTCACTGTGTGTCTGGGCAGCGCCTGGCACAACGAGGCTCTGATCTCAGCTGGGGCAGGGCCTGTCTCTGGGCAGCGCCTGGCACAACGGGGCCCTGATCTCAGCTGGGGTTTCCAGCAATATATAAACAGTAACAGTTTTGCCCTATGCTGGCCCTGTGTTAAAGATTCTGTCCTGGGCTCTTAAGCCCAGTACTTCTGATCAACTAGTACGGTTCCCTGTTTGCAATATGCGATATTAATACTTTCCAACAGCCGCTACGTTTGCTCATTTAAAAGAAAACAGAAGAAATCAGATATCTCTGTGGAGCAATTGTTTCCTGTTCGCCCAGGGTGATGAACGTGGCTATTTATACCTGACGAGCTGCGGGTCGGTGGTCACTGTGCTAAATGTGCTTTTCAACAACTCTGCCGGGTCTGGGGCAGGCGGTTAAGGCGCTGGGGATTTGGGCCTCAGCCCTTCAGGTCAAAGTTTCACGGCCCTTTGAAGTGAGGGATCAGTGGCACAGCTCCCCCTGCAGAGGGCGCTGTGGGGGTCAGCATGCATTGGGGTGTCTCCCCATCCACCTACCCAGGCAGAAGAGTGGGCCATGCATCCGCTCAGAGCCATGGGCCCATCTGCCCTGGTATCCTCCCTGCCAGCCTGGATCGGACCAACGGCTCAGCTTATGCGCCATGCTCCTGTGCTGGGGAGCACTGGGGGCACCCACTGACTCAAAAAGCCCAAACGGTGCCGCTCCGTCCCAGCCTTGCCATTGTAACCACTAGCGCTCCCTCTGCTGCGGAACAGAACCCAGGTGTCCTGATTCCCAGCCCCCAAGGTTATCCGCTAGATACTAGCCTCATGTGGGGCTAGAAAACCAGGAATCCTGATGCCGAGGCCCCCACTGCTTGAACCACTAGAGCCTCCTACCCACATGAGCCCTATTGCATAGATGCTGCATAACCACCCAAAAGGCAGCCCCTGCCCTCGAAAGCTTCCAGGCCAGGACCACCGCTGGGAGCACATGGGCGTGGTGAGCAGGGTCTCAGCTGCCCACGCATTGGCAAGGTTTCTGAAGGCATCATGGCAAAGGACAGTTGTTTGATGGTGGGGGTGGGTGCTGGTGTGGAGCCTCCCCTCCTCGTGGAGCTGTCAAGCCATCTGCTCTCCTCCAGCCTCAGCAGTAGAGGTTCGTTAATCTGTCTAAATCCCTCTGGATTATTTGCTGGTTTGTGGCATTAGCGAGGGATGGAATTTGCCTCCTGCCGGGGCTTGCCTGACTGGCCCCTGAGCATCAGCCTTGGAGGGACGGCAGAAGCCAAAGGACACGCCGAGGCGCCGAGAACCCAGGAATCTTGGGGCTCAGTAACATCGAGTTGCTGCGCTAACCCCCTCGACTCTGCTCCCCTCCCACAGCTGGGAAGAGAACCCAGGCGTCCTGACTCCCAACCCTCAGCCACTGGATCCTACTCCCCTCCCACAGCTGGGAAGAGAACCCAGGCGTCCTGACTCCCAACCCTCAGCCACTGGATCCTACTCCCCTCCCACAGCTGGGAAGAGAACCCAGGCGTCCTGACTCCCAACCCTCAGCCACTGGATCCTACTCCCCTCCCACAGCTGGGAAGAGAACCCAGGCGTCCTGACTCCCAACCCTCAGCCACTGGATCCTACTCCCCTCCCACAGCTGGGAAGAGAACCCAGGCGTCCTGACTCCTAACCCTCAGCCACTGGATCCTACTCCCCTCCCACAGCTGGGAAGAGAACCCAGGTGTCCTGACTCCCAACCCTCAGTCACTGGATCCCACTCCCCGGCCCCTCCCACAGCTGGGAAGAGAACCCAGGCGTCCTGACTCCCAACCCTCAGCCACTGGATCCTACTCCCCTCCCACAGCTGGGAAGAGAACCCAGGCGTCCTGACTCCCAACCCTCGGCCACTGGATCCCACTCCCCGGCCCCTCCCACAGCTGGGAAGAGAACCCAGGCGTCCTGACTCCCAACCCTCAGCCACTGGATCCTACTCCCCTCTCAGAGCTGGGAAGAGAACCCAGGCGTCCTGACTCCTAACCCTCAGCCACTGGATCCTACTCCCCTCCCACAGCTGGGAAGAGAACCCAGGCGTCCTGACTCCTAACCCTCAGCCACTGGATCCTACTCCCCTCCCACAGCTGGGAAGAGAACCCAGGCGTCCTGACTCCCAACCCTCTGCCACTGGATCCTACTCCCCTCCCACAGCTGGGAAGAGAACCCAGGCGTCCTGACTCCCAACCCTCAGCCACTGGATCCTACTCCCCTCCCACAGCTGGGGAAGAGAACCCAGGCATCCTGACTCCCAACCTCAGCCACTGGATCCTACTCCCCTCTCAGAGCTGGGAAGAGAACCCAGGCGTCCTGACCTGCAGCCTCTCGTGCTCTAATCCCTGGTCCCCAGTCTCCTCCCATAGTGGGGCGCTGGCTTCCGAGCCTCGTCTCGCTATTGCAGTTGAAAGAAAGAAGAGACTCCGTTTGTTTTAGAAACAATCTCGCTTTTTCTATCTTTTGCCAGTAGGTGGCGAGGCAGCTGAGTGTAAAAAATTAAAAAGCGGCCCAGTGAGGGTTGCCCTGGGGCCAGCACAGGGGGGGGGCCTCCAGAGAGAGCTGTTCGGGGGAGACTGGGGCAGGGCCCGGGGGAGATCCATGTTCCAGTCAGTCCCCTAGCGAGCAAGGCTGGGCCTGTGGTTAAACTAGGACTCGGAAGAGCTGAGTTCAAGTCATGCCTGTGCCACAGAACCGCTGTGTTGCCCTCAGCAAGCCCCTGCATCACTCTGTGCCTCAGTTTCCCATCTTTAACACGGGACCCAGACTGACCCTGGTTGTGCAGCACCCAGCACAGTGGGGCCCCCTAGCGCAGGGATTGTCTCTTGCTGTGTCCGGGCAGGCGCCTTGCCCCCCCGCCCCAGACTCTGTTGCTATTTTAATACAAAAATAATCCTTGGAATTATTCTCTTTGCTTAAAGAGAAGGAACAAAATGATTCAAAATAGGAAAAATGCAACAGAAATTGTCGAAGAGAGAATTAAAAAAAAACAACAGATCAAATGATTTAATGGGGACATACTTGACCGAGTACCACGTGGGGCCTTAAAAAGCCACCCAGTTCTCTGTTCTATGTTCCCATGGAAAATCTCAGGGCATTTTGGTAAGCACCGGGGTAAACTTTGCTCTGCAGCTGTGACATGGTATCCGTGTCCCACCACAGAGACAACTGCATTCCGCCCCAGTACTGGTGACCGAGCCCTGTGTGCCAGTGATGTGCAGCTGTTCAACACCTGGTGTCCTCCCCCCCCGAGCAGTGGCTGTATTTCTGCATTGGCTGAATCAGCCCTGTGCAGCTGCTAAGCGGCTGTTCCTGGCCAGAGGTGGCTGCATGCGTCTGGCACAAGGCAATAGCTGTGAAGAAACCAAATTGGCAGCTGAGCTTTCTGTCCGTGTGCGCGGATCACTGGACTCTGAATGCTGAGTGTGCGAGTGAACACACACGCACGAAGCCGAGCTGACGTGTTCCACCCAGCAGAAGGCATCGGCGGACACCCGCGGGTCCCAAACATTAACAACCTGTGAACCCCTTTCACTAAAACGTCAAGTCTCGCGAACCCCTCCTAAACATTTGTTTTTTTGACATGCTTATTACACACTATTATTATTTATCATAAAAAACAAATGTCATATTTCCAAGATCACGGCTTTTATAATTTCTACTCGGGGAAAGGAGAAAATCCCTGGAAATATTCATTTTTAGGAGGGGGGGGATGGGGTCGGGGGGGGTGCGCGACCCAGAGGGGCTGGGCTCAGAGCTGGGGGTCAGGGCGGTGGGGGATGAGGTCGTGGGGTGCCCGGCGCTGAGAAGCTGGGGGGTGGGGGGAAGGTGATGGCGGGGGGGGAGCCTCTGACATTCTCCTGGGGGCCCCTGCAGGACCCGGGGCAAATTGCCCCACTTGCCCCCCCCCGGCGGCCCTGGTTGCTTTCACTTAATAGGATAAAGATTGCTTTCAGACCAACACAGTTCTGTTATTAAAAGACAACAGCTGGAGGAGAGAGTCAAAAGAAAGAAATCATCAGCAGGGAGGGGGACTGGGGAAGGGAAGGTCTCAAGAGGAGGAGGGGTCCCGGGACGGCTACAGATTTGTGTATGTCCCGGGATCGCACCCAGCCTTCTCCTTTGGAGAACGATGCAGCGGGTGCAATCCGCAGGCTGGGCTGGGTGTTTGAGTGCGCTGGGTAGTGGCAGTCACAGGCGCCGACGCCGTGGGTGCTCCCGGGCTGGAGCAACCCATGGGGAAAAATTAGTGGGTGCTCTGCACCCACCGGCAGCCAAGCTCCCCGCCCTGCCTCACCTCCGCCTCTGCCTCCTCCCCTGCGAGCGCTGTGTCCCCGCTCCGCCGCCTGCCTCCCAGCGCGTGCTGTCGCCAAACAGCTGTAGCGAGCTCCGGGAGGGCGGCGGGGGGAAGAGGCAGGGTCGGGGCAGGGATTTGGGGAGACGTCCCAATAGGGGCAGGGAGGGGGCAGAGTTGGGGCAGGGATTTGGGGAAGGGGGTTGGAATGGGGGTGGAGTCGGGGTGGGGCCGGGGGGTTCGAGCACCCCGGCGCTGGAAGACGTTGGCGCCTGGGTGAGAGTCCCCAGTGCTGGACCGTGAGTGGGGAGGAGTGGGATGCCGCGGGTAGAGACTGGAGCCAGGAGGTCGATAACAGTGTATTGGCCGGGGGGTGAGAGGGGCGCATGGGAAAGAGATTTGCGACAGCGGCTGCAGGGGAGGGTGGGCGCGGAGCTGCTCGGTTGGAAAGAGCGAGGATCATTGCAGCGTGTCCGCTTGGCGCCCCATCACCGTTACGAGCCGCTCCCTGGCTTCTTCCTGGCGTGCTGCGTTCTCCTCTCAGTCCCTCTTCTCCAGTGGGTCTCAAACGTTCTCAGTGGTGACCCCGTTCACACAGCAATCCCCTGAGTGTGACCCCCCTTAGCAATGAAAAACACCTTTAAATATATTGAACACCATTATAAAATGCTGGAGGCAAAGCGAGGTTTGAGGTTGAGGCGGACAGCTCACGACCCCCCACATAACCTCACCACCCCCTGAGGGGTTCCCAACCCCAGTTTGAGATCCTTGTTCTTGTGGTCCCACCACTCCATCATCTCAGTGGCGGAGGGCATCATAACCTCACAGCGAAAGTCCTTGGCTGCTTTAGCATCATAGATTTTTAGAGTTGGAGGGACCTCAGGAGATCATCTAGTCCAATCCCCTGCTCAAAGCCAGACCAATCCCCAGATGCCCCCCCCCAAGGATTGAACTCACAACCCTGGGTTTAGCAGGCCAATGCTCAAACCACTGAGCTATCCCTCCCTGCTTTCTAATTCAATGCAGCCGTTCTGCTGCAATAAGGAATCTGGCCTCCCCAGGTCATCTCTGTGAGGCTTAAACACAACATTTCACAGAAGCAGCGTTGTTTGCAATGCAGACAACACTGTTTCAGTGCTTAAAAACACAGCCAGGACGCACACGCCTGTCACTGCCTGCCTGACCCCCGGCACACGAGCCACAAGACCCCAAAATGGTGAATAGCCACAGGGGCAGGGACGGGGATTATCACTCTTCCTGGACCCTGCTGTACACTGGGCACGGGGCTCTTGGTAGAGCCAGCACCGTAGGGGGGCTGAGAGTCATTCCTGTCCCCACACTTTCCACAGGCTGTTCGTTATGGAAGAGATCTCGTGCTGAGGGTGAGCAGGGAATCAAGGGAGGGTTTTCTCTCAGCCTGCGGCTCCCCCCCCCGGCCCCTATGCGGCTCACCTGTGTGCAGCAGTGGTCCCCCAAGGGTGATGGCAGGTCAGGTTTACAATGGCAACAGTGGCTCCATGGAGCCGGGCCCATGCTCAGAAGTGGCCCCAGCCTGCTCCACTTGCCCTGCCCAAGACCCGCTGGCTCCCCCACCCACCACTTCCTCCTCAGGCCGAGGGCTCCTCTCCACCCCCTGGCCCCACCCCTGCTCCTCTCTGCCCCTGGCTGGACCCCAGAGCCCCTCCAGCTCCGGGTATGGTCCCTGTCCCCCGGAGCTGAGCTGCCTGGGACTGGTGCAGAAGCCTGGCCAGTCTCAGCCAGGTGTGTGTGGGGGGGTGACAGTGGGGGGGCTTGGCTGGGCCCCTCCAGGGAAGAGGGCCTGAGGGAGCCCGGGCGGAGCAGGCCCTGGCCTGGCTGATCGCGACACTCCCGAGGGGCCGGAGCGATTCCCCGCCCCGGGACTAGCCCTGGCTGCGCTGCCGGCTCAGCCCGTCAGACAGTCACCTCCCAGCAGGGCCGGTGAGTGTGGCCAGGAGGCCGGGGTGGGGAGTGGATCTGTGGGGGTGCTGGGCTGTGAGGTGACGGGGAAGATCTGTGTGTGTTGGGCACTAGGGAATGGAGCTCCTGGGCGGGGTGCTGGGCAGTTGCAGTGGGCAGGGCCGTCCTTAGGGCACTGGAAAATTTGGGCCACCACCGGGACAGCAGGTCAGGGCGGGTTGTCGCCCGCACACCCAGCGCGCGCTGCAATCTCGTAGGCAGGAGCCGTATTCCCAGAGCCGAAATGCCCGGCGGGCACATTGTGCATGAGGGAGAGGGTACACGGGGCTCTGTGGTGACTCTCAGCCGCCGTGAGACGGGCCGGGCGGCTCGGTGTCCTTTGGTGCCTCGTCCCTCCCGCCCGGGCTGCGAGCCCCGGCTGGTGCAGCGTCTGCTGCGTACGAAGCTCAGTGTGTGTCAGCGTTGGGTGTCGCGGGAGGGGGTGGTGGCTTGTGCCCCAACTCAGACATAGGGGCCCCAGTTTAATAATACTGTGTAGGGCCCCACAAAGCCTAAGGACGGCCCTGGTGGTGGGGCTGTGGGCAGGGGGTGCTGGGCGAGGGGGGTGTTGTGCAGGGTGCTGTGCATTTGTAGGGTGGGTGAGGGGAGGTGTTGGGCATAGCAGGTCCAGGGGGGCTCTGGCCATAGGGAATCGGGGGAGGGGGGTGTTCCGGTGTTGGCCGGGGGAGGGGTTTGTGGCTCAGCATGGGCCTGCCCCCGAGGGGAAGGGGCACCATGGCAGCACAGGGCCAGTCAGGGCATTGTGTGTCTGGCAACTGCTGGTTTGTAAACAGTGCCCCTGCCATGCCAGGCCCCATTGCCTCTGGCTGGCCCCTCGCTCTGGGGACCGACCCCGCACGCCAGGCTCCATTGCCTCCATGGGGGCCCACAAAGATGTTTGCGCCGGGCAACAAAACGTTCATCCAGCCCCGTTAGTCACGCAACTGCCCCCAATGCCTTGAGTACCAGCCCTGGGCTGAGTGAAGACTTTTATCTCCATGGGGACTCCATGACATCGTGGAACTTTATTGTGGGTTGGGACGTCTCAGCTCCACCCACTGACACCAGCGCAGAGCCCGGGCAGGGATTTCCCAATGGCGGGTGGGTGGAAACAATCCACGAGCCGCTTTGGAAAGTCCCAGCGGTGCCACGTTCCCAGGCTCAGCGGCGTGGGGTTTATTCGGGCGCTGGGTGAGCTCTGCCCCACAGCCCCGCCCGGACTCGGAATGGCTCCTTTCCATACCCCAGGTCCACCTCTCTGCCTCAGTCCCGCCTCTTTGAACCAGGGGCTGTGATAGTTCCCCGGCCTCACCGTGGTGGGGTTGTGGGGATAGAGGCAATAACCGCTTGTGAAGGGGGGCGACGCCACGGCGAGGGGCCCCACATCGGTTATAATGAACTAATCACCTTCCGCTGCGTTATTGCAATAAAGGTCCCGGTTTGCTGAAAGGCCCAGAGCCCCCCTGGTGTCAATCAGGAGTAACTCACGGACACTGAAAGCAGTTGCAGTGACTTTACACTAGCGGAGGGTTTGGCGCCATGAGGAATTTGCTCCATCCATTGGGTGTGAGGCAAACCCCAATGAGGGCAGGGGGATAAACCCTATTGACTCTGACGGGCGCTGGAGCAGTCCGCAATGGGCTTGTCTCCTGTACACTGGTGGGGGCTGTCCTGTGAGTCTGACACTGAGACGGGCTCCCGGGAGAGCCAACGTGCCGGGTCTAGGCGGGGGAGAGTGACGCAAAACCGGACTCACTCCGGATTGGGGTTCCCCCATAAAGGGAGGGACTTGCACACCGCAGGCTCAGGGGGGCTCTGGGAAGGAAAGGGAGACATTGACGGTAGAAAGAATGAGGAGTCCTTGTGGCACCTTAGAGACTAAACACATTCAATGGGGCATAAGCTATCGTGGGCTGAAACCCACTTCATCAGATGCAAGCAGTGGAAAATACAGTAGCGAGAGATATATAAAGATGGAGGTTGCCTTACCAACTCTAATGAGATAAATCAATTCAGGGTGAGCTATTATCAGAAGGAGAAAAAAAAAACTTTTGTAGTGATCATCAGGATGGCCATTTCAAATAGTTGACAAGAAGATGTGAGTAACCGTAGGGTGAATGTAACACAAAACGGTAGGTTTGTGTTACATTCACCCAGTTGCCAGGTCACCTGTCTAAGCCCGAAGTGGGGTGACTGTCACAGCTGCCCCCACGTGGCTGCTGGAAAAATGGACTGTCACTTTGCCTTTCTCACAGTAATAGTCGGCGGAGTTCTCGGGTTCCAGGTGGGACAGTCGCAGATACAGCTCATTCTTGGAATTATCCCTGGAGATGGTGAATCGGCCTTTCACTGAATCATGGTAGCGTGTTTCGCTCCCATCGGGGTTTATAGAACTGACCCATTCTAGTCCCTTTCCTGGAGCCTGTCGGAGCCAGCTCATGTAGGAATCGCGGAAGGGGAACCCGGAGGTTTGCAGGAGAGGAAAAGAGACTCTCCGGGGCTTTTCACCCCCCTCCGGACTCCACCAGCTTGAAATGGGACCAGACACCTGAGAATAAAGACAGGCCATTACTATCAGTATAGAAATAGCGATAACGCAATATTCCTCTAACTCTCAGTTATCCAGAGGGAGGAACATACCTTCTAAAGCTGCTGCCACGAAACTTAAAAGGAGCAAAAATCTCATTTTTCCTGGTGCTGGAGTGGAAAGTTCTCAGGCGACTGGCTGGTAACTGCTCAGACCCAGGAGGCTGCGAACGTGTCTCTGGATGCAGAGAGAGGCACAAGATTTAAACAGGACACCGTCTCCCTCATTTGCATGCCCCCGCCTTGTACGAGACGCACTCTCCTCCTGCCCGGATCTGATTGACTCGCCCCAGTGGGAGGGGCTGTTGTCCCCTTACTGACATTCAGTGGGTGTTTTGCTTGCCCGTCTCCCAGCACTAAAATAATGGGGAGAGGCCAATGCTCCAGGTCAGCCTCAGTCAGCTCTGAGCGGGATGGGCAGGGCGGGCAGGCTGATCAGGGAGTCAGGAGGCCGGGGGGTCCCGTCCTCCCTGTGAGCTGGAGTTGCCTGGGTCAGACAGAGTGGGGTCGAGCTAAGGAGGGAGCAGCGGCCCGAGCTGAGCTGGGGAGCAGAGCCGGGCCGGCCAGAGGGGCCAGGGAAGCAGAAGCAGCAGAGCTGGGGAGCAGAGTCACAGAGACCCAGCCACCATGTCAGGGTTCCCTCCCCACTCTGGGGTACTTGAAAGACCCCCTAAGCTTATTTCTACCAGCTTAGGTTAAAAACTTCCCCAAGGCACAAATCCTTCCTTATCCTTGGGTGGGTACTGCTGCCACCACCAAGTGAGTTAGACAAAGATTCAAGGAAAAGAACCACTTGGAGTGTGCACATGGGTGGGTCCCAGCTGCTCCCTGCCCCCCTCATTGAAGCAGGTGTGCAGGGTTACTGCCCTGAGAACTGCAGGCACCAGTGGACATGGGGCTGGCTGGAGGCAGGGCAGGGGCTGGCTGGAGGTAGGGTCTGGCTGCAGGCAGGGCAAGGGTGCGGGGCTGGCTGGAGACAGGGGTGTGTGGGGTGGGCTGGCTGGCTTCAGGCAGGGCCGCGGGGGATGCAGCAGGGGTTGGCAGGGCTGGAGACAGAAGAGTGCAGGGCTGGTGTGGGCAGGGGCAGGGGGTGTGACAGGCTGGCTGCGGGCAGGAGGTGCAGGGCTGGCTGCAGGCAGGGGCTGGTGTGGGCAGGGGGTGCAGCAGGGGCTGGCTGCGGGCAGGGGGGTGTGGGGCTGGCTGGAGACGAGCTGGCTGCGGGCAGGGCAGGGGGTGCAGGGCTGGTGCGCGCAGAGGTGTGTTGGGGCTGGCTGGCTTCGGGCAGGGCCGTGGGGGGTGCGGCAGGGGTTGGCTGGAGACAGGGCAGGGGGTGCGTCAGGGGCTGGCTGCAGGGAGGGCAGGGGGTGCAGGGCTGGTGCAGGCTGGCAGTGCGGGGCTGGAAGCAGGGCATGGGGTGCAGCAGGGGCTGGCTGTGGGCAGGGGGTGCCGGGCTGGCTGGAGACAGGGGCTGGCTGTGGGCAGGGCAGGGGGTGCAGGGCTGGTGCGGGCAGGCTGTGCGGGGCTGGAAGCAGGGCACGGGGTGCAGCAGGGGCTGGCTGCGGGCAGGGGTGCAGGGCTTGCTGGAGGACAGGGGCTGGCTGTGGGCAGGGCAGGGCAGGGGGTGCAAGGCTGGTGCGGGAAATGGGTGCAGCAAAGGCAGCTGGAGCCCCAAGCCCTTTAAATAGCCCCTGAAGCCTCCCACTATCACAGGGCTCTGGGGGCTATTTAAAAGGGCCTGGGGCTTCCCTGCTCCTACCACCCCGGCCCTTTAAATAGCCGCGGGAGCCCTGGGGAAGCGGCGGGGCATAGCCCCCTGAGCCCCGCAGCCCTACCCCAGGGCTCCGGCAGTGGGGATCTGGTGACAATTTAAAGGGTCTGGGGCTCCAGCCCCTGCTGGGAACCCCAGACCCTTTAAATTGCCCCCGGGGAAGCCAGGCCACCCCTGTACAGTGCACTGGCTCTTGCCCGTACGCCGTACTGGGGCTTGGGCGCGGGGCCCTCCTGAGGTGCAGGGCCCCAATTCAGGGGAATCGGTTGAACTGGCCTGAAGCCGGCCCTGCTTTTGGACAGGTGCCAACCAGGTTTATTTGAGCTTCTTAACCCTTTACAAGTAAAGGAGGGATTTCATGCTCCCCTGAGCTGTATGTTTATGATGCTTCCCCAATCCCCATGCCAGAGTTTCTGCTAACTATTCAAATATCCCATCCCTCGCCCTGCAGCCTCTCAATTTCTCCCAGGCCCCACGGGCTGTTCCCTTGAAGGGACTCTGAGTCTGATCTTACCCTGCTCTCTCAGGCCCAGCATCTTGTACCACTGGCTCTGTCCACTAGAACCAACAAGTCTGTCTTTACCCTCCCATTATTGCCCAGACTTTGTAGCCTGCAAACTCCTGCCACTTTATTGTCTCATTGAAGTTATGAACATTTCTTCTCCTCCCCTCCCCGCCACTGGAGATGTGGCTACCAGAGGTGAAAATATGGGCCCCCATAGCTGAAGTATCTGCCAGTCGTTCATATCCTTAACCTCCAGAGCCCCTGCAAGGAAGGGCAGGGCTCTTACCCCTCTCTTACCGATGGGAAACTGGCACAAACTCTTCCATGCAAGAGCTCTTCTGAAAACACACACCACACCTGTTCTCCCTCTCTGCCCCTCGTTCATCTCTGGCAGGCCCCGATCTCACGCTGATACTCTCGGGCTTGAGGTACACGACTGAACCCCAAGTACCTGCCTTTTCAGTACTTACCTGGTTAATCCCTCTGGATCTGTGTGGCACAGAGCTGGGTGGTGTCACCAAGTAGCCCAGGAAACCATGTAGGAATTCCCATACTGGATCGGATTATGATTATTATTTAACATCTGTATGATGGTAGCGACTAGGAGGCAGATGAGATCAGGACCCTGTTGTGTCAGGTGATACACACACAAATGGTGAGAGACAGTCCCAGCCCCAGGTGTGATCACGGGCCTGTGGTGCCGCGTGCTGGTGGGGATGTTAGCGGAGGTACAACCACAAGTGGTTTGTAGCATGAGGGACATGGTCTGGTTACATTAACATGGGCACAGAGAGATATTCCTTGGGTGGCGGAAGGATGAAGTAGAAGCCCTGGTACGGGAGGGGATAGATGTAGAGGGGCTAACGAGGGAGCTGAGAGGGAAGTCGTTAGCTCCACTCCGAATGCCGCCTGGAGTCTCAAGGCCCCTTTACAGGTCTTATGAAACAATTGAGCCTGGAATGATCTGGGCTAAATTGTTCTTTATTCTTCAAAGAGCAGAGTCACTTTGTGATGTTGCTTAGAGCCAACCACAATTGGACTAAAGCAGTTTTGTGTGTGGACAAAAGTGCGTTTCAAATGCTACTGTAGAGGGTTAAATGTTACAGTGTAGAGCAGGAGTCGATCTGGAGAGACCCCAAAAGTAGTTCTGGTGGCAGCTCACCTGAGATAACCTCATTGTTTCATTCGTCTTTAACGTCTGTACAGTGATAGGTCGATGCCTTGTCTGTGCTAGGACCCTGTTGTGCCGGGCGCTGCCCAGATACAGCGAGAGGACAGTCCCTGCCCTACTGAGATTTGGGCCTTGTTGTGCCGGGTGTTGCCCAGATACAGTGAGAGACAGTCCCTGCCCTACTGAGATTTGGGCTTTGCTGTGCTGGGCGTTGTACAAACACAGGGGAACAGAGAGTCCCAAGGAGTTCACAGCTGAAAAACAAGACACACCAAAGTTGTATTTCCAGGTCTGGGAGGGAAGTTGTGTCTCCTCGTTTAGAGTCAGGAGGGTGGGGGTCTGAGAGTCAGGACTCCTGGGTCCCATCCGCAGTAAAGAGCACAGACAGTCTGGGCTCCCACGGTCCTTGTGGGTCCGATCACAGGAGGTTGGGAGCAGTAATGCCCATGGGGGCGCTATGGGGTGGGGGGGATTTGCTGTTGGCAACCCTGGACCCGGTGCTGGGAGGGAGGCTCCCAGCCCTGGAGGTGTGTGCGCCCCTGGGAAGGGGGCAGCCCGACAGGGGTGAGCAGCCCCTCCCTGTGGGGCCCTGCCGGGGCAGGGGGAAGCTCTGTCCTGGTTTGGGGCATCAGCTCTGGCCCCAGGTGTCCAGCAGCCCCCAGGGCTGTTGTATTGGGATTCCTCCTAGGCTGTGGGTCAGGATCTAATCCCGCCAACCACAGGGCTGAGCTGCCGGCACTGGGGCACCCCAGGCTGATGGGGCTGCTCTTGCCCAGAACTGCAGGGGTTAAAGCCAGGTAGCAGGTACTGGAAATACGACTTTGGTGTGTCTTGTTTTCTAGCTGTCAACTCCTTGGGACTCTCTGTTCCCCTATGTTTGTACAATGCCCAGCCACAGCAAGGCCCAAATCTCAGTAGGGCAGGGACTGTCTCTCCACTGTGTGTCTGGGCAACACCCGGCACAACAAGGCCCAAATCTCAGTAGGGCAGGGACTGTCTCTCGCTGTGTGTCTGGGGAGCACCCGGCACCACAGGGCCCAAATCTCAGTAGGGCAGGGACTGTCTCTCGCTGTGTGTCTGGGCAACACCCGGCACAACAAGGCCCAAATCTCAGTAGGGCAGGGACCGTCTCTCTCTGTGTGTCTGGGCAGCTCCCGGCACAACACGGCCCAAATCTCAGTAGGGCAGGGACTGTCTCTCGCTGTGTGTGCTGGCAGCGCCCGGCACAACAAGGCCCAAATCTCAGTAGGGCAGGGACTGTCTCTCCCTGTGTGTCTGGGGATCACCCGGCACAACATGGCCCAAATCTCAGTAGGGCAGGGACTGTCTCTCGCTGTGTGTCTGGGCAGCGCTCGGCACAACAAGGCCCAAATTTCAGTAGGGCAGGGACTGTTCTCTCACTGTGTGTTCTGGGGAGCACCCGGCACAACAGGGTCCTAGCACAGAGAAGGCATCGACCTATCACTATACACATGTTAAAGACGAATGAAACAATGAGGTTATCTCAGGTGAGATGCTACCGGAACGACTTTTGGGGTCTCTCCAGATCGACTCCTGCTCTACACTCTAACATTTAAACCTCTACAGTAGCATTTGAAACACACTTTCCGTCCACACACAAAACTGCTTTAGTCGGTTATGGTTGGCTCTAAGCAACATCACAAAGTGACTCTGCTCTTTGAAGAATAAAGAACAATTTAGCCCAGATCATTCCAGGCCTCCAACTGTTATCATGAGACCTGTGAAAAGGGGCCTTGAGGACTCCAGGCGGCATTTCGGAGTGGGAAGCTAGACGACTCCTCTCAGCTCCCTCGTCTAGCCCCTCTACATCTATACCCCTCCCGTTAACCAGGGGCCCCTACTTCATCCTTCCGCTCCCAAGGAATATCTCTCTGTGCCCATGTTAATGTCACCAGAGCGTTTGTCCTTGTGCTACAAACCACTTGTGGTTGTACCTCCGCTAACATCCCCACCAGCACGCGGCACCACAGGCCCGTGATCACACCTGGGGCTGGGACGGTCTCTCACCATTTGTGTGTGTATCACCTGACACAACAGGGTCCTGATCTCATCTGCCTCCTAGTCGCTACCATCATACAGATGTTAAATAATAATCATAATCTGATCCGGTATGGGAATTCCTACATGGTTTCCTGGGCTACTTGGTGACACCACCCAGCTCTGTGCCACACAGATCCACAGGGTAAGTACTGAAAAGGCAGGTACTTGGGGTTCAGTCGTGTACCTCAAACCCTAGATTACCAGGAGCTGAACAGCCTGCTAGACTCTGGAGAGACGTCTCCCTGAACAGTGGGGACTCAGCAGGAGTGATCCTGAGAACCTCCTACACCAAGGTATTTTAGGGTGAGTGACCTATGTGAAGAAATGTCCTTTCTGGCTGATGTGGAATATCCTTGTTATATCACCGTCTCTGAACGGCAAACAGCTAAGCCCTTGTTCCGAGGTGACGCCAGGTCAGACTCTAAAGAGGCTCCTATTGTTTGTCCACTGACAGTTCATTGGGTTTTTAAGACTGGGAACAGTCAGTCATTAAGAGGAGGAAGCAGAACCCATGGCTTTTATCAACGTGAGATCGGTGACTGACAGAGATGAACAAGGGCACACAGGGTGAACAGGTGTCAGGTGTGGATGTGTTTTCAGAAGAGCTCTTGCATGAGAGTTGTGCCAACATAGCAATGCTGCCGGCGACAGGTGAAAGGTGGGGTGTCCAGTGAGGCAAAGAGGAGCCTCAGTAGCTCTTTGTTCTACTAGCATTGGGTCCTGGTTGTGGGTGGAGAGACAGAAAACAGAGGCCCAGATTCTCAGGCCTTGTCTATACAAGAAAGATACATTATTTGACCAGTGGTGGGATTTTAATCTGAGTTAATTCAACCATGAAAACCCCTGGGTGGAGGCTCTTCTTTCCATTCAAATCAGGTTTATGTTGCGTTATCCTAAATCAGTGGTCCCCAAACTTTTTACTTCGCACCCTCCTTACTCCTGTCTATGCCCCCCCACCAGCTGGGAGCGGGGTCGCAGCTTGGGGAGGGGGACGGGGATGGGGTAAGGTGGCCGAGGCTGGGGTCACAGCTGGGGGCAGGGGTGGATCCCCAGATGCAGGACTTAGAGCAGAGGCCCTGGCATGGAGCCGCCAGCCAGGACCCCGGGTGTGGGCCCGGCGGCCAGTAGCAGATCCCTGAGAGCATGGCTGGTAGTCAGGGCGGGACTAGGAGCAGAGCTGAGTGGCGCTATATCCCCACCCCACATGGGGGCTGGCTTGTGCCCCAGCAGTGGGCGTGTCCCACAAATTGGGGACCTCCATCCTAAACTGACCAGGAATCGGTTTCAGCTGAACTAAAACCCACCACTGCTAAAGCGAAACAATTATCCACCCAACAGTCTGTAGCACTGGCTCAGCGACTCACTTTACGCTGCTCTGTCTTTCTTCAATACTTACGTGGCCCCTGCTACCCTAATAGCTGGGAAAGTCACAAGCATTAATGTATTTCTCCTGAAGACCTTCCCAGGAGGTAGGGAAGTGCTGCTACCCTCATTTTGCAGCTGGCAAACAGAGGGTCTCTGTGATTTGCCCAATGTCACACAAGAGCTCCGTAGCAGAGCAATAATTTAACTCCTCCTGGGTTAGGGCCCTGACCACTGGACCAGGCTTCCTGTCTAAAACCTTAAAATGGTTGTGAGTTTAAGGCACTTTTATGTTTGCTATTAGGCTTAGAGGGACCTTGAGGTGCATTTTCACTGCAGGGTTAACTTGAGTTATTGTCATTCAAGTTACACCTCTCCAGTGAGAGCAGCCACGCTGCAAAGTCACCTTCCCGCTGTCATATCCACACTGATGCTGCACTCACCCCTGTGTGACGCTAGGGCTTCTGGGGGCACATCTCCTGGTTCTTTGACCTGTCCTAAGCTGAGCTACTCTATGGAGACTTTCCTAGTGAATTGTGGAACAACTAGTCTGTGGAACTCATTGTTTCCCACGACTTTTTCCATAAATCGTTGAAATGTGGCAGGGCCCCAGAAATCCTTGCGGCATGCGTTCGAACTGGTAGAACCCTAACGGGCAGATGAAGGCTGTTTTCTCCGTATCCTCTTCCCCCAGAGGGATCTGGTTAGTATCCACTCCGAAGATCCAACACAGAGAACCACTGGCTACCCAGCAAACAGCCCAAGGCATCTTGTACTCGAGGCATGGTGTATTGATCAACTGTAGTGCGCCTGTTTAGGGTGCGGTAGTCACTACACATCCGGATTTTTCCACTCTTCTTATGAACGACCACAAATAGGTGAGGCGTATGAACTGTGGGACTCTGTAATGATGCCATTTGCAGCCAGCTCTTGAAGATGTTGTCGCACATCTTTCATCTCGGAGAGAGCAAGCCTCCTAGATCTCTCTCGGAAAGGTCGAGAGTCATGTAGTCTGATGTTGTGCTCTACTCCTTTGCACATCCCACATCCCACTCAGGCAATGAGAACACCTTAGATCTTTCACAAAGTTTCCTCCTCAGGTGATCTTTCCACTCTTCGGACAAGGGTGAATCTCCAAAGTCAAACTTTGCTGGGTCTATTGTCGGAACTTGAGTCTCGCACTGGGGTTTACAATTGATTCAGGCTCGAAGAGGTCTGCTATCTTTTGTCCTTGCTTCACAACAACATCTCAACTTGTTTCATTAGCAATCAGTAGTCACCTTTTCCTGGGCTTCAGCAGGTAGGGTTATGACTCCACTGGGGACCAGCACTCCTTCCGGGAGCTCTCCTTCAACTGGCTGCTCTATCATTGCTAATGCCCCTTTACTGCCTTTTAGCCTGGTACTCATGACAAGCACTTCCTGCTCCATCCTTGCAGGCACTACAAAGGGGGTTGTGCCCATGTACTTCAGTGCCCCAATCGGTAGCTCAGATGTCTCTTTTTTAGCGCTCAAAATCTTCCTATAGGCTTCAGCACAAAGCGTATGGATCAACAGGGTACTCAGGTACTGGTCCCCAGCCCGTCGTCTGCAGTAATCCGCAAGCACCTTGAAGAGACTGGAGTTGGTCCCTATCAGCACAGACACATCTGAGGTCCCTCTCGGGTCAGGGCATATTAAGGCAGCTGTGTCTACCTCTTCCCTTACCCCAGCAACCTCCTCTGGGAATTCCAGGTGCACTATGACATACCCTTGGTAGGGGTATTCATCCATGCTGAGGCAACACAGACCAATGCCAGTCAGTGGCTGTATAGGCAGGTGCCTAAGCATCTGTTGGTAGAATGACTGAAATATAATAGTCACTTGAGATCCAGTGTCAAGCATGGCTTTACACTCCGCCCCTTCAATCCTCACCATGACCTCTGCTCGCGGCCCTATCAGTCCTGCGGGGATCCCAGCTGGTCAGTCTTTTCTGAGGGAATCTTCAAATCCTGGAGGCCTAGGTGGTCCCCGTCCCCAGACCTTCTGGCAGCTACTGGTCTCTCCCAACTGCTCCTCAGCTTTCCATACACTAAGGAGGGGTTCTCTTCCTTATGACAGTTAGCAGCAATGTGCCCATCCCGACCACACCGGTAGCAAAAGAATTGTCCTTTCCCCCTTCGCCGGGGTGGGACGGTGGCTCTAGATACTGACTTCTCCATCGCCATAGTCTGAGGCTCCTTATTCCTGGAAACCTTAGCTCCGTCAATGGTGCTTTGCAGCTCAGCTATCCGTTCGGTCAGGACCTGCATTTGTTGGGCAAGTTCCTCTGTGGTGCTCACCATCAGTATGCTGGCCATTTACAGTGGTGTTGTGCTGGCTGGTTCCAATGTTTGGGCTTCCCAACACTCACTGGCAGCCTGTCTTTCTTCCTCTTCCTTGACCTCCTTTATCAGCTGGGAGTAACTTGGGGGATGTTCCTGCCATTCTCTTAGTTGGAGATGAAGTAGAATTGGGTTCTGATACTGAGTCCCTCTTACAACTTGAGCCAGTCTGGTCTGATCCATCTGCTCAGCAGTCACTGCTCCCCTCATAACAGCTCTCTGAAGCAGTCTCTCCAGCCTCTGTGTATAGGCTGAAATTTTCTCACCCCTTTGCTGTCAGGAATTAAGGAACTTACAGTAACTGTCTTCAGGGCCCTCTACGCTCCCAAAGATATTATCAAGGGCCTCTAGGCAGTCCTTCACACTGACTCCAGGGTCAATGAGCTTCAGGGTGCGAATTACATCTAATGCTGGGCCACTAAGGCTCTCTATTAGACATCTTTGCTTTTCTACATCGGGTACGGCCCACTCCCGCAGCATTTCAGTGGTATGCTGCAACCAGGGTTCAAACTCCTCTTCCCCAGCAAATAACCTTAACTTACGACAAAAGTTTGACGTAGCATAGGCCAACACAATCTTTTCCAATATATGCCCCAGTGCTTTTGCCCAATCATTGGCTGAGGCTGCCGCCCCTGAGCTAGGGGCTGCAGGACTGGGGCCCAACAAACCCAACATATTAGCCATTAGACAAACAGTAATTTCCTTAAAATATAAACACAATTGTTTCCCAATACAGTGGAACACTTAACAGGTGCTTGCGAGGGGTACTGACCCAGGGATCCCGGACGAGCCCCCAAAAATGTAACCCTTCTGCCCCTCTGAGTTGGCAGCAAAAGGGCCGGGTTCGGTATCCAGGGGTTCCGTTTCAATAACACAATGCAAAACCAGCTCGAGCCCCCTGGGACCTGGGACAATTACATACCACCCCACCCCCAGGCGCCTCTAGGAGGCAATACTTCCCCACTCGCAAGCACAGAGTCTCGGTGTAGCAGAAAAGGTTTAATTACATGAGATAAACAATAAGCATTAAATTGGGAAAACACCTCAACTAGAGTTCATAGACCAAACCGTGAGCAAAGACCCACCCCAGGAAATTGGGCCGTTTCCTTTTCCCTGGGCTCTTGAGTCCAGCAACCCCCAAATCACCCCAAGACTCCAATATCCAATACCCCAAATGTCCCTAGAGTCCAGCAACCCAAAGATCACCCACAGTCCCAAAAGTTCCACAATCCAAAAGTCTCTGTCCCGGGTCAGTGCAGCCCCAGAGTTCGAGAGTCTATCTGCAGAGGTCCCTGTCCCCACCCCCAGCCTGGGTAGAAAGGGGCACCTTACGTGGTCTGGGGCCAACTGCCCTGCCTGTCCGTGGGGTTCTGCACCAGCAAGTCCGCCTCCGCTCCTCCAGCCATTCTCACAAACTGCTCCGCTCCGCTCCGCCAGCTGCTCTGCTCCACCAGCCGTCCCGTTATCCGCTCCAGCCATCCCCACAAACTGCTCGGCTCCACTCACTCCGTGGCTCCACAAACTGCTCCGCTCCGCTCTGCCAGCTGCTCTGCTCCGCAGTACAGCTTGAGGCTCCCCCACTAGATAGCACAGTACTCAGTGCTCTCAGCTCAACAATTCCAGCTCTTTAGTGATTTCAGCTCACAGTAGGGGAGCCCCAGTGCTGGTGCACCATTGGCCCAACGTGAATTCAGGTCAAGCCTCTAGATGGACTCCTAAAGGATTCAAAATTAGCTCTGCTCTTCAACAGTGGAGAGAGGAGGATGTGCAATTGATGTTCCAGGCCCTCAAAAGGGGCCCATAACATCAATTACACACACCAGTCCCCAACCTCTCTCAATTCACTGGGTTCTGGCACCCATGTCCCTTGTCTAGCAAGTGCTACTTAATGGATAGTGAGACATCTTTGTCCTAATGCAGTCTCATAGTTCCTCATTCACATAATCAGGGTGACAACACTTTATTGCTCCTCCCCCAATAACAAAGAAATTCTGGATCCCAGAGCTGTCAAAATAACCATCCCAGGCTGCCGTGCACCATGATAGGTGGGGTGGGTGTGCCAATGCAAACACCTGAAATTCCTTTCCACACTCCCCATACTTCACCACCAGATGTCAGGGTAGAGCTCATCCTGACTCTGCTTACATACAGATGTTAAATACGAATGAAACAATGAGGTTATCTCAGGTGAGATGCTACCGGAACTACTTTAGGGGTCTCTCCAGATCGACTCCTGCTCTACACTCTAACATTTAACCCTCTACAGTAGCGTTTGAAACGCACTTTCCGTCCACACACAAAACTGCTTTAGTCAATTATGGTTGGCTCTAAGCAACATCACAAAGTGACTCTGCTCTTTGAGGAATAAAGAGCAATTTAGCCCAGATCATTCCAGGCTCAATTGTTTCATGAGACCTGTAAAGGGGTTTTGAGACTCCAGGCGGCATTCGGAGTGGAGCTAACAGATTCCTCTCAGCTCCCTCATTAGGCCCCTCTACATCTATCCCCTCCCGTACCAGGGCCCCTACTTCATCCTTCCGCCTCCCAAGGAATATCTCTCTGTGCCCATGTTAATGTCACCAGAGCGTGTCCTCGTGCTACAAACCACTTGTGGTTGTACCTCCACTAACATCCCCACCAGCACGCGGCACCACAGGGCCATGATCACACCTGGAGTTGGGACTGTCTCTCACCATTTGTGTGTGTATCACCTGACACAACAGGGTCCTGTTCTCATCTGCCTCCTAGTCACTACCATCATACAGATGTTAAATAATAATCATAATCCGATCCGGTATGGGAATTCCTACATGGTTTTCTGGGCTACTTGGTGACACCACCCAGCTCTGTGCCACACAGATCCACAGGGAATAACCGGTAAGTACTGAAAAGGCAGGTACTTGGGGTTCAGTCATGTACCTCAAGCCTTAGAGTACCAGGAGCTGCACAGCCTGCTAGAATCTGGAGAGACGTCTCCCTGAACAGTGGGGACTCAGGAGGAGTGATCCTGAGAACCTCCTACAGCAAGGTATTTTAGGGTGAGTGACCCATGCGAAGAAATGTCCTTTCTGGCTGACGTGGAATATCCTTGTTATATCACCGTCTCTGAACAGCAAACAGCTAAGCCCCTGTTCCGAGGTGATGCCCGGTCAGACTCTAAAGAGGCTCCTATTGTTTGTCCACTGACAGTTCATTGGGTTTTTAAGACTAGGAACAGTCAGTCATTAAGAGGAGGAAGCAGAATCCGTGGCTCTTATCAGCGTGAGATCGGTGCCTGCCAGAGATGAACAAGGACAGACAGGGAGAACAAGTGTCAGGTGTGGGTGTGTTTTCAGAAGAGCTCTCGCATGAAAGAATTGTGCCAACATAGCAATGCCGCCGGTGACAGGTGAAAGGTGGGGTGTTCAGTGAGGCAAAGAGGGGCCTCAGTAGTAATTTGTTGTACTAGGATTGGGTCCTGGTTGTGGGCGGAGAGAGAGAAAACAGAGGCCCAGATTCTCAGGCCTTGTCTATACAAGAAAGATACATTATTTGACCAGTGGGGGCATTTTAATCTGAGTTAGTTCAACCATGAAAACTCCTGCGTGGAGGCTCTTCTTTCCATTCAAATCTGGTTTATGGTGCGTTATACTGTACGCATCGAACCTAGAGAAAGGGGCCAAATTCTCCGTCCAGTAACATTACTGTCAATATGTAGTCACTTCCTGCAGTAAAATATAATGATTCTCAATTTTTGCTGAGTGACCAAGAACAGAACTTTACCCAGCACGGAGTGAAAAATGAATTCAGGGTAGAGAGATGGTCCCCTGCCTTTATCGACACTTTAAATGCGTCCCACATCTGCAGTTAACTCCACCAGAGAGGTCCTTTGGGGCCATCTGCCTGTCCCAAGTCAGGGTAAAGGAGGAGGGTTGGGCGTGGGGCTAGCAACTCCACCCCGTAAAAAATCAACTTGCTACAGAAACGCCAACAATAGAGATAACAGAGACTTTTAGCCTGGAAAAAGAAGGGTCTTCAACTCAAAGACGCATGACGCTGGGTGGTGAAAGCCGCGAGGAAGCCACTAAGCCGATTACCCTTCTTGCAACCAGGAGGATTACCATCGGCACATGGAACGTGAGGACCATGTACGAGTCAGGAAAGACGGCGCAGGTTGCAGCAGAGATGAGGAGCAACAACTTGACCCTACTAGGCATTAGCGAGACAAGATGGACGCAAGCTGGACAGAGACGACTGTTGACAGGAGAGCTGTTGCTGTATTCAGGACATGAAGAGAGCGACGCACCCCACACACAGGGAGTAGGCTTCATGTTGTCCAAGCAGGCACAGAGAGCACTGATTGGTTGGGAGGCACATGGTCCCAGGATCATCACAGCATCCTTCAGAACTAAAATGAAGAGGATTAAGATGAATGTTGTTCAGTGCTACGCTCCAACTAATGACAGTGAAGAGGAGGACAAAGACTACTTTTACAACAGACTCCAGAAAATATTAGAGATTCTCCCAGACAAAGACATCACCATACTTATGGGAGACTTTAATGCCAAAATTGGACCTGACAACACAGGATACGAACAAGTCATGGGGACCCACGCTCTGGGAGAGATGAGTGAGAATGGAGAGAGATTTGTGGATCTGTGTGCACTTAACAACCTGGTCACAGGAGGTAGCATCTTTCCTCACAAGCGGATCCACAAGAGTACCTGGGTATCGCCAGCAGGCACGACAGAAAACCAGATCGACCATGTCTGCATTAGCAAGAAGTTCAGAAGATCCTTGCAGGACGTTAGAGTTAGAAGAGGAGCAGACGTGGCGTCCGACCATCACTTAGTGGTGACCAGATTGAAGCTGAAGCTGAAGAAGAACTGGATAGATGCGTCAGACAGAAGAGTGAAGTACAACGTCAGCCTTCTGAAGGACCATATGACCAAGGAAGGTTTTGGACTGACACTGAAGAATAAGTTTTCAGTACTACAGGATCGGTCTGAGGAAGAGGAAGACAGCGTACTCAACAGATGGCAGAAAGTGAGAGAGACACTTAGGTCAGTATGCCAGGAAGTGCTTGGAATTAAGAAACACCAGCAGAAAGAGTGGATCACAGCAGAGACCTTGACTAAGATAGAAGACAGAAAGAAGAAGAAGGCAGCAGTCAACAACAGCAGGACTAGAGCAGCAAAGGCCAAAGCTCAAAAGAGTACGCTGAAGCCCACAGAGCAGTGAAGAGGAATTTTAGGAAGGATAAGAGAGATTATGTGGATGGACTGGCAGCAGAAGCGGAGCAGGCAGCATACAGCGGCAACATGAAACAGCTGTATGATACTACCAAGCGACTGTCTGGAAAGTTCAGCAAGCCAGAACGTCCCGTTAAAGACAAGCAGGGAAAGTCTATAATAGGAATAGAACAACAGATGAACAGATGGGCGGACACTTTGAGGAACTCCTGAACAGACCAGCACCACCAAATCCACCAGACATCGACCCAGCCAACGAGGACCTCCCAATCAATTGCGATAAACCAACCAGAGATGAGATCAGAAAAGCCATCACCATGATGAAGAACTGGAAGGCGGCTGGACCTGACGACATCCCAGCAGAGGCCCTGAAAGCAGACCTGGATGCTTCAGTGGAAATGCTGTACCCCCTCTTTGAGAAGATATGGGAAGAAGAAGTGATTCCGGCAGACTGGAAAGAGGGATACCTCATCAAAATCCCCAAGAAAGGAGACCTCAGCAACTGTGCCAACTATAGAGGAATCACACTCCTGTCGGTGCCAGGGAAGGTCTTTAACCGAGTCCTCTTAGAGAGAATGAAAGATGCCGTCGATCCACAGCTACGAGATGAACAGGCAGGTTTCAGGCAGAACAGATCATGCACGGACCAGATAGCAATGCTCCGCATCATAGTCGAGCAGTCTATGGAGTGGAACTCCTCGTTGTACATCAACTTTGTTGACTATGAGAAAGCGTTCGATAGCGTAGATCGAGAGACCCTCTGGAAGCTCCTTCGGCACTATGGCATCCCAGCAAAGGTGGTCAACCTGATCAAGAACTCATACGACGGTATACACTGTAGAGTGATCCATGGAGGGCAGCTCACAAACAGCTTCCAGGTGCGAACTGGAGTCAGACAAGGATGTTTGTTGTCACCATTTCTCTTTCTCCTCGTCATCGATTGGATTATGAAGACATCCACTTACGAGCATAGGAATGGAATCCAGTGGACGTTGTGGACCCAGCTTGATGACCTGGACTTTGCCGACGACCTTGCACTCCTTTCGCACAGTAAACAGCAGATGCAAGAGAAGACCAACGTAGTGGCAGCCACGTCATCACAGGTTGGCCTCAACATCCACAAGGACAAGACCAAGATCCTTAGGATTAACTCCATCAGCAATGACCCAGTCACACTGAATGGAAGCCCCCTGGGAGAAGTGCAGTCCTTCACCTACCTAGGTAGCGTCATTGACCAGCAGGGTGGCACAGACGCAGACATCAAAGTAAGGATTGGTAAGGCAAGAGCAGCCTTCTTACAGCTTAAGAACATCTGGAGCTCCAGAGAGCTGTCTTTGGCAATAAAAATTCGACTGTTCAACTCCAACGTGAAATCAGTCCTACTGTATGGAGCTGAAACCTGGAGGACAACCAAAACAACCATCAGGAAGATCCAGACCTTCATTAATAGCTGCCTCAGAAGGATTCTTCAGATCCGCTGGCCAGACACCATCAGCAACATCCACCTCTTGGAGAGGACCCGTCAACTCCCAGCAGAAGAAGAAATCAGAAGGAGAAGGTGGGCCTGGATAGGACATACACTACGCAAGCAGCCAACTAACATCACCAGACAGGCACTGTGGTGGAACCCCCAAGGCAAGCGGAAAAGAGGCCGTCCAAGAAACACCTGGCGACGTGACCTTCAGGTTGATAGCAAAAAAATGGGCTATACTTGGAACCAGCTAGAGCGAATGGCCCAGGATAAAGGACTCTGGAGATCTGTGGTTGGCGGCCCATACCCCGATTGGGGTGACGGGCATGAATGAATGAATGAATGACATCTGCAGTTGGCTGCAGAAAGCTTTCCCGTAGTGGTTAACCACTGGGCTCATGGGGACTGGGTTCTACTATCACCTCTGCCAGAGAATTACTAGGCGACCTTGGGCATGTCACTTCTGGATGGTTTGGGTCCGTCAGGCCGCCGGGAAGGGACTGGAGTGGGTCGCCCGTATCAGCAGTGGCAGTGGGAGTAGTACGCACTATGCTGATGCAGTCAGAGGGCGATTCACCATCTCCAGAGACAATCTCAACAACCCTGCTGTATCTGCAAATGACCGGCCTGAGGCCGGAGGACACTGTGCGGGATTCACAGTGTGGGGAAGCCGGTCTGAGTTGAGACGAAAACCTCCCGTTGCGGTTACCGGCAAAAGTGCCAGCCGGTTTGATGCAGACAGTCCGCGCGCTGGGAGCTCACAAGTGAAAGGTCTATACGAGAAAATGAGATCAGTTATGGGAAGGGGTCTAGCACCAACAATCCCTTTTTCTTCTCATTATTATTCCTCTTCCTTGATTTCACTGAAGAGCAAAGAGTTCACAAAAAAAGAGGGAAACAGTGAGGTGGCAAAACGGGCAGACGGGAAAAGCTACAAAGGGATCTCACGAAACTGGGAGACTGGGCAAGGCAGTGTCAGCTGAAATTCGACACTGGTAAATGCACATTGGAAAACCTAATCCCAACTATACATAGAAAATGATGGGGTCTAAATTAGTTGTTACCGCTCTGGAAAGAGATCTTGGAGTCATTGTGGAGAGTTCTCTGAAAACATCCACTCAACGTGCAGCAGCATCAAAAAAGCGAACAGGATGTTGGGAATCATTAAGAAAGGGGTAGATAATAAGACAGAAATATCATGTTGCCTCGATATAAATCCATGGGACGCCCATATCTAGAACATTGTGTACAGATGTGGCTGCCCCATCTCTAAAAAGATATCTTGGAATTTGGAAAGGATCAGAAAAGGGCAACAAAATGATTAGGGTGTGGAGCATGAGTGGGAATGGGAGTGTGAATATCAATCGTCAATAATAATCTCCTGTCTGGCAGAGTCCTTGTAACCCCGACAAGGTTGGGCCCAGGATTCCTGGGGGCTCGAACCTCAACCCTGCTGTGGTCCCCTAGGACAGGGGCCTGGGTGTCCCCACTCCGGGGGGCTCTCTCTGCACTGGGCACCTCCCTGACCCACTGATCATTACATAGAATTTAAAGCAAATACAAGTTATTTAATCAGCAATTAATTTAAAAAGGAATAAGGAGAAATGGGAAAGGTTAAAGGAAACACGTCACCCCGCTCTGTGGCAGGGACCATCACAAACAGTGTCTCTGGAACGTCAGGGCAGTTCACAGTCTGTTCCTTGTAGGTCCCAGGCCTCCTTCTCAGGCCCTGGCTGTGCTGCAGGGATGCTGCAGGTGGGACACTTGCTCTGGTGGTGGCCACACACCTCTGGGCTTTGGGTGGTGGGACCCTTCTTCCCGGTAAGACCCCCTCCCAGTCTGGCCTGCAAGGACCCTTGGCGGCGGGTGTCTTTCTGCGCTGGGCCCTTTGCCCAGGGTCCCCCCTTGGCTGGCCCCAGTTGCTCACCGCACCCGGCTCCAGACTGCTCCAGCTCCAGCCCCAGCTCCACTGTTCTAGCTCCAGCTCCACTCGGCCTCAGCACTGATGCTGCTGCTCTGCCTCCAGCTCCCCTGGGCGGCTTCCCTGGCCCCTCTGGCCAGCCCGGCTCTGCTCCCCAGCTCAGCTCGGACCCTGCTCCCTCCTTAGCTCGACCCCACTCTGTCTGACCCAGGCAACTCCAGCTCACAGGGAGGACGGGACCCCCCCGGCCTCCTGACTCCCTGATTAGCCTGCCCGCCCTGTCCATCCCGCTCAGAGGCTGACTGAGGCTGACCCAGAGCATTGGCCTCTCCCCACTCTTTTAGTGCTGGGAGCTGGGCAAGCAGAACACCCCACTGAATGTCAGTAAGGGGCCCGTCGCGGTGTCAGACTCACAGGACAGCCCTCGCCAGTGTACAGGAGACAAGCGCATTGCGGGACTGCTCCAGTGCCCGTCAGAGTCAATAGGGTTCATCCCTGCCCTCATTGGGGTTTGCCTCACACCCAGTGGATGGAACAAATTCCTCATGGGGTCAAACCCTCCGCTAGTGTAAAGTCACTGCAACTGCTTTCAGTGTCTGCGAGTTACTCCTGACTGACACCAGGGCGGCTCTGGGCCTTTCAGCAAACCGGGACCTTTATTGCAATAATGCAGCGGAAGGTGATTACTTCATTATAACCGATGTGGGGTCCCTCGCCGTGGCGTCTCCCCCCTTCACAAGCGGTTATTGCCTCTATCCCCACAACCCCACCACGGTGAGGCCGGGGAACTATCACAGCCCCTGGTTCAAAGAGGCGGGACTGAGGCAGAGAGATGGAGGCTGGGGTATGGAAAGGAGCCATCCCGAGTCCGGGCGGGGCTGTGGGGCAGAGCTCACCCAGCGTCTGAATAAACCCCACGCCGCTGAGCCTGGGAACGTGGCACCGCTGGGACTTTCCAAAGCGGCTCGTGGATTGTTTCCACCCACCCGCCACTGGGAAATCCCTGCCCGGGCTCTGCGCTGGTGTCAATGGGTGGAGCTGAGACGTCCCAACCCACAATAAAGTTCCAGGATGTCATGGAGTCCCCACCCGCCCCTCAGCCCTCGATGACATCACTCAGCCCAGGGTTGGCACTCAGGGCATTGGGGGCAGTCGCGTGACTAACGGGGCTGGGTCTGGGTGCAGACTCACCCTTGTGGCGCCTTCTGCTGGTCTCTCAGGGAATTAGCTCAATTTCCAACCTGGAGCGCCCTCTGCAGGCTGGTGATCCACTATTGCTTGGACCCCATGTCCCTCTGTGGACTCCGTTGGCCTGTTAGCTGGGGTGCTGCCCCCTGGCTGTAACCCCTTTCTCTCAGGGTCTCCCCTCCCCAGGAAACCCCCACCCACTATCCCCACCTCAGCTCAGTATAGGGCCATTGCCAGTCATTGTCTAGCCCCCACGCCCTGGGTATCAGCCTACTCAGCACTGGCAAGGAGGGTTTGGATCTGCTGCCTTGGCCTGCCCCTGGGCTGCCCTCTGCAACCCCCAGTGCCCGTTGGCCTTATGCTAGGCCGCAGCCTGGGGCTTTGCAGGCTGGAGCTCCCCAGCTCCTCTGCCTTTCCCCAGCCCCGCTCCCGTCAGGTACCCTGTGTCCAGTTCCCTGCAGCCAGGCCCTGCTCCCTGTACAGGCAGAGGGAGACTGTTTGGGCTCCTGGCTCTCAGCCTTTTTATCCAGGCCAGCTGGGGCCTGATCGATGCCTGGCCCAGCTGCGGCTGCTTCCCCAATCAGCCCAACTTTTAGAGCCGCAGCCCCCTCCAGGGCTGCTTTTTAACCCCCTCGGGGCAGGAGCGGGGAACCACCGCACCACAGGCTGGATTGATGTTTTGTGGGCCTGGCGCCAAACATATTTATGGGCCCCCATGGAGGCAATGGAGCCTGGCGTGGGGGGTCGGTCCCCAGAGCGAGGGGCCAGCCAGAGGCAATGGGGCCTGGCATGGCAGGAGCACTGTTTACCAACGGGCATGAGCCAGATGCACAGTGCCCCGCCTGGCCCTGTGCTGCCAGGTTCCCCTTCCCCTCGGGGCAGGCCCCCTAGGGATGGGGGTTCCACGACCACCAGTCCCAAGAGGAGGAGGAGGAGGAGGGTGGTGGTGGTCGGGGACTCTCTCCTCAGGGGGACTGAGTCATCTATCTGCCGCCCTGACCGGGAAAACCGAGAGGTGTGCTGCTTGCCAGGGGCTAGGATTCACGATGTGACGGAGAGACTGCCGAGACTCATCAAGCCCTCGGATCGCTACCCCTTCCTGCTTCTCCACGTGGGCACCAATGATACTGCCAAGAATGACCTTGAGCGGATCACTGCAGACTACGTGGCTCTGGGAAGAAGGATAAAGGAGTTTGAGGAGCAAGTGGTGTTCTCGTCTATCCTCCCTGTGGCAGGAAAAGGCCAGGGTAGAGACCGTTGAATCGTGGAAATCAACGAATGGCTACGCAGATGGTGTCGGAGAGAAGGGTTTGGATTCTTTGACCATGGGATGGTCTTCCAAGAAGAAGGATTGCTAGGCAGAGACGGGCTCCACCTCACGAAGAGAGGGAAGAGCATCTTTGCAAGCAGGCTGGCTAACCTAGTGAGGAGGGCTTTAAACTAGGTTCACCGGGGGAAGGAGACCAAAGCCCCGAGGTAAGTGGGGAAGTGGGATATCGGGAGAAAGCACAAGTAGGTGAGTGCAAGAGGGGAGGGCTCCTGCCCCATACTGGGACACCAGGACGATCAGTCCTGGCACAGTCAAGGAATTATGATGTAATTGGAATAACAGAGACTTGGTGGGATAACTCACATGACTGGAGTATTGTCATGGATGGATATAAACTGTTCAGGAAGGATAGGCAGGGCAGAAAAGGTGGGGGAGTTGCATTGTATGTAAGAGAGCAGTATGACTGCTCAGAGCTCCAGTATGAAACTGCAGAAAAACCTGAGAGTCTCTGGATTAAATTTAGAAGTATGAACAACAAGGGTAATGTCGTGGTGGGAGTCTGCTACAGACCACCGGACCAGGGGGATGAGGTGGACGAGGCTTTCTTCCAGCAACTAACAGAAGTTGCTAGATCACAGGCCCTGGTTCTAATGGGTGACTTTAATCACCCCGATATCTGCTGGGAGAGCAATACAGCAGTGCACAGACAATCCAGGAAGTTTCTGGAAAGTGTAGGGGACAATTTCCTGGTGCAAGTGCTGGAGGAACCAACTAGGGGAAAAGCTCTTCTTGACCTGCTGCTCACAAACAGGGAAGAAATAGTAGAGGAAGCAATAGTGGATGGGAACCTGGGAGGCAGTGACCATGAGATGGTCGAGTTCAGGATCCTGACACAAGGAAGAAAGGAGAGCAGTAGAACAGAGACCCTGGACTTCAGAAAAGCAGACTTGGACTCCCTCAGGGAACTGATGGGCAAGGTCCCCTGGGAGAATAACATGACGGGGAAAGGAGTCGAGGACAGCTGGCTGTATTTTAAAGAATCCTTATTGTTATGAGAAAGTAACAGATTTTTTAGACAAGAGAAATGCGGTGGATCTAATATATCTTGATTTCAGTAAGGCGTTTGATACGGTACCACATGAGGAATTACTGGTTAAATTGAAAAAGATGGGATCGAAATGAAAATCCAGAAGTGGATAAGGAGCTGGTTAAAGGGGAGACTGCAGAGGGTCGTATTGAAGGGTGATCTGTCGGGTTGGAGGGGGGTTACCAGTGGAGTTCCTCAAGGTTCGGTTTTGGGTCCGATTTTATTCAATCTATTTATCGCTGACCTCGGAACCAAAAGTAGGAGTGGGCTGATAAAGTTTGCGGATGACACCAAGTTGGGAGGTATTGCCAATTCGGAAAAGGAACGGGATATCCTCCAGGGAGATTTGGATGACTTTGTAAACTGGAGTATTAGTAACAGGATGAAATTCAATACTGAGAAGTGTAAGGTTATGCATTTAGGGATGACTAACAAGAATTTTAGTTATAAGCTGGGGACGCACCAGTTGGAAGTAACGGAGGAGGAGAAGGACCTAGGAGTCCTGGTTGATCGTAGGATGACTATGAGTAGGCAATGTGATGTGGCTGTTAAAAAAGCTAATGCGGTCTTGGGATGCATTAGGCGAGGTATTTCTAGTAGAGATAAGGAGGTGCTAGTCCCATTATATAAGGCGTTGGTGAGACCTCATTTGGAGTATTGTGTGCAGTTTTGGTCTCCCATGTTTAAGAAGGATGAATTCAAACTGGAACGGGTACAAAGAAGGGCCACTAGAATGATCCGAGGAATGGAAAGCCTGTCGTATGAAAGGAGACTTGAGGAGCTCGGTTTGTTTTCCTTAACCAAAAGAAGGATAAGAGGAGATATGATTGCACTCTTTAAATATATCAGAGGGATAAATACCAGGGAAGAAGAGGAATTATTTCAGCTCAGGGCTAATGTGGACACGAGGACAAACGGATATAAATTGTCAGTCAGGAAATTTAGGCTTGAAATTAGACAAAGGTTTCTAACCATCAGAGGAGTGCAATTCTGGAACAGCCTACCAAGTGAAACAGTGGGGGCGAAGGACCTCCATGACTTTAAGATTAAGCTGGATAAGTTTATGGAGGGGATGGGATGATAGGATAACGAGTTTAGTCAATAGGTCAATAACGTGCCACACTGGTAATTAGTACAAAGGGTCAATGTTGGGATATTGTTAGCCTTTTTCCAGAGGGTCTGGCTGGAGAGTCTTGCCCGCATGCTCGGGGTTCAGCTGATCGCCATATTTGGGGTCAGGAAGGAATTTTCCTCCAGGGTAGATTGGCAGTGGCCCTGGAGGTTTTTCGCCTTCCTCCGAAGCATGGGGCAGGGGTCGCTTGCTGGTGGATTATCTGCTACTTGAAGTCTTTAAATCATGATTTGGAGCATTCAACAGCAGAGTCAAGGGAGAGAATTATTTCAGGAGTGGGTGGATCGGCTTATGTGGCCTGCATCTTGCAGGAGGTCAGACTAGATGATCATAATGGTCCCTTCTGATCTTGAATTCTATGATTCTATGATTCTATGATTCTATTGAGGTTGCAGGAACAAACCATCCCGATGTGTAGGAAGAAAAGTAAATATGGCAGGCGACCAGCTTGGCTTAACAGTGAAATCCTTGCTCGTCTTAAACACAAAAAAAACAGCTTACAAGAAGTGGAAGATTGGACAAATAACCAGAGAGGAGTATAAAAGTATTGCTCAGGCATGCAGGAGTGAAATTAGGAAGGCCAAATCACACTTGGAGTTGCAGCTAGCCGGAGATGTTAGGAGTAACAAGAAGGGTTTCTTCAGGTATGTTAGCAACAAGAAGAAAGTCAAGGAAAGTGTGGGTCCCTTGCTGAATGAGGGAGGGAACCTAGTGACAGAGGATGTGGAGAAAGCTAGTGTACTCAATGCTTTTTTTGCCTCTGTCTTCACAGACAAGGTCAGCTCCCAGCAGGGGCGGCTCTAGTAATTTTGTCGCCCCAAGGAGGGCGGCGCGCTGCGGGGGGCGCTCTGCCGGTCGCCAGTCCCGTGGCTCCGGTGGACCTCCCGCAGGCATGCCTGCGGATGCTCCACCGAAGTCGCGGGACCAGCGGCCCCTCTGCAGGCACATCTGCGGGAGGTCCACCGGTGCCGCCTGCCGCCCTCCCGCGGGACGCCGCCCCAAGCGTGTGCTTGGCGCGCTGGGGTCTGGAGCCGGCCCTGGCTCCCAGACAGCTGCACTCTGCAGCACGGTATGGGGAGGAGGTGACCAGCTCTCTGTGGAGAAAGAAGTAGTTCGGGACTATTTAGAAAAGCTGGACGAGCACAAGTCCATGGGGCCGGATGCGCTGCATCCGAGGGTGCTAAAGGAGTTGGCCGATGAGATTGCAGAGCCATTGGCCATTATCTTTGAAAAATCATGGCGATCGGGGGAGGTCCCAGATGACTGGAAAAAAGACCCCTGACTTTCAGGAGAGAGGACCCCCCACACCGCTCCCTGCAGCACAGCTCCCCGAGCAGCACATAGGGACCCAACACTGACGCCGGGAGTCTGTCTCTGTCCCAGCCCTGCCATGGCGCGTGAATACTTCACCCACAAGGGAGTGCTGTTCCAATGCCTGGATTATTCCCCTGAGAAGTTGAGCTATGTGGAGAACGAATTCCAGGTGCGGGACGACGACGTCTTCAACATCACCTACCCCAAGTCAAGTAGGGGAGAGTGTGTGTGTGTGTGTGTGTGTGTGTGTGTGTAGGGACATTAGATGGAAACACCAAACCCGTCACATGACCTGATTTCCTAGACGCCAGACTCTGGGTACCCCACCTCCGGCCCAGAGTGAGACAAAGCAGGCTGCTCCCTGGGGCCCAACTCGCCCACCTGGTGCTGGGCTGGCTCTCTGCAGACACACTCTGATCACAGGCTTTCTCCAGAGCCACCGGCAGGGCCGGGAGACCCCTGGCACAGCAAAGTGAGAGCTTCTGATTTTAGTGCTGTCAATGCACCTCAGCTGATGGGGGCTGGAAGCCAGGACTCCTGGGTTCTCTCTCTGGCTCTGGGAGCAGAGGGGGACCTAGCAGGTTGAGGGGTTGTTTCAGGCCCATTAACCCTTTCATCCCCAGGCACTAACTGGATGCTGGAGATTCTGAGTCTGATCCGTTGTGGCGGGGACCCCGGCTGGGTGCGCAGCGTGCTGAACTGGGAGCGGGCGCCCTGGGTGGAGAGCAAGGTGGGGCTGGAGGCTGCCCTGAAATACCCCCGCCCCGGCTGCTCTGCTCCCACCTCCCCGTCCAGCTCTTCCCCAAGTCCCTGCAGCGCTCCAAGGCCAAGGTGAGAGGCGGGAGAGCAGGGGCTGCGGGTCGTGATTGAGGGGCACCGACAGGGCTGTGTGTCGGGAAGGGGGTGAATCCAGGGCTGCTGCTGGGTGTGAGTTACAGCAATGTGGGCGTGCGAAGGAGCAGGCAGCGGGGTGCGGCGAATCCTTCTCCCTCCAGAGAGGGTGATGGCCCGGAGTGGGTGGCTAATTGCTGGGTTCACTTGGCATCCCCCTCCCCTGATTGGTAGTGACCCCCCCCACTCCCGCCAGATCATCTACACCCTGCGCTGCCCCAAGGACGTCCTGGTCTCGCTGTACCACTTCTCCAAGCTGCTGCACGTCTTCAGGGACCCTGGCTCACTGGACTCCTTCCTCGAGGACTTCCTGAGCGGGAACGGTGAGCAGCACCCCGGGGTCCTTGGGGGCCCTGCTGCAGCTAGGGATACGCAGGCAGCCTCCTCCCACCCAATGCCTGGGCTCCCAGCCACTCACTGATGGGATCCAGTTTGTGCATCCCCAGCCAGCTCTGAGCTGCCCTTTGCCCAGGGCCCAGCACAGCTTAATAGGCTGCTGCACGGCCCTCCGGCTGCGCACCATGGAGGGAACTTAGGTGGAGGTAGTGCTTAAGTTGTGCCAGGGCCCTGGCACCTCCTGGCCTGGCAGTTCAGAGCCCCGGCACCTCCAGGCCTGGCAGTTCAGAGCCCCGGCACCGGTGGGCCTGGCAGTTCAGGGCCCCGGCACCTCCGGGCTGGCTGCATCAGTTACGAATGTAAAAAAATTGTTTGATCCCCGGCACCACTTTAATTATAAATTAAACAGTGAGTGGAGGGGCCGGGTGGTGCCAGCTCTGGGGTCACCGTGCCGCTCTCCCCTGCACAGTGGCCTACGGCTCCTGGTTCGACCACGTCACCGGCTGGATGGGGCTGAAGGGCAACGAGAACTTCTTCTCCATCACCTACGAGGAGCTGCAGCAGGTAGAGAGCCCCCCCCTTGGGCCACACCCACATAACTCCACCCCTGGGGTCACGCCCACACATAACCCCACCCCCTGGTGACACCCACACAGAGCCCCTCCAGCCACCCCACATGTAGCCCCCCTGAGCCAGCCCCACACGTAACCCCGCCCCCGAGCCACCCCACACGTAGCCCCGCCCCAGGCCCCCAGCCAGGTGGTGTTCTAGGGTGTTGCCAGCCCCAGCTCCCCAGGCCTCGGCGTCCATGCCCCGGGTGTTGGCTCCTCCTGGCATTTGCATTCCTCTGCCCCTGGCCTGGAACAGGGTCTGACCTCAGGTGGCCAACGTGGCTCATGGCCAAGGCCCTCTGCCCTTGAAGACGTCTCTGCCTCAGCGCCCAGCGGGGAGCAGGACCCTGCTGGGGGAGGGAACCGAGGCACACGTGGGCCATAAAATTGTCACCCTAGAATCACCCTCTTCATGGCAGCGGGTGTCTCCCCCAGGACCCGTGGGGCAGCGTGCAGAGAATCTGCCACTTCCTGGGGAAGGAGCTGAGTGAGGAGCAAGTGGCCGCGGTGGTGGAGAACGCCTCCTTCCAGAGCATGAAGGGGAACAAAATGTCCAACTTCTCCCAGCTGAGGGACGAGTACATGGACCACCAGGATGGGGAGCTCCTGAGGAAAGCTGAGTCCAGGCCTGGGCTAGCAGGGGGCTGCGAGCTGGGACTGAGGGGCACCAGCAGAGCTGCGGGGGCAGGGCTGGGGGGCAGGGGCTGTGGGTAGGGAGTGAAGGGCACCCTAGACTATGTTCCCTGCGGTTTGCAGGGATCTGCGGTGACTGGAGGAACCATCTCTCGGAGGCACAGAGCCAGCGATTAGACACCATTTACCGGGAGCGGATGCAGGGTCTGGGCATGACCTTCCCCTGGGACTGACGGCCTCGCGCCCGCCACATCTGTACCCGCAATACACCGGCCCTGTGCCTCCTGGATCAAGCTGTCTTCACTTCCTGTCCTAAATGGCTGGGTCTCTTTCCCTTTGCTGGGTTAAAATCATCTGTACAAACTCCGTTACAGATTTACCCTGGAGAGCTCCCAGCCCTCGCTACCTTTCCAAGCAAATCACCCAGCTCAAATCTTCCAGGCCAGATTTCCAAACCAGCTCCCAACAGATTCTCGTTCCCATCCTGCTTTTCAGATCCCTTTGGAAACAAAGATGATCTAACAACTTATATGGCTGCAAACCCCCCAGCATAACAAGAACCAGTGGCTGGACGTTAAAGCCAGACAAATTCCAGCTGGAAATAAGGCACTGAGGGTGATTAACCATTGAGACAAACTGCCTGGGGAAGTGTTGGTTGCTCCTCTCCCTGGCTTCCAATCAAGCCAGGATGCCTTTTGAGATGTTATTGGAGTCGGTGCAGGGGGACCAGGGTGAACTCACTGGTCTGGGTTACAAGGAGGTCAGACTAAATGATGGAATGGTCCCTTCTGCGGTTGGACGGTCTGAAGCTGAATTTTGAACATGCAGATGATTTACAATTTTTGTGGCTGCATCATCAAAACATTTCCTGAATTTATCCTGGCTCCTGTGAGGTGGGGCAATACTAGCCCACTTTTCTAGGTGGGGAAATTGAGGCCAAAAGAGATGCTGTGTTTTGCCAGGCTCACACAGGGAGTCGTAGAGCCAGGAATTGATCCCCACTTTGCCACCAGGCCAGCTGTCTCCAGTGACCCCTTGTGGTCGCTCTCAGCTGAGAGGCCAATGAGACTGATGATCTGTCTCATCCCAGATGAGGTATGAGGCAAGAGGAAGATTGCCTTGTGCCTGGGTCTGAGTCCCAGCTCTGCTAGAAACGTTGGCAAGTCACCTCATTTGTGCCTTAGTTTCCCCCTCTCTAAAATGAGAATAATTTTGCCTTTGTCTAGACAGATTGTAAGCTCTTTGGAGAGGGTCTCTCACTGTGTGTCTGGGCAGCGCCTGGCACAACGAGGCTCTGATCTCAGCTGGGGCAGGGCCTGTCTCTGGGCAGCGCCTGGCACAACGGGGCCCTGATCTCAGCTGGGGTTTCCAGCAATATATAAACAGTAACAGTTTTGCCCTATGCTGGCCCTGTGTTAAAGATTCTGTCCTGGGCTCTTAAGCCCAGTACTTCTGATCAACTAGTACGGTTCCCTGTTTGCAATATGCGATATTAATACTTTCCAACAGCCGCTACGTTTGCTCATTTAAAAGAAAACAGAAGAAATCAGATATCTCTGTGGAGCAATTGTTTCCTGTTCGCCCAGGGTGATGAACGTGGCTATTTATACCTGACGAGCTGCGGGTCGGTGGTCACTGTGCTAAATGTGCTTTTCAACAACTCTGCCGGGTCTGGGGCAGGCGGTTAAGGCGCTGGGGATTTGGGCCTCAGCCCTTCAGGTCAAAGTTTCACGGCCCTTTGAAGTGAGGGATCAGTGGCACAGCTCCCCCTGCAGAGGGCGCTGTGGGGGTCAGCATGCATTGGGGTGTCTCCCCATCCACCTACCCAGGCAGAAGAGTGGGCCATGCATCCGCTCAGAGCCATGGGCCCATCTGCCCTGGTATCCTCCCTGCCAGCCTGGATCGGACCAACGGCTCAGCTTATGCGCCATGCTCCTGTGCTGGGGAGCACTGGGGGCACCCACTGACTCAAAAAGCCCAAACGGTGCCGCTCCGTCCCAGCCTTGCCATTGTAACCACTAGCGCTCCCTCTGCTGCGGAACAGAACCCAGGTGTCCTGATTCCCAGCCCCCAAGGTTATCCGCTAGATACTAGCCTCATGTGGGGCTAGAAAACCAGGAATCCTGATGCCGAGGCCCCCACTGCTTGAACCACTAGAGCCTCCTACCCACATGAGCCCTATTGCATAGATGCTGCATAACCACCCAAAAGGCAGCCCCTGCCCTCGAAAGCTTCCAGGCCAGGACCACCGCTGGGAGCACATGGGCGTGGTGAGCAGGGTCTCAGCTGCCCACGCATTGGCAAGGTTTCTGAAGGCATCATGGCAAAGGACAGTTGTTTGATGGTGGGGGTGGGTGCTGGTGTGGAGCCTCCCCTCCTCGTGGAGCTGTCAAGCCATCTGCTCTCCTCCAGCCTCAGCAGTAGAGGTTCGTTAATCTGTCTAAATCCCTCTGGATTATTTGCTGGTTTGTGGCATTAGCGAGGGATGGAATTGCCTCCTGCCGGGGCTTGCCTGACTGGCCCCTGAGCATCAGCCTTGGAGGGACGGCAGAAGCCAAAGGACACGCCGAGGCGCCGAGAACCCAGGAATCTTGGGGCTCAGTAACATCGAGTTGCTGCGCTAACCCCCTCGACTCTGCTCCCCTCCCACAGCTGGGAAGAGAACCCAGGCGTCCTGACTCCCAACCCTCAGCCACTGGATCCTACTCCCCTCCCACAGCTGGGAAGAGAACCCAGGCGTCCTGACTCCCAACCCTCAGCCACTGGATCCTACTCCCCTCCCACAGCTGGGAAGAGAACCCAGGCGTCCTGACTCCCAACCCTCAGCCACTGGATCCTACTCCCCTCCCACAGCTGGGAAGAGAACCCAGGCGTCCTGACTCCCAACCCTCAGCCACTGGATCCTACTCCCCTCCCACAGCTGGGAAGAGAACCCAGGCGTCCTGACTCCTAACCCTCAGCCACTGGATCCTACTCCCCTCCCACAGCTGGGAAGAGAACCCAGGTGTCCTGACTCCCAACCCTCAGTCACTGGATCCCACTCCCCGGCCCCTCCCACAGCTGGGAAGAGAACCCAGGCGTCCTGACTCCCAACCCTCAGCCACTGGATCCTACTCCCCTCCCACAGCTGGGAAGAGAACCCAGGCGTCCTGACTCCCAACCCTCGGCCACTGGATCCCACTCCCCGGCCCCTCCCACAGCTGGGAAGAGAACCCAGGCGTCCTGACTCCCAACCCTCAGCCACTGGATCCTACTCCCCTCTCAGAGCTGGGAAGAGAACCCAGGCGTCCTGACTCCTAACCCTCAGCCACTGGATCCTACTCCCCTCCCACAGCTGGGAAGAGAACCCAGGCGTCCTGACTCCTAACCCTCAGCCACTGGATCCTACTCCCCTCCCACAGCTGGGAAGAGAACCCAGGCGTCCTGACTCCCAACCCTCTGCCACTGGATCCTACTCCCCTCCCACAGCTGGGAAGAGAACCCAGGCGTCCTGACTCCCAACCCTCAGCCACTGGATCCTACTCCCCTCCCACAGCTGGGAAGAGAACCCAGGCATCCTGACTCCCAACCCTCAGCCACTGGATCCTACTCCCCTCTCAGAGCTGGGAAGAGAACCCAGGCGTCCTGACCTGCAGCCTCTCGTGCTCTAATCCCTGGTCCCCAGTCTCCTCCCATAGTGGGGCCTGGCTTCCGAGCCTCGTCTCGCTATTGCAGTTGAAAGAAAGAAGAGACTCCGTTTGTTTTAGAAACAATCTCGCTTTTTCTATCTTTTGCCAGTAGGTGGCGAGGCAGCTGAGTGTAAAAAATAAAAGCGGCCCAGTGAGGGTTGCCCTGGGGCCAGCACAGGGGGGGGGCTTCCAGAGAGAGCTGTTCTGGGGAGACTGGGGCAGGGCCCGGGGGAGATCCATGTTCCAGTCAGTCCCCTAGCGAGCAAGGCTGGGCCTGTGGTTAAACTAGGACTCGGAAGAGCTGAGTTCAAGTCATGCCTGTGCCACAGAACCGCTGTGTTGCCCTCAGCAAGCCCCTGCATCACTCTGTGCCTCAGTTTCCCATCTTTAACACGGGACCCAGACTGACCCTGGTTGTGCAGCACCCAGCACAGTGGGGCCCCCTAGCGCAGGGATTGTCTCTTGCTGTGTCCGGGCAGCGCCTGCCCCCCGCCCCAGACTCTGTTGCTATTTTAATACAAAAATAATCCTTGGAATTATTCTCTTTGCTTAAAGAGAAGGAACAAAATGATTCAAAATAGGAAAAATGCAACAGAAATTGTCGAAGAGAGAATTAAAAAAAAACAACAGATCAAAAGATTTAATGGGGACATACTTGACCGAGTACCACGTGGGGCCTTAAAAAGCCACCCAGTTCTCTGTTCTATGTTCCCATGGAAAATCTCAGGGCATTTTGGTAAGCACCGGGGTAAACTTTGCTCTGCAGCTGTGACATGGTATCCGTGTCCCACCCCAGAGACAACTGCATTCCGCCCCAGTACTGGTGACCGAGCCCTGTGTGCCAGTGATGTGCAGCTGTTCAACACCTGGTGTCCTCCCCCCCCCCCCCGAGCAGTGGCTGTATTTCTGCATTGGCTGAATCAGCCCTGTGCAGCTGCTAAGCGGCTGTTCCTGGCCAGAGGTGGCTGCATGCGTCTGGCACAAGGCAATAGCTGTGAAGAAACCAAATTGGCAGCTGAGCTTTCTGTCCGTGTGCGCGGATCACTGGACTCTGAATGCTGAGTGTGCGAGTGAACACACACGCACGAAGCCGAGCTGACGTGTTCCACCCAGCAGAAGGCATCGGCGGACACCCGCGGGTCCCAAACATTAACAACCTGTGAACCCCTTTCACTAAAACGTCAAGTCTCGCGAATCCCCTCCTAAACATTTGTTTTTATGACATGCTTATTACACACTATTATTATTTATCATAAAAAACAAATGTCATATTTCCAAGATCACGGCTTTTATAATTTCTACTCGGGGAAAGGAGAAAATCCCTGGAAATATTCATTTTTAGGAGGGGGGGATGGGGTCGGGGGGGGGTGCGCGACCCAGAGGGGCTGGGCTCAGAGCTGGGGGTCAGGGCGGTGGGGGATGAGGTCGTGGGGTGCCCGGCGCTGAGAAGCTGGGGGGTGGGGGAAGGTGATGGCGGGGGGGGGGAGCCTCTGACATTCTCCTGGGGGCCCCTGCAGGACCCGGGGCAAATTGCCCCACTTGCCCCCCCCCGGCGGCCCTGGTTGCTTTCACTTAATAGGATAAAGATTGCTTTCAGACCAACACAGTTCTGTTATTAAAAGACAACAGCTGGAGGAGAGAGTCAAAAGAAAGAAATCATCAGCAGGGAGGGGGACGGGGGAAGGGAAGGTCTCAAGAGGAGGAGGGGTCCCGGGACGGCTACAGATTTGTGTATGTCCCGGGATCGCACCCAGCCTTCTCCTTTGGAGAACGATGCAGCGGGTGCAAACCGCAGCTGGCTGGGTGTTGAGTGCGCTGGGTAGTGGCAGTCACAGGCGCCGACGCCGTGGGTGCTCCCGGGCTGGAGCACCCATGGGGAAAAATTAGTGGGTGCTCTGCACCCACCGGCAGCCAAGCTCCCCGCCCTGCCTCACCTCCGCCTCTGCCTCCTCCCCTGCGAGCGCTGTGTCCCCGCTCCGCCGCCTGCCTCCCAGCGCGTGCTGTCGCCAAACAGCTGTAGCGAGCTCCGGGAGGGGGCGGGGGGAAGAGGCAGGGTCGGGGCAGGGATTTGGGGAGACGTCCAATAGGGGCAGGGAGGGGGCAGAGTTGGGGCAGGGATTTGGGGAAGGGGTTGGAATGGGGGTGGAGTCGGGGTGGGGCCGGGGGGTTCGAGCACCCACCGGCGCTGGAAGACGTTGGCGCCTGGGGTGAGAGTCCCCAGTGCTGGACCGTGAGTGGGGAGGAGTGGGATGCCGCGGGTAGAGACTGGAGCCAGGAGGTCGATAACAGTGTATTGGCCGGGGGGTGAGAGGGGCGCATGGGAAAGAGATTTGCGACAGCGGCTGCAGGGGAGGGTGGGCGCGGAGCTGCTCGGTTGGAAGAGCGAGGATCCCCTGCAGCGTGTCCGCTTGGCGCCCCATCACCGTTACGAGCCGCTCCCTGGCTTCTTCCTGGCGTGCTGCGTTCTCCTCTCAGTCCCTCTTCTCCAGTGGGTCTCAAACGTTCACAGTGGTGACCCCGTTCACACAGCAATCCCCTGAGTGTGACCCCCCTTAGCAATGAAAACACCTTTAAATATATTGAACACCATTATAAAATGCTGGAGGCAAAGCGAGGTTTGAGGTGGAGGCTGACAGCTCACGACCCCCCACATAACCTCACCACCCCCTGAGGGGTTCCCAACCCCAGTTTGAGATCCCTTGTTCTTGTGGTCCCACCACTCCTTCATCTCAGTGGCGGAGGGCATCATAACCTCACAGCGAAAGTCCTTGGCTGCTTTAGCATCATAGATTTTTAGAGTTGGAGGGGACCTCAGGAGATCATCTAGTCCAATCCCCTGCTCAAAGCCAGACCAATCCCCAGATGCCCCCCCCCCAAGGATTGAACTCACAACCCTGGGTTTAGCAGGCCAATGCTCAAACCACTGAGCTATCCCTCCCTGCTTTCTAATTCAATGCAGCCGTTCTGCTGCCAATAAGGAATCTGGCCTCCCCAGGTCATCTCTGTGAGGCTTAAACACAACATTTCACAGAAGCAGCGTTGTTTGCAATGCAGACAACACTGATTCAGTGCTTTAAAACACAGCCAGGACGCACACGCCTGTCACTGCCTGCCTGACCCCCGGCACACGAGCCACAAGACCCCAAAATGGTGAATAGCCACAGGGGCAGGGACGGGGATATCACTCTTCCTGGACCCTGCTGTACACTGGGCACGGGGCTCTTGGGAGAGCCAGCACCGTAGGGGGGCTGAGAGTCATTCCTGTCCCCACACTTTCCACAGGCTGTTCGTTATGGAAGAGATCTCGCTGCTGAGGGTGAGCAGGGAATCAAGGGAGGGTTTTCTCTCAGCCTGCGGCTCCCCCCCCGGCCCCTATGCGGCTCACCTGTGTGCAGCAGTGGTCCCCCAAGGGTGATGGCACGGTCAGGTTTACAATGGCACCAGTGGCTCCATGGAGCCGGGCCCATGCTCAGAAGTGGCCCCAGCCTGCTCCACTTGCCCTGCGCCCCAAGACCCCGCTGGCTCCCCCCACCCACCACTTCCTCCTCAGGCCGAGGGCTCCTCTCCACCCCCTGGCCCCACCCCCTGCTCCTCTCTGCCCCTGGCTGGACCCCAGAGCCCCTCCAGCTCCGGGTATGGTCTGTCCCCCCGGAGCTGAGCTGCCTGGGACTGGTGCAGAAGCCTGGCCAGTCTCAGCCAGGTGTGTGTGGGGGGGTGACAGTGGGGGGGCTTGGCTGGGCCCCTCCAGGGAAGAGGGGCCTGAGGGAGCCCGGGCGGAGCAGGCCCTGGCCTGGCTGATCGCGACACTCCCGAGGGGCCGGAGCGATTCCCCGCCCCGGGACTAGCCCTGGCTGCGCTGCCGGCTCAGCCCGTCAGACAGTCACCTCCCAGCAGGGCCGGTGAGTGTGGCCAGGAGGCCGGGGTGGGGAGTGGATCTGTGGGGGTGCTGGGCTGTGAGGTGACGGGGAAGATCTGTGTGTGTTGGGCACTAGGGAATGGAGCTCCTGGGCGGGGTGCTGGGCAGTTGCAGTGGGCAGGGCCGTCCTTAGGGCACTGGAAAATTTGGGCCACCACCGGGACAGCAGGTCAGGGCGGGTTGTCGCCCGCACACCCAGCGCGCGCTGCAATCTCCTTAGGCAGGAGCCGTATTCCCAGAGCCGAATGCCCCGGCGGGCACATTGTGCATGAGGGAGAGGGTACACGGGGCTCTGTGGTGACTCTCAGCCGCCGTGAGACGGGCCGGGCGGCTCGGTGTCCTTTGGTGCCTCGTCCCTCCCGCCCGGGCTGCGAGCCCCGGCTGGTGCAGCGTCTGCTGCGTACGAAGCTCAGTGTGTGTCAGCGTTGGGTCCGCGGGAGGGGGTGGTGGCTGTGCCCCAACTCAGACATAGGGGCCCCAGTTTAATAATACTGTGTAGGGCCCCACAAAGCCTAAGGACGGCCCTGGTGGTGGGGCTGTGGGCAGGGGGTGCTGGGCGAGGGGGGTGTTGTGCAGGGTGCTGTGCATTTGTAGGGTGGGTGAGGGGAGGTGTTGGGCATAGCAGGTCCAGGGGGGCTCTGGCCATAGGGAATCGGGGGAGGGGGGTGTTCCGGTGTTGGCCGGGGGAGGGGTTTGTGGCTCAGCATGGGCCTGCCCCCGAGGGGAAGGGGCACCATGGCAGCACAGGGCCAGTCAGGGCATTGTGTGTCTGGCAACTGCTGGTTTGTAAACAGTGCCCCTGCCATGCCAGGCCCCATTGCCTCTGGCTGGCCCCTCGCTCTGGGGACCGACCCCGCACGCCAGGCTCCATTGCCTCCATGGGGGCCCACAAAGATGTTTGGCGCCGGGCCAACAAAACGTTCATCCAGCCCCGTTAGTCACGCAACTGCCCCCAATGCCTTGAGTACCAGCCCTGGGCTGAGTGAAGACTTTTATCTCCATGGGGACTCCATGACATCGTGGAACTTTATTGTGGGTTGGGACGTCTCAGCTCCACCCACTGACACCAGCGCAGAGCCCGGGCAGGGATTTCCCAATGGCGGGTGGGTGGAAACAATCCACGAGCCGCGTTGGAAAGTCCCAGCGGTGCCACGTTCCCAGGCTCAGCGGCGTGGGGTTTATTCGGGCGCTGGGTGAGCTCTGCCCCACAGCCCCGCCCGGACTCGGAATGGCTCCTTTCCATACCCCAGCGTCCACCTCTCTGCCTCAGTCCCGCCTCTTTGAACCAGGGGCTGTGATAGTTCCCCGGCCTCACCGTGGTGGGGTTGTGGGGATAGAGGCAATAACCGCTTGTGAAGGGGGGCGACGCCACGGCGAGGGGCCCCACATCGGTTATAATGAACTAATCACCTTCCGCTGCGTTATTGCAATAAAGGTCCCGGTTTGCTGAAAGGCCCAGAGCCCCCCTGGTGTCAATCAGGAGTAACTCACGGACACTGAAAGCAGTTGCAGTGACTTTACACTAGCGGAGGGTTTGGCGCCATGAGGAATTTGCTCCATCCATTGGGTGTGAGGCAAACCCCAATGAGGGCAGGGGGATAAACCCTATTGACTCTGACGGGCGCTGGAGCAGTCCCGCAATGGGCTTGTCTCCTGTACACTGGTGGGGGCTGTCCTGTGAGTCTGACACTGAGACGGGTCCCGGGAGAGCCAACGTGCCGGGTCTCGGCGGGGAGAGTGACGCAAAACCGGACTCACTCCGGATTGGGGTTCCCCCATAAAGGGAGGGACTTGCACACCGCAGGCTCAGGGGGGCTCTGGGAAGGAAAGGGAGACATTGACGGTAGAAAGAATGAGGAGTCCTTGTGGCACCTTAGAGACTAACACATTCAATGGGGCATAAGCTATCGTGGGCTGAAACCCACTTCATCAGATGCACGCAGTGGAAAATACAGTAGCGAGAGATATATAAAGATGGAGGTTGCCTTACCAACTCTAATGAGATAAATCAATTCAGGTGAGCTATTATCAGAAGGAGAAAAAAAAACTTTTGTAGTGATCATCAGGATGGCCAATTTCAAATAGTTGACAAGAAGATGTGAGTAACCGTAGGGTGAATGTAACACAAACGGTAGGTTTGTGTTACATTCACCCAGTTGCCAGGTCTCCTGTCTAAGCCCGAAGTGGGGTGACTGTCACAGCTGCCCCCACGTGGCTGCTGGGAAAATGGACTGTCACTTTGCCTTCCTCACAGTAATAGTCGGCGGAGTCCTCGGGTTCCAGGTGGGACAGTCGCAGATACAGCTCATTCTTGGAATTATCCCTGGAGATGGTGAATCGGCCTTTCACTGAATCATGGTAGCGTGTTTCGCTCCCATCGGGGTTTATAGAACTGACCCATTCTAGTCCCTTTCCTGGAGCCTGTCGGAGCCAGCTCATGTAGGAATCGCGGAAGGGGAACCCGGAGGCTTTGCAGGAGAGGAAAAGAGACTCTCCGGGGCTTTTCACCCCCCCTCCGGACTCCACCAGCTTGAAATGGGACCAGACACCTGAGAATAAAGACAGGCCATTACTATCAGTATAGAAATAGCGATAACGCAATATTCCTCTAACTCTTCCAGTTATCCAGAGGGAGGAACATACCTTCTAAAGCTGCTGCCACGAAACTTAAAAGGAGCAAAAATCTCATTTTTCCTGGTGCTGGAGTGGAAAGTTCTCAGGCGACTGGCTGGTAACTGCTCAGACCCAGGAGGCTGCAGAACGTGTCTCTGGATGCAGAGAGAGGCACAGATTTAAACAGGACACCGTCTCCCTCATTTGCATGCCCCCGCCTTGTACGAGACGCACTCTCCTCCTGCCCGGGATCTGATTGACTCGCCCCAGTGGGAGGGGCTGTTGTCCCCTTACTGACATTCAGTGGGTGTTTTGCTTGCCCGTCTCCCAGCACTAAAATAATGGGGAGAGGCCAATGCTCCAGGTCAGCCTCAGTCAGCCTCTGAGCGGGATGGGCAGGGCGGGCAGGCTGATCAGGGAGTCAGGAGGCCGGGGGGTCCCGTCCTCCCTGTGAGCTGGAGTTGCCTGGGTCAGACAGAGTGGGGTCGAGCTAAGGAGGGAGCAGGGGCCCGAGCTGAGCTGGGGAGCAGAGCCGGGCCGGCCAGAGGGGCCAGGGAAGCAGAAGCAGCAGAGCTGGGAGCAGAGTCACAGAGACCCAGCCACCATGTCAGGGTTCCCTCCCCACTCTGGGGTACATGAAAGACCCCCTAAGCTTATTTCTACCAGCTTAGGTTAAAAACTTCCCCAAGGCACAAATCCTTCCTTATCCTTGGGTGGGTACTGCTGCCACCACCAAGTGAGTTAGACAAAGATTCAAGGAAAAGAACCACTTGGAGTGTGCACATGGGTGGGTCCCAGCTGCTCCCTGCCCCCCTCATTGAAGCAGGTGTGCAGGGTTACTGCCCTGAGAACTGCAGGCACCAGTGGACATGGGGCTGGCTGGAGGCAGGGCAGGGGCTGGCTGGAGGTAGGGTCTGGCTGCAGGCAGGGCAAGGGGTGCGGGGCTGGCTGGAGACAGGGGTGTGTGGGGTGGGCTGGCTGGCTTCAGGCAGGGCCGCAGGGGATGCAGCAGGGGTTGGCAGGGCTGGAGACAGAAGAGTGCAGGGCTGGTGTGGGCAGGGCAGGGGGTGTGACAGGCTGGCTGCGGGCAGGAGGTGCAGGGCTGGCTGCAGGCAGGGGCTGGTGTGGGCAGGGGGTGCTGCTGGGGGGGGCTGGGGGCTGGGGGTGGGGGGCTGGCTGGAGACGAGCTGGCTGCGGGCAGGGCAGGGGGTGCAGGGCTGGTGCGCGCAGAGGTGTGTTGGGGCTGGCTGGCTTCGGGCAGGGCCGTGGGGGGTGCGGCAGGGGTTGGCTGGAGACAGGGCAGGGGGTGCGTCAGGGGCTGGCTGCAGGGAGGGCAGGGGGTGCAGGGCTGGTGCAGGCAGGCAGTGCGGGGCTGGAAGCAGGGCATGGGGTGCAGCAGGGGCTGGCTGTGGGCAGGGGGTGCCGGGCTGGCTGGAGACAGGGGCTGGCTGTGGGCAGGGCAGGGGGTGCAGGGCTGGTGCGGGCAGGCAGTGCGGGGCTGGAAGCAGGGCACGGGGTGCAGCAGGGGCTGGCTGCGGGCAGGGGTGCAGGGCTTGCTGGAGACAGGGGCTGGCTGTGGGCAGGGCAGGGCAGGGGGTGCAAGGCTGGTGCGGGAAATGGGTGCAGCAAAGGCAGCTGGAGCCCCAGCCCTTTAAATAGCCCCTGAGCCTCCCACTATCCCAGGGCTCTGGGGGCTATTTAAAGGGCCTGGGGCTTCCCTGCTCCTACCACCCCGGCCCTTTAAATAGCCGCGGGAGCCCTGGGGAAGCGGCGGGGCATAGCCCCCTGAGCCCCGCAGCCCTACCCCAGGGCTCCGGCAGTGGGGATCTGGTGACAATTTAAAGGGTCTGGGGCTCCAGCCCCTGCTGGGAACCCCAGACCCTTTAAATTGCCCCCGGGGAAGCCAGGCCACCCCTGTACAGTGCACTGGCTCTTGCCCGTACGCCGTACTGGGGCTTGGGCGCGGGGCCCTCTGAGGTGCAGGGCCCAATTCAGGGGAATCGGTTGAACTGGCCTGAAGCCGGCCCTGCTTTTGGACAGGTGCCAACCAGGTTATTTGAGCTTCTTAACCCTTTACAAGTAAAGGAGGGATTTCATGCTCCCCTGAGCTGTATGTTTATGATGCTTCCCCAATCCCCATGCCCAGAGTTTCTGCTAACTAATCAAATATCCCATCCCTCGCCCTGCAGCCTCTCAATTTCTCCCAGGCCCCACGGGCTGTTCCCTTGAAGGGACTCTGAGTCTGATCTTACCCTGCTCTCTCAGGCCCAGCATCTTGTACCACTGGCTCTGTCCACTAGAACCAACAAGTCTGTCTTTACCCTCCCATTATTGCCCAGACTTTGTAGCCTGCAACTCCTGCCACTTTATTGTCTCATTGAAGTTATGAACATTTCTTCTCCTCCCCTCCCCGCCACTGGAGATGTGGCTACCAGAGGTGAAAATATGGGCCCCCATAGCTGAAGTATCTGCCAGTCGTTCATATCCTTAACCTCCAGAGCCCCTGCAAGGAAGGGCAGGGCTCTTACCCCTCTCTTACCGATGGGAAACTGGCACAACTCTTCCATGCAAGAGCTCTTCTGAAAACACACCCACACCTGTTCTCCCTCTCTGCCCTCGTTCATCTCTGGCAGGCCCCGATCTCACGCTGATACTCTCGGGCTTGAGGTACACGACTGAACCCCAAGTACCTGCCTTTTCAGTACTTACCTGGTTAATCCCTCTGGATCTGTGTGGCACAGAGCTGGGTGGTGTCACCAAGTAGCCCAGGAAACCATGTAGGAATTCCCATACTGGATCGGATTATGATTATTATTTAACATCTGTATGATGGTAGCGACTAGGAGGCAGATGAGATCAGGACCCTGTTGTGTCAGGTGATACACACACAAATGGTGAGAGACAGTCCCAGCCCCAGGTGTGATCACGGGCCTGTGGTGCCGCGTGCTGGTGGGGATGTTAGCGGAGGTACAACCACAAGTGGTTTGTAGCATGAGGACATGGTCTGGTTACATTAACATGGGCACAGAGAGATATTCCTTGGGTGGCGGAAGGATGAAGTAGAAGCCCTGGTACGGGAGGGGATAGATGTAGAGGGGCTAACGAGGGAGCTGAGAGGAGTCGTTAGCTCCACTCCGAATGCCGCCTGGAGTCTCAAGGCCCCTTTACAGGTCTTATGAAACAATTGAGCCTGGAATGATCTGGGCTAAATTGTTCTTTATTCTTCAAAGAGCAGAGTCACTTTGTGATGTTGCTTAGAGCCAACCACAATTGACTAAAGCAGTTTTGTGTGTGGACAAAAGTGCGTTTCAAATGCTACTGTAGAGGGTTAAATGTTACAGTGTAGAGCAGGAGTCGATCTGGAGAGACCCCAAAAGTAGTTCTGGTGGCAGCTCACCTGAGATAACCTCATTGTTTCATTCGTCTTTAACGTCTGTACAGTGATAGGTCGATGCCTTGTCTGTGCTAGGACCCTGTTGTGCCGGGCGCTGCCCAGATACAGCGAGAGACAGTCCCTGCCCTACTGAGATTTGGGCCTTGTTGTGCCGGGTGTTGCCCAGATACAGTGAGAGACAGTCCCTGCCCTACTGAGATTTGGGCTTTGCTGTGCTGGGCGTTGTACAAACACAGGGGAACAGAGAGTCCCAAGGAGTTCACAGCTGAAAAACAAGACACACCAAAGTTGTATTTCCAGGTCTGGGAGGGAAGTTGTGTCTCCTCGTTTAGAGTCAGGAGGGTGGGGGTCTGAGAGTCAGGACTCCTGGGTCCCATCCGCAGTAAAGAGCACAGACAGTCTGGGCTCCCACGGTCCTTGTGGGTCCGATCACAGGAGGTGGGAGCAGTAATGCCCATGGGGGCGCTATGGGGTGGGGGGGATTTGCTGTTGGCAACCCTGGACCCGGTGCTGGGAGGGAGGCTCCCAGCCCCTGGAGGTGTGTGCGCCCCTGGGAAGGGGGCAGCCCGACAGGGGTGAGCAGCCCCTCCCTGTGGGGCCCTGCCGGGGCAGGGGGAAGCTCTGTCCTGGTTTGGGGCATCAGCTCTGGCCCCAGGTGTCCAGCAGCCCCCAGGGCTGTGTATTGGGATTCCTCCTAGGCTGTGGGTCAGGATCTAATCCCGCCAACCACAGGGCTGAGCTGCCGGCACTGGGGCACCCCAGGCTGATGGGGCTGCTCTTGCCCAGAACTGCAGGGGTTAAAGCCAGGTAGCAGGTACTGGAAATACGACTTTGGTGTGTCTTGTTTTCTAGCTGTCAACTCCTTGGGACTCTCTGTTCCCCTATGTTTGTACAATGCCCAGCACAGCAAGGCCCAAATCTCAGTAGGGCAGGGACTGTCTCTCACTGTGTGTCTGGGCAACACCCGGCACAACAAGGCCCAAATCTCAGTAGGGCAGGGACTGTCTCTCGCTGTGTGTCTGGGGAGCACCCGGCACCACAGGGCCCAAATCTCAGTAGGGCAGGGACTGTCTCTCGCTGTGTGTCTGGGCAACACCCGGCACAACAAGGCCCAAATCTCAGTAGGGCAGGGACCGTCTCTCACTGTGTGTCTGGGGAGCACCCGGCACAACAGGGCCCAAATCTCAGTAGGGCAGGGACTGTCTCTCGCTGTGTGTCTGGGCAGCGCCCGGCACAACAAGGCCCAAATCTCAGTAGGGCAGGGACTGTCTCTCACTGTGTGTCTGGGGAGCACCCGGCACAACAGGGCCCAAATCTCAGTAGGGCAGGGACTGTCTCTCGCTGTGTGTCTGGGCAGCGCTCGGCACAACAAGGCCCAAATTTCAGTAGGGCAGGGACTGTCTCTCACTGTGTGTCTGGGGAGCACCCGGCACAACAGGGTCCTAGCACAGAGAAGGCATCGACCTATCACTATACACATGTTAAAGACGAATGAAACAATGAGGTTATCTCAGGTGAGATGCTACCGGAACGACTTTTGGGGTCTCTCCAGATCGACTCCTGCTCTACACTCTAACATTTAACCCTCTACAGTAGCATTTGAAACACACTTTCCGTCCACACACAAAACTGCTTTAGTCGGTTATGGTTGGCTCTAAGCAACATCACAAAGTGACTCTGCTCTTTGAAGAATAAAGAACAATTTAGCCCAGATCATTCCAGGCTCAACTGTTTCATGAGACCTGTAAAGGGGCCTTGAGACTCCAGGCGGCATTCGGAGTGGAGCTAACGACTCCTCTCAGCTCCCTCGTTAGCCCCTCTACATCTATCCCCTCCCGTACCAGGGCCCCTACTTCATCCTTCCGCCTCCCAAGGAATATCTCTCTGTGCCCATGTTAATGTCACCAGAGCGTGTCCTTGTGCTACAAACCACTAGTGGTTGTACCTCCGCTAACATCCCCACCCGCATGTGGCACCACAGGGCCATGATCACACCTGGGGCTGGGACTGTCTCTCACCATTTGTGTGTGTATCACCTGGCACAACAGGGTCCTGTTCTCATCTGCTTCCTAGTCGCTACCATCATACAGATGTTAAATAATAATAATAATCTGATCCGGTATGGGAATTCCTACATGGTTTCCTGGGCTACTTGGTGACACCACCCAGCTCTGTGCCACACAGATCCACAGGGAATAACCAGGTAAGTACTGAAAAGGCAGGTACTTGGGGTTCAGTCGTGTACCTCAAGCCCGAGAGTACCAGGAGCTGCACAGCTGCTAGACTCTGGAGAGACGTCTCCCTGAACAGTGGGGACTCAGCAGGAGTGATCCTGAGAACCTCCTACACCAAGGTATTTTAGGGTGAGTGACCATGTGAAGAAATGTCCTTTCTGGCTGACGTGGAATATCCTTGTTATATCACCGTCTCTGAACGGCAAACAGCTAAGCCCTTGTTCCGAGGTGATGCCACGTCAGACTCTAAAGAGGCTCCTATTGTTTGTCCACTGACAGTTCATTGGGTTTTTAAGACTACGAACAGTCAGTCATTAAGAGTAGGAAGCAGAACCCGTGGCTCTTATCAGCATGAGATCGGTGCCTGCCAGAGATGAACAAGGGCAGACAGGGAGAATAGGTGTCAGGTGTGGATGTGTTTTCAGGAGAGCTCATGCATGAGAGTTGTGCCAACATAGCAATGCCGTCGGCGACAGGTGAAAGATGGGGTTTCCAGTGAGGCAAAGAGGGGCCTCAGTAGCTCTTTGTTGCACTAGGATTGGGTCCTGGTTGTGGGCGGAGAGAGAGAAAACAGAGGCTCAGATTCTCAGGCCTTGTCTACACAAGAAAGATACATTATTTGACCAGTGGTGGGATTTTAATCTGAGTTAGTTCAATCATGAAAACCCCAGAGTGGAGGCTCTTCTTTCCATCCCAATCAGGTTTATGTTGCGTTATCCTAAATCAGTGGTCCCCAAACTATTTACTTCGCACCCTCCTTACTGTCTATGCCCCCCCACCAGCCAGGAGCGGGGTCGCAGCTTGGGGAGGGGGACGGGGATGGGGTAAGGTGGTTGAGGCTGGGGTCACAGCTAGGGGCAGGGGTGGATCCCCAGATGCAGGACTTAGAGCAGAGGCCCTGGCGTGGAGCCGCCAGCCAGAACCCCGGGTGTGGGCCCGGCGGCTAGTAGCAGATCCCTGAGTGCGTGGCTGGTAGTCAGGGCGGGACTAGGAGCAGAGCTGAGTGGCGCTATATCCCCACCCCACATGGGGGCTGGCCTGTGCCCCAGCAGTGGGCGTGTCCCACAAATTGGGGACCTCTGTCCTAAACTGACCAGGAATCGGTTTCAGCTGAACTAAAACCCACCACTGCTAAAGCGAAACAATTATCCACCCAACAGTCTGTAGCACTGGCTCAGCCGACTCACTTTACGCTGCTCTGTCTCTCTTCAATACTTACATGGCCCCTGCTACCCTAATAGCTGGGAAAGTCATGATCATTAATGTATTTCTCCTGAAGAGCTTCCCAGGAGGTAGGGAAGTGCTGCTACCCTCATTTTGCAGCTGGCAAACAGAGAGTCTCTGTGATTTGCCCAATGTCACACAAGAGCTCCGTAGCAGAGCAATAATTTAACTCCTCCTGGGTTAGGGCCCTGACCACTGGACCAGGCTTCCTCTCTAAAGCCTTAAAATGGGTGTGAGTTTAAGGCACTTTTATGTTGCTATTAGGCTTAGAGGGACCTTGAGGTGCATTTTCACTGCAGGGTTAACTTGAGTTATTGTCATTCAAGTTACGCCTCTCCAGTGAGAGCAGCCACGCTGCAAAGTCACCTTCCCGCTGTCATATCCACACTGATGCTGCACTCACCCCTGTGTGACGCTAGGGCTTCCGGGGGCACATCTCCTGGTTCTTTGACCTGTCCTAAGCTGAGCTACTCTAGGGAGACTTTCCTAGTGAATTGTGGAACAACTAGTCTGTGGAACTCATTGTTTCCCACGACTTCTTCCATAAGTCGTTGAAATGTGGCAGGGCCCCAGAAATTCCTTGCGGCATGCGTTCGAACTGGTAGAACCCTAACGGGCAGATGAAGGCTGTTTTCTCCATATCCTCTTCCCCCAGAGGGATCTGGTAGTATCCACTCTGAAGATCCAACACAGAGAACCACTGGCTACCCAGCAAACAGCCCAAGGCATCTTGTACTCGAGGCATGGTGTATTGATCAACTGTAGTGCGCCTGTTTAGGGTGCGGTAGTCAATACACATCCGGATTTTTCCACTCTTCTTACGAACGACCACAATAGGTGAGGCGTATGAACTGTGGGACTCTGTAATGATGCCATTTGCAGCCAGCTCTTGAAGATGTTGTCGCACATCTTTCATCTCGGAGAGAGCAAGCCTCCTAGATCTCTCTCGGAAAGGTCGAGAGTCATGCAGTCTGATGTTGTGCTCTACTCCTTTGCACATCCCACATCCCACTCAGGCAATGAGAACACCTTGGATCTTTCACAAAGTTTCCTCCTCAGGTGATGTTTCCACTCATTGGACAAGGGTGAATCTCCAAAGTCAAACTTTGCTGGGTCTATTGTCGGAACTTCAGTCTCGCACTGGGGTTTCACAATTGATTCAGGCTCGAAGAGGTCTGCTATCTTTTGTCCTTGCTTCACAACAACATCTCAACTTGTTTCATTAGCTATCAGTATAGTCATCTTTTCCTGGGTTTCAGCAGGTAGGGTGATGACTCCACTGGGGACCAGCACTCCTTCCGGGAGCTCTCCTTCAACCGGCTGCTCTACCATTGCTAATGCCCCTTTACTGCCTTTCAGCCTGGTACTCATGACAAGCACTTCTTGCTCCGTCCTTGCGGGCACTACTAAGGGGGTTGTGCCCATGTACTTCAGTGCCCCAATCGGTAGCTCAGATGTCTCTTTTTTAGCGCTCTCAATCTTCCTATAGGCTTCAGCACAAAGCGTATGGATCATCAGGGTACTCAGGTACTGGTCCCCAGCCCGTCATCTGCAGTAATCCGCAAGCACCTTGAAGAGACTGGAGTTGGTCCCTATCAGCACAGACACATCAGAGGTCCCTTTAGGGTCAGGGCATATTAAGGCAGCTGTGTCTACCTCTTCCCTTACCCCAGCAACCTCCTCTGGGAATTCAAGGTGCACTATCACATACCCTTGATAGGGGTATTCATCCATGCTGAGGCCACACAGACCAATGCCAGTCAGTGGCTGTATAGGCAGGTGCCTAAGCATCTGTTGGTAGAATGACTGAAATATAATAGTCACTTGAGATCCAGTGTCAAGCACGGCTTTACACTCCACCCCTTCAATCCTCACCATGACCTCTGCTCGAAGCCCTATCAGTCCTGCGGGGATCCCAGCTGGTCAGTCTTTTCTGAGGGAATCTTCAAATCCTGGAGGCCTAGGTGGTCCCCGTCCCCAGACCTTCTGGCAGCTACTGGATCTCTCCCAACTGATCCTCAGCTTTCCATACACTAAGGAGGGGTTCTCTTCCTTATGGCAGTTAGCAGCAATGTGCCCATCCCGACCACACCGGTAGCAAAAGAATTGTCCTTTCCCCCTTCGCCGGGGTGGGACGGTGGCTCTAGATATTGACTTCTCCATTGCCATAGTCTGAGGCTCCTTATTCCTGGAAACCTTAGCTCCGTCAATGGTGCTTTGCAGCTCAGCTATCCGTTCGGTCAGGACCTGCATTTGTTGGGCAAGTTCCTCTGTGGTGCTCACCATCAGTACACTGGCCATTTACAGTGGCGTTGTGCTGGCTGGTTCCAATGTTTGGGCTTCCCAACACTCACTGGCAGCCTGTCTTTCTTCCTCTTCCTTGACCTCCTTTATCAGCTGGGAGTAACTTGGGGGATGTTCCTGCCGTTCTCTTAGTTGGAGATGAAGTAGAATTGGGTTCTGATACTGAGTCCCTCTTACAACTTGAGCCAGTCTGGTCTGATTCATCTGCTCAGCAGTCACTGCTCCCCTCATAACAGCTCTCTGAAGTAGTCTCTCCAGCCTCTGTGTATAGGCTGAAATTTTCTCACCCCTTTGCTGTCAGGAATTAAGGAACTTACAGTAACTGTCTTCAGGGCCCTCTACGCTCCCAAAGATATTATCAAGGGCCTCTAGGCAGTCCTTCACACTGACCTTAGGGTCAATGAGCTTCAGGGTGCGAATTACATCTAATGCTGGGCCACTAAGGCTCTCTATTAGACATCTTTGCTTTTCTACATCGGGTACGGCCCACTCCCGCAGCATTTCAGTTGTATGCTGCAACCAGGGTTCAAACTCCTCTTCCCCAGCAAATAACCTTAACTTACGACAAAAGTTTGACGTAGCATAGGCCAACACAATCTTTTCCAATATATACCCCAGTGCTTTTGCCCAATCATTGGCTGAGGCTGCCGCCCCTGAGCTAGGGGCTGCAGGACTGGGGCCCAACAAACCCAACATATTAGCCATTAGACAAACAGTAATTTCCTTAAAATATAAACACAATTGTTTCCCAATACAGTGGAACACTTAACAGGTGCTTGCGAGGGGTACTGACCCAGGGATCCCGGACGAGCCCCCAAAAATGTAACCCTTCTGCCCCTCTGAGTTGGCAGCAAAAGGGCCGGGTTCGGTATCCAGGGGTTCCGTTTCAATAACACAATGCAAAACCAGCTCGAGCCCCCTGGGACCTGGGACAATTACATACCACCCCACCCCCAGGCGCCTCTAGGAGGCAATACTTCCCCACTCGCAAGCACAGAGTCTCGGTGTAGCAGAAAAGGTTTAATTACATGAGATAAACAATAAGCATTAAATTGGGAAAACACCTCAACTAGAGTTCATAGACCAAACCGTGAGCAAAGACCCACCCCAGGAAATTGGGCCGTGTCCTTTTCCCTGGGCTCTTGAGTCCAGCAACCCCCAAATCACCCCAAGACTCCAATATCCAATACCCCAAATGTCCCTAGAGTCCAGCAACCCAAAGATCACCCACAGTCCCAAAAGTTCCACAATCCAAAAGTCTCTGTCCCGGGTCAGTGCAGCCCCAGAGTTCGAGAGTCTATCTGCAGAGGTCCCTGTTCCCACCCCCAGCCTGGGTAGAAAGGGGCACCTTACGTGGTCTGGGGCCAACTGCCCTGCCTGTCCGTGGGGTTCTGCACCAGCAAGTCCACTCTGCTTCTCCAGCCGTCCTCACAAACTGCTCCGCTCCGCTCCGCCAGCTGCTCTGCTCCACCAGCCATCCCGTGATCCGCTCCAGCCATCCCCACAAACTGCTCGGCTCCACTCACTCCGTGGCTCCACAAACTGCTCCGCTCCGCTCTGCCAGCTGCTCTGCTCCGCAGTACAGCTTGAGGCTCCCCCACTAGATAGCACAGTACTCAGTGCTCTCAGCTCAACAATTCCAGCTCTTTAGTGATTTCAGCTCACAGTAGGGGAGCCCCAGTGCTGGTGCACCATTGGCCCAACGTGAATTCAGGTCAGCAGCCTCTAGATGGACTCCTAAAGGATTCAAAATTAGCTCTGCTCTTCAACAGTGGAGAGAGGAGGCTGTGCAATTGATGTTTCAGGCCCTCAAAAGGGGCCCATACCATCAGGTACACACACCAGTCCCCAACTGCTCTTAATTCACTGGGTTCTGGCACCCATGTCCCTTGTCTAGCAAGTGCTACTTAATGGATAGTGAGACATCTTTGTCCTAATGCAGTCTCATAGTTCCTCATTCACATAATCAGGGTGACAACACTTTATTGCTCCTCCCCCAATAACAAAGAAATTCTGGATCCCAGAACTGTCAAAATAACCATCCCAGGCTGCCGTGGGCTCTGATAGGTGGAGTGGGTGTGCCAATGCAAACACCTGAAATTCCTTTCCACACTCCCCATACTTCACCACCAGATGTCAGGGTAGAGCTCATCCTGACTCTGCTTACATACAGATGTTAAATACGAATGAAACAATGAGGTTATCTCAGGTCAGATGCTACCGGAACTACTTTAGGGGTCTCTCCAGATCGACTTCTGCTCTACACTCTAACATTTAACCCTCTACAGTAGCGTTTGAAACGCACTTTCCGTCCACACACAAAACTGCTTTAGTCAATTATGGTTGGCTCTAAGCAACATCACAAAGTGACTCTGCTCTTTGAGGAATAAAGAGCAATTTAGCCCAGATCATTCCAGGCTCAATTGTTTCATGAGACCTGTAAAGGGGTTTTGAGACTCCAGGCGGCATTCGGAGTGGAGCTAACAGATTCCTCTCAGCTCCCTCATTAGGCCCCTCTACATCTATCCCCTCCCGTACCAGGGCCCCTACTTCATCCTTCCGCCTCCCAAGGAATATCTCTCTGTGCCCATGTTAATGTCACCAGAGCGTGTCCTCGTGCTACAAACCACTTGTGGTTGTACCTCCACTAACATCCCCACCAGCACGCGGCACCACAGGGCCATGATCACACCTGGAGTTGGGACTGTCTCTCACCATTTGTGTGTGTATCACCTGACACAACAGGGTCCTGTTCTCATCTGCCTCCTAGTCACTACCATCATACAGATGTTAAATAATAATCATAATCCGATCCGGTATGGGAATTCCTACATGGTTTCCTGGGCTACTTGGTGACACCACCCAGCTCTGTGCCACACAGATCCACAGGGAATAACCGGTAAGTACTGAAAAGGCAGGTACTTGGGGTTCAGTCATGTACCTCAAGCCTTAGAGTACCAGGAGCTGCACAGCCTGCTAGAATCTGGAGAGAAGTCTCCCTGAACAGTGGGGACTCAGGAGGAGTGATCCTGAGAACCTCCTACAGCAAGGTATTTTAGGGTGAGTGACCCATGCGAAGAAATGTCCTTTCTGGCTGACGTGGAATATCCTTGTTATATCACCGTCTCTGAACAGCAAACAGCTAAGCCCCTGTTCCGAGGTGATGCCCGGTCAGACTCTAAAGAGGCTCCTATTGTTTGTCCACTGACAGTTCATTGGGTTTTTAAGACTAGGAACAGTCAGTCATTAAGAGGAGGAAGCAGAATCCGTGGCTCTTATCAGCGTGAGATCGGTGCCTGCCAGAGATGAACAAGGACAGACAGGGAGAACAAGTGTCAGGTGTGGGTGTGTTTTCAGAAGAGCTCTCGCATGAAAGAATTGTGCCAACATAGCAATGCCGCCGGTGACAGGTGAAAGGTGGGGTGTTCAGTGAGGCAAAGAGGGGCCTCAGTAGTAATTTGTTGTACTAGGATTGGGTCCTGGTTGTGGGCGGAGAGAGAGAAAACAGAGGCCCAGATTCTCAGGCCTTGTCTATACAAGAAAGATACATTATTTGACCAGTGGGGGCATTTTAATCTGAGTTAGTTCAACCATGAAAACTCCTGCGTGGAGGCTCTTCTTTCCATTCAAATCTGGTTTATGGTGCGTTATACTGTACGTATCGAACCTAGAGAAAGGGGCCAAATTCTCCGTCCATTAACATTACTGTCAATATGTAGTCACTTCCTGCAGTAAAATATAATGATTCTCAATTTTTGCTGAGTGACCAAGAACAGAACTTTACCCAGCACGGAGTGAAAAATGAATTCAGGGTAGAGAGATGGTCCCCTGCCTTTATCGACACTTTAAATGCGTCCCACATCTGCAGTTAACTCCACCAGAGAGGTCCTTTGGGGCCATCTGCCTGTCCCAAGTCAGGGTAAAGGAGGAGGGTTGGGCGTGGGGCTAGCAACTCCACCCCGTAAAAAATCAACTTGCTACAGAAACGCCAACAATAGAGATAACAGAGACTTTTAGCCTGGAAAAAGAAGGGTCTTCAACTCGAAGACGCATGACGCTGGGTGGTGAAAGCCGCGAGGAAGCCACTAAGCTGATTACCCTTCTTGCAACCAGGAGGATTAGCATCGGCACATGGAACGTGAGGACCATGTATGAGTCAGGAAAGATGGTGCAGGTTGCAGCAGAGATGAGGAGCAACAACCTGACCCTACTAGGCATTAGCGAGACAAGATGGACGCAAGCTGGACAGAGACGACTGTTGACAGGAGAGCTGTTGCTGTATTCAGGACATGAAGAGAGCGACGCACCCCACACACAGGGAGTAGGCTTCATGTTGTCCAAGCAGGCACAGAGAGCACTGATTGGTTGGGAGGCACATGGTCCCAGGATCATCACAGCATCCTTCAGAACTAAAATGAAGAGGATTAAGATGAATGTTGTTCAGTGCTACGCTCCAACCAATGACAGTGAAGAGGAGGATAAAGACTACTTTTACAACAGACTCCAGAAAATATTAGAGATTCTCCCAGACAAAGACATCACCATCCTTATGGGAGACTTTAATGCCAAAATTGGACCTGACAACACAGGATACGAACAAGTCATGGGGACCCATGCTCTGGGAGAGATGAGTGAGAATGGAGAGAGATTTGTGGATCTGTGTGCACTTAACAACCTGGTCATAGGAGGTAGCATCTTTCCTCACAAGCGGATCCACAAGAGTACCTGGGTATCGCCAGCAGGCACAACAGAAAACCAGATCGACCATGTCTGCATTAGCAAGAAGTTCAGAAGATCCTTGCAGGACGTTAGAGTTAGAAGAGGAGCAGACGTGGCGTCCGACCATCACTTAGTGGTGGCCAGATTGAAGCTGAAGCTGAAGAAGAACTGGATAGATGCGTCAGACAGAAGAGTGAAGTACAACGTCAGCCTTCTGAAGGACCATATGACCAAGGAAGATTTTGGACTGACGCTGAAGAATAAGTTTTCAGTACTACAGGATCGGTCTGAGGAAGAGGAAGACAGCGTACTCAACAGATGGCAGAAAGTGAGAGAGACACTTAGGTCAGTATGCCAGGAAGTGCTTGGAATTAAGAAACACCAGCAGAAAGAGTGGATCACAGCAGAGACCTTGACTAAGATAGAAGACAGAAAGAAGAAGAAGGCAGCAGTCAACAACAGCAGGACTAGAGCAGCAAAGGCCAAAGCTCAAAAAGAGTACGCTGAAGCCCACAGAGCAGTGAAGAGGAATATTAGGAAGGATAAGAGAGATTATGTGGATGGACTGGCAGCCGAAGCAGAGCAGGCAGCATACAGCGGTAACATGAAACAGCTGTACGATACTACCAAGCGACTGTCTGGAAAGTTCAGCAAGCCAGAACGTCCCGTTAAAGACAAGCAGGGAAAGTCTATAACAGGAATAGAACAACAGATGAACAGATGGGCGGAACACTTTGAGGAACTCCTGAACAGACCAGCACCACCAAATCCACCAGACATCGACCCAGCCAACGAGGACCTCCCAATCAATTGCGATAAACCAACCAGAGATGAGATCAGAAAAGCCATCACCATGATGAAGAACTGGAAGGCGGCTGGACCTGACGACATCCCAGCAGAGGCCCTGAAAGCAGACCTGGATGCTTCAGTGGAAATGCTGTACCCCCTCTTTGAGAAGATATGGGAAGAAGAAGTGATTCCGGCAGACTGGAAAGAGGGATACCTCATCAAAATCCCCAAGAAAGGAGACCTCAGCAACTGTGCCAACTATAGAGGAATCACACTCCTGTCGGTGCCAGGGAAGGTCTTTAACCGAGTCCTCTTAGAGAGAATGAAAGATGCCGTCGATCCACAGCTACGAGATGAACAGGCAGGTTTCAGGCAGAACAGATCATGCACGGACCAGATAGCAACGCTCCGCATCATAGTCAAGCAGTCTATGGAGTGGAACTCCTCGTTGTACATCAACTTTGTTGACTATGAGAAAGCGTTCGATAGCGTAGACCGAGAGACCCTCTGGAAGCTCCTTCGGCACTATGGCATCCCAGCAAAGGTGGTCAACCTGATCAAGAATTCATACGACGGCATACACTGTAGAGTGATCCATGGAGGGCAGCTCACAAACAGCTTCCAGATGCGAACTGGAGTCAGACAAGGATGCCTGTTGTCACCATTTCTCTTTCTCCTCGTCATCGATTGGATTATGAAGACATCCACTTACGAGCATAGGAATGGAATCCAGTGGACGTTGTGGACCCAGCTTGATGACCTGGACTTTGCCGACGACCTTGCACTCCTTTCGCACAGTAAACAGCAGATGCAAGAGAAGACCAACGTAGTGGCAGCCACGTCATCACAGGTTGGCCTCAACATCCACAAGGACAAGACCAAGATCCTTAGGATTAACTCCATCAGCAATGACCCAGGCACACTGAATGGAAGCCCCCTGGGAGAAGTGCAGTCCTTCACCTACCTAGGTAGCGTCATTGACCAGCAGGGTGGCACAGACGCAGACATCAAAGTAAGGATTGGTAAGGCAAGAGCAGCCTTCTTACAGCTTAAGAACATCTGGAGCTCCAGAGAGCTGTCTTTGGCAATAAAAATTCGACTGTTCAACTCCAACGTGAAATCAGTCCTACTGTATGGAGCTGAAACCTGGAGGACAACCAAAACAACCACCAGGAAGATCCAGACCTTCATTAATAGCTGCCTCAGAAGGATTCTTCAGATCCGCTGGCCAGACACCATCAGCAACATCCACCTCTTGGAGAGGACCCGTCAACTCCCAGCAGAAGAAGAAATCAGAAGGAGAAGGTGGGCCTGGATAGGACATACACTATGCAAGCAGCCAACTAACATCACCAGACAGGCACTGCGGTGGAACCCCCAAGGCAAGCGGAAAAGAGGCCGTCCAAGAAACACCTGGCGACGTGACCTTCAGGCTGATAGCAAAAAAATGGGCTATACTTGGAACCAGCTAGAGCGAATGGCCCAGGATAAAGGACTCTGGAGATCTGTGGTTGGCGGCCCATACCCCGATTGGGGTGACGGGCATGAATGAATGAATGAATGACATCTGCAGTTGGCTGCAGAAAGCTTTCCTGTAGTGGTTAACCACTGGGCTCATGGGGACTGGGTTCTACTATCACCTCTGCCAGAGAATTACTAGGCGACCTTGGGCATGTCACTTCTGGATGGTTTGGGTCCATCAGGCCGCTGGGATGGGACTGGAGTGGGTCGCCCGTATCAGCAGTGGCAGTGGGAGTAGCACGCACTATGCTGATGCAGTCAGAGGGCGATTCACCATCTCCAGAGACAATCTCAGCAACCCTGCTGTATCTGCAAATGACCGGCCTGAGGCCGGAGGACACTGTGCGAGATTCACAGTGTGGGGAAGCCGGTCTGAGTTGAGACGAAAACCTCCCGTTGCGGTTACCGGCAAAAGTGCCAGCCGGTTTGATGCAGACAGTCCGCGCGCTGGGAGCTCACAAGTGAAAGGTCTATACGAGAAAATGAGATCAGTTATGGGAAGGGGTCTAGCACCAACAATCCCTTTTTCTTCTCATTATTATTCCTCTTCCTTGATTTCACTGAAGAGCAAAGAGTTCACAAAAAAAGAGGGAAACAGTGAGGTGGCAAAACGGGCAGACGGGAAAAGCTACAAAGGGATCTCACGAAACTGGGAGACTGGGCAAGGCAGTGTCAGCTGAAATTCGACACTGGTAAATGCACATTGGAAAACCTAATCCCAATTATACATAGAAAATGATGGGGTCTAAATTAGTTGTTACTGCTCTGGAAAGAGATCTTGGAGTCATTGTGGAGAGTTCTCTGAAAACATCCACTCAACGTGCAGCGGCATCAAAAAAGCGAACAGGATGTTGGGAATCATTAAGAAAGGGGTAGATAATAAGACAGAAATATCATGTTGCCTCGATATAAATCCATGGGATGCCCATATCTAGAACATTGTGTACAGATGTGGCTGCCCCATCTCTAAAAAGATATCTTGGAATTTGGAAAGGATCAGAAAAGGTCAACAAAATGATTAGGGTGTGGAGCATGAGTGGGAATGGGAGTGTGAATATCAATCGTCAATAATAATCTCCTGTCTGGCAGAGTCCTTGTAACCCCGACAAGGCTGGGCCCAGGATTCCTGGGGGCTCGAACCTCAACCCTGCTGTGGTCCCCTAGGACAGGGGCCTGGGTGTCCCCACTCCGGGGGGCTCTCTCTGCACTGGGCACCTCCCTGACCCACTGATCATTACATAGAATTTAAAGCAAATACAAGTTATTTAATCAGCAATTAATTTAAAAAGGAATAAGGAGAAATGGGAAAGGTTAAAGGAAACACGTCACCCCGCTCTGTGGCAGGGACCATCACAAACAGTGTCTCTGGAACGTCAGGGCAGTTCACAGTCTGTTCCTTGTAGGTCCCAGGCCTCCTTCTCAGGCCCTGGCTGTGCTGCAGGGATGCTGCAGGTGGGACACTTGCTCTGGTGGTGGCCACACACCTCTGGGCTTTGGGTGGTGGGACCCTTCTTCCCGGTAAGACCCCCTCCCAGTCTGGCCTGCAAGGACCCTTGGCGGGGGGTGTCTTTCTGCGCTGGGCCCTTTGCCCAGGGTCCCCCCTTGGCTGGCCCCAGTTGCTCACCGCACCTGGCTCCAGACTGCTCCAGCTCCAGCCCCAGCTCCACTGTTCTAGCTCCGGCTCCACTCGACCTCAGCACTGATGCTGCTGCTCTGCCTCCAGCTCCCCTGGGCGGCTTCCCTGGCCCCTCTGGCCGGCCCGGCTCTGCTCCCCAGCTCAGCTCGGACCCTGCTCCCTCCTTAGCTCGACCCCACTCTGTCTGACCCAGGCAACTCCAGCTCACAGGGAGGACGGGACCCCCCCGGCCTCCTGACTCCCTGATTAGCCTGCCCGCCCTGTCCATCCCGCTCAGAGGCTGACTGAGGCTGACCCAGAGCATTGGCCTCTCCCCACTCTTTTAGTGCTGGGAGCTGGGCAAGCAAAACACCCCATTGAATGTCAGTAAGGGGCCCGTCGCGGTGTCAGACTCACAGGACAGCCCTCGCCAGTGTACAGGAGACAAGCGCATTGCGGGACTGCTCCAGTGCCCGTCAGAGTCAATAGGGTTCATCCCCTGCCCTCATTGGGGTTTGCCTCACACCCAGTGGATGGAACAAATTCCTCATGGCGCCAAACCCTCCGCTAGTGTAAAGTCACTGCAACTGCTTTCAGTGTCCGCGAGTTACTCCTGACTGACACCAGGGCGGCTCTGGGCCTCTCAGCAAACCGGGACCTTTATTGCAATAATGCAGCGGAAGGTGATTAGTTCATTATAACCGATGTGGGGCCCCTCGCCGTGGCGTCTCCCCCCTTCACAAGCGGTTATTGCCTCTATCCCCACAACCCCCCCACGGTGAGGCCGGGGAACTATCACAGCCCCTGGTTCAAAGAGGCGGGACTGAGGCAGAGAGATGGAGGCTGGGGTATGGAAAGGAGCCATCCCGAGTCCGGGCGGGGTTGAGCTCACCCAGCGCCTGAATAAACCCCACGCCGCTGAGCCTGGGAACGTGGCACCGCTGGGACTTTCCAAAGCAGCTCGTGGATTGTTTCCACCCACCCGCCACTGGGAAATCCCTGCCCGGGCTCTGCGCCGGTGTCAGTGGGTGGAGCTGAGACGTCCCAACCCACAATAAAGTTCCAGGATGTCATGGAGTCCCCACCCGCCCCTCAGCCCTCGATGACATCACTCAGCCCAGGGTTGGCACTCAGGGCATTGGGGGCAGTCGCGTGACTAACGGGGCTGTGTAAGGGTGCAGACTCACCCTTGTGGCGCCTTCTGCTGGTCTCTCAGGGAATTAGCTCAATTTCCAACCTGGAGCGCCCTCTGCAGGCTGGTGATCCACTATTGCTTGGACCCCATGTCCCTCTGTGGACTCCGTTGGCCTGTTAGCTGGGGTGCTGCCCCCTGGCTGTAACCCCTTTCTCTCAGGGTCTCCCCTCCCCAGGAAACCCCCACCCACTATCCCCACCTCAGCTCAGTATAGGGCCATTGCCAGTCATTGTCTAGCCCCCACGCCCTGGGTATCAGCCTACTCAGCACTGGCAAGGAGGGTTTGGATCTGCTGCCTTGGCCTGCCCCTGGGCTGCCTCTGCAACCCCCAGTACCTGTTAGCCCAATGCTAGGCCGCAGCCTGGGGCTTTCCAGGCTGGAGCTCCCCAGCTCCTCTGCCTTTCCCCAGCCCTGCTCCACTCAGGTACCTTGTGTCCAGCTCCCCAGAGCCAGGCCCTTCTCCCTGTACAGGCAGAGGGAGACTGTCTGGGCTCCTGGCTCTCAGCCTTTTTATCCAGGCCAGCTGGGGCCTGATCGGTGCCTGGCCCAGCTGCGGCTGCTTCCCCAATCAGCCCAACTTTTAGAGCCGCAGCCCCCTCCAGGGCTGCTTTTTAACCCCCTCGGGGCAGGAGCGGGGAACCACCGCACCACAGGCTGGATTGATGTTTTGTGGGCCTGGCGCCAAACATATTTATGGGCCCCCATGGAGGCAATGGAGCCTGGCGTTGGGGGTCGGTCCCCAGAGCGAGGGGCCAGCCAGAGGCAATGGGGCCTGGCATGGCAGGAGCACTGTTTACCAACGGGCATGAGCCAGATGCACAGTGCACCACCTGGCCCTGTGCTGCCAGGTTCCCCTTCCCCTCGGGGCAGGCCCCCTAGGGATGGGGGTTCCACGACCACCAGTCCCAAGAGGAGGAGGAGGAGGAGGGTGGTGGTGGTCGGGGACTCTCTCCTCAGGGGGACTGAGTCATCTATCTGCCGCCCTGACCGGGAAAACCGAGAGGTGTGCTGCTTGCCAGGGGCTAGGATTCACGATGTGACGGAGAGACTGCCGAGACTCATCAAGCCCTCGGATCGCTACCCCTTCCTGCTTCTCCACGTGGGCACCAATGATACTGCCAAGAATGACCTTGAGCGTATCACTGCAGACTACGTGGCTCTGGGAAGAAGGATAAAGGAGTTTGAGGCGCAAGTAGTGTTCTCATCTATCCTCCCTGTGGCAGGAAAAGGCCAGGGTAGAGACCGTCGAATCGTGGAAATCAACGAATGGCTACGCAAATGGTGTCGGAGAGAAGGGTTTGGATTCTTTGACCATGGGATGGTCTTCCAAGAAGAAGGATTGCTAGGCAGAGACGGGCTCCACCTCACGAAGAGAGGGAAGAGCATCTTTGCAAGCAGGCTGGCTAACCTAGTGAGGAGGGCTTTAAACTAGGTTCACCGGGGGAAGGAGACCAAAGCCCCGAGGTAAGTGGGGAAGTGGGATATCGGGAGAAAGCACAAGTAGGTGAGTGCAAGAGGGGAGGGCTCCTGCCCCATACTGGGACACCAGGACGATCAGTGAGTTGTCTTACATGTCTATACACAAATGCAAGAAGCCTGGGGAACAAGCAGGTAGAACTAGAAGTCCTGGCACAGTCAAGGAATTATGATGTAATTGGAATAACAGAGACTTGGTGGGATAACTCACATGACTGGAGTATTGTCATGGATGGATATAAACTGTTCAGGAAGGATAGGCAGGGCAGAAAAGGTAGGGGAGTTGCATTGTTTGTAAGAGAGCAGTATGGCTGCTCAGAGCTCCAGTATGAAACTGCAGAAAAACCTGAGAGTCTCTGGATTAAATTTAGAAGTATGAACAACAAGGGTAATGTCGTGGTGGGAGTCTGCTACAGACCACCGGACCAGGGGGATGAGGTGGACGAGGCTTTCTTCCAGCAACTAACAGAAGTTGCTAGATCACAGGCCCTGGTTCTAATGGGTGACTTTAATCACCCCGATATCTGCTGGGAGAGCAATACAGCAGTGCACAGACAATCCAGGAAGTTTCTGGAAAGTGTAGGGGACAATTTCCTGGTGCAAGTGCTGGAGGAACCAACTAGGGGAAAAGCTCTTCTTGACCTGCTGCTCACAAACAGGGAAGAAATAGTAGAGGAAGCAATAGTGGATGGGAACCTGGGAGGCAGTGACCATGAGATGGTTGAGTTCAGGATCCTGACACAAGGAAAAAAGGAAAGCAGTAGAACAGAGACCCTGGACTTCAGAAAAGCAGACTTCGACTCCCTCAGGGAACTGATGGGCAAGGTCCCCTGGGAGAATAACATGACGGGGAAAGGAGTCGAGGACAGCTGGCTGTATTTTAAAGAATCCTTATTGTTATGAGAAAGTAACAGATTTTTTAGACAAGAGAAATGCGGTGGATCTAATATATCTTGATTTCAGTAAGGCGTTTGATACGGTACCACATGAGGAATTACTGGTTAAATTGAAAAAGATGGGGATCGAAATGAAAATCCAGAGGTGGATAAGGAGCTGGTTAAAGGGGAGACTGCAGAGGGTCGTATTGAAGGGTGATCTGTCGGGTTGGAGGGGGGTTACCAGTGGAGTTCCTCAAGGTTCGGTTTTGGGTCCGATTTTATTCAATGTATTTATCGCTGACCTCGGAACCAAAAGTAGGAGTGGGCTGATAAAGTTTGCGGATGACACCAAGTTGGGAGGTATTGCCAATTCGGAAAAGGATCGGGATATCCTCCAGGGAGATTTGGATGACTTTGTAAACTGGAGTATTAGTAACAGGATGAAATTCAATACTGAGAAGTGTAAGGTTATGCATTTAGGGATGACTAACAAGAATTTTAGTTATAAGCTGGGGACGCACCAGTTGGAAGTAATGGAGGAGGAGAAGGACCTAGGAGTCCTGGTTGATCGTAGGATGACTATGAGTAGGCAATGTGATGTGGCTGTTAAAAAAGCTAATGCGGTCTTGGGATGCATTAGGCGAGGTATTTCTAGTAGAGATAAGGAGGTGCTAGTCCCATTATATAAGGCGTTGGTGAGACCTCATTTGGAGTATTGTGTGCAGTTTTGGTCTCCCATGTTTAAGAAGGATGAATTCAAACTGGAACGGGTACAAAGAAGGGTCACTAGAATGATCCGAGGAATGGAAAGCCTGTCGTATGAAAGGAGACTTGAGGAGCTCGGTTTGTTTTCCTTAACCAAAAGAAGGATAAGAGGAGATATGATTGCACTCTTTAAATATATCAGAGGGATAAATACCAGGGAAGGAGAGGAATTATTTCAGCTCAGTGCTAATGTGGACACGAGGACAAATGGATATAAATTGTCAGTCAGGAAATTTAGGCTTGAAATTAGACAAAGGTTTCTAACCATCAGAGGAGTGCAATTCTGGAACAGCCTACCGAGGGAAACAGTGGGGGCGAAGGACCTCCATGACTTTAAGATTAAGCTGGATAAGTTTATGGAGGGGATGGGATGATAGGATAACGGGTTTAGTCAATAGGTCAATAACGTGCCACACTGGTAATTAGTACAAAGGGTCAATGTTGGGATATTGTTAGCCTTTTTCCAGAGGGTCTGGCTGGAGAGTCTTGCCCGCATGCTCGGGGTTCAGCTGATCCCCATATTTGGGGTCGGGAAGGAATTTTCCTCCAGGGTAGATTGGCAGTGGCCCTGGAGGTTTTTCGCCTTCCTCCGAAGCATGGGGCAGGGGTCGCTTGCTGGTGGATTATCTGCTACTTGAAGTCTTTAAATCATGATTTGGAGCATTCAACAGCAGAGTCAAGGGAGAGAATTATTTCAGGAGTGGGTGGATCGGCTTATGTGGCCTGCATCTTGCAGGAGGTCAGACTAGATGATCATAATGGTCCCTTCTGATCTTGAATTCTATGATTCTATGATTCTATTGAGGTTGCAGGAACAAACCATCCCGATGTGTAGGAAGAAAAGTAAATATGGCAGGCGACCAGCTTGGCTTAACAGTGAAATCCTTGCTCGTCTTAAACACAAAAAAAACAGCTTACAAGAAGTGGAAGATTGGACAAATAACCAGGGAGGAGTATAAAAGTATTGCTCAGGCATGCAGGTGTGAAATTAGGAAGGCCAAATCACACTTGGAGTTGCAGCTAGCCGGAGATGTTAGGAGTAACAAGAAGGGTTTCTTCAGGTATGTTAGCAACAAGAAGAAAGTCAAGGAAAGTGTGGGTCCCTTGCTGAATGAGGGAGGGAACCTAGTGACAGAGGATGTGGAGAAAGCTAGTGTACTCAATGCTTTTTTTTGCCTCTGTCTTCACAGACAAGGTCAGCTCCCAGCAGGGGCGGCTCTAGTAATTTTGTCGCCCCAAGGAGGGCGGCGCGCTGCGGGGGGCGCTCTGCCGGTCGCCAGTCCCGCGGCTCCGGTGGACCTCCCGCAGGCATGCCTGCGGATGCTCCACCGAAGTCGCGGGACCAGCGGCCCCTCTGCAGGCACATCTGCGGGAGGTCCACCGGAGCCGCCTGCCACCCTCCCCGCGGGACGCCGCCCCAAGCACGTGCTTGGCGCGCTGGGGTCTGGAGCCGGCCCTGGCTCCCAGACAGCTGCACTCTGCAGCATGGTAAGGGGAGGAGGTGACCAGCTCTCTGTGGAGAAAGAAGTAGTTCGGGACTATTTAGAAAAGCTGGACGAGCACAAGTCCATGGGGCCGGATGTGCTGCATCCGAGGGTGCTAAGGGAGTTGGCCGATGAGATTGCAGAGCCATTGGCCATTATCTTTGAAAAATCATGGCGATCGGGGGAGGTCCCAGATGACTGGAAAAAAGACCCCTGACTTTCAGGAGAGAGGACCCCCCACACCGCTCCCTGCAGCACAGCTCCCCGAGCAGCACATAGGGACCAACACTGACGCCGGGAGTCTGTCTCTGTCCCAGCCCTGCCATGGCGCGTGAATACTTCACCCACAAGGGAGTGCTGTTCCCATGCCTGGATTATTCCCCCGAGAAGTTGAGCTACGTGGAGAACGAATTCCAGGTGCGGGACGATGACGTCTTCAACATCACCTACCCCAAGTCAGGTAGGGGAGAGTGTGTGTGTGTGTGTGTGTGTGTGTGTGTAGGGACATTAGATGGAAACACCAAACCCGTCACATGACCTGATTTCCTAGACGCCAGACTCCGGGTACCCCACCTCCGGCCCAGAGTGAGACAAAGCAGGCTGCTCCCTGGGGCCCAACTCGCCCACCTGGTGCTGGGCTGGCTCCCTGCAGACACACTCTGATCACAGGCTTTCTCCAGAGCCACCGGCAGGGCCGGGAGACCCCTGGCACAGCAAAGTGAGAGCTTCTGATTTTAGTGCTGTCAATGCACCTCAGCTGATGGGGGCTGGAAGCCAGGACTCCTGGGTTCTCTCTCTGGCTCTGGGAGCAGAGGGGGACCTAGCAGGTTGAGGGGTTGTTTCAGGCCCATTAACCCTTTTATCCCCAGGCACTAACTGGATGCTGGAGATTCTGAGTCTGATCCGTTGTGGCGGGGACCCCAGCTGGGTGCGCAGCGTGCTGAACTGGGAGCGGGCGCCCTGGGTGGAGAACCACCTGGGGCTGGAGGCTGCCCTGAAATACCCCCTGCCCCGGCTGCTCTGCTCCCACCTCCCCGTCCAGCTCTTCCCCAAGTCCCTGCAGCGCTCCAAGGCCAAGGTGAGAGGCGGGAGAGCAGGGGCTGCAGGTCGGGATTGAGGGGCACCGACAGGGCTGTGTGTCGGGAAGGGGGTGAATCCAGGGCTGCTGCTGGGTGTGAGTTACAACAATGTGGGCGTGCGAAAGAGCAGGCAGCGGGGTGCGGCGACTCCTTCTCCCTCCAGAGAGGGTGATGGCCCGGGGTGGGTGGCTAATTGCTGGGTTCACTTGGCATCCCCCTCCCCTGATTGGTAGTGACCCCCCGTCTCCTCCCCCCAGATCATCTACACCCTGCGCTGCCCCAAGGACGTCCTGGTCTCGCTGTACCACTTCTCCAAGCTGCTGCGCATCTTCAGGGACCCTGGCTCACTGGACTCCTTCCTCGAGGACTTCCTGAGCGGGAACGGTGAGCAGCACCCTGGGGTCCTTGGGGGCCCTGCTGCAGCTAGGGATACGCAGGCACCCTCCTCCCAGCCAATGCCTGGGCTCCCAGCCACTCACTGATGGGATCCAGTTTGTGCATCCCCAGCCAGCTCTGAGCTGCCCTTTGCCCAGGGCCCAGCACAGCTTAATAGGCTGCTGCACGGCCCTCCGGCTGCGCACCATGGAGGGAACTTAGGTGGAGGTAGTGCTTAAGTTGTGCCAGGGCCCTGGCACCTCCGGTCTTGGCAGTTCAGAGCCTGGCACCTCCGGGCTGGCTGCATCAGTTATGAATGTAAAAAAATTGCTTGAGCCCCGGCACCACTTTAATTATAAATTAAACAGTGGGTGGAGGGGCCGGGTGGTGCCAGCTCTGGGGTCACTGTGCCGCTCTCCCCTGCACAGTGCCCTACGGCTCCTGGTTCGACCACGTCACCGGCTGGATGGGGCTGAAGGGCAACGAGAACTTCTTCTCCATCACCTACGAGGAGCTGCAGCAGGTAGAGAACCCCCCCCTTGGGCCACACCCACATAACCCCACCCCCTGGTGATACCCACACAGAGCCCCTCCAGCCCCCCCACACGTAACCCCACCCCTGAGCCACCCCCACATGTAACCCCTCCCCTGAGCCATCTCCACACGTAACCCCCCAGCCAGGTGGTGGTCTAGGGTGTTGCCAGCCCCAGCTCCCCAGGCCTCGGCGCCCATGTCCCGGGTGTTGGCTCCTCCTGGCTTTTGCATTCCTCTGCCCCTGGCCTGGAACAGGGTCTGACCTCAGGTGGCCAACGTGGCTCATGGCCAAGGCCCTCTGCCCTTGAAGGCGTCTCTGCCTCAGCCCCCAGTGGGGAGCAGGACCCTGCGGGGGGAGGGAACTGAGGCACACGTGGGCCATAAAATTGTCACCCTAAAATCACCCTCTTCACGGCAGCGGGTGTCTCCCCCAGGACCCGCGGGGCAGCGTGCAGAGAATCTGCCACTTCCTGGGGAAGGAGCTGAGTGAGGAGCAAGTGGCCGCGGTGGTGGAGAACGCCTCCTTCCAGAGCATGAAGGGGAACAAAATGTCCAACTTCTCCCAGCTGAGGGACGAGTACATGAACCACCAGAAGGGGGAGCTCCTGAGGAAAGCTGAGTCCAGGCCTGGGCTAGCAGGGGGCTGCGAGCTGGGACTGAGGGGCACCAGCAGAGCTGCGGGGGCAGGGCTGGGGGGCAGGGGCTGTGGGTAGGGAGTGAGGGGCATGGGCAGAGCTTGTGGGGGCAGGGCTGGGGGGCAGGGGCTGTGGGTAGGGAGTGAGGGGCACCCTAGACTATGTTCCCTGCGGTTTGCAGGGATCTGCGGTGACTGGAGGAACCATCTCTCGGAGGCACAGAGCCAGCGATTCGACACCATTTACCGGGAGCGGATGCAGGGTCTGGGCATGACCTTCCCCTGGGACTGACGGCCTCGCGCCCGCCACATCTGTACCCGCAATACACCGGCCCTGTGCCTCCTGGATCAAGCTGTCTTCACTTCCTGTCCTCAATGGCTGGGTCTCTTTCCCTTTGCTGGGTTAAAATCATCTGTACAAACTCCGTTACAGATTTACCCTGGAGAGCTCCCAGCCCTCGCTACCTTTCCAAGCAAATCACCCAGCTCAAATCTTCCAGGCCAGATTTCCAAACCAGCTCCCAACAGATTCTCGTTCCCATCCTGCTTTTCAGATCCCTTTGGAAACAAAGATGATCTAACAACTTATATGGCTGCAAACCCCCCAGCATAACAAGAACCAGTGGCTGGACGTTAAAGCCAGACAAATTCCAGCTGGAAATAAGGCACTGAGGGTGATTAACCATTGAGACAAACTGCCTGGGGAAGTGTTGGCTGCTCCTCTCCCTGGCTTCCAATCAAGCCAGGATGCCTTTTGAGATGTTATTGGAGTCGGTGCAGGGGGACCAGGGTGAACTCACTGGTCTGGGTTACAAGGAGGTCAGACTAAATGATGGAATGGTCCCTTCTGCGGTTGGACGGTCTGAAGCTGAATTTTGAACATGCAGATGATTTACAATTTTTGTGGCTGCATCAAAACATTTCCTGAATTTATCCTGCCTCCTGTGAGGTGGGGCAATACTGGCCCACTTTTCTAGGTGGGGAAATTGAGGCCAAAAGAGATGCTGTGTTTTGCCCGGCTCACACAGGGGGTCGTAGAGCCAGGAATTGATCCCCACTTTGCCACCAGGCCAGCTGTCCCCAGTGACCCCTTGTCGCTCTCAGCTGAGAGGCCAATGAGACTGATGGTCTGTCTCATCCCAGGTCAGGCATGAGGCATGAGGAAGATTGCCTTGTGCCTGGGTTTGAGTCCCAGCTCTGCTAGAAACGTTGGCAAGTCACCTCATTTGTGCCTTAGTTTCCCCCTCTCTAAAATGAGAATAATTTTGCCTTTGTCTAGACAGATTGTAAGCTCTTTGGAGAGGGTCTCTCACTGTGTGTCTGGGCAGCGCCTGGCACAACGAGGCTCTGATCTCAGCTGGGGCAGGGCCTGTCTCTGGGCAGCGCCTGGCACAACAGGGCTCTGATCTCAGCTGGGGCAGGGCCTGTCTCTCACTGTGTGTCTGGGCAGCGCCTGGCACAACAGGGTCCTGACTGCAGCTGGGGTTTCCAGCAATATATAAACAGTAACAGTTTTGCCCTATGCTGGCCCTGTGTTAAAGATTCTGTCCTGGGCTCTTAAGCCCAGTACTTCTGATCAACTAGTATGGTTCCCTGTTTGCAATATGCAATATTAATACTTTCCAACAGCCACTACGTTTGCTCATTTAAAAGAAAACAGAAGAAATCAAATCTCTCTGTGTAGCACTTGTTTCCTGTTCGCCCAGGGTGATGAACGTGGCTATTTATACCTGACGAGCTGCGGGTCAGTGGTCACTGTGCTAAATGTGCTTTTCAACAACTCTGCCGGGTCTGGGGCAGGCGGTTAAGGCACTGGAGATCTGGGGATGGTGAAAGTATCGCGGCTCTTTGAACTGAGGGATATGGGGCACAGCTCCCCCTGCAGAGGGCGCTGTGGGGGTCAGCATGCATTGGGGTGTCTCCCCATCCACCTACCCAGGCAGAAGAGTGGGCCATGCATCCGCTCAGAGCCATGGGCCCATCTGCCCTGGTATCCTCCCTGCCAGCCTGGATCGCACCAACAGCTCAGCTTATGCGCCATGCTCCTGTGCTGGGGAGCACTGGGGGCACCCACTGACTCAAAAAGCCCAAACGGTGCTGCTCCGTCCCAGCCTTGCCATTGTAACCACTAGCGCTCCCTCTGCTGCCGAACAGAACCCAGGTGTCCTGATTCCCAGCCCCCAAGGTTATCCGCTAGATACTAGCCTCATGTGGGGCTAGAACCCAGGAATCTTGACTCCGAGGTCCCCGCTGCTTGAACCACTAGAGCCTCCTACCCACACGAGCCCTATTGCATAGATGCTGCATAACCACCCAAAAGGCAGCCCCTGCCCTCGAAAGCTTCCAGGCCAGGACCACCACTGGGAGCACATGGGCGTGGTGAGCAGGGTCTCAGCTGCCCACGCATTGGCAAGGTTTCTGAAGGCATCGTGGCAAAGGACAGTTGTTTGACAGTGGGGGTGGATGCTGGTGTGGAGCCTCCCCTTCTCGTGGAGCTGTCAAGCCAGCTGCTCTCCTCCAGCCTCGGCAGCAGAGGTTGTTCGTTAATCTGTCTAAATCCCTCTGTATTATTTGCTGGTTTGTGGCATTAGCGAGGGGTGGAATTGCCTCCTGCCGGGGCTTGCCTGACTGGCCCCTGAGCATCAGCCTTGGAGGGCAGGCAGAAGCCAAAGGACACGCCGAGGCGCCGAGAACCCAGGAATCTTGGGGCTCAGTAACGAGTTGCTGCGCTAACCCCCTAGACTCTGCTCCCCTCCCACAGCTGGGAAGAGAACCCAGGCGTCCTGACTCCCAGCCCTCAGCCACTGGATCCCACTCCCCGGCCCCTCCCACAGCTGGGAAGAGAACCCAGGCGTCCTGACTCCCAACCCTCAGCCACTGGATCCTACTCCCCGTCCCCTCCCACAGCTGGGAAGAGAACCCAGGCGTCCTGACTCCCAACCCTCAGCCACTGGATCCTACTCCCCTCTCAGAGCTGGGAAGAGAACCCAGGCGTCCTGACCTGCAGCCTCTCGTGCTCTAATCCCTGGTCCCCAGTCTCCTCCCATAGTGGGGCCTGGCTTCCGAGCCTCCTCTTGCTATTGCAGTTGAAAGAAAGAAGAGACTCCGTTTGTTTTAGAAACAATCTCGCTTTTTCTCTCTTTTGCCAGTAGGTGGCGAGGCAGCTGAGTGTAAAAAATAAAAGTGGCCCAGTGAGGGTTGCCCTGGGGCCAGCACAGAGAGGGGGGGGCTTCCAGACAGCTCTTCTGGGGAGACTGGGGCAGGGCCCGGAGGAGATCCATGTTCCAGGCAGTCACCCAGCGAGCAAGGCTGGGCCTCTGGTTAAACTAGGACTCGGAAGAGCTGAGTTTAAGTCATGCCTGTGCCACAGAATCCCTGTGTTGCCCTCTGCAAGCCCCTGCATCACTCTGTGCCTCAGTTTCCCATCTTTAACACGGGACCCAGACTGACCCTGGTTGTGCAGCACCCAGCACAGTGGGGCCCCCCCGGTGCAGGGATTGTCTCTTGCTGTGTCCGGGCAGCCCCGCCCCCCCCCCCAGACTCTGTTGCTCTTTTAATACAAAAATAATCCTTGGAATTATTCTCTTTGCTTAAAGAGAAGGAACAAAATGATTCAAAATAGGAAAAATGCAACAGAAATTGTCGAAGAGAGAATTAAAAAAACCCAACAGATCGAAAGGGTTAATGGGGCCTTACTTGACTGAGTACCACGTGGGACCTTAAAAAGCCACCCCAGTTCTCTGTTCTGTGTTCACATTGAAAATCTCAGGGCATTTTGGTAAGCACCGGGGTGAACTTTGCCCTGCAGCTGTGACATGGTCTCCATGTCCCACCCCAGAGACAACTGCATTCCGCCCCAGTACTGGTGACCGAGCCCTGCGTGCCAGTGTTGTGCAGCTGTTAAACACCAGGTGTCCCCCCCCCCCCCCCCGAGCAGTGGCTGTATTTCTGCATTGGCTGAATCAGCCCTGTGCAGCTGCTAAGCGGCTGTTCCTGGCCAGAGGTGGCTGCATGTGTCTGGCGCAAGGCAATAGCTGTGAGGAAACCAAATGGGCAGCTGAGCCTTCTGTCCGTGCGTGCGGATCACTGGACTCTGAATGCTGAGTGTGCGAGTGAACGCGCTTACGCACGAAGCCGAGCTGACGTGTTCCACCCAGCAGAAGGCATCGGCGGACACCCGCGGGTCCCAAACGTTAGCAACCTGTGAACCCCTTTCACTAAAACGTCATCTCACAAACCCCCTCCTAAACATTTGTTTTTATGACATGCTTATTACACACTATTATTAATTATTATTTATCATAAAAAACAAATGTCTTATTTCCAAGATCACTGCTTTTATAATTTCTACTCGGGGAAAGGAGAAAATCCCTGGAAATATTCATTTTTAGGAGGGGGGGGATGGGGTCGGGGGGGTGCGCGACCCAGAGGGGCTGGGCTCAGAGCTTGGGGTCAGGGCGGTGGGGGATGAGGTCGTGGGGTGCCCGGTGCTGAGAAGCTGGGGGGTGGGGGAAGGTGATGGCGGGGGGGGGGGAGCCTCTGACATTCTCGTGGGGGCCCCTGCAGGACCCGGGGCAAATTGCCCCACTTGCCCCCCCCCCCCCCGGCGGCCCTGGTTGCTTTCACTTAATAGGATAAAGATTGCTTTCAAACCAGCACAGTTCTGTTATTAAAAGACAACAGCTGGAGGAGAGAGTCAAAAGAAAGAAATCATCAGCAGGGAGGGGGACGGGGGAAGGGAAGGTCTCAAGAGGAGGAGGGGTCCCGGGACGGCTACAGATTTGTGTATGTCCCGGGATCGCACCCAGCCTTCTCCTTTGGAGAACGATGCAGCGGGTGCAAACCGCAGCTGGCTGGGTGTTGAGTGCACTGGGTAGTGGCAGTCACAGGCGCCGACGCCGTGGGTGCTCCCGGGCTGGAGCACCCATGGGGAAAAATTAGTGGGTGCTCTGCACCCACCGGCAGCCAAGCTCCCCGCCCTGCCTCACCTCCGCCTCTGCCTCCTCCCCTGAGCGCGCTGTGTCCCCGCTCCGCCGCCTGCCTCCCAGCGCGTGCTATCGCCAAACAGCTGTAGCGAGCTCCGGGAGGGAGGGGGGAGGAGGGGGGGTTGGGGCAGGGATTTGGGGAAGGGGTTGGAATGGGGGTGGAGTTGGGGTGGGGCCGGGGGGTTCGAGCACCCACCGGCGCTGGAAGAAGTTGGCGCCTGGGGTGGGAGTCCCCAGTGCTGGACCGTGAGGGGGGAGGAGTGGGATGCCGCGGGTAGAGACTGGAGCCAGGAGGTCGATAACAGTGTGTTGGCCGGGGGGTGTGAGTCCCTCTTCTCCAGTGGTTCTCAAACGTTCACACTGGTGACCCCGTTCACACAGCAAGCCCCTGAGTGCGACCCCCCCTAGCAATGAAAACACCTTTAAATATATTGAACACCCTTATAAATGCGGGAGGCAAAGTGAGGTTTGAGGTGGAGGCTGACAGCTCATGACCCCCCACATAATAACCTCGTGACCCCCTGAGGGGTTCCCAACCCCAGTTTGAGATCCCCTGTTCTTGCTGTCCCACTACTCCTGTGTCCTGGCGGTGGAGGGCATCATAACCTCACAGCAAAAGTCCTCCTCAGATCTTGGCTGCTTTAGAATCATAGATTATTAGGGTTGGCAGGGACCTCAGGAGATCATTTTGTCCAACCCCCTGCTCAGAGCAGGACCAATCCCCAGATGGCCCCCCCAAAGGATTGAACTCACAACCCTGAATTTAGCAGGCCAATGCTCAAACCACTGAACTATCTCTCCCCACTTTCTAATTCTAAGCAGCCGTTCTGCTGCCAATAAGGAATCTGGCCTCCCAAGGTCATCTCTGTGAGGCTTAAACACAACATTTTACAGAAGCAGTGTTGTTTGCAATGCAGACAACACTGATTCAGTGCTTTAAAACACAGCCAGGACGCACACGCCTGTCACTGCCTGCCTGACCCCCGGCACACGAGCCACAAGACCCCAAAATGGTGAATAGCCACAGGGGCAGAGATGGGGACATCACTCTTCCCGGACCCTGCTGTACACTGGGCACGGGGCTCTTGGGAGAGCCAGCACCGTAGGGGGGCTGATAGTCATTCCTGTCCCCACACTTTCCACAGGCTGTTCCGTTATGGAAGAGATCTCGCTGCTGAGGGTGAGCAGGGAATCAAGGGAGGGTCTTCTCTCAGCCTGCGGCTCCCCGCCCCCCCCGGCCCCTATGCGGCTCACCTGTGTGCAGCAGTGGTCCCCCAAGGGTGATGGCAGTGTCAGGTTTACAATGGCACCAGTGGCTCCATTGAGCCGGGCCCATGCTCAGAGGGGCCCCAGCCTGCTCCACTTGCACTGAGCCCTGAGACCCCCCTGGCTCCCCACACCCACCACTTCCTCCTCCGTCCGAGGGCTCCTCTCCACCCCCTGCTCCTCTCTGCCCCTGGCTGGACCCCAGAGCCCCTCCGGCTCCGGGTATGACCTGTCTCCCCAGAGCTGAGCTGCCTGGGACTGGTGCAGAAGCCTGGGCAGTCTCAGCCAGGTCTGTGTGGGGGGGTGACGGTGGGGGGGCTTGGCTGGGCCCCTCCAGGGAAGAGGGACCTGAGGGACCCCGGGCGGAGCAGGCCCTGGCCTGGCTGATCACGGCACTCCCGAGGGGCCGGAGCGATTCCCCGCCCTGGGACTAGCCCTGGCTGCGCTGCCGGCTCAGCCCGTCAGACAGTCACCTCCCAGAAGGGCCGGTGAGTGCGGCCGGGAGGCCGGGGTGGGGAGTGGGTCTGTGGGGGTGCTGGGCTGAGGTGACGGGGAAGATCTGTGTGTGTTGGGCACTAGGGAATGGAGCTCCTGTGTGGGGTGCTGGGCCGTTGCGGTGGGCAGGGCCGTTCTTAGGGCACCGGAAAATTTGGGCCACCACCGGGACAGCAGGACAGGGCGGGTCGGCGCCCGCACACCCAGCGCGCGCTGCAGTCTCCTTAGGCAGAGGCCGTATTCCCAGGGCCGAATGCACCGGCGGGCGCATTGTGCGTGAGGGAGAGGGTACCCGGGGCTCTGTGGTGACTCTCAGCCGCCGTGAGACGGGCCGGGCGGCTCGGTGTCCTTTGGTGCCTCGTCCCTCCCCCCCGGGCTGCGAGCCCCGGCTGGTGCAGCGTCTGCTGCGTACGAAGCTCAGTGTGTGTCAGCATTGGGGGGGGGGGTTCTGGGGGTCCATGGGCGGGGGTGGTGGCTGTGCCCCAACTCAGACATAGGGGCCCCAGTTTAATAATACTGTGTAGGGCCCCACAAAGCCTAAGGACGGCCCTGGTGGTGGGGCTGTGGGCAGGGGGGTGCTGGGCGAGGGGGGTGTTGTGCAGGGTGCTGTGCATTTGTAGGGTGGGTGAGGGGAGGTGTTGGGCATAGCAGGTCCAGGGGGGCTCTGGCCATAGGGAATCGGGGGAGGGGGGTGTTCCGGTGTTGGCCGGGGGAGGGGTTTGTGGCTCAGCATGGGCCTGCCCCCGAGGGGAAGGGGCACCATGGCAGCACAGGGCCAGTCAGGGCACTGTGTGTCTGGCAACTGCTGGTTTGTAAACAGTGCCCCTGCCATGCCAGGCCCCATTGCCTCTGGCTGGCCCCTCGCTCTGGGGACCGACCCCGCACGCCAGGCTCCATTGCCTCCATGGGGGCCCACAAAGATGTTTGGCGCCGGGCCCACAAAACGTTCATCCAGCCCCGTTAGTCACGCAACTCCCCCAATGCCTTGAGTACCAGCCCTGGGCTGAGTGAAGACTTTTATCTCCATGGGGACTCCAGGACATCGTGGAACTTTATTGTGGGTTGGGACGTCTCAGCTCCACCCACTGACACCAGCGCAGAGCCCGGGCAGGGATTTCCCAATGGCGGGTGGGTGGAAACAATCCACGAGCCGCTTTGGAAAGTCCCAGCAGTGCCACGTTCCCCGGCTCAGCGGCGTGGGGTTTATTCAGGCGCTGGGTGAGCTCAACCCCGCCCGGACTCGGAATGGCTCCTTTCCATACCCCAGCCTCCACCTCTCTGCCTCAGTCCCGCCTCTTTGAACCAGGGGCTGTGATAATTCCCCGGCCTCACCGTGGGGGGGTTGTGGGGATAGAGGCAATAACCGCTTGTGAAGGGGGGAGACGCCACGGCGAGGGGCCCCACATCGTTATAATGAACTAATCACCTTCCGCTGCGTTATTGCAATAAAGGTCCCGGTTTGCTGAAAGGCCCAGAGCCCCCCTGGTGTCAGTCAGGAGTAACTCACGGACACTGAAAGCAGTTGCAGTGACTTTACACTAGCGGAGGGTTTGGCGCCATGAGGAATTTGCTCCATCCATTGGGTGTGAGGCAAACCCCAATGAGGGCAGGGGGATAAACCCTATTGACTCTGACGGGCGCTGGAGCAGTCCCGCAATGGGCTTGTCTCCTGTACACTGGCGGGGGCTGTCCTGTGAGTCTGACACTGAGACGGGCCCCGGGAGAGCCAACGTGCCAGGTCTCGGAGGGGAGAGTGACGCAAAACTGGACTCACTCCGGATTGGGGTTCCCCGATGAAGCGAGGGACCTGCGCACCGCAGGCTCAGGGGGGCTCTGGGAAGGAAAGGGAGACATTGACGGTAGAAAGAATGAGGAGTCCTTGTGGCACCTTAGAGACTAACACATTTAATGGGGCATAAGCTTTCGTGGGCTAAAACCCACTTCATCAGATGCATGCAGTGGAAAATACAGTAGCGAGAGATATATATATGCAGAGAACAAGAGAAGATGGAGGTTGCCTTACCAACTCTAATGACATAAATCAATTCAGGTGAGCTATTATCAGCAGGAGAAAAAAAAAACTTTTGTAGTGATCATCAGGATGTGCCATTTCAAATAGTTGACAAGAAGATGTGCGTAACCGTAGGGGGAATGTAACACAAACGGTAGGTTTGTGTTACATTCACCCAGTTGCCAGGTCTCTTGTCTAAGCCTGAAGTGGGGTGACTGTCACTGCTGCCCCCACGTGGCTGCTGGGAGAAGGGGGTGTCACTGTGCCTATCTCACAGTAATAGTCGGCGGAGTCCTCGAGTTCCAGGTTGGACATTTGCAGATACAGCTCATTCTTGGAATTATCCCTGGAGATGGTGAATCGGCCTTTCACTGAATCACGGTAGCGTGTCTGGCTCCCATCGGGGTTTATAGAACTGACCCATTCTAGTCCCTTTCTTGGAGCCTGTCGGAGCCAGCTCATGTAGGAATCGCTGAAGATGAACCCGGAGATTTTGCAGGTGAGGAAAACAGACTCTCCAGGGCTTTTCACCCCGCCTCCGGACTCCACCAGCTTGACCTGGGACCGGACACCTGAGAATAAAGACAGGCCATTACTATCGGTATAGAAATAGCGATAACACAATATTCCTCTAACTCTGCAGTTATTCAGAGGGAGGAACGTACCTTCTAAAGCTGCTACCACAAAACTTAAAAGGAGCAAAATTCTCATTTTTCCTGGTGCTGGAGCGGAAAGTTCTCAGGCGACTGGCTGGGAACTGCTCAGACCCAGGAGGCTGCGAATCGGGTCTCCGGGTGCAGCCTGGGCAGAGAGAGGCACAGATTTAAACAGGAAACCGTCTCACTCATTTGCATGCCCCCGCCTTGTACGAGACACACTCTCCTCCTGCCCCTGATCTGATCGACTCGCCCCAGTGGGAGGGGCTGTTGTCCCCTTACTGACATTCAGTGGGTGTTTTGCTTGGCCAGCTGCCAGCACTAAAAGAATGGGGAGAGGCCAATGCTCCAGGTCAGCCTCAGTCAGCCTCTGAGCGGGATGGGCAGGGCGGGCAGGCTGATCAGGGAGTCAGGAGGCCGGGGGGTCCCGTCCTCCCTGTGAGCTGGAGTTGCCTGGGTCAGACAGAGTGGGGTCGAGCTAAGGACGGAGCAGGGGCCCGAGCTGAGCTGGGGAGCAGAGCCGGGCCAGCCAGAGGGGCCAGGAAAGCAGAAGCAGCAGAGCTGGGAGCAGAGTCACAGAGACCCAGCCACCATGTCAGGGTTCACTCTGAACTCTGGGGTACAGATGTGGGGACCCGCATGAAAGACCCCCTAAGCTTATTTCTACCAGCTTAGGTTAAAAACTTCCCCAAGGCACAAATCCTTCCTTATCCTTGGGTGGGTACTGCTGCCACCACCAAGTGAGTTAGACAAAGATTCAAGGAAAAGGACCACTTGGAGTGTGCACATGTGTGGGTCCCAGCTGCTCCCTGCCCCCCTCATTGAAGCAGGTGTGCAGGGTTACTGCCCTGAGAACTGCAGGCACCAGTGGACATGGGGCTGGCTGGAGGCAGGGCAGGGTCTGGCTGGAGGCAGGGTCTGGCTGCAGGCAGGGCAAGGGGTGCGGGGCTGGCTGGAGACAGGGGTGTGTGGGGTGGGCTGGATGGCTTCAGGCAGGGCTGCAGGGGGTGCGGCAGAGGTTGGCAGGACTGGAGACAGAAGAGTGCAGGGCTGGTGCGGGCAGGGCAGGGGGTGCAGGGCTGGCTGGAGACAGGGGCTGGTGCGGGCAGGGCAGGGGGTGCAGCAGGGGCTGGCTGCGGGCAGGGGGTGCAGGGCTGGCTGGAGACAGGGGCTGGTGCGGGCAGGGCAGGGGGTGCAGGGCTGGTGTGCACAGAGGTGTGTTGGGGCTGGCTGGCTTCGGGCAGGGCCGTGGGGGGTATGGCAGGGGTTGGCTGGAGACAGGGCAGGGGGTGCGGCAGGGGCTGGCTGTGGGCAGGACAGGGGGTGCAGCAGGGCTGGTGCGGGCAGGCGGTGCGGGGCTGGAAGCAGGGCACGGGGTGCAGCAGGGGCTGGCTGCGGGCAGGGGTGCAGGGCTTGCTGGAGACAGGGGCTGGCTGTGGGCAGGGCAGGGGGTGCAGGGCTGGTGCGGGCAATGGGTGCAGCAAAGGCAGCTGGAGCCCCGGCCCTTTAAATAGGCCCTGCTTTTGGACAGGTGCCAACCAGGTTATTTGAGCTTCTTAACCCTTTACAGGTATGTTATATCCTTGGGGGGGGCAGCCGGTTAGGAAGAAATCACTTGAGGCCAGACAGCAGACAGCTAACAAAACCACCATATTATTTACAGACACAGAGCTCACCCAACCGGCCGAAACCGGCTGGGCTGTCCCCTAATAATCTAACTCAGTTGCCATAGGAACAAAAACCATGACAACCAAATACACAACATATTCCTCCCCCCTAATAAGAACATCCCCTAAATAAAACACACACTAGACTGGAGAAGGAGGGTAGACTGCCTCCATTCCCGGCTAAACCCTGGGGATTATTTTTTCCCATAACCGTGGGTTTGCCCTAGCTAAAGATCCAGCCGATGAGGAGGCCTTCTGTCTCTAGGTGGATTACGGCGAACTTCTGGTGGTGTTGCACCCGAAAGTACCATGGGCTCTGGTTCCGCAGCACGAACAGGTGAGGAGGTGGTATCAGCTCGTGCTGGGCAAAGGGGTATCTCAGCCGCCGGCAGTAATGGAGGAGAACAGTCAGAAACAGGTGATTTGTGATTCGGTGTCTCACCAGAAGTGGTGAAGTCAGACCCCTCAACTGCAGATGGGTCCTGAAGACTGGCATGACCTGGCAACAGCTGATCTACATGTCGCCGCCAGGTAAGATTCTCTGCAGTCCGGACGGTGTAGGAAACAGGTCCTGTTTGAGTGATGATTGTGGCAGGGACCCATTTAGCTCTGGAAGTATAATTCCGAGCCAAAACTGGCTGTCCTGGGCTAAAAGTTCGCTCTTTTGCTCTCGGTGCTCGTCTGATAACTTGATTTTGCTGCTGATGTTGCACAATTTGTCGGGGTTCAGAAGGTTTCAGCAGATCAAAGCAAGTGCGCAGCTGTCGTCCCATCATTAGAAAGGCCGGAGATGCGTGGGTCGTAGTATGAGGTGTGTTTCTGTAGGAAAGTAAAAAGGTATCCAGACACTTTTGAATAGTACTCTCTGCAGTAGTGGACTGCATTATAGAGACTTCTGGCCATTTAGAATGGGCATCTACTGCCACCAAGAACATGCTTCCTTCAAGGGGGCCAGCAAAGTCAATGTGACTACATTGCCACGGGTTTTCAGGCCAGTCCCATGGGTGTAGGGGTGCCCACTGGGGTGCATTCCTCACACCCTGACATGACATACAAGCTTTTGCCTTCTCTTCAATAGCACTGTCCAATGCAGGCCACCAAAAATAGCTTCGTGCAATTTCCTTCATGTGCACTATTCCACAGTGACTGGAATGTAGCTGTTCTAACATCTGTGATCTCAGTGGTGGTGGAATAATGACACGTCTCCCCCACAACAAACAACCAGATTGGACCGATAACTCCGTCTGCCTGGACATGTAGGGAACAAGGTCGGATGAGACCGGAGAGGTTTGTTGAGATTTTCCATGCATCACTAGGTCCATAACTTGGGACAATACTGGGTCAATGCAGGTTGCCTTCTTTATCTGAGTAGCAGTGATGGGTGTATTCTCTACCTGTTCAAAGTAGAAGATTTCCTTTTGGGCACTATCTTGGTGTTTGACCGGCAAAGGCAACCTTGAGAGGCCATCTGCATTGCCGTGCAGAGTGGATTTCCGATATTTGATTTCATATGTGTGTGCTGAAAGTAACAATGCCCAACGTTGCATACGACTAGCAGCTAATGGGGGAATGCCTGTGTAGGGTCCAAAAATTGATGTCAGAGGTCGATGGTCTGTGAGAAGAGTAAACTTTCGCCCAAACAGGTACTGATGAAACTTCCGAATTCCAAAAACAATTCCTAATGCCTCACGTTCGATTTGGGCGTAGTTAGTTTCTGCTTTGCTTAGAGTGCGTGAAGCAAAAGCAATAGGTCTCTCTTCTCCTGAAAGCATAATATGTGACACGACTGCTCCCACTCTATAAGGGGAGGCATCGCAGGCCAATTGCAGTGGTAAGGATGGATCAAAGTGCGTTAGAACTTCAGAATTTATCAATGCATCCTTAGCTTTGTTAAATGCAACATCACAGGTTTCAGTCCACTTCCAGGCCTTGTTCTGCCCAAGGAGCTCATGAAGTGGTTTTAGCAGTGTGGCTAACTGTGAGATGAACTTTCCATAATAGTTCAGGAGTCCTAGAAACGAGCGCAGCTGGCTTACATTTCGAGGTGGGGGAGCCTCCACAATAGCTTTAACTTTTGCAGGGGCCTTATGAAGACCTGCAGAATCGATGATGTGTCCCAAATATTCAGCAGAGGGCTTGAAGAATTCACACTTGTCTTTGCGAACTCGTAGGCCATACTCTTCCAGTCTTTGTAGGGTAACCTCTAAATTCTTTAAGTGATCCTCTTCATTTCTTCCAGTGACCAGGATATCATCCAGATAGCACTGAACTCCTGACAAGCCACACAAGATCTGGTCCATAGCCCTCTGGAACAGGGCGGGAGCAGATGTTATTCCGAAGGGTAGGCGACAGTATCGATAAAGCCCCTTATGAGTCACAATAGTCAACAGCTCTTGGGACTTTTCATCGACGTGCATCTGTAAATATGCTTGACTCAGATCAATCTTACTGAACTTTTGTCCCCCAGCCAGGCCTGCGAAGAGGTCATCGATGCGGGGAAGCGGGTATTGCTCTGCACACAACACTGGGTTGACAGTGACTTTAAAATCACCGCAAATCCGGAGAGAGCCATCTTTCTTCACTATTGGAACGATAGGAGTGGCCCATGAACTATGGGTAACTGGTATTAGGACTCCATTGGTGACCAGGTGCTCCAGGTCTGCTTCAACTTTTGGCCTGATGGCATATGGCACAGTTCGGGCTTTCAGATATTTTGGTGGACTGTCAGGTTTAATGTTCAATGTCACAGTGATTCCCTTCATACTTCCCAAATCATCTCCAAAAACAGCAGCATGTTTCCTTAGTATAGGGGTTAGACTGGTTTCTTCTTTAGTCATCCGGTGCACTTCTGCCCAGTTCAGTTGAATCTTCCCAAGCCAAGACCTACCCATTAGTGCTGGGTAGTTACCTCTCACCACAAACAGTGGCAATTTAGCAGCCTGTCCATTGAGCTCCACCTTAACATCAATAGTGCCAAACATGGGCACAGCTTCTCCCGAATACGTCTTCAGAACAGTTTTTGTTGCCTTAAGCGGAAGATGCTGTAGCTTTTCTTTATACACAGTCTCTGAGACCAGCGAGACAGCTGCATCGGTGTCCAGTTCCATGCATATAGGTTTGCCATCCAATAACGGGGTTACCCAGTATTCATGTGAGCCCATTGCCAAAGACAAAACATGCAGTGGCACTTCCTCTTGCGATGAGGTGTCACCTTGATCATCCTGGGTCTGCTCTAGGGTATGCAGGGTTCCTCTTTTTGTCGGCCAGACCACAGGCCTCTTTTTCTTTTGTTTACAGGCACACGCTATGTGTCCCTTTTTGCCACAGTGTCGACACACCAGATCCTTACACCAGCGTTCTGATGCCTGGTGACCCAGCTTACCGCAGCGGTAACATTCTTGACTCTGCACCGTTTTGTGGGTCGGTTCTTGTGACACTTTTTGCACCCTAGGGGATGCACCGATGTATTGCGCCTCCCTTGTAGCCAGTTCCATGGAGACAGCAATATCAACAGCCTTCTGTAAGGTAAGCTGAGCCTCTGTCAGTAGGCGCTTCCGTATAGCTTCACTGTACAGGCCACACACTAACCTGTCACGCAGGGCATCATTTAACATCTCTTTAAATTCACAGTGTTCTGCTAGCTTTTTCAAAATGGCTACAAATTGTACAACTGTTTCATCTTCCCTTTGGTCTCTTTTGTGGAACCTGTATCTTTCAGCAATTACCAGTGGTTTTGGGGAAAAATGGGACCCCAGGATTTCCACAATGTCACTGTAAGATTTAGTCTTAGGCTTAACAGGGTGTAGTAAGCTGAGTATCAGGGAGTAGGTTTTAGCCCCTACAACACTTAAGAATATTGGCACCTTCTTCGCTTCTGTAATGTCATTTGCAATAAAAAAAGGCTCAAAACGCTCAGTATACACATGCCACTGCTCTATATTCTCATCAAACGGTTCCAGTGGCCTGGTCAGAGTAGCCATGATTTTAGTTTCACTTTCACAGTCAGTGCAAACAAGCAGTATTTTTGTTTGTTTGTTCTTTACCTTGACTTCTACTTCCTTCTGTTACTGGAGCAGCACTGGAATCCCATCCATCGTCGCCACTTGTTATATCCTTGGGGGCAGCCGGTTTAGGAAGAAATCACTTGAGGCCAGACAGCAGACAGCTAACAAAACCACCATTTTATTTACAGACAGAGAGCTCACCCAACCGGCTGAAACCGGCTGGGCTATCCCCTAATAATCTAACTCAGTTGCCATAGGAACAAAAACCAATGACAACCAAATACACAACAAGGTAAAGGAGGGATTTCATGCTCCCCTGAGCTGTATGTTTATGACACTTCCCCAGTCCCCAGGCCCACAGTTTCTGCTAACTAATCAAATATCCCAGCCCTCGCCCTGCAGCCTCTCAATTTCTCCCAGGCCCTACGGGCTGTTCCCTTGAAGGGACAATGAGTCTGATCTTACCCTGCTCTCTCAAGCCCAGCGTCTTGTACCACTGGCTCTGTCCAGTAGAACCAACAAGTCTGTCTTCACCCTCCCATTATTCCCCAGACTTTGTAGCCTGCAACTCCTGCCACTTTATTGTCTCGTTGAAGTCATGAACATTTCTTCTTTCCCTCTGCGAAAGGCCTGCCCCCCAGCCCCCGCCACTGGAGATGTATCTACCGAATTGTTGGTGTCACTAGGCCTGAGTAAACCAAAGTTGTGACTTTGGGCCTGAAGTGAACCAAACTTCTTACATGCTGTGAACTTTAACCAGCCTACGATGCTAACAGACTGCAAGCAAAATGTGTAACTGTCAGCTGTCTCAGCTTGCAGATGCAGGAGTTTGAAACAGCAAAAGCGGCGGGGAGGAGGGGGAGAGGGGGGAGGAAAATCTGTATGCGTTTGTGCTGTGAAGGCCATAGATAAACTTGCGAATGGGAACTTTTCTAACACGCTGAAATGTAATGTTTAAAGTAACTGCTGTTGGGAAGGAAGGGGTGAGGGGGAAAACCAAACAAAAGGCTTACACAAACAAGGGGGGTATAAATGCTGGGACCCCACCTGCGCCTGGGTGTGCAGGATTTGAGAATGCTTTTTCTCCCTGGCACCTTATTTGGGCTCAAATAAACCTGGTTTTGCTTCTCCACCCTGGTGTGTTAATTAGTGCGACGCACACCGGGCAACGAACCCTGCTGTTGCTCCGCCTCGGGCTCTTTGAGCCGGCAACAATAGGTGAAAATATGGGCCCCCATAGCTGAAGTATCTGCCAGTCGTTCATATCCTTAACCTCCAAAACCCCTGCAAGGAAGGGCAGGGCTCTTACCCCTCTCTTACAGATGGGAAACTGTGGCACAACGCTTTCATGCAAGAGCTCTTCTGAAAACACACCCACACCTGTTCTCCCTGTCTGTCCTTGTTCATCTCCGGCAGGCACTGGTCTCATGCTGATAAGAGCCATGGTTCCGCTTCCTCCTCTTAATGACTGACTGTTCCCAGTCTTAAAAACCCAGTGAATTGTGCAATCGATAAACAATAGGAGCCTCTTTAGAGTCTGATCGGGCACCACCTCCGAACAAGAACTTTAGCTGTTAGTTATTCAGAGATGATGATATAACAAGTATCGTCCACGTCAGCCAGAAAGGACATTTCTTCACATAGGTCACTCACCCTAAAATACCTTGGTGTAGGAGGTTCTCAGGATCACTCCTGCTGAGTCCCCACGGTTCAGGGAGACGTCTCTCCAGAGTCTAGCAGCTGTGCAGCTCCTGGTAATCTAGGGTTTGAGGTACACGACTGAACCCCAAGTACCTGCCTTTTCAGTACTTACCTGGTTATTCCCTGTGGATCTGTGTGGCACAGAGCTGGGTGGTGTCACCAAGTAGCCCAGGAAACCATGTAGGAATTCCCATACCGGATCAGATTATGGTTATTATTTAACATCTGTATGATGGTAGCGACTAGGAGGCAGATGAGATCAGGACCCTGTTGTGTCAGGTGATACACACACAAATGGTGAGAGACCGTCCCAGCCCCAGGTGTGATCACGGGCCTGTGGTGCCGCGTGCTGGTGGGGATGTTCGCGGAGGTACAACCACAAGTGGTTTATAGCAGGAGGAGACGCTCTGGTTACATTAACATGGGCAGAGAGAGATATTCCTTGGGAGGCGGAAGGATGAAGTAGGAGCCCTGGTACGGGAGGGGATAGATGTAGAGGGGCTAACGAGGGAGCTGAGAGGAGTCGTTAGCTCCACTCCGAATGCCGCCTGGAGTCTCAAGGCCCCTTTACAGGTCTCATGAAACAATTGAGCCTGGAATGATCTGGGCTAAATTGTTCTTTATTCCTCAAAGAGCAGAGTCACTTTGTGATGTTGCTTAGAGCCAACCATAATTGACTAAAGCAGTTTTGTGTGTGGACGGAAAGTGCGTTTCAAACGCTACTGTAGAGGGTTAAATGTTACAGTGTAGAGCAGGAGTCGATCTGGAGAGACCCCAAAAGTAGTTCAGGTGGCAGCTCACCTGAGATAATCTCATTGTTTCATTCGTAGTTAACATCTGTATAGTGATAGGTCGATGCCTTGTGTGTGCTAGGACCCTGTTGTGCCGGGCGCTGCCCAGATACAGCGAGAGACAGTCCCTGCCCTACTGATGTTTGGGCTTTGCTGTGCTGGGCGTTGTACAAACATAGAGGAACAGAGAGTCCCAAGGAGTTCACAGCTAAATAAACAAGACACACCAAAGTTGTATTTCCAGGTCTGGGAGGGAAGTTGTGTCTCCTCGTTTAGAGTCGGGAGGGTGGGGGGCTGAGAGTCAGGACTCCTGGGTCCCATCCGCAGCTCGAGGAGGGGATTTGGGTCTGCAGGGTTCGAGCAGGGGAAGTGGGCAGAGAGGATTTGGTTCCCATCGCTGCCATTGTCTGGCGTTCGGACAAGTCAGCTTCCTTTCCCACCGCACACAGGCATGAAGACTGAGCTAACGGCTGCCTATAATGTGCTCCAAGTGCCACCAAAAACAGGGGAACGGAAGAGCAAACCACCCTCACTATTCAACTGCATTATGTGTGGCCCACTGTATGAGAAAGCAAAACCGCCAGCCGTACCCACCACTGCAGGATAAAGCAACCTCGCTCTGAGCACTGAACATGGACCCAGTGTCACCGCGGCTGCCTGCTGGAGAGACAGTCTGGGCTCCCATGGTCCTTGTGGCTGCTGCTCAGTAGTTTCATCGGGTGCTCCTGACTCCCACCAGCCCCCCACAACCACGAGACCCCTTTCCCCTCAGAGTTCCAGGGTAGAACCCAGGAGTCTTGACTCCCCGGCCCTCAGCTCATCTGGTCCAGCTCCTGTCTTTGAACTGCTTTGTGGGCTGGGCTTTGAGCCTCACGTCCCCTCACATGGGCGAGGGAAGCTGCAGGATCAGACTCTGGAACACTGGAATTTGTTCCCTTCTAGCCACTAGGTGGCCACCCCATCTGAAGCACAAGGCTGCTGCTAAGACTGACCATCCCCAACACAGAGCCACTGCCACTTATTTCAAATGAGAGCGTCACGGGGAGAAAATCCCTTTATTGGCAAAAGAAAATCACCCCAGCTGTTCTGTGAGGCTGTTAGATGTCGACACTGAGCCTAGAATATCAGCAGGGACGCGAACACCAGAGAATGCTACAGACCAGCATTTTAGTGGCACGATAGCAAAGCATCCTGAGCAAGATCTGATCCAGTCCCCACTGATAGCGGTGGGAAGACGCCCGTCGGCTCAGGCCTGTGGTCAAGTGCCCCAAGCGCTGCAGGCCCAGCCATTCCTTGTGAAAAATATTGGTCATGAATGTCGATCCCTTTTTGTGTAGTGATCCCCCTCCCCCAGCATGTGCCATCAGCAGGAATTAAACCTAGAAACTTCAGCACCACACTTTAAGCACAGAGGTTAAGGAGCAGCTAAGTGCATTAGCAGTAGTAGGCTGTCATCTTCTTGTACAGTTCAGTTACTATAAGGGGACACAACACACTTAGGAAGCTCATTATCTGGAGCTAGCATATAGTTCGTGAATGGATCCCATCTCCCCGTGAACATTTCTCCCCTATTCAGCCAGCTCTCCTGCCAAGTGCACAGCATTTTGGTAGTTACATGCATTTTCCCTGCAGGCCATGAACTCCTGGCCCATGGAAAGGAAGACGATGGGAGTGAGGCAGCTGTGCAAATAGGGCAGGCCATCGGCAAAGAGGATGCCTATGTCCAGGGATTTGTCCATCACTGAATGTACTGCATCACCTGAGACCCGCAGGAAGTAAATGACGTGATATGGGAGCCAGCAGAGGTAGAAGATCAGGATCAAGGCAAGGTGGACATTGAGGGGCTTCCTGGACTGAGTGAGATGGCTTGTTCTCAGTTTGGCAGCTAGAAGAATGTAGAAGGTGATGATCAAGGCTAATGGGACCAGGAACCCAACCAGGAAGTGGATAGCAACATGGGCCATCATCCTTCGTTTTCTCAGCAAAAGGTTCTCTTGGACACTTGTCAGATTGCCAGAGGTGATGGTCCACTCTGAAGATGAGCTCATGGAATCCCAGAGATTACAGTACTGCAAGCTCAATGCAAGGGATAGGATCCATATGGCCAGAATAACCAAAGAAGCCAGGTGTGGCGACCTGTGGTTCTGGGACCACACAGGGTAGGCCATGGAGATGCAGTGGTCGGCGTTGATGACAGTGAGGAGGAAAACCCTAGTGAACATGTTGAGCGAGGTGACAATAATGGTCAACTTATACATCACGGTGCCCAAGAACCAACGAAAACCCAAGGTTGTGTAGATAACTCTGAAGGGTAGGAAGGAGGTGAAGATGAAGTTAGCAATGGCCATGTTAAGGAACCACATAGGAGTGACTGTCTTCTTCACCTGGAAGCCAGTGATGAGGATGATCCAGCCATTTCCCACCATGCCCAAGAGGAAGGCCAGGCTATAGGCCACCATGAAGATTATGTGAGTCATGTCCAGGAGAACGGGATTATGAATAAGTGCTGCCATCTAGGTGTGGGTTCAGGCGGTGCAGATCTTGTACTGACCAAACAAAGAACAAATGTCATGTCTCTGGAAGCTTATCTTGATGAGGATAAAAGGTCAGGCCCACTGGAACAATTTGTATAGTGGGGGTGCTGACAGCCATTGCACCAAACTATAACCCTGTTTATGATGGAAACCACTTCAAGCCCCAGAGAGTGCAGCAGCATCCCTAGGACCTATGTAAAAGCTAGAGTCTGCAAATACATTTATTAGAATGCGCATTGATTAGCTAATCAAACGTGGACATTTTTCATTAAAATGATTTTTCAAGGACAAATAGTGTTTTAGTTGAAATCGAAATATCTAGAAAAAAACCTGCTGATTTTGATAAAATTTCCTTTTGAAAAACAAAGCAAAGTGAAGCATTTCAACATTTTCAGAATGGAGTATTTTAATTTTTTATTTAAAAATGAAATTCATTATTTTGCATATAAAATGTTGACATTTTAAAAAGTTGAAACAAAAGATTTCAAATGACCTAGATCAAAAAAAGAATTTAGAATTTTCTTTCATGGGAAATATTGAATGTTTTTGTGTTTCAATTGAGACTGGAATTCTTTTTAATAATCCTGAGAAATGAAATATTTGGTTCCTGTCCAGTTCAACTAGCTAATATGTTCTAAAATCATTCCACAATATATCTTCATCCATACCATCCTAATGAAGGCAAGTGGCTACAGAATTTCTAAGCATCTCACAAGCTACGGAGGAAATATATAAACTCCCCTCTGCATCCCAGGACCAGGCAGAGCTCTGAGAGGTTCAAATTTTCAGAGCAATTGGCACCAACATTTTAAACTCAAGTTTGCTAAAATAAACCCCAATCCTGTGGATTTCATCAGGGCTTCTCAATCTTTTTCACAGAATGAGCCATGGTTTAAGAGAGACTGTCTCATAGGCACCTCCCTGCCCATTGGCCATTTCCAGGTGAAAACGCCTCCCCTCCCATCTCCACTTTCATTCCCATTCACTTGATACCTGACATCTCATTCCCCATCGCCCAGCCATCACCGTCCCCACCCTCCAAGCCTCCATCTACCCTCCCGTTTCCCTTTACCCGGTCCCACCTCCCCTCCCGTTCCCCCTCACCAGACCCTGCCTCCCCTCCCGTTCCCTTTAGCCTGACCCCACCTGCCCTCTGGCTGCCCCTGGACTGCCTCCCATCTCCCCACCTGGTCTCCAACACCCAACCCTGTCTTCCTTCCCATTTCCAATCCCCAAGCCCCGCGTGCCCTCCTGTTCCCCACTGCCTTGCTGTCCCCACTCTCCCATTCATGGCCTCATAATGTCACTGTGGCAGCTACAGGAATTGCTCACCAACCAAATACTGTTCAGGAAACATTCCACGTGTCTCTGGCTCCTGTTACCATAAGACGGGTCAGCAACACGTAATCAGCCAGCTCCCTATAGACCACCAGGGGACGGGGCCTATTCCCAGTACTGATCCAGCCTCCGATGTCCTGAGGCAGGGTTGAGGGGTTTGGTACTTTCTTACCTGCGTGTTGGTGGGATGTGGCTTCTAAGGGTTAATCTCGGTCCAGGGCCAGGTCCCTGACACAGTCGCTGCAGTCCGCACAGACTGACTCTGCCCGGGGCAGGAAGCTCTTCTTTTGTGGGTTTCTTAAGTGGAAGGAAGGGGCGTTCGTGACTGAAAGGTGCGAAGGGATTGGTTTTGATGGTCTCTCCTGAGTGTGACAGACAGGCAGCTGTCCTGCGATTGTGGGCTTCTAAAGATTCCTTAACGCTCACATTTCCTCTGTTGTGTGCAATGCTGAGCCCCTGCTATAACCACTAAACACTGTATCCCTCCCAGGGTCAGGGAAAAAACCCAGGAGTCCTGTCTCCCAGGCCCCCTGCTCCAACCCACTAGACCTCACTTCCCTCCCAGCAGGGGACTGCGCAGAAATTTACCTTTGACCCCTTTTTTTGCAATCACACCTGCCCAGGCCCCAGCAGGAGCTCACTCTTCCCTCCCTCCAAGCACAGCCCCATGGCTGGACGAGTTCTGTGCCCCTGACGATTATTGGGGGGGGGAGGGAGTGCCCCTGCTTACCCCTCCTTGTGCACACTCCTGCCTCCCCCAGTTGGGAGTAGAAGCCAGGAGTTCCTGCTTTAACCTACTAGATTCTACACCCTGCGAGGCACTGAGAATAGGACCTAGGCGTCCTGACTCCCAGCCCCACATCTCTCCCCCAACTGAAGACTGTACAGCTTTTTAAAAGATCATTTCTGATTGGTCTATAACTTATGGGCTTGATGCAGAAATGATGGGTGAGGCTCTTTAGCCCGTGTTACACACGAGGCCAGACTAGATGATCCTAATGGTCCTTTCTGTCCTTAAAAAGCTGTGAATCTATTAACCACTAGGCTCCACCTTCCCCCACCACTGGGAATAGAACGCAGGTGTCCTGGTTTACAGTCTCACTGCTCTAACTCACTAGATTACATTCATTAGTCCAAGAATCTCTTGAGGATTGACACGGAAGATACAGAACTGGATTGGGATATACAAGACTAGTTCGAATTAGGCTGTTGCACAAATCGTGCTCAGGATCCATAGGGTCAACAGAGAAACATTCCCTACGAAGAGCTCTTGCTTCCAGGGAGATCTATGGAGAAAGAGTGCTGGGATGAAAAGGCGGAACCGGTGAGAGGAATTCTGAGATAGACTGGAAAGAGAAACCTCTGCAGCCGCAGCTGGCTCAGTCGCAGATACTAGGCCAAGGTCTGCTCCAGCCAATTCAGGACATTTTAACTCCTGAGAAGCCTGAGGGAACTGGTAAGTCAGCAGTTCTAAGACAGACAAAAGGATGGATGTGTGTCTACTGTGGACAGCAAGATCATTTAGTACAAGACTGTGAGAACTCACCTCACCCCAGTTTGGTGCACCAACAGCAAAGCTGCCTGCTGGAGGATTTGTGGGACGAGGAACAGCCAGCAAAGCAACCATGTAGATGCACAGAGTACAAACTGGTTCTCAGGAGGACAATCCTGGAGAAGACTCAGCATACCACAAGTTTCAAACACCGAGACCATACCTTGGAAGGACAAATGCCCAAGATTCTATTCCCATTGACTGGAAAGTTTTGCAGTGACAAGATAGGCATATAGGACACGTGATTCACTTCCTGGAGTCTGGCCCTAGGCCCAGTCAGGGTGAGGAAGTGAAGGAGAAATATAAGACCTGTCTAGACGTACGAGAAAGGCCAAAGTTTTTTGTGTCCAATGGAGTTTTGTACAGAAAGATTCAGAAAAGGGAAGATTTGGGATAGCTAGTGATTCCCTACACTCATTGAGGCAGCATTAGAAGGAATCCATGAGAAGATATGCACCACGTGGGAACAGAAAGAACACTAGAGTTCGTTAGAGGTCAGTTTTATTGGCCTCAAATGACCCGAGCCGTAGAAAGGAAACGTCTGCAATCAGAACTCAATCCTCAGTCAGAGGAATTTGACCCAAACAAGAGGAGTCAACTTCATGAAGATCAACTGGAAGGGACACAAACCAGGGAAACTTCCCACCACAACAACATCTGTAGAGAGTACTGCAGAGGTACCTATTGGATCTCACAGAACATGGAAAGTTAGAAGCCAGCCAGTCCAATTTGGGGACCATCACCCTCCTTGTTATTAATCCAAGGGCTGGAATGTAAGGAACCCTAGACTTTGGTTTCCTGACAAGGAAGCGTTTGGGAAAGAATCAAGATGCTGCCGTTCTTTTCAAGCGGTGATGGTGACACATGCTACATGTTATGGAGACTGAGACCACCCAGCGCGCGCTGCAGTCTCCTTAGGCAGGGGCCGTATTCCCAGGGCCGAATGCACCGGCGGGCGCATTGTGCGTGAGGGAGAGGGTACCCGGGGCTCTGTGGTGACTCTCAGCCACCATGAGACGGGCCAGGCAGCTCGGTGTCCTTTGGTGCCTCGTCCCTCCCCCCCGGGCTGTGAGCCCCGGCTGGTGCAGCGTCTGCTGCGTACAAAGCTCAGTGTGTGTTAGCGTTGTGGGGGGGTCTTCTGGGGTCCACAGGCAGCTGTGGTGGCTGTGCCCCAACTCAGACATAGGGGCCCCAGATTAATAATACTGTGCAGGGCCCCATAAATCCTAAGGACGGCCCTGGTGGTGGGGCTGTGGGCAGGGGGGTGCTGGGCGAGGGGGGTGTTGTGCAGGGTGCTGTGCATTTGTAGGGTGGGTGAGGGGAGGTGTTGGGCATAGCAGGTCCAGGGGGGCTCTGGCCATAGGGAATCAGGGGAGGGGGAATTCCGGTGTTGGCCGGGGGGGCTGCGTGGCACAGCATGGGCCCGTCCCCAAGGGGAAGGAGAACCTGACAGCACAGGGCCAGGCAGGGCACTGTGTGTCTGGCAACTGCCCGTTGGTAAACAGTGCCCCTGCCATGCCAGGCCCCATTGCCTCCGGCTGGCCCCTCGCTCTGGGGACCGACCCCGCACGCCAGGCTCCATTGCCTCCATCGGGGCCACAAAGATGTTTGGTGCTGGGCCCACAAAACGTTCATCCGGCCCCGTTAGTCACACGAGTGCCCCCAGTGCCCCGAGTGCCAGCCCTGGGCTGAGTGATGTCACCGAGGGCTGAGGGGCGGGTCTATCTCCATGGGGACTCCAGGACATCGTGGAACTTTATTGTGGGTTGGGACATCTCAGCTCCACCCACTGACACCGGCGCAGAGCCCGGGCAGGGATTTCCCAGTGGCGGGTGGGTGGAAACAATCCACGAGCCGCGTTGGAAAGTCCCAGCGGTGCCACGTTCCCAGGCTCAGCGGCATGGGGTTTATTCGGGCACGGGGTGAGCTCTGCCCCTCAGCCCCGCCCGGACGCGGAATGGCTCCTCCATACCGCAGCCTCCACCTCTCTGCCTCAGTCCCGCCTCTTTGAACCAGGGGCTGTGAAAGTTCCGCGGCCTCACCGTGGGGGGGTTGTGGGGATAGAGGCAATAACCGCTTGTGAAGGGGGGCGACGCCACGGTGAGGGGCCCCACATCGGTTATAATGAACTAATCACCTTCCGCTGCGTTATTGCAATAAAGGTCCCGGTTTGCTGAAAGGCCCAGAGCCCCCCTGGGGTCAGTCAGGAGTAACTCGCGGACACTGAAAGCAGTTGCAGTGACTTTACACTAGCGGAGGGTTTGGCGCCATGAGGAATTTGCTCCATCCATTAGGTGTGAGGCAAACCCCAATGAGGGCAGGGGGATGAACCCTATTGACTCTGACGGGCGCTGGAGCAGTCCCGCAATGCGCTTGTCTCCTGTACACTGGCGGGGGCTGTCCTGTGAGTCTGACACCGCGACGGGTCCCGGGAGAGCCAACGTGACGGGTCTCGGAGGGGAGAGTGACGCAAAACCAGACTCACTCCGGATTGGGGTGCCCCCATAAAGGGAGGGACCTGCGCACCGCAGGCTCAGGGGGGCTCTGGGAAGGAAAGGGAGACACTGACGGCAGAAAGAACGAGGCGTCCTTGTGGCACCTTAGAGACTAACACATTTAATGGGGCATAAGCTTTCGTGGGCTGAAACCCACTTCATCAGATGCACGCAGTGGAAAATACAGTAATGTAACTCTTCTGCCGGGCTGAAACAATAGCAGCAAGGGCCGGGTTCAATACATAGGGGTCCCTTCCCCACAACATAATGCAAAACCAGCTCGAGCCCCCACCCAGTGACCTGGGAAAATCTTACACACACCCCTGGGCGCCTCAAGGAGGCAATACTTCCCCTCTCGCAAGCACAGAGTCTTGGTGTAGCAGAAAAGGTTTAATAACATGAGAAACAACAAGCATTAAATTGGGAAAATACCTCAGCTAGAGTTCATAGGTCAAACCGTGAGCAAAGACCCACCCTAGCAAATTGGGCTGTGTCCTTCTCTCTGGGCCTTTGAGTCCAGCAACCCCCAAATCACCCACAGTCCCAAAAGTCCCACAATCCAAAAGTCTCTGTCCCGGGTCAGTGCAGCCCCAGAGTTCAGGAGTCTCTCTGCAGAGGTCCCCCTCCCCAGCCTGGGTAGAAAGGGGCACCTTACGTGGTTTCGGGGCCAACTGCCCTGCCTCTTCATGGGGTTCTGCTTCCACTAGTCGTCCCCACAAACAGCTCAGCTCCGCTTGCTCTGTGGGCTGCTCCGCTCTGCCAGCTGCTCTGGTCCACCAGCTGTCCTGTGAGCCACTCCAGCCGTCCTCAGGAGCTGCTTGGCTCCACTCACCCAGTGGCTGCACAAACTGCTCCACTCCGCTCTGCCAGCTGCTCTGCTCCACGGTATTACTTCAGGCTCCCCCACTCATTAGCACAGTACTCAGTGCTCTCAGCTCAGCAAGTCCAGCTCTTCAGTGATTCCAGCTCATAGTAGGGTAGCCCCAGTGCCAGTGAGTTCAGCTCAGTAACCTGTATCTAGATTCTTAAGGGAATCAAAAATTAACTCTGACATTCTACAGTGGAGAGAGGCACAGGTGGAACTGGTGCTTCTGGCTCACACAAGACACCTGCACCACCCAGTACAGATATCTATCCCCAGCCTCTCTCCCTTGACTGGCTTTTGGAACCCATGTCCCTTGTCTAGCAAGTGCTATTTAGTTGACAATGAAACCCTCTATCATAAGACAGTTTTGTAGTTCCTCATTTACTTAATCGGGGTGACAACATTTTATTGCTCCTGCCCCAATAACAACAAAATTGGGGGTCCCACAGCGGTGAAAATAACCATCCCAGGCTGCTTTGTGGTATGCTAAGTGGGGTGGGAGTGCCAATGCAAATAACCGAAACTTCTTTCCGCACTCCCCATAATTTACCACCAGATGTCAGGGTGGGGCTCATCCTGACTCTGCTTACAGTAGCGAGAGAGATATATGCAGAGAACAAGAAAAGATGGAGGTTGCCTTACCAACTCTAATAAGATAAATCAATTCAGGTGAGCTATTATCAGTAGGAGAAAAAAAAAACTTTTGTAGTGATTATCAGGATGGCCAATTTCAAACAGTTGACAAGAAGATGTGCGTAACCGTAGGGTGAATGTAACACAAACGGTAGGTTTGTGTTACATTCACCCAATTGCCAGGTCTCTTGTCTAAGCCTGAAGCGGGGTGACTGTCACTGCTGCCCCCACGTGGCTGCTGGGAGAAGGGGGTGTCACTGTGCCTTTCACACAATAATAGACAGCAGTGTCCTCGAGTTTCAGGTTGGACAGTTGCAGATACAGCTCATTCTTGTAATTATCCCTGGAGATGGTGAATCGGCCTTTCACTGAATCACGGTAGCGTGTCTGGCTCCCGTCGGGGTTTATAGAACTGACCCATTCTAGTCCCTTTCCTGGAGCCTGTTGGAACCAGCTCATGTAGGAATCGCTGAAGGTGAACCCAGAGGCTTTGCAGGAGAGGCGGAGAGACTATCTGGGGCTTTTCACCCCCCCTCCAGACTCCACCAGCTTGACCTGGGACCGGACACCTGAGAATAAAGACAGGCCATTACTATCGGCATAGAAATAGCGATAACACAATATTCCTCTAACTCTGCAGTTATTCAGAGGGAGGAACGTACCTTCTAAAGCTGCTGCCACGAAACTTAAAAGGAGCAAAAATCTCATTTTTCCTGGTGCTGGAGCGGAAAGTTCTCAGGCGACTGGCTGGGAACTGCTCAGACCCAGGAGGCTGCGAATCGGGTCTCCGGGTGCAGCCTGGGCAGAGAGAGGCACAGATTTAAATAGGACACCGTCTCCCTCATTTGCATGTCCCCGCCTTGTACGAGACGCACTCTCCTCCTGCCCGGGATCTGATTGACTCGCCCCAGTGGGAGGGGGCTGTTGTCCCCTTACTGACATTCAGTGGGTGTTTTGCTTGGCCAGCTCCCAGCACTAAAAGAATGGGGAGAGGCCAATGCTCCAGGTCAGCCTCAGTCAGCCTCTGAGCGGGATGGGTGGGGCGGGCAGGCTGATCAGGGAGTCAGGAGGCCGGGGGGGGCCCATCCTCCCTGTGAGCTGGAGTTGCCTGGGTCAGACAGAGTGGGGTCGAGCTAAGGAGGGAGCAGGGGCCCGAGCTGAGCTGGGGAGCAGAGCCGGGCCGGCCAGAGGGGCCAGGGAAGCAGAAGCAGCAGAGCTGGGCGCAGAGTCACAGAGACCCAGCCACCATGTCAGGGTTCACTCTGAACTCGGGGGTACAGATGTGGGGGCCTCCATGAAAGACCCCCTAAGCTCATTTCTACCAGCTTAGGTTAAAAACTTCCTCAAGGCACAAATCCTTCCTTATCCTTGGGTGGGTACTGCTGCCACCACCAAGTGAGTTAGACAAAGATTCAAGGAAAAGGACCACTTGGAGTGTGCACATGGGTGGGGCCCAGCTGCTCCCTGTCCCCCTCATTGAAGCAGGTGTGCAGGGTTACTGCCCTGGGAACTGCAGGGCTCCAGTGGCCATGGGGCTGGCTGGAGGCAGGGCAGGGGCTGACTGGAGGTTGGGTCTGGCTGCAGGCAGGGCAAGGGGTGCGGGGCTGGCTGGAGACAGGGGGGTGTGGGGTGGGCTGGCTGGCTTCAGGCAGGGCTGCAGGGGGTGCGGCAGGGGTTGGCAGGGCTGGAGACAGAAGAGTGCAGGGCTGGTGCGGGCAGGGCAGGGGGTGCAGGGCTGGCTGGAGACAGGGGCTGGTGTGGGTAGGGCAGGGGATGCAGCAGGGACTGGCTGCGGGCAGGGGGTGTGGGGCTGGCTGGAGACGAGCTGGCTGCGGGCAGGGCAGGGGGTGCAGGGCTGGTGTGCACAGAGGTGTGTTGGGGCTGGCTGGCTTCGGGCGGGGCCGTGGGGGGTGTGGCAGGGGTTGGCTAGAGACAGGGCAGGGGGTGCGGCAGGGGCTGGCTGTGGGCAGGGGGTGCAGGGCTGGCTCAGGGCAGGGGGTGCAGGGCTGTTGTGGGCAGGACAGGGGGTGCAAGGCTGGTGCGGGCAGGCGGTGCGGGGCTGGAAGCAGGGCACGGGGTGCAGCAGGGGCTGGAAGCAGGGCACGGGGTGCAGCAGGGGCTGGCTGCGGGCAGGGGGTGCAGGGCTGGCTGGAGACAGGGGCTGGCTGCGGGCAGGGGGTGCAGGGCTGGAAGCAGGGCACGGGGTGCAGCAGGGGCTGGCTGCGGGCTGGGGGTGCAGGGCTGGAAGCAGGGCACGGGGTGCAGCAGGGGCTGGCTGCGGGCAGGGGGTGCAGGGCTGGAAGCAGGGCACGGGGTGCAGCAGGGGCTGGAAGCAGGGCACGGGGTGCAGCAGGGGCTGGCTGCGGGCAGGGGGTGCAGGGCTGGCTGGAGACAGGGGCTGGCTGCGGGCAGGGGGTGCAGGGCTGGAAGCAGGGCACGGGGTGCAGCAGGGGCTGGCTGCGGGCTGGGGGTGCAGGGCTGGAAGCAGGGCACGGGGTGCAGCAGGGGCTGGAAGCAGGGCACGGGGTGCAGCAGGGGCTGGCTGCGGGCAGGGGGTGCAGGGCTGGAAGCAGGGCACGGGGTGCAGCAGGGGCTGGCTGCGGGCAGAGGGTGCAGGGTTGGAAGCAGGGCACGGGGTGCAGCAGGGGCTGGCTGTGGGCAGGGGGTGCAGGGCTGGAAGCAGGGCACGGGGTGCAGCAGGGGCTGGCTGCGGGCAGGGGGTGCAGCAGGGGCTGGAAGCAGGGCATGGGGTGCAGCAGGGGCTGGAAGCAGGGCACGGGGTGCAGCAGGGGCTGGCTGCGGGCAGGGGTGCAGGGCTGGCTGGAGACAGGGGCTGGCTGTGGGTAGGGCAGCGGGTGCAGGGCTGGTGCGGGCAGTGGGTGCAGCAAAGGCAGCTGGAGCCCCGGCCCTTTAAATAGGCCCTGCTTTTGGACAGGTGCCAACCAGGTTATTTGAGCTTCTTAACCCTTTACAGGTAAAGGAGGGATTTCATGCTCCCCTGAGCTGTATGTTTATGACACTTCCCCAGTCCCCACGCCCACAGTTTCTGCTAACTAATCAAATATCCCAGCCCTCGCCCTGCAGCCTCTCAATTTCTCCCGGGCCCTATGGGCTGTTCCCTTGAAGGGACAATGAGTCTGATCTTACCCTGCTCTCTCAAGCCCAGCATCTTGTACCACTGGCTCTGTCCAGTAGAACCAACAAGTCTGTCTTCACCCTCCCATTATTCCCCAGACTTTGTAGCCGGCAACTCCTGCCACTTTATTGTCTCGTTGAAGTCATGAACATTTCTTCTTTCCCTCTGTGAAAGGCCTGCCCCCCAGCCCCCGCCACTGGAGATGTGTCTACCATAGGTGAAAATATGGGCCCCCATAGCTGAAATATCTGCCAGTCGTTCATATCCTTAACCTCCAAAACCCCTGCAAGGAAGGGCAGGGCTCTTACCCCTCTCTTACCGATGGGAAACTGTGGCACAACGCTTTCATGAAAACACACCCACACCTGTTCTCCCTGTCTGTCCTTGTTCATCTCCGGCAGGCACCGGTCTCATGCTGATAAGAGCCATGGGTTCTGCTTCCTCCTCTTAATGACTGACTGTTCCCAGTCTTAAAAACCCAGTGAATAGTGCAATCGATAAACAATGGGAGCCTCTTTAGAGTCTGATCGGGCACCACCTCCGAACAAGAACTTTAGCTGTTAGTCATTCAGAGATGATGATATAACAAGTATCGTCCACGTCAGCCAGAAAGGACATTTCTTCGCATAGGTCACTCACCCTAAAATACCTTGGTGTAGGAGGTTCTCAGGATCACTCCTGCTGAGTCCCCACGGTTCAGGGAGACGTCTCTCCAGATTCTAGCAGCTGTGCAGCTCTTAGTACTCTAAGGCTTGAGGTACACGACTGAACCCCAAGTACCTGCCTTTTCAGTACTTACCTGGTTAATCCCTGTGGATCTGTGTGGCACAGAGCTGGGTGGTGTCACCAAGTAGCCCAGGAAACCATGTAGGAATTCCCATACCGGATCGGATTATGGTTATTATTTAACATCTGTATGATGGTAGCGACTAGGAGGCAGATGAGATCAGGACCCTGTTGTGTCAGGTGATACACACACAAATGGTGAGAGACAGTCCCAGCCCCAGGTGTGATCACGGCCCTGTGGTGCCGCGTGCTGGTGGGGATGTTAGCGGAGGTACAACCACAAGTGGTTTGTAGCATGAGGACATGGTCTGGTTACATTAACATGGGCACAGAGAGATATTCCTTGGGTGGCGGAAGGATGAAGTAGGGGCCCTGGTACGGGAGGGGATAGGTGTAGAGGGGCTAACGAGGGAGCTGAGAGGAGTCGTTAGCTCCACTCCGAATGCCGCCTGGAGTCTCAAGTCCCTTTTACAGGTCTCATGAAACAATTGAGCCTGGAATGATCTGGGCTAAATTGTTCTTTATTCCTCAAAGAGCAGAGTCACTTTGTGATGTTGCTTAGAGCCAACCATAAGTGATTAAAGCAGTTTTGTGTGTGGACGGAAAGTGTGTTTCAAACGCTACTGTAGAGGGTTAAATGTTACAGTGTAGAGCAGGAGTCGATCTGGAGAGACCCCAAAAGTAGTTCAGGTGGTAGCTCACCTGAGATAACCTCATTGTTTCATTCGTAGTTAACATCTGTATAGTGATAGGTCGATGCCTTGTGTGTGCTAGGACCCTGTTGTGCCGGGCGCTGCCCAGATACAGCGAGAGACAGTCCCTGCCCTACTGAGATTTGTGCCTTGTTGTGCCGAGTGTTACCCAGTCACACCGCGAGAGACAGTCCCTGCCCTACTGAGATTTGGGCCTTGCTGTGCTGGGTGTTGTACAAACATAGAGGAACAGAGAGTCCCAAGGAGTTCACAGCTAAATAAACAAGACACACCAAAGTTGTATTTCCAGGTCTGGGAGGGAAGTTATGTCTCCTCGTTTAGAGTCGGGAGGGCGGGGGGCTGAGAGTCAGGACTCCTGGGTCCCATCCGCAGCTCGGGGAGGGGATTTGGGTCTGCAGGGTTCGAGCAGGGGAAGTGGGTAGAAAGGATTTGGTTCCCAGCGCTGCCATTGCCTGGCGTTCGGACAAGTCAGCTTCCTTTCCCACCGCACACAGGCATGAAGACTGAGCTAACGGCTGCCTACAATGTGCTCCAAGTGCCACCAAAGACAGGGGAACAGAAGAGCAAACCACCCTCACTATTCAACTGCATTATGTGTGGCCCACTGTATGAGAAAGCAAAACCGCCAGCCCGACACACCACTGCAGGATAAAGCAACCTCACTCTGAGCACTGAACACGGACCCAGTGTCACCGCGGCTGCCTGCTGGAGAGAGTGAAGAGCACAGACAGTCTGGGCTCCCATGGTCCTTGTGGCTGCTGCTCACTAGTTTCATCGGGTGCTCCTGACTCCCACCAGCTCCCCACAACCACTAGACCCCTTTCCCCTCAGAGTTCCAGGGTAGAATCCAGGAGTCCTGACTCCCCGGCCCTCAGCTCATCTGGTCCAGCTCTTGTCTTTGAACTGCTCTGTGGGCTGGGCTTTAGCCTCACGTCCCCTCACATGGGCGAGGGAAGCTGCAGGATCAGCCTCTGGAACACTGGAATTTGTTCCCTTCTAGCCACGAGGTGGCCACCCCATCTGAAGCACAAGGGCTGCTGCTCAGACCGACCATCCCCAACACAGAGCCACTGCCAATTATTTCAAATGAGAGCGTCACGGGGAGAAAATCCCTTTATTGGCAAAAGAAAATCACCCCAGCTGTTCTGTGAGGCTGTTAGATGTCGACACTGAGCCTAGAAAATCAGCAGGGACATGAACACCAGAGAATGCTACAGACCAGCATTTTAGTGGCACAATAGCAAAGCATCCTGAGCAAGCTTTGCTGCCAATGGTCTGATCCAGTCCCCACTGATAGCGGTGGGAAGCCGCCCGTCGGCTCAGGCCTGTGGTCAAGTGCCCCAAGCGCTGCAGGCCCAGCCATTCCTTGTGAAAAATATTGGTCATGAATTTTGATCTCTTTTCATGCAGTGATCCCCCTCCCCCAGCACGTGCCATCAGCAGGGATTGAACCTAGAACCTTCAGCACCACACTTTAAGCACAGAGGTTAACGAGCAGCTAAGTGCATTAGCAGTAGTAGGCTGTCATCTTCTTGTACAGTTCAGTTACTATAGGGGGACACAACACACTTAGGAAGCTCATTATCTGGAGCTAGCATATAGTTCGTGAATGGATCCCATCTCCCCGTGAACATTTCTCCCCTATTCAGCCGGCTCTCCTGCCAAGTGCACAGCATTTTGGTAGTTACATGCATTTTCTCTGCAGCCCATGAACTCCTGGCCCATGGAAAGGAAGACGATGGGAGTGAGGCAGCTGTGAAAATAGAGGAGGCCATCGGCAAAGAGGATGCCCATGTCCAGGAATTTTTTCATCACTGAATGTAGTGCATCACCTGAGACCCGCAGGAAGTAAATGACGTGATATGGGAGCCAGCAGAGGTAGAAGATCAGGATCAAGGCAAGGTGGACATTGAGGGGCTTCCTGGACTGAGTGAGATGGCTTGTTCTCAGTTTGGCAGCTAGAAGAATGTAGAAGGTGATGATCAAGGCTAATGGGACCAGGAACCCAACCAGGAAGTGGATAGCAACACGGGCCATCATCCTTCGTTTTCTCAGCAAAAGGTTCTCTTGGACACTTGTCAGATTGCCAGAGGTGATGTTCCACTCTGAAGATGAGCTCATGGAATCCCAGAGATCACAGTACTGCAAGCTCAATGCAAGGGATAGGATCCATATGGCCAGAATAACCAAAGAAGCCAGGCGGGGCGACCTGTGGTTCCGGGACCACACAGGGCAAGCCATGGAGATGCAGTGGTCAGCGTTGATGACAGTGAGGAGGAAAACCCTAGTGAACATGTTGAGCGAGGTGACAATAATGGTCAACTTATACATCACGCTGCCCAAGGACCAACGAAAACCCAAGGTTGTGTAGATAACTCTGAAGGGTAGGAAGGAGGTGAAGATGAAGTCAGCAATGGCCATGTTAAGGAACCACATAGGAGTGACTGTCTTCTTCACCTGGAAGCCAGTGATGAGGATGATCCAGCCATTTCCCACCATGCCCAAAAGAAAGGCCAGGCTATAGGCCACCATGAAGATTATGTGAGTCACGTCCTGAACGGGATTATGAATAAGTGCTGCCATCTAGGTGTGGGTTCAGGCGGTGCAGATCTTGTACTGACCAAACAAAGAACAAATGTCATGTCTCTGGAAGCTTATCTTGATGAGGATAAAAGGTCAGGCCCACTGGAACAATTTGAATAGTGGGAGTGCTGACAGCCATTGCACCAAACTATAACCCTGTTTATGATGGAAACCACTTCAAGCCCCAGAGAGTGCAGCAGCATCCCTAGGACCTATGTAAAAGCTAGAGTCTGCAAATACATTTATTAGAATGCGCATTGATTAGCTAATCAAACGTGGACATTTTTCATTAAAATGATTTTTCAAGGACAAATAGTGTTTTAGTTGAAATCGAAATATCTAGAAAAAAACCTGCTGATTTTGATAAAATTTCCTTTTGAAAAACAAAACAAAGTGAAGCATTTCAACATTTTCAGAATGGAGTATTTTAATTTTTTATTTAAAAATGAAATTCATTATTTTGCATATAAAAGGTTGACATTTTAAAAAGTTGAAACAAAAGATTTCAAATGACCTAGATCAAAAAAAGAATTTAGAATTTTCTTTCATGGGAAATATTGCATGTTTTTGTGTTTCAATTGAGACTGGAATTCTTTTTAATAATCCTGAGAAATGAAATATTTGGTTCCTGTCCAGTTCAACTAGCTAATATGTTCTAAAATCATTCCACAATATATCTTCATCCATACCATCCTAATGAAGGCAAGTGGCTACAGGATTTCTAAGCATCTCACAAGCTACGGAGGAAATATATAAACTCCCCTCTGCATCCCAGGACCAGGCAGAGCTCCGAGAGGTTCATATTTTCAGAGCAATTGGCACCAACATTTTAAACTCAAGTTTGTTAAAATAAACCCCAATCCTGTGGATTTCATCAGGGCTTCTCAATCTTTTTCACAGAATGAGCCACGGTTTAAGAGAGACTGTCTCATAGACACCTCCCTGCCTATTGGCCATTTCCAGGTGAAAACGCCTCCCCTCCCATCTCCACTTTCATTCCCATTCACTTGATACCTGACATCTCATTCCCCATCGCCCAGCCACCACCGTCCCCACCCTCCAAGCCTCCATCTACCCTCCCGTTTCCCTTTACCCGGTCCCACCTCCCCTCCCATTCCCCCTCACCAGACCTTGCCTACCCTCCCGTTCCCTCTTGCCTGACCCCACCTGCCCTCTGGCTGCCCCTTGACTGCCTCCCATCTCCCAACCTGGTCTCCAACACCCAACCCTGTCTCCCTTCCCATTTCCAATTCCCAAGCCCCGCGTGCCCTCCTGTTCCCCACTGCCTTGCCGTCCCCACTCTCCCATTCATGGCCTCATAATGTCACTGTGGCAGCTACAGGAATTGGTCACCGACCAAATACTGTTCAGAAAATATTTCATGTGTCTCTGGCTCCTGTTACCATAAGATGGGTCAGCAACACGTAATCAGCCAGCTCCCTATAGACCACCAGGGGACGGGGCCTATTCCCAGTACTGATCCAGCCTCCGATGTCCTGAGGCAGGGTTGAGGGGTTTGGTACTTTCTTACCTGCGTGTTGGTGGGATGTGGCTTCTAAGGGTTAATCTCTGTCCAGGGCCAGGTCCCTGACACAGTCGCTGCAGTCCGCACAGACTGACTCTGCCCGGGGCAGGAAGCTCTTCTTTTGTGGGTTTCTTAAGGGGAAGGAAGGGGCGTTCGTGACTGAAAGGTGCGAAGGGATTGGTTTTGATGGTCTCTCCTGAGTGTGACGGACAGGCAGCTGTCCTGCGATTGTGGGCTTCTAAAGATTCCTTAACACTGACATTTCCTCTGTTGTGTGCAACGCTGAGCCCCTGCTGTAACCACTAAACACTGTATCCCTCCCAGGGTCAGGGAAAAAACCCAGGAGTCCTGTCTCCCAGGCCCCCTGCTCCAACCCACTAGACCTCACTTCCCTCCCAGCAGGGGACTGCGCAGAAATTTACCTTTGACCCCTTTTTTTGCAATCACACCTGCCCAGGCCCCGGCAGGAGCTCACTCTTCCCTCCCTCCCTCCAAGCACAGCCCCAGGGCTGGACGAGTTCTGTGCCCCTGACGATTTTTGTGGGGGGGGAAGGGAGTGCCCCTGCTTACCCCTCCTTGTGCACACTCCTGCCTCCCCCAGTTGGGAGTAGAACCCAGGAGTTCCTGCTTTAACCTACTAGATTCTACACCCTGCGAGGCACTGAGAATAGGACCCAGGCGTCCTGACTCCCAGCCCCACATCTCTCCCTCGACTGAAGACTGTACAGCTTTTTAAAAGATCATTTCTGATTGGTCTATAACTTATGGGCTCGATGCAGAAATGATGGGTGAGGCTCTTTGGCCCGTGTTACACACGAGGCCAGACTAGATGATCCTAATGGTCCTTTCTGTCCTTAAAAAGCTGTGAATCTATTAACCACTAGGCTCCACCTTCCCCCACCACTGGGAATAGAACGCAGGTGTCCTGGTTTACAGTCTCACTGCTCTAATTTACTAGATTACATTCATTAGTCCAAGAATCTCTTGAGGATTGACACAGAAGATACAGAACTGGATTGGGATATACAAGACTAGTTCGAATTAGGCTGTTGCACAAATCGTGCTCAGGATCCATAGGGTCAACAGAGAAACATTCCCTACGAAGAGCTCTTGCTTCCAGGGAGATCTATGGAGAAAGAGCGCTGGGATGAAAAGGCGGAACCGGTGTGGAAGCAGGGAAAGCTTCAATAAGGATTTGAAGCGGATTTTAATGCGTGTCAGTCAGTTAGCAAGAGTCAGGCCATACTGTAACCCTAATGACGTGAGATTTGTAGGAGCAAAGATAGTGCGAGGCGACAGGACAAGAACTGTGTACAAAGTTATTACGACCTTGCAATCACTAACCAAAATGCAGGCTTGCTTTTTTTAAGAGAGAGACAAATAAGATAAGCCTCTCTGCTATGTATAAACAAAATGTATTTGTTGCTTTTTACTGTCTCCATGATTGCTAGAAATTGTCTGTAACAAAGGTATAAAGGCTTGATGTAATTGTTTACCAGTTGAGAGACCTGTCCAGGACTGGGGCGACCCTGTGTCCTATGGCACTCTCTCCCTCCATTGTAATTACTGGAGAAATAATAAAGTATTTGATTTTGCTGCACCCAAACAAAAAGCGAGAACTGAGTTTTTCTTCGACACCGGTGAGAGGAATTCTGAGATAGACTGGAAAGAGAAACCTCTGCAGCCGCAGCTGGCTCAGTCACAGATACTAGGCCAAGGTCTGCTCCAGCCAATTCAGGACATTTTAACCCCTGAGAAGCCTGAGGGAACTGGTAAGTCAGCAGTACTAAGACAGACAAAAGGATGGATGTGTGTCTACTGTGGACAGCAAGATCATTTAGTACAAGACTGTGAGAACTCACCTCACCGCAGTTTGGTGCACCAACAGCAAAGCTGCCTGCTGGAGGATTTGTGGGACGAGGACAGCCAGCAAAGCAACCATGTAGATGCACAGAGTACAAACTGGGTCTCAGGAGGACAATCCTGGAGAAGACTCAGCATATCACAAGTTTCAAACACCGAGACCATACCTTGGAAGGACAAATGCCCAAGGTTCTATTCCCATTGACTGGAAAGTTTTGCAGTGACAAGATAGGCATATAGGACACGTGATTCACTTCCTGGAGTCTGGCCCTAGGCCCAGTCAGGGTGAGGAAGTGAAGGAGAAATATAAGACCTGTCTATACTTACGAGAAAGGCCAAAGTTTTTTGTGTCCAATGGAGTTTTGTACAGAAAGATTCAGAAAAGGGAAGATTTGGGATAGCTAGTGATTCCCTACACTCATTGAGGCAGCATTAGAAGGAATCCATGAGAAGATATGCACCACGTGAATAGAATAGAAAGAACACTAGAGTTCGTTAGAGGTCAGTTTTATTGGCCTCAAATGACCCGAGCCGTAGAAAGGAAACGTCTGCAATCAGAACTCAATCCTCAGTCAGAGGAATTTGACCCAAACAAGAGGAGTCAACTTCATGAAGATCAACTGGAAGGGACACAAACCAGGGAAACTTCCCACCACAACAACATCTGTAGAGAGTACTGCAGAGGTACCTATTGGATCTCACAGAACATGGAAAGTTAGAAGCCAGCCAGTCCAATTTGGGGACCATCTCCCTCCTTGTTATTAATCCAAGGGCTGGAATGTAAGGAACCCTAGACTTTGGTTTGCTGACAAGGAAGAGTTTGGGAAAGAATCAAGATGCTGCCGTTCTTTTCAAGCAGTGATGGTGACACATGCTACATGTTATGGAGACTGAGACCTCATCTCAGAAAGAAGATCGGCGAGCAGCAGGTTTGCTCTGTGTGTGCTAACGTGTAAAGGCTATGTGAAAGCTTGTATTTAAATATATGCAACAGCACCAATGTGGAGAGGCTGTATAAGGGCTAGATTTAGTACCAAATAGCTTGTGTTTAAAAATTATTCAGAAGTATTCCAGATACTATTTGCAGGGTGTTGTGTTAGTTTATAAGAGATTGCACTGGACTCTCTCTCTCTCTGAAGCTTAACAGTTGTTAACACCTATGTTCAGGGTTTTACAGAAAACAGCCCTGAGGTTTCACTCTGTGAAAAGCCCGTGCTTCCGCAAAGAGCTCAGCTGAGGAGGTGCAAGAAAGAGGGGTATGTAACCAAGTTCTACATTCTAGTGGTGCAGCAACCCTTATCCTGTAACGTGTCATCTTCAGCTATCACCTCCCCTCTCCTTTCTCCTGTCTGATGTCACCCCAGAGCCCCTGTCGTTTCCCAGGCGATTGTAATAAACAAGTCTCTGGAGGTTCTGCTTTGCCATGTGAGTAATGGCTTCCTCAGCCCCAGGCCAGTTCAGTTACTCACCTCAGATCCAAGGTACTGAATGTAAAAACGGGGGATGGGGTGTGGGAAGGAACCAGTCGTTTCTGGAGCTGACTAAGAAGAGGGCATGGTAGAATAACACGCAGGCCAGATGGCTCTCCCAGTCTCAATGGAGGTGGACCATGCCCACGTTCAAGTCAGTCAAGACCTTCTCTGCCTCCCGACCCACCATCCCATCCTCCATCCCTTCTGCTGTCGCTCTGCCTCTCACCCCCATCACTGCCCCTCCACTCCCTTTGCTGCTCCCATGTTGGTCTCCCCTCCACACAACACTGCCTGTTCCCTCGTTCCCCTCCCTGGGACTCTCACCTTGTTGTTTTGGTTGTACCTGTGCAGGCAATGGAGGGAACCCAGCAGCTCCTGCCTCAGCCATCACCTCCAAGCCTAAAGGAGGAAGTGGAGGGAGCGGCCAGCAAGAATTCCTGCTCCCCCCACCACCCATCTTCAAGCAGACAGCTCTGCCAAGCCTCAACCCAGGGCTCATCTACAGCCTGACGGATGGCACAGTGTCCTCGCCCTCGGGGCTGGTCCAGACCCTGCCGGGGTCCTTCCCAGACATCTATGATGGAGACACCAAGAAGTGGGAGGAGCATTTCCACAGCATCCAGAGGGCCTACAAGGAATTTGGCAAGGATGATGACTTCGCCATCCGGGTGCTGACCGAGGACTTCACCCTGCCATTCCCATTCACCTGGCCATCCCTGCAGCCATCCTGTGACCCCACCGACTGCTCCGGCTTCGACTTCTTCTTGCACCCAGGCAAACCCGTCCCTCGGATCCTGCAGCCGCTGCACGCCACCACCCAGGCCTTCTTCAAGAAGAGATGCATCTGATGAAGTGGGTATTCACCCACGAAAGCTCATGCTGCAAAACGTCTGTTGGTCTATAAGGTGCCACAGGACTCTTTGCTGCTTTTACAGATCCAGACGAACACGGCTCCCCCTCTGATACTTATCAGCAGTCTGTTCCACCGCTCAGAACAGGCATGAGGTGGGAGACAAAGCCTGCTTTCTGCAACCCTCCTGCCCCCAACAACTCGCTTCAGCAATTCCCAAAATCAGACCCACTTACCAGAGGCCTCCTCTCCTCTTTGTGCTTCGCCAAAATCTGACTGTTGTGACCGGCTAGACTTCTCCGGGATAGAAAAGAGCTCCTGGCGGCCTGCATCTCTGGCCTCCGAGTTATCCTCTGCCTCTGGGACCCCTCTTCACCCAAGATTTCCTCCTCCTGGCTCAGTTCACTCTCGACTGGCACACAAGCCAATGAAGTATCCACAGGGCCCTTCACAGTGGAGATGGGGTCACCGCCGAGTATCGCGTCCAGCTCTTCGTAGAACCTGCAGCTCGTGGGTGCAGCACCGGAGCGGCGGTCTGCCTCCCGCGCCTTGTGGTAGGTGTTCTCCAGCTCCTTCACTTTGACCCTGCACTGCAGTGTGTCCCGGCCATGGCCCCTTTCTCTCATGCATCGTGAAATCTGTCCGTAGGGATCATAATTCCTACGGCTGGAGCGCAGCTGGGACTGCACAGCCTCCTCTCCCCAAATGCCGACGAGGTCCAGCAGCTCGGCTTTGCTCCAAGCTGGGGATTGGCTGGTGCATGGAGCAGGCAGGGCCACCTGGAAAGATGCGCTGAGACCTCTGCACACGTCACCGAGTGAACGGGAAGGGGACTTTCAAATTTGCAAAGGAATGTACAGGGCTGGTCACCCGAGGGCAGGGCAGTAGAGTTCAAACCGGTGACCAGAGAGGCGAGAACAGGCATTGTGGGACACCTCCCGGAGGCCAATCACAGCGCTGTAATCGCCATGGTGTCTACACTGGCACCGCAGTGCTGTAGCCCCAGCGCAGGAAGCTCTACGCCTCGCGTCCGAGTGCTGCTGCAACGGCGCAGTTCTGCGCACGAAGGGGCTTGGCAGCGTTTGCACCTCGGGAGTTACAGCGCTCAGAGCTGCTTTACTGCTCAGCCAGGGCCGGCTTTAGGCCAATTCAAACAATTCCCCTGAATCGGGCCCCGCCCCTAAGAGGGCCCCGCGCCCAAGCCCCAGTGCGGCGTACGGGCAAGAGCCGGTGGGCTGTACCGGGTGGCCTGGCTTCTCCTGGAGCCCCAGGCCCTTTAAATTGCCACCAGAGCCTCACTGCTGGAGCCCTGGGGTAGGGCTGCGGGGCTCGGGGGCTATTTAATAAGTCTGAGGCTCCTGCTGCTTCTACCGCCCTGGTCCTTTAAATAGCCGCCGGAGCCCCGCTGCTTCCCCAGGGCTCCCGCGGCTATTTACAGGGCTGGGGTGGTGGAAGCAGGGGAGCCCCGGGCCCTTTAAATAGCCCCCGAGCCCCGGGCTGCTGCTGCTGCTACCCCAGTGGAGGAGGGGGCACTCACCATGCTACCCTGGTAGAGGGTGGTCTGTACCCCCTGTACCTGCACCCCCTGACTGCAGCCAGCCCCTGCTGCACCCCCCGCCCTGCCTGCACCAGCCCCTATCTGCAGCCAGCCCCACACCCCCTGCCTGCAGTCAGCCCCTGCTGCACCCCCCGCCCTGCCTGCACCAGCCCCTATCTGCAGCCAGCCCCACACCCCCTGACTGCAGCCAGCCCCTGCTGCACCCGCCGCCCTGCCTGCACCAGCCCCTATCTGCAGCCAGCCCCACACCCCCTGCTCACAGCCAGCCTGTCTCCAGCCAGCCCCTGCCGCACCCCCTGCCCTGCCCGTATCAGCCCTGCACCCCCCGCCCTGTCTCTAGACAACCCCGCTGCCCCCGCTGCCTGAAGCCAGCCAGTCCCGCACTCCTCTGTCTCCAGCCCTGCCAACCCCTGCTGCACCCCCTGCGGCCCTGCCTGAAGCCAGCCAGCCCACCCCACACACCCCCTGTCTCCAGCCAGCCCTGCACCCCTTGCCCTGCCTGCGCCAGACCCTACCTCCAGTCAGCCCCTGCCCTGCCTCCAGCCAGCCCTATGTCCACTGGTGCCCTGCAGTTCCCAGGGCAGTAACCCTGCACACCTGCTTCAATGAGGGGGGCAGGGAGCAGCTGGGACCCACACATGTGCACACCACTAAGGTGACCAGACAGGGGGTCGGGGGATCCTTTATAAGAAAAAGACCCAAAAATCGGGACTGTCCCTATAAAATCAGGACATCTGGTCACCCTAGCACACCCCCGGAGGCGGGGGGGATGGGGACCCACACGTGTGAAGCTCATTTCTAGTTTAGGCCCATCTTTTAAAAAAAGAACTTTAGGTCGGGGTAACATACAGCCGTATTTTCCCGTACATGTCAGGCTTTTTGGTTCTTAAATCGCCGACTGATAGGAATTTTTAAAATTTTAAATAGACATACGGTAACCCTATTGGTACAAAACATACACACTGTGGCACATCCCTTAAATCAGAACTTTTTATAGGGACCCGGTTGCTAAGAAATGAAAGGCTTTTTTTTGCATTTTTTTTTTTTAGTCATCCCTGCCGGGGCCCCGCCGAAAATGTCTGAATTGGGCCCCGCACTTCCTGAAGCCGGCCCTTGCCAGTGTAGACGGTGAGGGGAATCCAGATACTGCTAACAGAAAAACTCAAGCTGCAGAATTGTGCTTCTCTTGTGTGCCGGTTGGGGGCAGCACTCCCCCAAACAATCCAGCACGAGGCACAGGAACGGGATCTAGAGACAGTGAAAAAATACCTGTCAGCAGGTATCAGAGCTGTAGCTCCAGCTATGATCACGTGTCCATAAAAACTGGAGTGTCTTGAATAGTCACATGTCTGAATGTGGAACTTATCTGACAGCAGAGTAAAAATGCGCAGCGCAGAAGAGGGAGCTTTGGGGAATCGATCGGTCAAGGTGTCACAACGAGGACTTGGATTTCAAAGGGGCCGAAAAGTGCCGGGTGTCAAAATCCTATCGCAGTTTGTTGGGAAATAGGTACAAATGCTCTCAGCTTCCTTTGAAAACTAACCAAACGCAACAATAGTTCTAACGTTCTCTTGAAAGGAGGCATCGGGTCCCAAACACCTCTGCCCTAAGTACAAACACAGGTTTCCACATGCTGCTGCCTGTACACCAGCCGGATACTGTTCTCTCTACGGGCCTGACCCACCGTCCGCTAAAGCCAATAGTGGGTCTTTACATTCCCTTCAACAGACGGTAGCTCAGCCCTTGCACCTGGAGGGATGTGACTCCAGCCCCTTCCCGGGATCCTGTCGGATCCAGTTCATAGATTCATAGATTCTAGGACTGGAAGGGACCTCGAGAGGTCCTCAAGTCCAGTCCCCTGTCCTCATGGCAGGACCAACTACTGTCTAGACCATCCTGGATAGACATTTATCTAACCTGGTCGTAAATATCTCCAGCATCGTAGCAGCACCTGGCTGGGCTGGATCAGACGGGAGCTGGGAGAGGGGAGTGGCTGGCGCTGTATCACGACGAGGGGAACAGGCAACAGCAAGTACTAGGCCTCCTCCGTCCACGGCTAGTGGAGAGCAGAGCAGATAGCAGGGCGGCTGGTGGAGAGGGGAGCGGAACGGATAGCAAGGTGGCTGGCGGACAGCGGAGCGGATAGCAGGGCGGCTGGCAGAGAGGAACGGAGAACAGAGCTGAGAGCAGGGTGGCTGGTGGACAGCGGAGCGGAGCGGATAGCAGGGTGGCTGGCAGAGAGGAACGTAGAACAGAGCAGAGAGCAGGGTGGCTGGTGGACAGCGGAGCGGAGCGGATAGCAGGGCGGCTGGAGGAGAGCAGAGCAGATAGCAGGGCGACTGGCGGATAAGGGAGTGGAGCAGAGAGCAGGGTGGCTGGCGGACAGCGGAGCGGATAGCAGAGCGGCTGGCAGAGAGGAACGGAGAACAGAGCAGAGAGCAGGGTGGCTGGTGGACAGCGGAGCGGAGCGGATAGCAGGGCGGCTGGAGGAGAGCAGAGCAGATAGCAGGGCGACTGGCGGATAAGGGAGTGGAGCAGAGAGCAGGGTGGCTGGCGGACAGCGGAGCGGATAGCAGGGCGGCTGGCGGAGAGGAACGGAGAACAGAGCAGAGAGCAGGGTGGCTGGTGGACAGCGGAGCGGAGCGGATAGCAGGGCGGCTGGCAGAGAGGAACGGAGAACAGAGCAGAGAGCAGGGTGGCTGGTGGACAGCGGAGCGGAGCGGATAGCAGGGCGGCTGGAGGAGAGCAGAGCAGATAGCAGGGCGACTGGCGGATAAGGGAGTGGAGCAGAGAGCAGGGTGGCTGGCGGACAGCGGAGCGGATAGCAGGGTGGCTGGCGGAGAGGAACGGAGAACAGAGCAGAGAGCAGGGTGGCTGGTGGACAGCGGAGCGGAGCGGATAGCAGGGCGGCTGGCAGAGAGGAACGGAGAACAGAGCAGAGAGCAGGGTGGCTGGTGGACAGCGGAGCGGAGCGGATAGCAGGGCGGCTGGCAGAGAGGAACGGAGAACAGAGCAGAGAGCAGGGTGGCTGGTGGACAGCGGAGCGGAGCGGATAGCAGGGCGGCTGGAGGAGAGCAGAGCAGATAGCAGGGCGACTGGCGGATAAGGGAGTGGAGCAGAGAGGAGGGTGGCTGGCGGACAGCGGAGCGGATAGCAGGGCGGCTGGCAGAGAGGAACGGAGAACAGAGCTGAGAGCAGGGCGGCTGGTGGACTGTGGAGAGGAGCGGATAGCAGGGCGGCTGGCGGAGAGGGGAGCGGAGTGGATAGCAGGGCGGCTGGCGGAGAGGTGCAGCTGGTGGTGAAGGTTGCAGCAGAACCACACGGAGAGACGTGGCATTCGGCCATCAACCCAGGCAGCGGAGCATGTAAGAAGCCCCCCAGACCTCCCTCACTTCCACCCAGGCTGGGAGGTAAACTCCGCAGAGGAACTTCTGAACTCTGGGGCTGCACTGACCAAGGTCAGAAGCTGTGGGAGGGGTGACGGTTGGGTTGCTGGACTTAAGACCCTGAGGGGAAAAGGACACTGCCACACTCACTTGGGGGTGGGTCTTTGCTCATGGTTTGTGTTATGAATCCTGGTTGTGGTGTTTCCCCAACGTAATGCCGCATTGTTTCCCTCCTTTATTAAAAGGCTTTTGTTACACTCAGACTCTGTGCTTGCGAGAGGGGAAGTGTTGCCTCCTAGAATTGTCCCGGGTCACTGGGTGGAGCCGGGTTTTCATTGCGTTATTGAAACAGAACCCCTGGATACTGAACCCGGCCCTTGTTGCTGCCAGCTCTGACGGGCAGAAGGGTTACATACGTACTACGCTGATTCTGTCAAAGGGCGATTCACCATCTCCAGGGATAATCCCAACAACACGGTTTATTTGCGAATGAAGAGCCTGAAGCCCGAGGACACCGCCCGGGATTACTGCGCAAGGCGCACAGTGAACCGAAATCTATAAATGATCATACAGAAACCCCAGCTGCGGATTCCCCCTTATCCCATGGGCTGCGGAGGGGCTGCAGCTCCATAAACAAGACCCCACTGGGCGCAGGAATGGGAAGGGTCACCAGGCCAGGCATAAGGCAGGTCTACACTACGGGGGAAAATCGATATAAGATACGCAACTTCAGCTACGTGAATAACGTAGCTGAAGTCGAAGTATCTTATATCGATTTACCTACCGTCCTCATGGCGCGGGATCGATGTCCGCGGCTCCCCATGTCGACTCCGCTACCGCCGTTCGGGTTGGTGGAGTTACGGAGTCGACAGGAGTGCGTTCGGGGATCGATATATTGGGTCTAGATGAGACGTGATATATTGATCCCCAAGAAATCGATTGCTACTCGCCGATACGGCGGGTAGTGAAGACGTACCCATAAAGTCTCTCATTCCCAGGCAATGTTGCCTCTTGTTGCCCATCGCTCCATAGTGTCCGTGCCGGGATTTCGAAAGGAAACTAATGGATTGCGGCAGCTCTTTCTGATTTGAAAAATAACCCAGTGGAGACTGTCAGTTGGCCCCAGGGTCACTTAGTAAGGACACGTGTGAAGGGGTGTGGGAATATTCCTGGCAAAAGGAGTGACTCCGAATTGTGACGGCAAAGGCAACATGAGAGTCGGTGTGAAAGGTCATAGATATAGGGATGTTGCCCCTCAGTGTTCCATGATGGGGATGGGATTTTGAAGCCTTCAGGACACAACAGAAATTCCAGCATAAAAAGGAGAAAGTTACTGTCTACCATTTATTACTTCTTCTTCTTCTTCCTTATTATTACAATGACTGATTATTATTGTTACTTATTAGTGGTGGTGGAGTAGTTGGAGGTTGTGGTCCTAGCGCTTAGGGTCTCCAGTCATGGTCTAGGAGCCCATTGTCCGAGGCACGGTACAAACACAGACCATAAGGCCTCTCGCTATCCCACTTACTTTACAGTTCTAGCATAAATGGGAAGTGGAGCGTGAATGGGAATGGGAGTGTGAATATCAATCGTCAATAATAATCTCCCTTCAGCGCTCCCTGAATCCTCCCTCGACTCTCCCCTAAAGAAAGAGTCCCAGGCAGGCCGCTCTCGGCACGCTAATCTCAGGGAGGCTCCACTACAAAACCTTTACTCTGCCCTCAGCCTTCACCCCACAGAGTCTCCCACCTGCACCCACAGGCGGCCCCCAGGCCTGTTAAAAAGCACGAGCCAGGCTTGCTCAGATCACGTTCCTAGTGTCACGGATCATTTCAATGTAGCCGGTCACTGCTGGGAAGGGAAAGGGCCTTCCGTCCCAAATCCCTCCCAGCGCCATGGGAAATCTTCCCTCTCCAGCGGCTGTCCCAGCCCAAAGGATCCCCGGGACATGACCATAATACAGATGATAAATAATAATCATAATCTGACCCGGTATGGGAATTCCTACATGGTTTCTCTAGGCTGCTTGGTGACACCACCCAGCTCTGAGCTGCACAGCCTGCTAGACTCTGGAGAGACGTCTCCCTGAACAGCGGGGAATCAGCAGGAGTGATCCTGAGAACCTCCTACAGCAAGGTATTTTAGGGTGAGTGACCCATGCGAAGAAATGTCCTTTCTGGCTGACGTGGACTATCCTTGTTATATCACCATCTTTGAATGGCAAACGGTAAAGCTCTTGTTCTGAGGTGACGCTGGTCACACTCTGAACAGGCTCCTATTGTTTGTCCACTGGACAGTTCATTGGGTTTTTAAGACAGTCAGTCACTAAGAGGAGGAAGCAGAACCCATGGCTCTTATCAGCGTGAGATCGGTGCCTGCCAGAGATGAACAAGGACAGACAGGGAGAACAGGTGTGGGTGTGTTTTCAGAAGAGCTCTTGCATGAAAGCGTTGTGCCACAGTTTCCCATCGGTAAGAGAGGGGTAAAAGCCCTGCCCTTCCTTGCAGGGGTTTTGGAGGTTAAGGATATGAACGACTGGCAGATATTTCAGCTATGGGGGACCATATTTTCACCTATGGTAGACACATCTCCAGTGGCGGGAGCTGGGGGGCAGGCCTTTCACAGAGGGAAAGAAGAAATGTTCATGACTTCAACGAGACAATAAAGTGGCAGGAGTTGCAGGCTCCTGGGGAATAAGTCTGGGGAATAATGGGAGGGTGAAGACAGACTTGTTGGTTCTACTGGACAGAGCCAGTGGTGCAAGATGCTGGGCTTGAGAGAGCAGGGTAAGATCAGACTCAGAGCCCCTTCAAGGGAACAGCCCATAGGGCCCGGGAGAAATTGAGAGGCTGCAGGGCGAGGGCTGGGATATTTGATTAGTTAGCAGAAACTGTGGGCGTGGGGACTGGGGAAGTGTCATAAACATACAGCTCAGGGGAGCATGAAATCCCTCCTTTACCTGTAAAGGGTTAAGAAGCTCAAATAACCTGGTTGGCACCTGTCCAAAAGCAGGGCCGGTTTTAGGCCGATTCAACCGATTCCCCTGAATCGGGCCCTGCACCTAAGAGGGCCCCGCGCCCAAGCCCCGGTACGGCGTACGGGCAAGAGCCGGTGCACTGTACCGGGGTGGCCTGGCTTCCCCGGGGGGCAATTTAAAGGGCCGGGGTGGTAGAAGCAGGGGAGCCCTGGGCCCTTTAAATAGCCCCCAGAGCCCTGGGATAGTGGGAGGCTCAGGGGCTATTTAAAGGGCCGGGGCTCCAGCTGCCTTTGCTGCACCCATTGCCCGCACCAGCCCTGCACCCCTTGCCCTGCCTGCAGCCAGACCCTACCTCCAGTCAGCCCCTGCCCTGCCTCCAGCCAGCCCCACATCCACTGGAGCCCTGCAGTTCCCAGGGCAGTAACCCTGCACACCTGCTTCAATGAGGGGGGCAGGGAGCAGCTGGGCCCCACCCATGTGCACACTCCAAGTGGTCCTTTTCCTTGAATCTTTGTCTAACTCACTTGGTGGTGGCAGCAGTACCCACCCAAGGACAAGGAAGGATTTGTGCCTTGGGGAAGTTTTTAACCTAAGCTGGTAGAAATAAGCTTAGGGGGTCTTTCATGGAGGTCCCCACATCTGTACCCCCGAGTTCAGAGTGCGGAGGGAACCCTGACATGGTGGCTGGGTCTCTGTGACTCTGCTGCTTCTGCTTTTCTGGCCCCTCTGGCCGGCCCGGCCCTGCTCCCCAGCTCAGCTCGGGCCCCTGCTCCCTCCTTAGCTCGACCCCACTCTGTCTGACCCAGGCAACTCCAGCTCACAGGGAGGATGGGCCCCCCCGGCCTCCTGACTCCCTGATCAGCCTGCCCGCCCCACCCATCCCGCTCAGAGGCTGACTGAGGCTGACCTGGAGCATTGGCCTCTCCCCGTTCTTTTAGTGCTGGGAGCTGGCCAAGCAAAACACCCCACTGAATGTCAGTAAGGGGACAACAGCCCCCTCCCACTGGGGCGAGTCAATCAGATCCCGGGCAGGAGGAGAGTGTGTCTCGTACAAGGCGGGGGCATGCAAATGAGGGAGACAGTGTCCTGTTTAAATCTGTGCCTCTCTCTGCCCAGGCTGCACCCGGAGACCCGATTCGCAGCCTCCTGGGTCTGAGCAGTTCCCAGCCAGTCGCCTGAGAACTTTCCGCTCCAGCACCAGGAAAAATGAGATTTTTGCTCCTTTTAAGTTTCGTGGCAGCAGCTTTAGAAGGTACGTTCCTCCCTCTGAATAACTGCAGAGTTAGAGGAACATTGTGTTATCGCTATTTCTATACCGATAGTAATGGCCTGTCTTTATTCTCAGGTGTCCGGTCCCAGGTCAAGCTGGTGGAGTCCGGAGGGGGGGTGAAAAGCCCCGGAGAGTCTGTTTTCCTCACCTGCAAAATCTCCGGGTTCGTCCTCAGCGATTCCTACATGAGCTGGCTCCGACAGGCTCCAGGAAAGGGACTAGAATGGGTCAGTTCTATAAACCCCGACGGGAGCCAGACACGCTACCGTGATTCAGTGAAAGGCCGATTCACCATCTCCAGGGATAATTACGAGAATGAGCTGTATCTGCGACTGTCCCACCTGGAACCCGAGGACACCGCCATCTATTACTGTGAGAAAGGCACAGCGACACCCCCTTCTCCCAGCAGCCACGTGGGGGCAGCAGTGACAGTCACCCCGCTTCGGGCTTAGACAGGAGACCTGGCAACTGGGTGAATGTAACACAAACCTACCGTTTGTGTTACATTCACCCTACGGTTACTCACATCTTCTTGTCAACTGTTTGAAATGGCACATCCTGAGGATCACTACAAAAGTTTTTTTTTCTCCTACTGATAATAGCTCACCTTAATTGATTTATCTCATTAGAGTTGGTAAGGCAACCTCCATCTTTTCTTGTTCTCTGCATATATATCGCTCGCTACTGTATTTTCCACTGCGTGCATCTGATGAAGTGGGTTTTAGCCCACGAAAGCTTATGCCCCATTAAATGTGTTAGTCTCTAAGGTGCCACAAGGACGCCTCGTTCTTTCTGCCGTCAGTGTCTCCCTTTCCTTCCCAGAGCCCCCCTGAGCCTGCGGTGCGCAGATCCCTCCCTTTATGGGGGAACCCCAATCCGGAGTGAGTCCGGTTTTGCGTCACTCTCCCCGCCGAGACCCGGCACGTTGGCTCTCCCGGGGCCCGTCGTGGTGTCAGACTCACAGAACAGCCCCCACCAGTGTACAGGAGACAAGCGCATTGCGGGACTGCTCCAGTGCCCGTCAGAGTCAATAGGGTTCATCCCCCTGCCCTCATTGGGGTTTGCCTCACACCCAATGGATGGAGCAAATTCCTCATGGCGCCAAACCCTCCGCTAGTGCAAAGTCACTGCAACTGCTTTCAGTGTCCGTGACTTACTCCTGACTGACACCAGGGCGGCTCTGGGCCTTTCAGCAAACCGGGACCTTTATTGCAATAACGCAGCGGAAGGTGATTAGTTCATTATAACGATGTGGGGCCCCTCGCCGTGGCGTCGCCCCCCTTCACAAGCGGTTATTGCCTCTATCCCCACAACCCCCCCATGGTGAGGCTGGGGAACTTTCACAGCCCCTGGTTCAAAGAGGCGGGACTGAGGCAGAGAGATGGAGGCTGCGGTATGGAAAGGAGCCATCCCGAGTCCGGGCGGGGCTGTGGGGCAGAGCTCACCCCGCGCCCGAATAAACCCCACGCCGCTGAGCCTGGGAACGTGGCACCGCTGGGACTTTCCAACGCGGCTCGTGGATTGTTTCCACCCACCCGCCATTGGGAAATCCCTGCCCGGTCTCTGCGCTGGTGTCAATGGGTGGAGCTGAGACGTCCCAACCCACAATAAAGTTCCACGATGTCCTGGAGTCCCCATGGAGATAAAAGACCCGCCCCTCAGCCCTCGGTGACATCACTCAGCCCAGGGCTGGCACTCGGGGCACTGGGGGCAGTCGCGTGACTAACGGGGCCGGATGAATGTTTTGTGGGCCCGGCGCCAAACAGATTTGTGGCCCCGATGGAGGCAGTTGCCAGATACACAGGGCCCCACCTGGCCCTGTGCTGCCAGGTTCCCCTTCCCCTCGGGGGCAGGCCCATGCTATGCCACGCAGCCCCCCCGGCCAACACCGGAACACCCCCCTCCCCCGATTCCCTATGGCCAGAGCCCCGACAAACTCTCTGTGACCTCCCCTCCCCCACAAATGCACAGCACCCTGCACAACACCCCCCTCGCCCAGCACCCCCCTGCCCACAGCCCCACCACCAGGGCCGTCCTTAGGATTTATGGGGCCCTGCACAGTATTATTAAACTGGGCCCCCTATGTCTGAGTTGGGGCACAGCCACCACTCCCTCCCGGGGATACAGGCCATACCCGGAGCCGGAGGGGCTCTGGGGTCCAGACAGGGGGCAGAGAGGAGCAGGGGGTGGGGCCAGGGGGTGGAGAGGAGCCCTCGGCCTGAGGAGCAAGTGGTGGGTGCGGGGAGCCAGCAGGGTCTCGGGGTGCAGGGCAAGTGGAGCAGGCTGGGGCCCCTCTGAGCATGGGCCCGGCTCCATGGAGCCACTGGTGCCATTGTAAACCCGGCCCTGGTGACTAAGGGTTGTGGAAAGGAACACGACGGGATTCACTGGGATGGCTCAGGGAGAGGCGGCGCTGAGGGAGAAGCAGAGGCATGTTCGTGGGGGATAACGGGGGCACTAGGGTCACACAACGCAGGTCCCACTGAATGAGATTTGGCCCAGGACTTCCCAAAGTCTCATGTGACACGTGACACAGAAACCTCTTTGTGCCACCTGGCAGAAGCCACAGGGTGAGGGGGGGGGGAGTTTTACAGGGATCCCCTGGGTGAAGTATATGCAGAACAATTCCCCGAAGGATGGCAGGGAAGGTGTCTGCTGAGAGCCAGGAGTCATCAGCATCTTTGTGAAATGTATGTAGGATCCTGATCTTTTACCTCGGCTGGCCGCCATATCACGTCTTCTACTTCCTGCGGGTCTCAGGTGATGCACTACATTCAGTGATGAAAAAATTCCTGGACATGGGCATCCTCTTTGCCGATGGCCTCCTCTATTTTCACAGCTGCCTCACTCCCATCGTCTTCCTTTCCATGGGCCAGGAGTTCATGGGCTGCAGAGAAAATGCATGTAACTACCAAAATGCTGTGCACTTGGCAGGAGAGCCGGCTGAATAGGGGAGAAATGTTCACGGGGAGATGGGATCCATTCACGAACTATACGCTAGCTCCAGATAACGCGCTTCCTAAGTGTGTTGTGTCCCCCTATAGTAACTGAACTGTACAAGAAGATGACAGCCTACTACTGCTAATGCACTTAGCTGCTCCTTAACCTCTGTGCTTAAAGTGTGGTGCTGAAGGTTCTAGGTTCAATCCCTGCTGATGGCACGTGCTGGGGGAGGGGGATCACTACACAAAAAGGGATTGAAATTCATGACCAATATTTTTCACAAGGAATGGCTGGGCCTGCAGCGCTTGGGGCACTTGACCACAGGCCTGAGCCGACGGGCGTCTTCCCACCGCTATCAGTGGGAACTGGATCAGACCATTGGCAGCAAAGCTTGCTCAGGATGCTTTGCTATCGTGCCACTAAAATGCTGGTCTGTAGCATTCTCTGGTGTTCGTGTCCCTGCTGATATTCTAGGCTCCGTGTCGACATCTAACAGCCTCACAGAACAGCTGGGGTGATTTTCTTTTGCCAATAAAGGGATTTTCTCCCCGTGATGCTCTCATTTGAAATAAGTGGCAGTGGCTCTGTGTTGGGGATGGTCGGTCTGAGCATCTTGTGCTTCAGATGGGGTGGCCACCTAGTGGCTAGAAGGGAACAAATTCCAGTGTTCCAGAGTCTGATCCTGCAGCTTCCCTCGCCCATGTGAGGGGACGTGAGGCTCAAAGCCCAGCCCACAGAGCAGTTCAAAGACAAGAGCTGGACCAGATGAGCTGAGGGCCGGGGAGTCAGGACTCCTGGGTTCTACCCTGGAATTCTGAGGGGAAAGGGGTCTAGTGGTTGTGGGGGGCTGGTGGGAGTCAGGAGCACCCGATGAAACTACTGAGCAGCAGCCACAAGGACCGTGGGAGCCCAGACTGTCTGTGCTCTTTACTCTCTCCAGCAGGCAGCCGCGGTGACACTGGGTCCATGTTCAGTGCTCAGAGCGAGGTTGCTTTATCCTGCAGTGGTGTGTCGGGCTGGCGGTTTTGCTTTCTCATACAGTGGGCCACACATAATGCAGTTGAATAGTGAGGGTGGTTTGCTCTTCTGTTCCCCTGTCTTTGGTGGCACTTGGAGCACATTGTAGGCAGCCATTAGCTCAGTCTTCATGCCTGTGTGCGGTGGGAAAGGAAGTTGACTTGTCCGAACGTCAGGCAATGGCAGTGCTGGGAACCAAATCCTTTCTACCCACTTCCCCTGCTCGAACCCTGCAGACCCAAATCCCTCCTCGAGCTGCAGATGGGACCCAGGAGTCCTGATTCTCAGCCTCCTGCCCTCCCCCAACTCTAAGGAGGAGACACAACTTCCCTCCCAGTACTGAAATGAAATGAAATGGAGATATCCTATCTCCTAGAACTGGAAGGGACCTTGAAAGCTCATCGAGTCCAGCCCCCTGCCTTCGCTAGCAGGACCAAGTACTGATTTTGCCCCAGATTCCCTAAGTGCCCCCTCAAGGATTGAACTCACAACCCTGGGTTTAGCAGGACAATGCTCAAACCACTGAGCTATCCCTCCCCCAATAATGAGTTGTATGTGTAACGTAGGAGGCCCTCCACTCAAAGCATAACAGATGACCCAAACCCAACCTGCTCGGGCCCATCACTATGAGGAGTCTGACACACAGATTGGAAAATACTTGCAGTAGGTCGGCACGAGGGAAGGTGCAGGGCACCCAGGGGGCAGTGGGGCAGATGGAGCACTGACACATGGCATCTTGATACCTGGCACTATCAGGAAATGTGCCGCCATACGGCCGATGCTTTTCCCGGGACACCTGGGAAGGTGGGTCCCAGAAATAAAAGAGGTGGCGTGTTAGGAGTATTAGTGTCAATGTAGGATCCAGGCCTGTAGTTTCGCCTGAGATAGGACTTTGAGTTCGGCTCGCCTGGTGGGTTCTGGATGTACAGTTCTACTAATACGTGTGAACAAAGACAGACGCTGTAACTGCAGCTTTTGCCTAAACCCGCTGGGTTTGTGAGTATAATGGGACTAGATAAGAGCAGTTAAAGTGTTACTGGGCATGGGGGGAGGGTAATAGACAAGCCCACACTTGAAGGCTGCCTCAACTCCTTGCCCCTCCCAGGGGGTACCACAGGGGTGGGACGAAGACCCCAACTCACGACCCTCCAAAATGGAACATGACCATAGGCTGTAAGGGGTGGGACTAGGGCCGTGCCTTGCAGGCATATTTGGGCCTACTAAGAAGGAGGAGGTGGGAAATGGGGAGCGGGGACACAGGCGCAGTCAGAGCTGGGAACTAACCCCAGTAACCGTGGCATTTGCCTGCACTTCAGACTTCTGGTCTTCTGCTTTCTGTCTGCGCAACAGGAACCGAGGGAGGGGGTGAAGGGGAAGCCCTCTAACAGCCCCTCCCAGAGCTGCAGCTAGAACCCAGGAGTCCTGGGTCCCCTCCTGGGTTCTCTGGGCTGCACTGTGCTGCCCCTGAGTCTATAACCCTGTGTCCATCCTGCACAGCCCAGACCACATCAGGCCAAGGCTGGGCTGCGATCCAGGCAGCGGGGCTGGAACAATGTGTATAGGGGAGCTGAGAGCCACTGTAAACCCTGGATATAATGGAAACCACTTCAAGCCGCACCCCCCTGTACTGCTAGTGCCAGCACCTATGGGTCCAGGGCAGAGTTAAGGGGATTTCAGGCAGCACCTTCACTCTGCATTGCCAGGGGAGTCAGTGCTCAGCCCCGTGACTGGGTCCCAGCTCAGCTTGACCCTTGACCTGGGGATTCACGAGGTTCTGGGGGTGATGCCCAGTCTAGTACTTGGTGTAGGAACCGTTTCCCCAGCACAGGGAACCCAGAGGGTCTGATTCCACCCAGCCGAGCGGGAGCTGGAGTGGGTCTGGCCCTGCTTTAACCCTTTGAGTTCTCAGCACAGCCTTCAGATGGGCAGCTCTCAGCCCTGGGGAGAGGGGAGCTGGATGGGCCCAGCCATGGGCAGTGGAATGGCTATGGGGGCAGGGAGGGTGGGGTAAGACACCCAGGGGTGCAAGAGAGGGAGTGGCCCCAGTAACTCCTGAGGAGACACGTACACACAATCCCACACACAGACCTACACACGCTCTCTCCCTATGCCCTGGGACGGTGCCCACGTTCCCAGTCTCTCCCTGCCTAGAGACCACGGACAGTTCCCTTCACTGCAGGGAGATCTCAGCAGCGACCAGCAGGGGCTTAACCCCCGCACCACTACCTGCAAGCATAGTAACCATCCCCCACTGCCATGAAAGCACATAGATCAGTGACCCCTCCCGGCGGGGTGTGTGTGGGGGGGCAGGATCTGCCACACCCCTGCCCCCTCAACTCCCACACAAGACCCTGGGCACAGTGGGGAAGGGGTGCAGGGACCTGCCAGGAACAGGCAGCCCAGCATCATGAGCTGCTGCGACAGTGCAGGGGCCTGGGGGGTTAAAGGCACCGGCTCCTCCCAGGTCCAAGGGTCGCTGTGCCTGGCAGGGCCTCCAAAGGCTGAGTGGCACTGGCTTGGCCCGAGTCCAAGGGTTGCTGAGGGGGGAGGGGGGAGCAGAGGGCCTGGTCGTGTTACACAACCCCACAGAGGGCTCTCACCCCAGGCACGGGACTGTTCTCCCAGCTGCAGACACCAGCGCAGGCCCTTGAGTTGTTCCAGGAGCGCGCCAAGGAATCAGCTCGACTGGTGCCAAGGTGCAGCTGGCTCTGGGGTGGGAGAGCCAAGTAACAGCCTCACCCTGCTCCCTGCAGATTGAGCCTCCCATTGCCAGGCTGAGGCGCTGGAGACCCCTGACTTTCAGGAGAGAGGACCCCCCCACACCGCTCCCTGCAGCACAGCTCCCCGAGTAGCGCACAGGGACCCACACTGACGCCGGGAGTCTGTCTCTGTCTCAGCCCTGCCATGGCGCGTGAATACTTCACCCACAAGGGAGTGCTGTTCCCACGCCTGGATTATTCCCCCGAGAAGCTGAGCTACGTGGAGGATGAATTCCAGGTGCAGGACGACGACGTCTTCAACATCACCTACCCCAAGTCAGGTAGGGGAGAGCGTGTGTGTGTGTGTGTGTGTGTAGGGGGCTCCTGACACACACAGGGACATTAGATGGAAACACCAAACCCATCACATGACCTGATTTCCTAGATGCCAGACTCCGGGTACCCCCCTTCCCGCCCAGAGTGAGACAAAGCAGGCTGCTCCCTGGGGCCCAACTCGCCCACCTGGTGCTGGGCTGGCTCTCTGCAGACCCACTCTGATCACAGGCTTTCTCCAGAGCCACCGGCAGGGCCAGGAGACCCCTGGCACAGCAAAGTGAGAGCTTCTGATTTTAGCTTTGCGGGGGGAGGGACAGCTCAGTGGTTTGAGCATTGGCCTGCTAAACCCAGGGTTGTGAGTTCAATCCTTGAGGGGGCCATTTAGGGAACTGAGGTAAAAATCTGCCTGGGGATTGGTCCTGCTTTGAGCAGGGGGTTGGACTAGATACCCCCTGAGGTCCCTTCCAACCCTGATATTCTATGAATGCACCTCAGGGGCTGGGGGCCAGGTTCTCTCCCTGGCTCTGGGAGCAGAGGGGGACCTAGCAGGTTGAGGGGTTGTTTCAGGCCCATTAACCCTTTCACCCCCAGGCACTAACTGGATGCTGGAGATTCTGAGTCTGATCCGTTGTGGCGGGGACCCCGGCTGGGTGCGCAGCGTGCTGAACTGGGAGCGGGCGCCCTGGGTGGAGAACCACCTGGGGCTGGAGGCTGCCCTGAAATACCCCCCGCCCCGGCTGCTCTGCTCCCACCTCCCCGTCCAGCTCTTCCCTAAGTCCCTGCAGCGCTCCAAGGCCAAGGTGAGAGGCAGGGGAGCAGGGGCTGCGGGTCGGGATTGAGGGGCACCGACAGGGCTGTGTGTCGGGAGGGGGGTGAATCCAGGGCTGCTGCTGGGTGTGAGTTACAGCAATGTGGGCGTGCGAAGGAGCAGGCAGCGGGGTGCGGCGACTCCTTCTCCCTCCAGAGAGGGTGGGGAGGTGACGGCCCAGGGTGGGTGGCTAATTGCTGGGTTCACTTGGCATCCCCCTCCCCTGATTGGTAGTGACCCCCCCATTCTCCCCAGATCATCTACACCCTGCGCTGCCCCAAGGACGTCCTGGTCTCGCTGTACCACTTCTCCAAGCTGCTGCGCCTCTTCAAGGACCTTGGCTCACTGGACTCCTTCCTCGAGGACTTCCTGAGCGGGAACGGTGAGCAGCACCCCGGGGTCCTCGGGGGCCCTGCTGCAGCTAGGGATACGCAGGCAGCCTCCTCCCACCCAATGCCTGGGCTCCCAGCCACTCACTGATGGGATCCAGTTTGTGCATCCCCAGCCAGCTCTGAGCTGCCCTTTGCCCAGGGACCAGCACAGCTTAATAGGCTGCTGCACGGCCGTCTGGCCGCGCACCATGGAGGGAACTTAGGTGGAGGTAGTGCTTAAGTTGTGCCAGGGCCCTGGCACCTCCGGGCCTGGCAGTTCAGAGCCTGGCACCTCCGGGCTGGCTGCATCAGTTATGAATGTAAAAAAATTGCTTGAGCCCCGGCACCACTTTACTTATAAATTAAACAGCGGGTGGAGGGGCCGGGTGGTGCCAGCTCTGGGGTCACTGTGCCCTCTCCCCTGCACAGTGGCCTATGGCTCCTGGTTCGACCACGTCACCGGCTGGATGGGGCTGAAGGGCAACGAGAACTTCTTCTCCATCACCTACGAGGAGCTGCAGCAGGTAGAGAACCCCCCCCTTGGGCCACACCCACATAACCCCACCCCTGGGGTCACGCCCACACATAACCCCACCCCCTGGTGATACCCTCACATAGCCCCCCCAAGCCACCCCCACACGTAACCCCTCCCCTGAGCCATCTCCACACGTAACCCCCCAGCCAGGTGGTGTTCTAGGGTGTTGCCAGCCCCAGCTCCCCAGGCCTCGGCGCCCATGCCCCGGCTGTTGGCTCCTCCTGGCTTTTGCATTCCTCTGCCCCTGGCCTGGAACAGGGTCTGACCTCAGGTGGCCAACGTGGCTCATGGCCAAGGCCCTCTGCCCTTGAAGGCATCTCTGCCTCAGCCCCCAGTGGGGAGCAGGACCCTGCGGGGGGAGGGAACTGAGGCACACGTGGGCCATAAAATTGTCACCCTAGAATCACCCTCTTCATGGCAGCGGGTGTCTCCCCCAGGACCTGCGGGGCAGCGTGCGGAGAATCTGCCACTTCCTGGGGAAGGAGCTGAGTGAGGAGCAAGTGGCCGCGGTGGTGGAGAACGCCTCCTTCCAGAGCATGAAGGGGAACAAAATTTCCAACTACTCGCAGCTGTCGGACAAGTACATGGACCACCAGAAGGGGGAGTTCCTGAGAAAAGGTGAGTCCAGGCCTGGGCTAGCAGGGGGCTGCGAGCTGGGACTGAGGGGCACCAGCAGAGCTGCGGGGGCAGGGCTGGGGGGCAGGAGCTGTGGGTTGGGAGTGAGGGGCATGGGCAGAGCTTGCGGGGGCAGGGCTGGGGGGCAGGGGCTGTGGGTTGGGAGGGGCATGGGCAGAGCTTGCGGGGGCAGGGCTGGGGGGCAGGAGCTGTGGGTTGGGAGTGAGGGGCATGGGCAGAGTTTGAGGGGGCAGGGATGGGGGGCAGGGGCTGAGGGTTGGGAGGGGCATGGCCAGAGCTTGCGTGCGCAGGGCTGGGGGGAGGGGTCTGTGGGTTGGGAGTGAGGGGCATGGGCAGAGCTTGCGGGGGCAGGGCTGGGGGGCAGGGGCTGTGGGTTGGGAGTGAGGGGCACCAGCAGAGTTAGCGGGGGCAGGGCTGGGGGGCAGGGGCTGTGAGTGAGGGGCATGGGCAGAGCTTGTGGGGGCAGGGCTGGGGGGCAGGGGCTATGGGTTGGGAGTGAGGGGCACCAGCAGAGTTTGCGGGGGCAGGGATGGGGGGCAGGTGCTGTGGGTTGGGAGGGGCATGGGCAGAGCTTGCGGGGGCAGGGCTGGGGGGCAGGGGCTGGGGGTTGGGAGTGAGGGGCACCAGCAGAGTTTGCGGGGGCAGGGCTGGGGGGCAGGGGCTGTGGGTTGGGAGGGGCATGGGCAGAGCTTGCGGGGGCAGGGCTGGGGGGCGGGGGCTGTGGGTTGGGAGTGAGGGGCACCAGCAGAGCTTGTGGGGGCAGGGCTGGGGGGCAGGGGCTGTGGGTTGGGAGTGAGGGGCACCCTAGACCATACCCCCTGTGGCTTGCAGGGATCTGCGGTGACTGGAGGAACCATCTCTCGGAGGCACAGAGCCAGCGATTTGACACCGTTTACCTGGAGCGGATGCAGGGTCTGGGCATGACCTTCCCCTGGGACTGACGGCCTCGCGCCCGCCACATCTGTACCTGCAATACACCGGCCCTGTGCCACCCACGTGCTGCTGCTCTTACTGTGCCCTGGGAGATGCCCCCTGGGGCAGCCTCACTACAGCATCAGCAATAGGCAGAGCTGGGCTGGGGCATGTGTCCGGCAGAGGTCAGTGAGCGCACGCATGGCAGGGCTCAGCTGAGGTGTATTTAAAATCTGTCCATTGCAGCGTTTTCCTGGCCCTGCTTGCAAACAGGGGGCTCTGCAGGGCAGTGTGAAAGTCTGCACAGAGTCAGCCTGGAGCATGACGCGGGAGATGGGCCTCTGTGCAGGGAGCCGCCTGCTCTGTCTCTCTCGGGTTTGGGTTCCTGTGCGTGAGGGCTCTGGATTCGAAGAAATAAAATCAGGTGATGTGGCAACCTTCCAGCAAGAGGATTTGGTTTTTTAATCTAACTTCTCTGGGTTTGCCATGAACAGAACATGATCCCATCCAGCAGTGAGCAGCAGGAACAAACACATGCACGCACGCACACACACACACACACTCTCTCTCTCTCCCCCCATACCACCCGCCCCCATTCCAAAGGTTGTGATTGCGGGTGACCCAGTTCCCAGGTAGATCCCTGCAATACCCCCAGGGGCCAGGATGCTGTCGTACCATACGACACAATTCTCATAACTTCACATGCATTAATGATACACATCTATGGATAGAAAAATGACTTTCAGCAGATCATGACCTTTCCCCTGATGCCTCACACGCCCTGCTTTATATGCAATATCACAATTATATATGTAAGCAGAGTCAGGATGAGCTCTACCCTGACATCTGGTGATGAATTATGGCGAGTGTGGAAAAGAATTTCAGGGGCTGATGGTGTTTGCATAGGCACACCCACCCCGCCTAGCATAGCCCACGGCAGCCCAAAATGTGGGATCCCCAATTTCTCTGTTATTGGGGCAGGAGGAATAAAGTGTTGTCACCCTGATTATGTGAATGAGGAGCTATGAAACTGCTTTATGACAGAGGGTCTCACCATCAATTAAGTAGCACTCGCTAGACAAGAGACATGGGAGCCAAAACCCAGTGAATTGAGAGAGGGTGTGGACAGGTGTGTGTATCTGATGGTATGGGCCCCTTCTGAGGGCACTGGCATACCAATTGTACCTCCTTTTCTCTCTTCATAGTTGAATAGCAGAGCTAATTTTGATTCTATTAGGAGTCTAGCTAGAGGCTGCTGAGCTGAATTTACTTTGGGCCAATGGTGCACCAGCACTGGGGCTCTCCTACTACAGGCTGAAATCACTTAGAGCTGCAATCACTAAAAGAGCTAAGCTTACTGAGCTGAGATCACTGAGGGCTGTGTTAACTAGTGGGGGAGCCTGAAGATCTATCGCTAAGTGGCTGGCAGAGCAGTTTGCAGGACAGCTGGAGCAGTGAGCGCAGCAGAGTGGAGCTGAGCAGTTTGTGGTGTACAACTGTACATCTGTACAACTGTGGTGTACAACTGCAGATTCTCCCAATCCCGCTAGGAGACCATCTACAAGTCTTTGGAAGGTGGCAGGTGCATTTCGCAGCCCGAAAGGAAGCACATTAAATTCATACACCCCTGCATGGGTGATGAAGGCTGACCTTTCCTTGGCGGGTTCACCTGCCAGTACCCCTTGGTTAAGTCTAAGGTAGAGATGAATTGGGCATGTCCCAGTTTCTCCAATAGCTCATATGTGCGTGGCATTGGATAGTTGTCAGGATGAGTTACAGCATTTAGCTTATGGTAGTTCACGCAAAAGCGTATTTCCCCATCTGGTTTGGGAACTAGAACCACTGGAGATGCCCATACACTGCTAGAGGGGCGGATTATACCCATCTGTAGCATGTCCTGGATCTCCCGTTCTATAGCAGCTTGGGCGTGAGGAGACACCTGGTAGGGTGGGGTTCTAATTGGGTGAGCATTACATGTGTCAATGGAGTGGTACACCCGTTCGGTCTGTTCTGGGATGGCTGAGAACACTGGCACAAAGCTAGTGCACAGCTCCTTGATCTGCTGTCGCTGCAGACGTTCAAGGGTCAGGGAGAGGTTCACCTCTTCCATGCCACCGTCACTCTTTCCTTCATAGTAGACACCTTCAGGCCACTCAGCGTCATCTCCTCCCTGGGCTGTAAACTGGAAAACCTTTAATTCTCTGGAATAAGGGCTTAAGAGAATTAACATAGTATACCTTAGGCTTTATTTTGCAGGTGGGGAATGCTATGAGATAGTTAACAGCTCCTAGGCGCTCCTGGACTGTGAATGGCCCTTCCCACGACGCTTCCATTTTATGGGCCTGGAGTGCCTTTAAGACCATGACTTTGTTTCCTACTTTGAAGGACCGTTCTCTAGAATGTTTATCATACCAGGCCTTCTGCTCTTCCTGAACCTCTGTTAGGTTTTCTCTAGCAAGGGCTAAAGAGTGTCGGAGGGTGTTTTGTAGGTTGCTTACAAAGTCCAGAATGTTAGTCCTTGGAGAAGGCGTAGAACCCTCCCATTGCTGCTTCACCAACTGTAATGGCCCCTTAACCTCGCGGCCATACACAAATTCGAATGGTGAAAACCCTAAACTGGGATGTGGTACAGCCCTGTAGGCAAAAAGCAACTGCTGCAACACTAGGTCCCAATCATTGGCGTGTTCATTTACGAATCATGGCCCCCAAAGTTCCATTAAATCTCTCCACCAGGCCATTTGTTTGATGGTGGTAAGGGATGGCCACCATGTGGTTCACCCCCATGAGCTTCCCACAGATTTTTCATGGTCCCTGCCAAGAAATTAGTTTCCGAATCCATAAGGATGTCGGAGGGCCAACCTACCCTGCCAAAAATGTCTGTTAGTGCCTGGCACACACTTTTAGCCCTGGTGTTGCTTAGAGCTACTGCTTCCAGCCATCGGGTAGCAAAATCCATGAAAGTCAGTATGTACTGCTTTCCTCTGGGGGTCTTCTTTGGGAAAGGACCTAGAATATCCACAGCTACTCGCTGAAATAGGACCTCAAATTATGGGGAGTGGCTGGAGAGGGGCTTTGACCTGGTCTTGGGGTTTTCCCACTCGTTGGCACATCTCACAAGACCAGACATAATTAGAAATGTCCTTGCCCGTTCCCTCCCAGTGGAAAGACTTCCCCAAACAGTCTTTGGCTCGGTTCACCCCAGAATTGCCACTGGGATGATCATGGGCTAAGCTCACGAGCTTTACCCGGTACTTAGCTGGAACCAGAGGTGAAAGTAAGCCGGTACGGTACGGTACAGTGTACCGGCAAGAGCCAGTACACCGTGCCGGACCACACTGGTTTCCACAGTGGGGATTTAAAGGGGTCAGAGCTTCCCACCGCTGCAGGCAGCCCAGAGCCCTTTAAATCCCGGCCGCGGCTCCGGCAGCTGGGCTGGGGCCAGGATTTAAAGGGCTCGAGGCTCCCTGCAGCGGCTGGGCTCCGGGCCCTTTAAATCCCAGCCCCAGCCCGGCAAAGCTCGGGGTTCCCCGTGGTGGCTGGAGCCCCGGACCCTTTAATTTGCCCCTGAGCCCTGGCGGGGGGACTCCCAGCCACCTCTTCAGCTGGGAGCCCCGGGGTGATTTAAAGGCCCTAGGGCTCCCAGCCACTGCCAGTGCCCCAGGGCCTTTAAATCTTGAGAGGCCACGCCCCTTCCGCTTGAGGCCACGCCCCCCTCAGGACTCCAGCAGGACCGGTAAATCCTGTAAGTTACTTTCACCCCTGGCTGGAGCTACTAACTGTCTTTGAGGACGCCAGTCTTCCTGGTGTCCACCAGAAAGAGTCTCCTTGTGTAAAAGTCCTTGTTCTACAACAAACCGGGATCGGTTAGAAGAGCTGAGGCGGTGGGGTGCTCCGTGCCGCCACCCAAGCTTTCTGAAGGCTGTCACCTGCTTCCTGCTCAGCCTGGAACTGTTCCCTTGATGCTGGAGACATCGGTTCCTCCTTGGACTGTGGACTTGGGCTTGGTCTCTCTTGAAACGATGCAGGTGATGAGGTTGTTTCTGTTGACTGTGAACCGCTCTCCGCTGGTGCACTAGGTGGTATTTCAGGCTCTGGCTGAGTCTCTTGGGTAGGGTTATCTGCTGCTTCTGCCAGTTCAGGCTCACTGGTGACCTCTGGCGTTGGAGTTGTAAACGGGTTTGCAAGCGCTGGACTCAGTGCTGGCAACGGTTCTGGTGCTGGTTGCTTTGCCAGTTCCGGGACTGGCTTTGGCTGGTCTCTGGGATTGGCTCCACTATGGCTGTTGCAGCCATTGGCAGGGGATCCAGTTCCACCACCTGTCTGGGTCTCTGGTAACACAGACGGGGCCCTGGTGAATGGCTCGGGAACAGAGATAGGTGTGAAGGCTGGCTTAGCCTGGCTGCAGGTGACCCTTCCCACCCTCTTGGCTAGCTTCACATGGCTGGCCAAATCTTTCCCCAGCAGCATGGGAATGGGATGATCGTCATAGATGGCAAAAGTCCCCATTCCAAACCAGCCCTTGTACTGGACAGGCAACTTGGCTGTAGGCAAGTTTAAAGAGTTTGACATGAAGGGTTGAATTGTCACCAGGGCTTCTGTGTTGATGAATTTGGGGTACACTAGGGATTGGTGGATAGCTCACACTTGTGCTCCAGTGTCCCTCCACATGATAATCTTCTTCCCGCCCACACTCAGTTTCCCTTCGCTCTGAGGGTACCTGGAAGACATCTGGGCCTGAGGACCTTGGGTGTGATTCTGGTGTAATGAACTGCAGTCAGTTGCGGTTCTTGGGGCAGTTGGCCTTCACACGCCCCAGCTCATTACCTTTAAAACATCGCCCAGCTGACTGGTCACTGGGGCAAGGTGCAGGGATGGTGCAACCATTTAAGTGAACTAGGCGGTCACCTAGGGCAGCAACCGCGGTGGCCGGATCTTCGGCCGCCCCTGTCGCCGCCGGCATTTAGGCAGAGGGAACTGGGGCAGGGGAGTGCGGGGAGGGACGCCTGCAGCAAGTAAGGGGGGGGAAGGAGGTGGCACCAGGGGACCTCCCTGCCCCAGCTCACCCCTACCCCGCCTCCTCCCCAGCACACCGTGGCTGCTTCACTTCTCCCGCCTCCCAGGCTTGCGGCGCCAATCAGCTTAGGCGCCATAAGCCTGGGAGGCGGGAGAAGTGAAGCAGCGAGGGCGTGCTCAGAGCAGGGGTGAGGTGGGTGCCTCAGGGTGGGGAGCTGCCGCAGGGGAGGAGACGTCTCAGGGCAGATGGGGGAGCAGCCATGGGGGGGCGCCTCAGGGCAGAGGCGGTGCAAGGTAGAAGTTTCGCCTAGGGCGTGAAACATCCTTGCACCAGCCCTGGCGAGGTGGGTTGCTGGAGACGGGTGTGGTGGGGCAATAAGGTGTCTGGGGTTTTCCTTGGGATGGAGGTGGGGTCTTGGGTTGCCCCTGGTGATAGGGTTTTGTTTCGGGTTGCCTCTTCTGGTATTTGCCCCAACTACTACTAGTTTTTCTTCTTTTCTGCCACCTCCACCCATTTGGCTCCAATCTCCCCTGCCTCAGTTACAGTTTTGGGCTTCCCATCTAGGATGTACCTTTCTATTTCCTCAGGAAAACCCTCTAGGAACTGCTCCATTTTTATTAGGAAAGACAGCTCTTCTGGAGATTTAACGCTTGCTCCTGATACCCAGGCATCCCAATGTGGTAGGCGTGCCGGGAAAATGCTTCATCAGGTTTCCACTTTAGGGCTCTGAACCACCGATGGGCATGCTCGGGTGTTAGACCCATTCTGATTCTGGCCTTGTTTTTAAAAAGTTCATAACTGTTCATGTGTTCCTTAGGCATTTCAGCCACCACCTCTACTAACAGTCCACTGAGCTGCAGCCTCAGCTCACATGTACTGCTCTGTAGAGATGCTGTACCCAAGGCAGGCCCTTTCGAAGTTTTCTAAGAAGGCCTCGGTATCATCACCTGCCTTGTAGGTGAGGAATTTTCTGGGATGGGAAGCGGTACCTAGAGAGGGGTTGCTAGGGTTGTCTGGTAGATCCTGCCTAGCCCTTACTAACTCTAGCTCATGCTTCATCTCTTTCCTTCTGCTCCATAGCTCTCCTGTGGGCAGCCTTCTCCCTCTCCATCAGTCTTGTGTTCATTTTCTTGCTCTGTGGCTTCCAGACTGGCCAGCTCTAGTTTATTAGTGGCATCACTGGTACTTATTTTCCTGCTTTCTTTTGCTGGGTCACACCCCCGCTGCAGTTCACTGAAACTGGGATGCACCCAGCTCAGGGCTCCTTAGTTAAAACTCACTATATCAGAGAGGTAGAGAAAAAAAACCCCAAAAGCCCCACAATTCAGCTTGTAAATTCCTTTTGCCAGCTGCTTGCTCACAGCTTGAAACCTTCTCTTAACAAAGACCCTTGTTAAAAAACTTAACACCTCTGTCTTCAGCTCTGCTTTCTAAGCAGCTAAAAAGAAGAACAAAAAAAATCTTATGACTTTTGGTTTAAAATGATCCCACCGCTCTGACACCATGTCAAGGTTCCTTTCCCTCCCCTGAACTCTAGGGTACAGATGTGGGGACCAGCATGATAAGCCCTAAGCTTAATTACCAGCTTAGATCTGGTTGCTGCCACCATCCAAATTGTTAATCAGTCATTTGGGAAACTCTGTCTACCTCCCTCACAGAATATCTCCCTCCCCAATACTATAACCCTTCCCTGGGTAGCCTTGAGAGACTCCTCCACCAATTCCCTGTGGAACACCGATCCAAACCCTTGGATCTTAAAACAAGAAAAAAAAAATCAATCAGGTTCTTAAAAAAGAAGGCTTTTAATTAAAGAAAGAAAGGTAAAAATCTCTGTAAAAGTCAGGATGGAAAATAACTTTACAGGGTAATCAGATTCATAGAGCCCAGAGGAACCCCCTGTAGCCTTAGGTTCAAAGTTACAGCAAACACAGGTAAACTCTTTAGCAAAAGGAACATTTACAAGTTGAGAAAACAAAGATAAAACTAACACGCCTGGCCTGGCTGTTACTTACAAGTCTGAAATATGAGAGACTGGTTCAGAAAGATTTGGAGAGCCTGGATTGATGTCTGGTCCCTCTTAGTCCCAAGAGTGAACAACCCCCAAAACAAAGCACACAAAGCCTTCCCCCCACCAAGATTTGAAAGTATCTTGTCTCCTTATTGGTCCTTTGGGTCAAGTGTCAGCCAGGTGACCTGAGCTTCTTAACCCTTTACAGGTAAAAGGATTTTGGTGTCTCTGGCCAGTCGGGATTTTATAGTATTGTACACAGGAGGGCTGTTACCTTTTCTCTTTATAGCTATGACAGGGTATCTCCCAGGGCACAGTAAGAGCAGCAGCATGTGGGTGGCACAGGGCCGGTGTATTGTGAGTGCAGATGTGGCGGGCGCGAAGCCATCAGTCCCAGGGAAACGTCATGCCCAGACCCTGCATCCGCTCCTGGTAAACAGTGTCGAATTGTTGGCTCTGTGCCTCTGAGAGGTGGTTCCTCCAGTCACCGCAGATCCCTGCAAACCACAGGGGATATGGTCTAGGGTGCCCCTCACTCCCTACCCACAGCCCCTGCCCCCCAGCCCTGCCCCTGCACGCTCTACCCACACCCCTCATGCCTGACCTAAAGCCCCCTACTTTCCTGGCCCTGCCTCATGCAGCTCTGCTGGTGCCCCTCAGCCCCAACTTACAGCCCCCTGCTAGCCCAGGCCTGGACCCACCTTTCCTCAGGAGCTCCCCCTTCTGGTGGTCCATGTACTCATCCCTCAGCTGGGAGAAGTTGGACATTTTGTTCCCCTTCATGCTCTGGAAGGAGGCGTTCTCCACCACCGCGGCCACTTGCTCCTCACTCAGCTCCTTCCCCAGGAAGTGGCAGATTCTCCGCACGCTGCCCCACGGGTCCTGGGGAGACACTCACTGCCGTGAAGGGCGGGATCGGGGGTTCCTCAGTTTCCCCACCCAGCAGGTTCTGCTCCCCACTCGGTCCAGACAAACTGGTACCTCTGAGGGCCCTGGCCACAAGCTACGTCGGCTGCCTGGGGCGGGGTTAAGTGTGAGCGCGGCCCCCAGGGGGCGGGATTATCCCTACCTGCTGCAGCTCCTCGTAGGTGATGGAGAAGAAGTTCTCGTTGCCCTTCAGCCCCATCCAGCCGGTGACGTGGTCGAACCAGGAGCCAAAGGGCACTGTGCAGGGGAGAGCGGCACAGTGACCCCAGAGCTGGCACCACCCGGCCCCTCCACCCTGGTCTGCTGGGGACTGCAGGGGCCTGGGACACCTGGGTTCTATCCTGGCACTGGGAGGAGAGGCGGGGCTGGAAGTCAGCAGTGTTTGCAGACCCCCGGTTGTGCTGCAGCTGTTTGGGGAGGGGGGCTCTGAGCTGTGCCAGGCCCTGGGCAAAGGGCTGCTCAGAGCTGGCTGGGGATGCACAAACTCGAAGCACTTGTGACTTGCTTGGAACCCAGGCGTCCGGCTCCAGCGTGCCCCCTCCCCCGAGTGCTGCTCACCGTTCCCACTCAGGAAGTCCTCGAGGAAGGAGTCCAGTGAGCCAGGGTCCTTGAAGACGCGCACCAGCTTGGAGAAGTGGTACAGTGAGACCAGGACGTCCTTGGGGCAGCGCAGGGTGTAGATGATCTGGCGGGAGTGGGGGGGGTCACTACCAATCAGGGGAGGGGGATGCCAAGTGAACCCAGCAATTAGCCACCCACCCTGGGCCGTCACCTCCCCACCCTCTCTGGAGGGAGAAGGAGTCGCCGCACCCCACTGCCTGCTCCTTCGCACGCCCACATTGCTATAACTCACACCCAGCAGCAGCCCTGGATTCACCCCCCTCCTGACACACAGCCCTGTCGGTGCCCCTCAATCCCGACCCGCAGCCCCTGCTCTCCCGTCTCTCACCTTGGCCTTGGAGCGCTGCAGGGAGTTGGGGAAGAGCTGGACGGGGAGGTGGGAGCAGAGCAGCCGGGGCGGGGGGTATTTCAGGGCAGCCTCCAGCCCCACCTTGCTCTCCACCCAGGGCGCCCGCTCCCAGTTCAGCACGCTGCGCACCCAGCCAGGGTCCCCGCCACAACGGATCAGACTCAGAATCTCCAGCATCCAGTTAGTGCCTGGGGATGAAAGGGTTAATGGGCCTGAAACAACCCCTCAACCTGCTAGGTCCCCCTCTGCTCCCAGAGCCAGGGAGAGAACCCAGGAGTCCTGGCTCCCAGACCTTCTGCTTTAACCCACCAGACTCCCCTTCCCAGATCTGGGGATCGGACCCAGCAGTCTGGTTCCCAGCCCCCACACCACATTTACTGAGATGCTAAAATCAACTCTTGTTTTCATAGAATATCACTCTAGGTGACTCTGAGGTGGCAACTCCCTTCAGGGGACGCTACCCAGGGCAAAAAGTCTCACAATCACAGACTATCAGGGTTGGAAGGGACCTCAGGAGGTATCTAGTCCAACCCCCTGCTCAAAGCAGGACCAATTTCCAACTAAATCATCCCAGCCAGGGCTTTGTCAAGCCGGGCCTTAAAACCCGCTCTGTGTCAGGGGTCTCATGGCGCTGCCAGCGGCTCTGGGGGAAGCCTGTGATCAGAGCACATCTGCAGAGAGCCGGCCTAGCACCAGGTGGGCGAGTTGGACCCCCAGGGAGCAGCCTGCTTTGTCTCCCTCTGGGCTGGGGCCATGTGAGCCGAGGCTCTGACATCTAGGAAATCTGGTCGTGTCTCACACACACACACACACACCCCGTACCTGACTTGGGGTAGGTGATGTTGAAGACGTCATCATCCCGCACCTGGAATTCGTTCTCTAGGTAGCTCAGTTGCTCAAGGGCGTAATCCAGGCGTGGGAACAGCATCCCCTTGTAGGTGATGTACTCACGTGCCATGGCAAGGCTGGGACAGAGACAGACCTCCCAGCGTCAGTGCTATCCCCTGTGTGATACTAGGGGACACTGCTGCAGGGGGCAGGGCGGGGGGCTCAGTAGGGGCGCTGTGGTGCAGGGACGGGGGCGGAGGCTCAGCAGGGGGCACCATATTCCAGGGTGAGGGTGTTACTTGGCTGTCCCGCCCCAGAGCCAGCTGCATCTCAGCACTGGTTGAGCTGATTCCTTGGCATGGTCCCAGAATGACTCTAGGGCCTGTGCTGGTGGCTGCGGCTGGGAGAACAGCCCCGGGCCTGTGGTGGGAGCCCACTCTTGGGCTATGTAATAGGCCCAGGCACTCTGCTCTCCCCGCGTCCTCCCCAGCTAGGCTTGGGCCCAGGCAGGGCTGGTGCCATTCAGCCTTTGGAGGCCCTGTTGGGCGCGCCCTGGCCAGCAGTGACCTTTGGACCCGGGCAGAGATGGTGCCTTTAATCCCCCCCAGGGTCTGTCATCTGGGGCGGCTCCCTGTCCCAGGCAGGTCCCTGTGCCCCTTCCCAGCTGGGTCAGGTGCCCGGGGTCTGGTGTGGGAGTGGAGGGGGCAGGTGTGGGGCAGATCCTGTCATTCCCCCCCATGGAGGGGCTGCTTTCATTGTAGCACATCATTAGCCCACCTGAGTCACCCCCCATCCCTGCTCCACATCAGCCCCTCCATGGGGAACTGGGAGTTCAGGCTCCATGGCCCATTCAGCATCTCCCCGGGGGGCACTGATTGGTGCCTGTTGTGGGTTTGCAGATGTCTCCACCCTAGGGATACAGCTGATCCCTGCACTGCCTCTGCCTGAGCCTGCCAGGCCCTGCCCTGGGACCAGATCCCAGCTGGCTGCACCCTCTGTGTCCCATTCCCCATCCCATCGGGCCAGCCAGGCCCTGCCCTGGGGCTGGATCAGAGCTGGGGCATCCTGGGGGAACACACCCTTGGGCGGGGAAAGGGTCAGGCTAGGGACTCTTGTGGATGGGGCAGGAGCTGGGAGGGGATTTGAGAAGGACCCTGCCGGGTCAGCCCAGGGTCCATCCAGCCTGGGATCCTGTCTGACAACGCTCCCCGAGCTGCAGTCACGGGCTGATCCTGCCGGCTTCTGCTGGTGAGAGGTGTAGGGACCCCCAGAGCCTGGGGCTACATCCTGCCCACCCTGGCTAGTGGCCAGCAAAGGTCCTGTCGTTCAGGCGCTCACCTCACGCGCCCTTGAACCGGTTACACCAGCCCAGCCAGGGAGGGGCACAGGTTGGCGGTGGGCCGGGTGAAGGGGGGGGGGGATTCCTTAGCTTTGTCGGGCAACCCCTGGTCCTTGTGTTACGTGTCCCTAGTCACGGTCTCCACCCCAGGCAGGAGTCAGAGACGCCCGTCACCCCCGCGCAGCCGCCTCTCCTCCAAGCGGAGCCGTCCCAGGCTAGAATCTCCCCTCCCACGGAAGCTCTGCCACCCCCCTCAGCATTTTTCTGCCCCGTTTGCAACCCCCTGTACCCGCTGGGAGACGGGGCGGCCAGCACTGCGCGCAGTGTTCCCGGTGAGGGCGCACCTGGAGCCGAACTAAGCAATTTGCTGTCTTAGCGCCCGGCCCTCTCATTCTGCAGTGCTGCTAGTTCCCAGCTGGGCTCCTTCCTTCCCAGCTCCCGGGGGAACCCGCTGGGCCAGGCCGGGGGCACGTCAATCTATCAGTTTGTTCCAAGCCCCCCACCCCCTTAGTCAGCTAGTCCCCCCGACTGGCCACCAGGCTTCCTGCTCCTCAGGGACTGAACCCGCCTGCTGGGTTTCGAGTCGTTAGAAAGCTGCTTCTCCCCGTGCTTCACACCCAGCCCAGAGTCCACTTTCCCCCCTTCCTCCACCCCGCTAGGCTCCGACGTGCAGATTTGAATGGATCCTTCTGCCCCCACCCAACCCCACTGCGGTCACAGGCCAATCCCCCTCTTGCTGCCCTGGTGTAGGGAGCTGAGACTCGCCGGGTCAGCACAGCAGCGCCACTCGCTGGTGATCCTGGGAATTAGCTCCGTTTCAGCCCCGAACACCCACTGCAGGCTGGTGGCTCACCTGCCTCAGGCCACATGTCCCACCTGTACCCCAGGCCCCCGCAGTGCCCCCACTCTGGGTCTCCCCTCCCAGGGGAACCCCCAACCCTCTAGCCCCACCTTGCCTCAGTGGCTACGGCCAGTCATCATCTAACCCTGCTCACTGGGGCAGACGGCAGGCTGTGAACCACTCATCACTGCTGGGGGGTGGACCAGCTGCCTCTGCCTAACCCCGGGCTGCACCTCTGCAACCCCAGTACCTGTTTGGGCCTTAGCAAGGCCTCAGCCTGGGGATGTGCCGTGCCGTGCCGTGCTGCCAGGTCCTTCTCTCCCAAGAGCTAGAGTGAAACTGACCCCAGTCCTGGCTCACAGCCCTTTTATAGGGCCAGTTGTCTCCTAATTGGGCGTGGCCCCAGCTGTGGCGGCTTCCCCCAATTGGCCGGTTCTTGGCTCTCAGCCCCAGCCCTCGCCAAGGGCTGGCTTTAACCCTTTCAGGGCCGCAGCGAGGTCACTGCCTGCTATAGTCGGTGTAAATCAGGAGTGATCCCATTGCAGTCACGGGGCCAGTTCCCCTCTCGCTGCCCCAGTGTAAATCAGGAGTGATCCCATTGCACTCACTAGAGCTCCCCCCACCGCAGCCCCTTGGGGTGGCTCTGGATTTGCTCCCAGCTTGGGCAGCGACTCTGGATGCTGGGAAGGGGCCAGGATCTCCTCGGGGGAGCAGGGGGCTCTGGGCTGGGAATTCCCAGGTACTCACCCCAGCTCCCACAGGTCTGGTCTGGGTTGCCTCTGTCCCAGGCTCCGGCCCAGCCTCCTGCCTCCCCACCCTGGCACCAGCATTAACCCTTCGGTGCCCAACCTGCTACAGCTCTGTCCTCCCGCACCGCACTCTCGGCCCCCAGGATTTCTGTTGCTTTCTTCCCCCTCCCCACACCCTCCACCTCCTGGCCCCCAGGTGTGTGGTAGTTCCACTGCCCAGGAGGGGGGGGGCAGAAAAGGTGGGGGAAGGGGAGCTAGGCAGGGGCCGGGGAAGGGGCAGCGTGGGCCTGGGGCGGGCCAGGGGGCTGCACTGGGGGTGGAATCGGGAGGTCTCTGTTTAGTAGGATTTTCTTAACCCAGGAAATAACGCCAGGACTTGGTGGTGCCCCATCCCAGCTCAGACCCCCTCCCCTGGCTCCCAACCCCCCATCCACGGCCAAGCTCCTTCCCCGGCTCCCAGCCCCTCCTGCTGCTCTGAGACCCACAACCATGTCCCAGGCCCCTCCTCCCTCTCCCAGCTCACAATCCCCTCCACCGCTCCCCCTGCTTCCAGCCCCAAAATCACAGCTCAGGCCCCTCCTCCTCCCTGCCCTGCTCTCAGCCCCCTAATCACACCCCAGCCCCCTTCTCCCTACCCAGATTCCAGCCCCTCCCCCACAGCTCACCCCCCCCCCCCACACTACTCCCTACCCAGATTCCAGCTGCCCTCCCGCTTCCTATGTTCAAAAACAAAGACAGGTGCAGCTTAGAACAGCTGGTGCAACAAGTGTGTTCTCCGCGCCTTGGCAGGTTAGTGCCCTGGTGTAAATCAGGAGTAACTCCATTGGAGTCACTGGAGTCGATCTCCCGCTCGTCACCCCGACTCTTAGCTCACCCTCTCTGCCCCCACCTCCACTCTTCTGCCCATGGCTGGGCCCATCCATCCCCAGGACTGAGGAACGCCCTCCCCCAAAGGCTGTCCTGAGAACTCAAAGGGTTAAGGCAGGGCCAGACCCACCCCAGCTCCCACTTGGCTGGGTGGAATCAGACCCTCTGGGTTCCCCGTGCTGGGGAAACGGCTCCTACGCCAAGTACTAGACTGGGCATCGCCCCCAGAGCCCTGTGAATCCCCAGGTCAAGGGTCAAGCTGAGCTGAGACCCAGTCACAGGGCTGAGCACTGACTCTCCTGGCAATGCAGAGTGAAGGTGCTGCCTGAAATCCCCTTAACTCTGCCCTGGATCCATAGGTGATGGAACTAGCAGTGCAGGGGTGCAGCTGCGGCCGCCCTTCCCTCCCAGTCCCCGTCTCACCCCCGCGGCTTGAAGTGGTTTCCATCATATCCAGGGTTCACAGTTTAGTTCAATGGCTCTCAGCACCCCCACGATACAAATAGTTTCAGCACTGCTGCCTGGATCCCAGCCCAGCCTTGGCCCGATGTGCTCTGTGCTGTACAGGATGGACACATGGAGTTATAGAGGCAGAGGCAGCACCGTGCAGCCCAGAGAGCCCAGGAGTGGGACCCAGGATTTAGGGCTTAGAGTGTGGGGCTGGGAGCCAGGACGCCTGGGTTCTAGCCTGACCTCTGCTCAAGCCTCCTTGTGAGTTTGTGCACATTCCTTCACCTCCGTCTCTCAGTGGCCCCCTCTCTGCAACGGGGCTGCTGCATAGAACGCCTGGAGAGCGAGGATGACCCTGCCCCAGGTGAGCACCACACAGTGTGAGTAAGAGGCCAAAGAATGATACAACTCCCTGACAACAAGCTGAGATGACACCCATGCAACTGGAGAGCAGGTGCTGAAGGGTTACGGTTCTGCCAAGCAGGACTGAGGGAGGTTTGGGAGGGTGCAGGTGGCCACATGGCTGCTGGTGTGGTGTTGGGGGGCTGCCTGGGGGCTCCCCCCAGGTGTGTAATGATGGAAAGAGGTGCATGGGGGATGCCGGGTGCCTCATTTCACCTCAGCCTTGTGTCAGGAGCAGGGCCAGGGTGGGGAGGGGCTGGGCAGCAGTGAGCTGGGAGAGGCGCACGGCTTGTGGGTTGGGTGTCAGGGTTTGTTCTGCGATTTTAATGACCATGGAAACTGGCGGCCCAGGCACTGCCATGCCCAGGGCCTAAGCCGCACACGGAGCTTGTCCAGAGCACTTCTTGTCATGGGTAGGGAAACTGAGGCACGGGGCACAGCCATAACTCGGCCAAGCTCACCCAGCGTCCCTCCCCCAGCCTGGGTGAAAGTGTGACAAAGTGGGGGCTTTCCCTTGTTATGTTGTATGTGAGCCTGTGAGTCTTACTGTTTTGTATGAATACTGTGTGTGCCTCAGTTTCCCCATGTATTGCATCAGTGCCTAGACGGTGGGAATAAGGGGGCCTGACTTTTGCTGAAGCCCTCAGGACAAATGAAGAGGCTCCAGCTGCCTGCACATAAGCGATGGCTGATGCCTTTCGTAACCTGAGACCCAGGAGGGGGAGTGACCAGGTGACACTTTGCCAGAGAAGGGTGTGTCGGAGGCTGGGTCCCTGGAAGCTGGGCAGTCTGTTGTTGGGGACTCACGGGGGAGAGTCCAGGGCATCCAGCCCAGGGTCCCCCCCAAAATGGACTTTGCTGAAAGTCACTGATTCCTGTGCTAACAAGTTCTGTCCTACACTGTGTTCCTGTCAAGTAATAAACCTTCTGTTTTACGCTGGCTGGGAGTCACAGCTGGCTGCGGAGTGGGGGTGCAGGGCCCTCTGGCTTCCCCAGGGGTCCCGTCCAGGTGGACCTGCCAAGGGGAAGTGTACAGGGATGCTGGATGCTCCGAGGTCAGACCAGGAAGGCCAAAGCCGGGGAGGGGAGCATTGACCTGCTAAATCCAGGGTTGTGAGTTCAATCCATGAGGGGGCCATTTAGGGAACTGGGGTAAAAATCTGTCTGGGGATTGGTCCTGCTTTGAGCAGCAGGTTGGACTAGATACCTCCTGAGGTCCCTTCCAACCCTGATAGTCTGTGATTGTGAGACTTTTTGCCCTGGGTAGCATCCCCTGAAGGGAGTCGCCACCTCAGAGTCCTGGCTGGCTTCATACAGAGCAGCTCCAGAGCAACAGACCTTCACAGAGAGTGATTAACCTTTGATCTGGTCAGTGGGGGAGTCTGCAGGGGGAATTCAGTCCAGACGGGGTGGTGGTTTTCTAACCACGGCTCTAGGAATGATTGTGGGACGGTTCTGTGGCCTGCGTGAGGCCGGGGGGGTCGCACTAGCTGATCCCATCGGGCCCTGCTGGCCTTCCACTCTATAAAGGCAGACGAGGTGAGCCAGGCTAGCCCTGTATTACAGCAGAGCCGAGGACACGGACTGAGCAAAGTGCAGGACGGTCGGTGCCATGGCAAAGCTGTCTCAGCGCCCGGCTGCCTGGCAGGTGGGAACTTGGGACAGCTGCCCGCCTCCGTCCCCAGGCCACAGCGACAAACCCCTGGGCACCCTGGCAGCCAAGGCCTTCGCTGCCAGGGTTGGTGACAGGGCCGCCCCGAGGATTCAGGGGGCCTGGGGTCTTCCCCGCCGCCGAATTGCCGTCGAAGACCCGGCACTTCGGCAGCGGGTCCCGGGGCAGAAGGACCCTGCACCGTGGGTCTTCGGGGCACTTCGGCGGCGGGTCCCAGGGCGGAAGGACCCCCCGCTGCCGAATTGCCACCGAAGACCCAGAGCAGAAGAAGCTCCGGGGCCCGGGGCCTGCGAGAGTTTTCCGGGGCTCCCGGAGTGAGTGAAGGACCCCGCTCCAGGGGCCCTGAAAAACTCTCGTGGGGGCCCCTGTGGGGCCCAGAGCCTGGGGCAAATTGCCCCACTTGCCCCCCCGCAAGCAGCCCTGGTTGGTGATCTCCCAACCCAATGTGCTCTGGAGCGGGGGTTGGGGGGTACAGAGTACCAGATGTGTCTCTAATCAAGACGGTGTTTATTTCTCATTGCAGCGATCACTGTGCAAACATATACAACAGGATTCAGAGTAGCAGCCGTGTTAGTCTGTATCCGCAAAAAGAACAGGAGTACTTGTGGCATCTTAAAGACTAACAAATTTATTTTAGCATGAGCTTTCGTGAGCTGCAGCTCACTTCTTCGGATGCCACAAGTACTCCTGTTCTTTATACAACAGGAGCGACTCGCCCCCAAGGCGTGGGGGAGAGGAGCTAATGCAATACGCTATATACAGGCAGCCCCCACCCCCAGCGGATTGTGCAGGGAGCAGCCGGGTGCAAAATTACAGCTTGGGCTCTGCCACCTGAGCCACAACACGCCGGTGTCACCCGCTGGGCAGGGCTGGGGATTAGCAACAGATTAGGGGGTGCGGGGGGGGGGATCTGTGAGAATTTGTGTAGCAGGGGTGCAGGAGGGTGTGTGGGGGTGTCCCTGCTGGAGGGGATGGGCCCTGCTCTATGTGCACATTCACCTCTCTAAGCCAAGCTGTTCCCCCTGCCCTCCCCCATCCCTGCTATGGGGCTCCCAGCCCACGTCCACTCCCTTGACCAATGCCCCGACCGGCCGAGCAGGCTGTGTGCCAGCCAGCCTGGGGCTCGCTGCACTGTGCCCCTCCATACACTGCAGGGGGCTCAGCCTGGGGCCCCGCATAGATGCAAGGGGAGCCCTGGTCCCTTCCCAGTCCCCCGGGACCCATTGCTGGGGCAGGCGATCACAGGAGGTGGGAGCAGTGCTGCCCATGGGGGCGCTATGGGGTGGGGGGGATTTGCTGTTGGCAACCCTGGACTCGGTGCTGGGAGGGAGGCTCCCAGCCCCTGGAGGTGTGTGCGCCCCTGGGAAGGGGGCAGCCCGGCAGGGGTGAGCAGCCCCTCCCTGTGGGGCCCTGCCGGGGCAGGGGGAAGCTCTGTCCTGATTTGGGGCATCAGCTCTGGCCCCAGGTGTCCAGCAGCCCCCGGGCTGTGTATTGGGATTCCTCCCAGGCTGTGGGTCAGGGTCTACTCCACCCCATGCAGGGCTTTGTCTCAGCCCCACCCCACCCCCCGGGCTGTGCCCTGGTTCCTCCCAGGCTGCGGGTCAGGATCTAATCCCACCAACCACAGGGCTGAGCTGCCGGCACTGGGGCACCCCAGGCTGATGGGGCTGCTCTTGCCCAGAACTGCAGGGGTTAAAGCCAGGAAGCAGGTACTGGAAATACAACTTTGGTGTGTCTTGTTTTCTAGCTGTAAACTCCTTGGGACTCTCTGTTCCCCTATGTTTGTACAACGCCCAGCACAACAAGGCCCAAACATCAGTAGGGCAGGGACTGTCTCTCGCTGTATCTGGGCAGCGCCCGGCACAACAGGGCCCAAATCTCAGTAGAGCAGGGACTGTCTCTCGCTGTGTGTCTGGGCAACACCCGGCACAACAGGGCCCAAATCTCAGTAGGGCAAGGACTGTCTCTCGCTGTATCTGGGCAACACCCGGCACAACAAGGCCCAAATCTCAGTAGGGCAGGGACTGTCTCTCGCTGTATCTGGGCAGCGCCCAGCACAACAGGGTCCTAGCACACACAAGGCATCGACCTATCACTATAAAGATGTTAAAGACGAATGAAACAATGAGGTTATCTCAGGTCAGATGCTACCGGAACGACTTTTGGGGTCTCTCCAGATCGACTCCTGCTCTACACTGTAACATTTAACCCTCTACAGTAGCGTTTGAAACGCACTTTCCGTCCACACACAAAACTGCTTTAGTCAATTATGGTTGGCTCTAAGCAACATCACAAAGTGACTCTGCTCTTTGAGGAATAAAGAACAATTTAGCCCAGATCATTCCAGGCTCAATTGTTTCATGAGACCTGTAAAGGGGCCTTGAGACTCCAGGCGGCATTCGGAGTGGAGCTAACGACTCCTCTCAGCTCCCTCGTTAGCCCCTCTACATCTATACCCTCCCGTACCAGGGCCCCTACTTCATCCTTCCGCCTCCCAAGGAATATCTCTCTCTGCCCATGTTAATGTAACCAGACCATGTCCTCATGCTACAAACCACTTGTGGTTGTACCTCCGCTAACATCCCCACCAGCACGCGGCACCACAGGCCCGTGATCACACCTGGGGATGGGACTGTCTCTCACCATTTGTGTGTGTATCACCTGACACAACAGGGTCCTGATCTCATCTGCCTCCTAGTCGCTACCATCATACAGATGTTAAATAATAACCATAATCTGATCCGGTATGGGAATTCCTACATGGTTTCCTGGGCTACTTGGTGACACCACCCAGCTCTGTGCCACACAGATCCACAGGGTAAGTACTGAAAAGGCCGGTACTTGGGGTTCAGTCGTGTATCTCAAACCCTAGAGTACCAGGAGCTGCACAGCCTGCTAGAATCTGGAGAGACGTCTCCATGAACAGTGGGGACTCAGCAGGAGTGATCCTGAGAACCTCCTACACCAAGGTATTTTAGGGTGAGTGACCTATGTGAAGAAATGTCCTTTCTGGCTGATGTGGAATATCCTTGTTATATCACCGTCTCTGAACGGCAAACAGCTAAGCCCTTGTTCCGAGGTGACGCCAGGTCAGTCTCTAAAGAGGCTCCTATTGTTTGTCCACTGACAGTTCATTGGGTTTTTAAGACTGGGAACAGTCAGTCATTAAGAGGAGGAAGCAGAACCCATGGCTTTTATCAACGTGAGATCGGTGACTGCCAGAGATGAACAAGGGCACACAGGGTGAACAGGTGTCAGGTGTGGATGTGTTTTCAGAAGAGCTCTTGCATGAGAGTTGTGCCAACATAGCAATGCCGCTGGCGACAGGTGAAAGGTGGGGTTTCCAGTGAGGCAAAATGGGGCCTGAGTAGCTCTTTGTTGTACTAGATTGGGTCCTGCTTGTGGGCGGAGAGAGAGAAAACAGAGGCCCAGATTCTCAGGCCTTGTCTATACAAGAAAGATACATTATTTGACCAGTGGTGGGATTTTAATCTGAGTTAATTCAACCATGAAAACCCCTGTGTGGAGGCTCTTCTTTCCATTCAAATCAGGTTTATGTTGCTTTATCCTAAATCAGTGGTCCCCAAACTTTTTACTTCGCACCCTCCTTACTCCTGTCTATGCCCCCCCACCAGCTGGGAGCGGGGTCGCAGCTTGGGGAGGGGGACGGGGATGGGGTAAGGTGGCTGAGGCTGGGGTCACAGCTGGGGGCAGGGGTGGATCCCCAGTCGCAGGGCTGAGAGCAGATGCCCTGCCATGGAGCCGCCAGCCAGGACCCCGGGTGTGGGCCCGGCGGCCAGTAGCAGATCCCTGAGTGCGTGGCTGGTAGTCAGGGCGGGACTAGGAGCAGAGCTGAGTGGCGCTATATCCCCACCCCACATGGGGGCTGGCCTGTGCCCCAGCAATGGGCGTGTCCCACAAATTGGGGACCTCTGTCCTAAACTGACCAGGAATCGGTTTCAGCTGAACTAAAACCCACCACTGCTAAAGCAAAACAATTATCCACCCAACAGTCTGTAGCACTGGTTCAGCCGAATCACTTTACGCTGCTCTGTCTCTCTTCAATATTTATGTGGCCCCTGCTACCCTAATAGCTGGGAAAGTCACGATCATTAATGTATTTCTCCTGAAGAGCTTCCCAGGAGGTAGGGAAGTGCTGCTACCCTCATTTTGCAGCTGGCAAACAGAGAGTCTCTGTGATTTGCCCAATGTCACACAAGAACTCCGTAGCAGAGCAATAATTTAACTCCTCCTGGGTTAGGGCCCTGACCACTGGACCAGGCTTCCTGTCTAAAGCCTTAAAATGGGTGTGAGTTTAAGGCACTTTTATGTTGCTATTAGGCTTAGAGGGACCTTGAGTTGCATTTTCACTGCAGGGTTAACTTGAGTTATTGTCATTCAAGTTACACCTCTCCAGTGAGAGCATCCACGCTGCAAAGTCACCTTCCCGCTGTCATATCCACACTGATGCTGCACTCACCCCTGTGTGATGCTAGGGCTTCCAGGGGCACATCTCCTGGTTCTTTGACCTGTCCTAAGCTGAGCTACTGTATGGAGACTTTCCTAGTGAATTGCGGAACAACTAGTCTGTGGAACTCATTGTTTCCCACGACTTTTTCCATAAGTCGTTGAAATGTGGCAGGGCCCCAGAAATCCCTTGCGGCATGCGTTCGAACTGGTAGAACCCTAACGGGCAGATGAAGGCTGTTTTCTCCGTATCCTCTTCCCCCAGAGGGATCTGGTAGTATCCACTCCGAAGATCCAACACAGAGAACCACTGGCTACCCAGCAAACAGCCCAAGGCATCTTGTACTCGAGGCATGGTCTATTGATCAACTGTAGTGCGCCTGTTTAGGGTGCGGTAGTCAATACACATCCGGATTTTTCCACTCTTCTTATGAACGACCACAATAGGTGAGGCGTATGAAATGTGGGACTCTGTAATGATGCCATTTGCAGCCAGCTCTTGAAGATGTTGTCGCACATCTTTCATCTCGGAGAGAGCAAGCCTCCTAGATCTCTCTCGGAAAGGTCGAGAGTCATGTAGTCTGATGTTGTGCTCTACTCCTTTGCACATCCCACATCCCACTCAGGCAATGAGAACACCTTGGATCTTTCACAAAGTTTCCTCCTCAGGTGATCTTTCCACTCTTCGGACAAGGGTGAATCTCCAAAGTCAAACTTTGCTGGGTCTATTGTCGGAACTTCAGTCTCGCGCTGGGGTTTTACAATTGATTCAGGCTCGAAGAGGTCTGCTATCTTTTGTCCTTGCTTCACAACAACATCTCAACTTGTTTCATTAGCAATCAGTAGTCACCTTTTCCTGGGCTTCAGCAGGTAGGGTTATGACTCCACTGGGGACCAGCACTCCTTCCGGGAGCTCTCCTTCAACTGGCTGCTCTATCATTGCTAATGCCCCTTTACTGCCTTTCAGCCTGGTACTCATGACAAGCACTTCCTGCTCCATCCTTGCAGGCACTACAAAGGGGGTTGTGCCCATGTACTTCAGTGCCCCAATCGGTAGCTCAGATGTCTCTTTTTTAGCGCTCAAAATCTTCCTATAGGCTTCAGCACAAAGCGTATGGATCATCAGGGTACTCAGGTACTGGTCCCCAGCCTGTCGTCTGCAGTAATCCGCAAGCACCTTGAAGAGACTGGAGTTGGTCCCTATCAGCACAGACACATCTGAGGTCCCTCTAGGGTCAGGGCATATTAAGGCAGCTGTGTCTACCTCTTCCCTTACCCCAGCAACCTCCTCTGGGAATTCCAGGTGCACTATGACATACCCTTGATAGGGGTATTCATCCATGCTGAGGCCACACAGACCAATGCCAGTCAGTGGCTGTATAGGCAGGTGCCTAAGCATCTGTTGGTAGAATGACTGAAATATAATAGTCACTTGAGATCCAGTGTCAAGCATGGCTTTACACTCCGCCCCTTCAATCCTCACCATGACCTCTGCTCGCGGCCCTATCAGTCCTGCGGGGATCCCAGCTGGTCAGTCTTTTCTGAGGGAATCTTCAAATCCTGGAGGCCTAGGTGGTCCCCGTCCCCAGACCTTCTGGCAGCTACTGGGTCTCTCCCAACTGCTCCTCAGCTTTCCATACACTAAGGAGGGGTTCTCTTCCTTATGGCAGTTAGCAGCAATGTGCCCATCCTGACCACACCGGTAGCAAAAGAATTGTCCTTTCCCCCTTCGCCGGGGTGGGACGGTGGCTCTAGATATTGACTTCTCCATCGCCATAGTCTGAGGCTCCTTATTCCTGGAAATCTGAGCTCGGTCAATGATGCTTTGCAGCTCAGCTATCCGTTCTGTCAGGACCTGCATTTGTTGGGCAAGTTCCTCTGTGGTGCTCACCATCAGTACACTGGCCATTTGCAGTGGCGTTGTGCTGGCTGGTTCCAATGTTTGGGCTTCCCAACACTCGCTGGCAGTCTGCCTTTCTTCCTCTTCCCTGACCTCCTTTATCAGCTGGGAGTAACTTGGGGGATGTTCCTGCCGTTCTCTTAGTCAGAGATGAAGTAGGATCGGGTTCTGATACCGAGTCCCTCTTACAACTTGAGCCAGTCTGGTCTGATCCATCTGCTCAGCAGTCACTGCTCCCCTCATAACAGCTCTCTGAAGCAGTCTCTCCAGCCTCTGTATATAGGCCAAAATTTTCTCACCCCTTTGCTGTCGGGAATCAAGGAATTTACAGTAACTATCTTCAGGGCTCTCTACGCTCCCAAAGGTATTATCAAGGGCCTCTAGGCAGTCCTGCACACTAACCCCAGGGTCAATTAGCTTCAGGGTGCGAATTACATCTAGTGCTGGGCCACTAAGGCTCTCTATTAGACATCTTCGCTTTTCTACATCGGGTACGGCCCACTCCCGCAGCATTTCAGTGGTATGCTGCAACCAGGGTTCAAACTCCTCTTCCCCATCAAATAGCCTTAACTTACGACAAGAGTTTGACGTAGCATAGGCCAGCACAATCTTTTCCAATATATGCCCCAGTGCTTTTGCCCAATCATTGGCTGAGGCTGCCGCCCCTGAACTAGGGGCTGCAGGACTGGGGCCCAACAAACCCAACATATTAGTCACTATACAAACAGTAATTTCCTCACAATATAAACACAATTGTTTCCCAATACAGTGGAACACTTAACAGGTGCTTGCGAGGGGCACTGACCCAGGGATCCCGGACGAGCCCCCCAAAATGTAACCCTTCTGCCCCTCTGAGTCGGCAGCAACAAGGGCCGGGTTCAGTATCCAGGGGTTCCGTTTCAATAACACAATGCAAAACCAGCTTGAGCCCCCTGGGACCTGGGACAATTACATACCACCCCCCGGACGCCTCTAGGAGGCAATACTTCCCCACTCGCAAGCACAGAGTCTTGGTGTAGCAGAAAAAGTTTAATTACATGAGATAAACAACAAGCATTAAATTGGGAAAACACCTCAACTAGAGTTCATAGACCAAACCATGAGCAAAGACCCACCCCAGGAAATTGGGCCGTGTCCTTTTCCCTGGGCTCTTGAGTCCAGCAACCCCCAAATCACCCCAAGACTCCAAAGTCCAATACCCCAAATGTCCCTAGAGTCCAGCAACCCAAAGATCACCCACAGTCCCAAAAGTCCCACAATCCAAAAGTCTCTGTCCTGGGTCAGTGCAGCCCCAGAGTTCGAGAGTCTATCTGCAGAGGTCCCTGTCCCCACCCCCAGCCTGGGTAGAAAGGGCACCTTACGTGGTCCGGGGCCAACTGCCCTGCCTGTTCGTGGGGTTGTGCACCAGCAAGTCCACTCCGCTCCTCCAGCCATTCTCACAAACTGCTCCGCTCCGCTCCTCTCCGCCAGCTGCTCTGCTCCACCAGCCGTCCCGTGATCCGCTCCAGCCATCCCTGCAAACTGCTCGGCTCCGCTCGCTCTGTGGGCCGCTCCACCCATCCCACAGCTGCTCCGCTCTGCCAGCTGCTCTGCTCCACCAGCTGTCCCGTGATCCACTCCAGCCATCCCCACAAACTGCTTGGCTCCACTCACTCCATGGCTCCACAAACTGCTCCACTCTGCTCTGCCAGCTGCTCTGCTCCACAGTATAGCTTGAGGCTCCCCCACTAGTTAGCACAGTACTCAGTGCTCTCAGCTTAGCAATTCCAGCTCTTTAGTGATTTCAGCTCACAGTAGGGGAGCCCCAGTGCTGGTGCACCATTGGCCCAACGTGAATTCAGGTCAGCAGCCTCTAGATGGACTCCTACAGGATTCAAAATTAGCTCTGCTCTTCAATAGTGGAGAGAGGAGGCTGTGCAATTGATGTTCCAGGCCCTCAAAAGGGGCCCATAACATCAATTACACACACCAGTCCCCAACCTCTCTCAATTCACGGGGTTTTGGCACCCATGTCCCTTGTCTAGCAAGTGCTACTTAATGGATAGTGAGACAGCTTTGTCCTAACGCAGTCTCATAGTTCCTCATTCACATAATCAGGGTGACAACACTTTATTCCTCCTGGCCCAATAACAAAGAAATTCTGGATCCCAGAGCTGTCAAAATAACCATCCCAGGGTGCCGTGGGCTCTGATAGGTGGAGTGGGTGTGCCAATGCAAACACATGAAATTCCTTTCCACACTCCCCATACTTCACCACCAGATGTCAGGGTAGAGCTCATCCTGACTCTGCTTACATACAGATATTAAAGACGAATGAAACAATGAGGTTATCTCAGGTGAGATGCTACCGGAACGACTTTTGGGGTCTCTCCAAATCGACTCCTCTTCTACACTGTAACATTTAACCCTCTACAGTAGTGTTTGAAATGCACTTTCCATCCACACACAAAACTGCTTTAGTCAATTATGGTTGGCTCTAAGCAACATCACAAAGTGACCCTGCCCTTTGAGGAATAAAGAGCAATTAGTCCAGATCATTCCAAGCTCAATTGTTTCATGAGACCTGTAAAAGGGCCTTGAGACTCCAGGTGGCATTCGGATTGGAGCTAACAGATTCCTCTCAGCTCCCTCGTTAGCCCCTCTACATCTATCCCCTCCCGTACCAGGGCCCTTACATCATCCTTCCGCCTCCCAAGGAATATCTCTCTGTGCCCATGTTAATGTAACCAGACCATGTCCTCATGCTACAAACCACTTGTGGTTGTACCTCCACTAACATCCCCACCAGCACGCAGCACCACAGGGCCGTGATCTCATCTGGGGCTGGGACTGTCTCTCACCATTTGTGTGTGTATCACCTGACACAACAGGGTCCTGATCTCATCTGCCTCCTAGTCGCTACCATCATACAGATGTTAAATAATAATCATAATCCGATCCGGTATGGGAATTCCTACATGGTACCCTGGGCTACTTGGCAAATTCAAAACTGATCCAAGGATCACATCATGTGTAATTAGTCTGTGGAACTCATTGTCACAGGATGTTGTTGAGCCAGGAACTTGGCTAAACTGGATATTTATGTGGTTAAGTTATATGGTATTGGAGGGATGATGTTGGGGGGAGATAAAGCAGGTTCTGCCTATATACATTGTGTGTCTGTGCAGCACCCGGCACAACGGGGCCCTTGTCTCACCCGGGGCAGGAACTGTCTTTTGCTGTGGCTGTGCAATGCCAGACACAACAGCGACCTGATATTATCTGTCCCCTAGTCGCTACCATAATACACATGATAAATAATTATAGTAACCTCCCCTGCTATTGGAATTCCTATATGGTTTCCCTGGGCTATTTGGTAATACCACCCAGTTCTGTGCCACATAGATCCACAGGGAATAGCCAGGTACGTACTGAAAATGGAGGTTCAATCGTTTATCTCCAACCCTAGAGTACCAGGAGCTGCACAGCCTGAAAGAATCTGGAAAAAAGTCTCCCTAAACAGTGGTGAATCAGCAGGAGTGATCCTGAGAACAGCCTCCTGCAAATCCTTTTAGAGTGCGTTACCCATGCTAAGGCCTGGTCTACACTACATGGTTAGGTAAACGTAAGGTGCCTTGTGTCAACCTATCTGTGTAAATGTCTTCATTTAAATTTGGCTCCCACTGACATAAGTGCCTCTCTATATCGACTTAATAACACCATCTCCTTGGGAAGTGTCGGTAAGAACAAAAAAACATAAGAATGGTCCTACTGGGTCAGACCAAAGGTCCATCTAGCCCAGTATCCTGTCTTCTGACAGTGGCCAGCGCCAGGTGGGAATGAACAGGTAATCATCAAGTGATCCATCCCCTGTCACTCATTCCCAGCTTCTGGCAAACAGAGGTTAGGGACACCATTCCTGCCCATCTTCACTAATAGCCATTGATGGACCTGTCCTCTGGGAATTTATCTAGTTCGTTTTTTTTAACCTTCTTATAGTCTTGGCCTTCACAATATCCTCTGGCAAGGAGTTCCACGGGTTGACTGTGCGTTGTGTGAAGGAATACTTCCTTTTATTTGTTTTAAACCTGCAGCCTATTAATTTCATTTGGTGACCCCTAGTTCTTGTGTTACGAGAAGTAGAAAACAACACTTCCTTATTTACTTTCTATACACCAGTCATGATTTTATAGACCTCAATCATATCTCCAATTAGCCATCTCTTTTCCAAGCTGAAAAGTCACAGTCTTATTAATCTCTGCTCATACGGCAGCCGTTACATACCCCTAATAATTTTTGTTGTCCTTTTCTGAAACTTTTTCAATTCCAATATATCTTTTCCTAACACAGGGCGTCCACATCTGCAAACACTATTACAAAATCTGGGCGTATCATGGATTTATATAGAGGCAATATGATATTTTCTGTCCTATTATCTATCCCTTTCTTAATTATTCCCAGCATTCGGTTCGCATTTTAGACTGCCACTGTACATTGAGAGCATGTTTTCAGAGAACTATCCATAATGACTCCAAGATCTCTTTCTTGAGTGGTAACAGCTAATTTAGACCCCACCATTTTAGATGTATAGTTCGGATTATACTTTCCAATGTGCATTACTTTGCATTTATCAACATTAAATTTCATCTGCCATTTTGTTGCCCAGCCACCCAGTTTTGAGAGATCCTTTTGTAGCTCTTCGATATTAACTGTCCATAGTAATCATCTGCAAATTTGGCCACATCACTATTTACCCCTTTTTCCAGATCATTTATGAATATGTTGAATAGGACCGGTCCCAAAACAGATCCCTGAGGGACACCACTATTTACCTCTCTCCATTCTGAAAATTGACCATTTATACCTACCCTTTGTTTCCTATCTTTTAACCAGTTACCAATACATTCTGGAACAGCCTACCGAGGGAAACAGTGGGGGCGATGGACCTCTCTGGCTTTAAGATTAAGCTTGATAAGTTTATGGAGGGAATGGTTTGATAGGAGAACGTGATTTAGTCAATAGGTCAATAACGTGCGACCACTGGTATTTAATACCGAGGGTCAATGTTGGGATATTGAAAGTCTTTTTCCTGAGTGTCTGGCTGGACAGTATTGCCTGCATGCTCGGGGTTCAGCTGATCGCCATATTTGGGGTCGGGAAGGAATTTTCCTCCAGGGTAGATTGGCAGTGGCCCTGGAGGTTTTTCGCCTTCCTCCGCAGCATGGGGCACAGGTCGCTTGCTGGAAGATTCTCTGCTACTTGAAGTCTTTAAATCAGGATTTGGGGACTTCAACAGCTGAGTCAAGTGAGAAAATTATATCAGGAGTGGGTGGGTTAGCTTTTGTGGCCTGCATCTTGCGGGAGGTCAGACTAGATGATCATAATGGTCCCTTCTGATCTTAAGTTCTATGATTCTATGACATGAGAGCACTTTCCCTCTTATCCTGTGGCAGCTTACTTTGGGTAAGAGCCTTTGGTGAGGGACCTTGTCAAAGGCTTTCTAAATACACTATATCCACTGGATCCCCCTTGTCCACATGCTTGTTGACCCCCTCAAAGAATTCTAGTAGATTGGTGAGGCATGATTTCCCTTTACTAAAACCATGTTGACTCTTCCTCAACAAAATATATTCATCTATATGTCTGACAATATTATTCTTTATTATAGTTTCAACCAGTTTGCCCGGTACTGAAGTCAGACTTACAGGCCTGTAATTGCTGGGATCACCTCTGGAGCCCTTTTTAAAAATTGGCATCACATTAGCTATCCTCCAGTCATCTGGTACAGAAGCTGATTTAAATGAGAGCTTACGGACTACAGTAAGTAGTTCTTCAATTTCACATTTGAGTTCCTTCAGAACTCTTGGGTGAATCCCATCTGGTCCTGGTGACTTATTGCTGTTTAATTTATCAATTTGTTCCAAAACCTCTTCTAATGATACCTCAGTCTGAAACAGTGTATAGTCATGGTTGATGTAATTAGGTCGACGCAGTATAAGAGTAGACACTATGTTGGTTAGATCAACTGTTACTGGCTTTCAGAAGGCATCCCAAAATGCCCCATACTGACAATACAATTGATACAAGCGCTCCTGCTGAGAATGCGCACCCCTGACATACAGAGCCAAACGTGCACAAACAGAAGCAATTTAAAAACTGCGGTGGCTGTATGCCGACATATAGTTAGGTTGAAATAATTTTGTAGTGTAGACGTGGCCTAAGAAATGTCCTTTCTGGTTGCTGACGTGGACTATCCTTGTTATATCATCATCTCTGAACGGCAAACTGCTAAAGCTCTTGTTCTGAGGTGATGCGCGGTCAGACTCTAAACAGGCTCCTATTGTTTGTCCACTGGACAGTTCATTGGGTTTTTAAGACAGGGAACAGTCAGTCATTAAGAGGAGGAAGCAGAACCCATGGCTCTTATCAGCGTGAGACCGGTGCCTGACAGAGGTGAACAAGGACTGTCAGGGGTGGATGTGTTTTCAGAAGAGCTCTTGCATGAAAAAGTTGTACCAACATAGCAATGCCGCTGGCGACAGGTAAAGGTGGTGTGTTCAGCAAGGCAAAGAGGGGCCTCAGTAGCTCTTTGTTGTATTCAAATTTGGTCTGGTTGTGGGCGGAGATAGGGAAAACAGAGGCCCAGAGTCTCAGACCTTGTCTATACAAGAAAGATACATTATTTGAACAATGGTGGGATTTTAATGAGAGTTAGTTCAAACATGAAAACCCCTGTGTGGAGGCTCTTCTTTCCATTCAAATCAGGTTTATGTTGCGTTATCTTGAACTGACCAGGAATCAATTTCAGCTGAACTGAAATACACCACTTCTAAACAGAAACAAATATCCACCAGTCTGTAGCACTGGTTCAACCGACTCACTTTACGTTGCTCTGTCTCTTCGGTACTTATGTGGCTCCTGAAAGTGCAAATTTTGGAAGGGGTCTAAAACCTTGTGCTTAGGGATTAACCCAATGTCTAACTGTTAGGGATAAGGATGAGACTTTCATGGGGGCAGATTCTCCACATCGGCTAAATGTGGGGCTCTTAGGCCTTCCGCTGAAGCACTGGGTGCTGGCCAGTGCCGGAGATGGGATACTGGAGGAAATGGCTTTCGGGTCTAATCCAGTCTTGCCATTCCTTTTCTCTGGAAAACCATTTGTGATTTGCTAGCGGGGGTAATGAATGGTGGACATTTCTGCGGAGGACGACCTGAGAGCCCTGGCTGGGGGAGGGAAGTACAGGGGAGCATTAATTGGGACTGGGAGACTTGGATAACTCTCAGCCTTCACTTGCTATTCTATTGTCAGCCAGGAAACTAGCAGCTGAGTACAACCACTGGAAACCTACTCCACAGATGTCTCTGCTGTACATAAAGTCTGAGAATGCTTGGGAGCGCCTCTGATTTTATTACTTGCTACATTCATGCCTCCAGGGGTGGCTTTGAGACTCAGGTTATGGAGGGAGGGTTGTCCAGTGGTTAGAGCATTAGCTTAGGACTCAGGACACCACAGCTCAATCCCCTGCTGTGCCACAGACTCCTGTGTGACCTTGATTACATTATTGAGTCGCTCCGTGCCTCAGTTTCCCATTTGTAAGAGAGGGATAATAGCAGTGCCCTTCCTTGCAGGGGTTTTGGAGGTTAAGGATATGAAAGATTGGCAGATACTTCAGCTATGGGGGGCCATATCTTCACGTATGGTAGACACATCTCCAGTGTGGGGGGAAGGCCTTTCACAGAGGGGAAAAAAATGTTCATGACTTCAACGAGACAATAAAGTGGCAGGAGTTGCAGGCTACAAAGTCTGAGCAATAATGGGAGGGTAAAGACAGACTTGTTGGTTCTACTGGACAGAGCCAGTGGTACAAGATGCTGGGCTTGAGAGAGCAGGGTAAGATCAGACTCATTGCCCCTTCAAGGGAACAGCTCGTAGGGCCTGGGAGATATTGAGAGGCTGCAGGGCTAGGGATTGGATATTTGATTAGTTAGCAGAAACTTGGCATGGGAATTGGGGAAGATCAGGAAGATAAAGCAGGTTCTGCCTCTCCATGCTCGAAAAGAAAAGATAAGATACTTCAAAAAGAAGTTTAGGGAGAATAATAGTTTATTCTTCCAGCTGAAGTTGGATCCTGGCCTTTGGAAACAGAAATCAGATTCCACAGGGTGAGTTTCGGTGATAAATGAAGTGTCTGACCTTTCCTTACTGATAACGGTGATTGGTCTTCTTGACAATGCGGGCATTGAGCTTGGGCAATCAAGATTGTAATGTCCCATACCACACATGGTATAAATACAGAAGCTAAACCCTCCAGCTGCACACTAGGGATATAAGGACCTGGAAGAACCTTTCAGAAGCCAAGATGAAGCTCCAGATTGTGGCTGCCGTTCTCCTCGTCACCATTCTTTCGCCAAAGAGAAGCAGCGCGCTGCTGGCCAGCGCACAGGTAAGGATGCCATCACTGCTAGCAGTATGACACTTTCTATTATAATGATGGTTTTCTCTGTGAAATAGGATCTGAAATGGCTCCTCTTTCCTCTCTGCTCAAAGGTGAATTGTTCTTGGACAGTGTCTTAGCACTGTGCTGAGTTTGAATTGGCCGAGTACCGTAATGGGGGGAGGAGATTAAAGGGTTTTCCTCACTTTTTAAGGAAATTCTTTAGATCTGTTATTATGCTTCAACATCCCCAAAGCGCTTTTTGTTCCGAAGTTCAGATTCAATGTGTCCATACGGTTGAAAGTGGTTTGTGTGCTGGAAAAACAGAGACACGCTCACTGATTGACTTTAGCTTTCTATGCCATTTCCACTACACATCTGGCCAACTTGTGCCCCGGTGGTCAGCGATTTGGGATGGGGATTGGGTCTCATTCTTCGGGGCCTCAAGAAGAGACAACTTGATCTTGATTCCCAAAAGTGCTGAACATCTCAGGTTGTGCAAAGAACTCCTCCCCACCAGTCTTTAAAATGTTTGAAAATAACAGAGGATGATGAGTCATTTTTGAGAAGAGAAAAAAGTGATGTAGGTTGAAATTTCTCACTTAAAACTCCTTATTTATAACCAAAAATGATTTTGTTTTTTTCAAAATGAAAATGTTCATGGAAAAGAATAAATGAATGAAAACTGAAAAACAAAATATGTTTTGAGTTTTGGCTTTTGATTCCCTGCCCCCCACCCAGAGTGGCAAAACAACCGGGGGAAATTTTGTGGGTATTCTTTTTTTTTCATTAAAAAAAACAAAACATAGTTTCAAACATGTTTAAAAAATTATTAAAATCCCCAATTTTACTGAAATTTTCCAAAAATACACAACATTTTCCCAATGGCGACAGAAAACAGAAAATAAGGGGGGAAGTAAAAGAAGGGAGGGGAATGTAAATGAAAAGTTTTTCCACACTACGCACAGTCAACCTGTGGAACTCCTTGCCAGAGGATGTTGTGAAGGCCAAGATTATAACAGGGTTCAAAAAAGAACTAGATGAGTTCATGGAGGATAGGTCCATCAATGGCTATTAGCCAGGTGTCCTTGTTTGCCAGAAGCTGGGAATGGGCAACAGGGGATGGATCACTTTTTCTTTACCTGTTCTGTTCATTTCCTCTGGGACACCTGGCATTGGTCACTGTTGGAAGGCAGGATAATGGGCTAGATGGACCTTTGATCTGATCCAGTATGGCCCTTTTCTGTTCTTACGGAAAAAATGGGGGGAAAAATCATTTCTGAAATTTTGACCAGCTTTAATTCATCTCCTGAGGAGTCAGACTCAGGTAAGGAAGTTCCCAAATTCTAGATTCTGGAGGTTACTCCCAGCACTGAGAAAGAAGGGTAGGGGTGATGTTTCTCATCCCAGAACTTGCTAGATCCCTGTTTACACTTCAGATTTCTGCTATCACAGCTATGTTGGTTTGGGGTATGAAGAACTTTGATCTCTGACAGACATGGCTGTGTTGGCAAAAGACGCTGGGGCAGACACAGCAATAATCAGCAAAACTGTGCCCTTGCCTGTGGCCTGATCTACACTGCAAAGTTCTGCCAGCACATTTATGTCAGCGAGGAGTGTGAGAAAATCACATCCCTCAGTGACATATCCTCACTGTAGCTGTAACTCCACCGACAGAAGAGTGAGTCTGTCGGCTTACTGAATGTTGTTCAGGGAGGTGGTGTTACTATGTTGGCAAAAGTTCTTTTGGCATATGCAGTGTGTACACAAGAGCCTCTCATGTCACAGGCTCTGTAGTGTAGACATGGCCTTCTTTCTCTCGATGGGGGGAAGGGCTGGAATAATTTGTACCAGCAAAAGCACACTAGTATATCAGTATAGCTAGGCTGGCAGAGCGCTCCTAGTGTAGACCTGGCCTGATGAAGCTATTGCCAGTGTGAGGAATCAGATTCATTTAAATAATATTGGAGAAAGAGCAGGATCAAGTAACTCCTATCTATTTCCTTGCAGGGTTCCTTGGGTGCGGATGCAAATCTTGATGTGCCAGTGAGTATTCAAAATTTACTTTGCTGTCATTCTCTCTAATGTTACCCCAGTTCCTCTTAACTATCCCAAACCCGGAGCCCAGGGGTCAGTTGGATTGGGGCAAAAGACAAAGCAAAGGGTTCCAAGCCCTAAGGGGGCATGTAAGAGTTAATCCAGGTCTTCTTTGCAGTTTCAATTCTCTGACCATACTAGTACCTAGTTTGGTGGGTTTCTCTGGGCTCTGTTCTCTACAGCCATGATCAGACTCACTTCCCAGTTGGATTCATACACACTGTGAGCTGTGATTTTCTGGGAATCCTGGCATTCTGCATCTCTGGGACTGAGGATAATAGTATCACCAGAGGAATTACATACATGGCCTCCTCGAGAAAAGGGAGCAGATTCCCAGGTATTGTAAACTGGTGTCACTCCATTAAAATCAGGAGAACTACATTCCCAGATGGTGTAAATCAGCACAACTCCACTGGAGGCAGTGGGTCAGATTTCAAATGAGTGTAAATCAGCATTGCACTGTTGGACTAAATGGCCCAAATCCTCAGCTGGTGTAAACTGATTTAGCTCAATTGGAGCCAGGGCAGCAGTTTGTTTCTGGTGCTGTGCCTCTGGGTACTCCAAATTCACTCTGCTTTAAGAGTCTGCTACATTACTTTGCTACATCTAAGAGGCAGAGGCCTGATTAAATAGTGGATGATCTTTCCTTTCCCACATGGGGTTAGAAATTCTACTAAGTGAGAGATCCTTGGTGGTCCTATTCTCTCTCATGAGGGGAAAGGAGGCCCAATAAAAGAACTCCCAGCCATATTTCAGAGTCTGGAGTTTCAAGTCTTGTTTTGTATCCTGGTGGTCATTGGGCCAGTCTATGGTTACAGCCCCTTTCCACACCTCAAAGGCTGTAATCAGAAACTCCAGGGACATCATGCACCCAAACTGTATAAGGACTAATACGATGTCCCTGACCTTTTTGGGTTTTTTTTCAAGTTTATTACTTGCTACATTCATGCCTCCAGGGGTGGGTTTTAGGACTCAATTATGGAGGGAGGATAGCCCAATGATTAGAGCATTAGCTTAGGACTCAGGACACCACAGCTCTTTGACAATCCAGGGACTGAGTTTGAGCGATCAGGCTTGTAGTGTGGGCTATGACACATGGGATAAATACAGCTACTAAACCCCTCAACCACATTGGGGACTTGATCATCTGAAAGAGCTGAACAGAAGCTATGATGAAATTCCAGATCATGGCTGCCATTCTCCTTGTCTCTGTCCTTTGCCCAAGGGAAGCAGCGCTCTGCCGGTAGAAGTGCTGCTGGTAACAATAAAAGCACTGTTAGGAGGGACATACTATTTGTTATAATGATGACTTTTATAAAGTAATAGAAATGTAGAGCTGGAAGGGACCTCAAGAAGTCATCAGGTCCAGCTCCCTGCGCTGAGGCAGAACCAATAAACCTAGACCATCTCTGACAGGTGCTGTCCAAGGTTTTCTTAAAAATGTTCAATGATGGAGATTCCACAACCCCCCTTGGAAGCCTATGCCAGAGTTTACTCTACACTACCCGCTATTGGGGATCAATTTATTGTGTATAGTGTAGACGCGATAAATCGACCCCCGATCGACTCTGGAACTCCACCGTGGTGAGAGGCGGAAGCGGAGTCGACGAGGGAGCGGCGGCCATCGATCCCGCGCCATGAGGATGCAAAGTAAGTGATTCTAAGTTGATCTAAGATACGTCGACTTCAACTACGCTACTCTCGTAGCTGAAGTTGCGTATGTTAGATCGATTCTCTCCCCCCCTCGACCAGGCCTTAGAGTTAGACAGTTCTTTTTAATATCTAGTCTAAATCCCCCTTGCTGCAATTAAGCCCACTACTTCTCGCCCTGTCTTCAGTGAACACAGAGAACAATTGATCACAGTCCTCTTTAGAACAATCCTTAATAGATTTGAAGACTGTTATCAGGTCCCCCTTCTCAGTCCTCTTTTCTCAAGACTAAACATGCCCCATTTTTAACCACACATCACAGGCCACGTTTTCTAAACCTTTTACCATTTTTGTTGCTCTCCTCTGGACTCTCCGATTTGTTTACGTCTTTCCTAAAGTGTGGCACCCAGAACTGAAAACACTATTCCAGCGGAGGCACAATGGAACAATTACTTCCCGTGACTTACATTCAACACTCCTGTTAATATATCCCAGAATGATAATAGCTTGGTTTACATCTGCATCACACTGTTGACTCATATTCAATTTGTGACTCACAATAACCACTTGATCCTTTTCAGGGGTATTACCACCTAGCCAATTATTCCCTATTTTGTAGTTGTGAAGTTGGTTTTTCTTTCCTAAGAGAAGTACTTTGCACTTGTCTATTGAATTTAACTGGGTGATTTCAGTCCAATTCTCCAAATGTCAAGGTTGTTTTGAATTCTAATCCTGGCTTCCAAAGTGCTTGCAACTTCTTCCAGCTTATAAGTGTTTTCTCCACTCCATTATCCAAATCATTAATAAAAATATTGAATAGTATCAGACCCAGGAGTGATCACTGCAGAACGCCACTAGATACGCCCACCCAGCTTGACAGAGAACCACTGATATCCAGTATCAGAGGGGTAGCCGTGTTAGTCTGGTTCTGTAGAAGCAGCAAAGAATCCTGTGGCACCATATAGACTAACAGACGTTTTGCAGCATGAGCTTTCGTGGGTGAATACCCACTTCTTCGGACCCACTTGCATCCGAAGAAGTGGGTATTCACCCACGAAAGCTCATGCTGCAAAACGTCTGTTAGTCTATAAGGTGCCACAGGATTCTTTGCTGCTTCCACTGATATCCAGTCTTTCAACCAGTTGTGCACACACTTTATACCAATTTCACCTAGATCATATTTCGCTACTTTGCTTATGAGAATATCATAAGTTTGACCTTTCTATTATAATGATGATTTTCTCTGTGAAATATGATCTGAAATGTCTCCCCTTTCCTCTCTGTCCAAAGGTGAATTGCTCAGTGACAGTATCTTAGCAGTCCCTGTAGCTGAGTTTGAATTGTGTCAGTGTAGTGAGGGAAGAAGATTAGAGGGATTTCCTTATTTATTCAGAAAATGTTTTGGATCCATTATTGTGCTTAGATATTACAATGGCAACTCTTGTTCCAATCTTCAGCTTCAGTCTGTACATATGGTTCTAAGAGGCCAGTGTGCTGGGGATATAAAGAGGCCCTCACCAATGGACAATAGCTTATCTTGCCATTTCCCTTACACATTTAGTGAAACGTGCAGATCTCATTCTTTGGGGCCTCAATCACTGACAATTTGGACTTGATTCCAAAAAGGTGCTGAACATTTTCAATTGTGCAATCAACTCCTCCCTCCATGTTCTATGTTTTTTGAAAACAACAAACAAGATGCTCAGCCATTTTTGAAAGGAGAAAAATGCAGAACTACTTGAAATGTGTCACTAATCTATTTTATTTTTAACTAAAAATGAATTTTTTTAAAAGAAAAATTTCATGGAATATTTGTTTCTTCTGTTATTTTCCTGATTTTTTTCAATGAAAATAATGAAAACTAAAAAGAAAAAAAGTTATGAGTTCTATTACATAATTTTATAGCCACCTTTTTCAAAAGGTTTGAAACCCATGTTTTTTAAATTTCCCCAAATTTTTCAAAAACTGTCAAAAAAAGGAAAAAGAGGAAAGGTACATCAAAAATCCATTTTTTTCATTTCTGATTTTGTCAGATAAATGAAAAAAATTTACAGAAAAAAATAATGATAATTTTCGGGGGCCTGGTCTATGCTACAAAATTCTGCCAGAAGAGCTATTTCTGTTAGGAGTGTGAAAAAATCATCCTTCCTGGGCAACACAGCTATGCAAGAGAATCCCTGGTGTAGATGCAGCTACACAGACAGAAGGGTGATTCTGTCCTCATACTGAACATTGATTGGGGACAGGATGTCCCTATATCGGCAGAAGACCTTCCCTCGGCACACACAGTATCTACTCTAGGGCTATGCTATGTAGTATAGACACGGCCTTATTTCACTCTGGGGGGAATATGCTACACTGGCATAGTGCTCCTAGTATTGACCTGGCCTGGTAAAGCTATTGTCATTGTCAAGAATCAGCTACATGAAATGATATTGGAGAAAGTTGGGAATTACCTGATCTTGCTCTATTTCCTTGTGGAATGTCTTGGATCTAGTTGGAAATGTTGTTGAGGTGAGTACTCAAGATACATTTTATTGTCAGGTTGCTTTATATTACACCAGTATCTCTTCGCAAGCCCAACTCCCGAGACCAATAGTCAGGTGGAACAGTGGGATGCATATAGCCATAATGCAGGGGGAGTTGAATGAACTCTCTGAAATTTCCTTATTGATAAAGGTCATTGGTCTCTTTGACAATCTCGGTGTTAGATTTGGAAAATCAGGCTTGTAATGTCAGATATGACCAATGGTATAAATAGAGCTGCTAACTCCTCTGCCACACTTTGGACTTCATAATTGGAAAAAACAAATGAAAACTAAGATTAAGCTCCTCCTCATGGCTTCCTTTCTCCCTGTCTCCATCTTTTACCAAAAGGGAAGCTGCGCTTTCCTGCTAGAAGCACTACTGGTAAAAATGGAAACACTCCTAGCAGTAATACTTTCTACTGTAAGAAGCAGCAAAGAATCTTTTGGCACCTTATAGACTAACAGACGTTTTGTAGCATGAGCTTTCGTGGGTGAAAGAAGTGGGTATTCACCCACGAAAGCTCATGCTACAAAAGGTCTGTTAGTCTATAAGGTGCCAAAAGATTCTTTGCTGCTTCTACAGAACCAGACTAACACGGCTACCCCTCTGATACCTTCTACTGTAAGGACGATTTTCTCTGTGAAATATGAACTTAAATGGCGCCTGTTTCCTTTCTGCCAAAGGTGGATTGTTCTGGGACGATCTCTTCGCATTCCCTGTAGCTGAGTTTGAATTCTCTGAGGCCCATCAACACTGAAAACTCACATCGGCAAAGCTACGTCTCTCAGGGGTGTGAAAAATCAACACTCTTGAAAGAAGCATCTATTCCAACTTAACCCCCGGTGTAGATAGTACTCGGTTGATGGAAGAATTTTAGCTACCGCCTCTCGGGTAGGTGGAGTGTCTACACTGAAGTGCCTCAGTGGTGCAGTCTACAGCTGCACTCTGCTTCTGTAGCATTTTAAGTGTAAGTTTACTTTATTGTCAGGCTGTTTTATATTCTCTCAGTACCTCTTAGCAAGCCTGAACCCTGGAAAATTGGAGTATCCTGGACACATGTTCAAAGACTGTCACAAAACACAAAGCAATGGGCTTCAAAGTCCCATGGGGGCATGTAAGTGTTAATCCAAGTGTTCTTTGCAGTTTCAATTCTCCCATGATACTGGGTTCCTGTGGGCTCTGTTCGTTATAATCACTTCCCAGGTGGAGTCATACATACTGTGAGCTGTGATACACTGGGAATACTGTCATTCTGCATCCGCGAGACTTGGGATAATAGTATCACCATGGGCAATCACACACATGGCCTCATCTATACACGGGAACAGATCCCAAGATGGGGTAAATTAGTGTTGCTCTAACAAAGAAAGTGGAGACAGATCAACGGGTATAAATCAACCATCGCTCCAGTAAAGTCAGAGGGGCAGTTTCCCTTCTGGAGTAAATTATCCATAACTTCACTGGAGTCTGTTATATCCTTGGGGCAGCCGGTGTAGGAAGCAATCACTTGAGGCCAGAGAGCAGACAACTAACCAAAACCTCCATTTTATTTACAGACACAGAGAGCTCACTCAGCCAGTTGAAACCGGCTGAGCTATCCCTTAATAGTCTAACTCAGTTGCCATAGTAACAAAACCCATGACAACCAAATACACAACATATTCCTCCCCCCCTAATAAGAACATCCCCAAAATAAAACACACACTAAACTAGAGAAGGAGGGTAGACTGCCTCCATTCCCGGCTAAACCCTGGGGATTATTTTGCCCCATAACCGTGGGTTCGCCCTAACTAAAGATCCAGCCGATGAGGAGGCCTTCTGTCTCTAGGTGGATTACGGCGAACTTCTGGTGTTGTTGCACCCGAAAGTACTAGGGGCTCAGGGTCCGCAGCACGAATAGGTGAGGAGGTGGTATCAGCTCATGCTGGGCAAAGGGGTATCTCAGCTGCCGGCGGTAATGGAGGAGAACAGTCAGGAACAGGTGACTCATGATTCGGTGTCTCACCAGGAGGGGTGAAGTCAGACCCCTCAACTGCAGATGCGTCCTGAAGACTGGCATGACCTGGAAACAGCTGATCTACATGTCGCCGCCAGGTAAGATTCTCTGCAGTCCGGACTGTATAGGAAACAGGTCCTGTTTGAGTGATGACTGTGGCCGGGACCCATTTAGCTCTGGAAGTATAATTCCGAGCCAAAACTGGATGTCCTGGGCTAAAGGTTCGGTCTTTTGCTCTGGGTGCCCGTCTGATGACTTGATATTGCTGCTGATGTTGCACAGTTTGTCTGGGTTCAGAAGGTTTCAGCAGATCAAAGCAAGTGCGCAGCTGTCGTTCCATCATTAGAAAGGCTGGGGAAGCCTGGGTCGTAGCATGAGGTGTGTTTCTATAGGAAAGTAAGAAGGTATCCAGACGCTTTTGAATGGAGTGTTGTCCCTTTGCTGATTTCAAAGCGTTTTTCATTGTCTGCACAAATCTTTCAGCTAATCCGTTGGTGGACGGATGATATGGTGCTGACGTGATGTGGTGAATCCCATTTGCCTTCATAAAATTTTGAAACTCCTGAGAGACGAACTGCGGTCCGTTGTCGCTCACAAGCTGTTCTGGCAGACCAAAACGACTAAAGAGTCCTCGTAGTTTTTGAATAGTACTCTCTGCAGTAGTGGACTGCATTATAGAGACTTCTGGCCATTTAGAATGGGCATCTACTGCCACCAAGAACATGCTTCCTTCAAGGGGGCCAGCAAAGTCAACGTGAATACGTTGCCACGGATTTTCAGGCCAGTCCCATGGGTGTAGGGGTGCCAACTGGGGTGCATTTCTTACACCCTGACATGACATACAAGCTTTTGCCTTCTCTTCAATAGCACTGTCCAATCTAGGCCACCAAAAATAGCTTCGTGCAATTTCCTTCATGCGCACTATTCCACAGTGACCAGAATGTAGCTGTTCTAACATCTGTGATCTCAGGGGTGGTGGAATAATGACACGCCTCCCCCACAACAAACAACCAGATTGGACCGATAACTCCGTCCGCCTGGACATGTAGGGAACAAGGTCGGGTGAGACCGGAGAGGTTTGTCGAGATTTTCCATGCATCACCAGGTCCATAACTTGGGATAATACTGGGTCAACGCGGGTTGCCTTCTTTATCTGAGTAGCAGTGATGGGTGTATTCTCTACCTGTTCAAAGTAGAAGATTTCCTTTTGGGCACTATCTTGATGTTTGACCGGTAAAGGGAACCTTGAGAGGCCATCTGCATTGCCGTGCAGAGTGGATTTCCGATATTTGATTTCATATGTGTGTGCAGAAAGTATCAATGCCCAACGTTGCATACGACTAGCAGCTAATGGGGGAATGCCTGTGTAGGGTCCAAAAATTGATGTCAGAGGTCGATGGTCTGTAAGAAGAGTAAACTTTCGCCCAAACAGGTACTGATGAAACTTCCTAATTCCAAAAACAATTCCTAATGCCTCACGTTCGATTTGGGCGTAGTTAGTTTCTGCTTTGCTTAGAGTGCGTGAAGCAAAAGCAATAGGTCTTTCTTCTCCCGAAGGCATAATGTGTGACACGACCGCTCCCACTCCATAAGGGGAAGCATCGCAGGCCAATTGCAGGGGTAAGGATGGATCAAAGTGCGTTAGAACTTCAGAATTTAACAATGCATCCTTAGCTTTGTTAAATGCAACATCACAGGCTTCAGTCCACTTCCAGGCCTTGTTCTGCCCAAGGAGCTCATGAAGTGGTTTTAGCAGTGTGGCTAACTGTGAGATGAACTTTCCATAATAGTTCAGTAGTCCTAGAAATGAGCGCAGCTGGCTTACATTTCGAGGTGGGGGAGCCTCCACAATAGCTTTAACTTTTGCAGGGGCCTTATGAAGACCTGCAGAATCGATGATGTGTCCCAAATATTCAACAGAGGGCTTGAAGAATTCACACTTGTCTTTGCGAACTCGTAGGCCATACTCTTCCAGTCTTTGTAGGGTAGCCTCTAAATTCTTTAAGTGATCCTCTTCATTTCTTCCAGTGACCAGGATATCATCCAGATAGCACTGAACTCCTGACAAGCCACACAAGATCTGGTCCATAGCCCTCTGGAACAGGACGGAAGCCGATGTGATTCCGAAGGGTAGGCGACAGTATCGATAAAGCCCCTTATGAGTCACAATAGTCAACAGCTCTTGGGACTTTTCATCGACGTGCATCTGTAAATATGCTTGACTCAGATCAATCTTACTGAACTTTTGTCCCCCAGCCAGGCCTGCGAAGAGGTCATCGATGCGGGGAAGCGGGTATTGCTCTGCACACAACACTGGGTTGACAGTGACTTTAAAATCACCGCAAATCCGGAGAGAGCCATCTTTCTTCACTATTGGAACGATAGGAGTGGCCCATGAGCTATGGGTAACTGGTATTAGGACTCCATTGGTGACCAGGCGCTCCAGGTCTGCTTCAACTTTTGGCCTGATGGCATATGGCACAGTTCGGGCTTTCAGATATTTTGGTGGACTGCCAGGTTTAATGTTCAATGTCACAGTGATTCCCTTCATACTTCCCAAATCATCTCCAAAAACAGCAGCATGTTTCCTTAGTATAGGGGTTAGACTGGTTTCTTCTTTAGTCATCCGGTGCACTTCTGCCCAGTTCAGCTGAATCTTCCCAAGCCAAGACCTACCCATTAAGGCTGGGTAGTTACCTCTCACCACAAACAGTGGCAATTTAGCCGCCCGTCCATTGAGCTCCACCTTAACATCAATAGTGCCCAACATGGGCACAGCTTCACCTGTATACGTCTTCAGAACAGTTTTTGTTGCCTTAAGCGGAAGATGCTGTAGCTTTTCCTCATACACAGTCTCAGGAACCAGCGAGACAGCTGCACCGGTGTCTAGTTCCATGCGTATAGGTTTGCCCTCCAATAAGGGGGTTACCCAGTATTCATGTGAGCCCGCTGCCAAAGACAAAACATGCAGTGGCACTTCCTCTTGTGAGGCGGTGTCACCTTGATCATCCTGGGTCTGCTCTAGGGTATGCAAAGTTCCTCTTTTTGTCGGCCAGACCACAGGCCTCTTTTTCTTTTGTTTACAGGCACACTCAATGTGTCCCTTTTTGCCACAGTGTCGACACACCAGGTCCTTACACCAGCATTCTGATGCCTGGTGTCCTGGCTTACCACAGCGGTAACATTCTTGACTCTGCACAGTTTTGTGGGTCGGTTCTTGTGACACTTTTTGTACCCTAGGGGGTGCACCGATGTATTGTGCCTCCCTTGTAGCCAGTTCCATGGAGACAGCAATATCAACAGCCTTCTGTAATGTAAGCTGAGCCTCTGTCAGTAGGCGCTTCCGTATAGCTTCACTGCAGAGGCCACACACTAACCTGTCACGCAGGGCATCATTTAACATCTCTTTAAATTCACAGTGTTCTGCTAGCTTTTTTAAAATGGCTACAAATTGTACAACTGTTTCATCTTCCTTTTGGTCTCTTTTGTGGAACCTATATCTTTCAACAATTACCAGTGGTTTGGGGAGAAATGAGACCCCAGGATTTCCACAATGTCACTGTAAGATTTAGTCTCAGGCTTAACAGGGTGTAGTAAGCTGCGTAGCAGAGAGTAGGTTTTAGCCCCTACAACAGTTAAGAATATTGGCACCTTCTTCGCTTCTGTAATGTCATTTGCAATACCAAAAAGCTCAAAACGCTCAGTATACACATGCCACTGCTCTGTATTCTCATCAAAAGGCTCCAGGGGCCTGGTCAGAGTAGCCATGATTTTTAGTTTCACTTTCACAGTCAGTGCAAACAAGCAGCTTTTTTTCTTTGTTTGGTCTTTACCTTGACTTCTACTTCCTTCTGTTACTGGAGCAGCACCAGGATCCCACCCTCGTCGCCAGTGTTATATCCTTGGGGCAGCCAGTGTAGGAAGCAATCACTTGAGGCCAGAGAGCAGACAGCTAACCAAAACCTCCATTTTATTTACAGACACAGAGAGCTCACTCAGCCGGTTGAAACCGGCTGAGCTATCCCTTAATAGTCTAACTCAGTTGCCATAGTAACAAAACCCATGACAACCAAATACACAACAGAGTCAATGGGCCGGATTCCAAATGGGTGTAAATCAGGATTTCAGTATTGGAGTTAATGCTCCAGCCTAAACCGAGGTAGCTCCATTGGGGGCAGGACAGTGGTTAGCAGCATCAGTGGTGCTCTGCCCGTGAGTACTGCAAATTCACTTTGCTAACAGTCTGTTATATTACCTTGATACTTTTAACAGACAGAGGCCAGATTAAATGGCAGAAGCCCATTCCCTTAACAGTTAGGGTTAGCAATTCTATTAAGTGAGAGATCCCTGGCGATCCTAGTCTCTCTCTTATTGGTCTCGTTTCCCATCATGTTCAGAATCTGGAGTTTTAGGTGCTGCTTTATACATTTATAAAACTTTTATAAAGTTTTTAATTTTGTTATTTGATTCCCCAGGGTCCAATTTGCAAATACAGTTGAAATGCTATTTTTCCTTGAAATGCTATTTTTCCTTGAAATTTACACATTTATAATTTTTCAAAGATCTCCAGAAAAGAAGAAAAAAGGGGGGAAAGTAGATGGGAAAAATGCAAAACTTTTTCATTTCTGATTTTGTTTAAAAAGTATTAATTAGTTCTTTGGAAAAAAAATTTAAAAATTCATTAGGAAAATTTTTGACCAGCTCTAATTCTTATCTTGATTGGTCAGAGTCAAGAAAGGAAGCTTCCGTATTCCAGAATCTAGAGTTTAATCTCACCCCTGAGAAGAGAAAGTTACTCGCCTTGCAGTAACTGAAGTTCTTCGAGATGTGTGTCCCTAAGGGTGCTCCACTGTAGGTGACAGTGCGTCCGGCGCCGTTGATCAGAGATTTTCAGTAGCAGTGCCTGGTCAGGACGCACGGACTCAGTTGGTATCTCCTGTTTCGTTGGAATCTTCCTGAGCGCGTGTGTCCCGCACCCTCCTCAGTTCCTTGTCTACCGTGGAGAAATCATACTAATACTCCAAAATAGAGGGGAGAAGGGCGGTAAGTGGAGCACCCACAGGAACACACATCTTGAAGAACTTCAGTTACTGAAAGATGAGTAACTTTCTCTTCTTCTTCGAGTGCCGTCCCTGTGGGTGCTCCACCGTAGGTGAATGTGAAGCAGTACCCACTATGGTTGGTGGGATTTTGGAGTTGTGTGAGGAACAAAGGTAGAAAGTACCCTGTGGTCGACTATGGTGTCTGCCGTGGTATCCCATGTGATAGCATAATGTTTGGCAAATGTGTGGTCAAATGTCCACATGGCCGCCTTGCATACGTCTGTAACAGGTACGCTGTGGAGGAAGGCAATGGATGGTGACATTGCTCTAGTAAAATGAGTCCTAACACCCTCTGGTGGTTGAACATTCTGAGTCTGATAGGATCTGATTCAAGTGGAGATCCACTTAGAGAGTCTTCGCTTAGAGATAGCGTCACCCTTTGATCTCTTGGTAGTAGAAACAAAAGCCTAGGGGATTCACGAAATGGTTTAGTTCTGTCAAGATAGAATGCATGAGCCCGTTGGACATCGAGGGTATGTGATGCAGTTTCCTGTGGAGTCATGTGAGGGTTGGGATGGAATACAGGTAAGTGTATTGACTGGTGAAGGTGGAAGGTAGACACCACCTTGGGGAGGAATTTGGGGCAGGTTTGTATGGTAAGCTTGTGTTTAGAGAAAATGGTGTAGGGAGGGTAGGCCATCAGGGCGCTTATTTCACCAACCCTTCTTGTTGATGTTATGGCAACCAAGAAAGCCACTTTCCTGGACATGCGGCGCAGGTCTGGCATGTAGATACCTTGCAATGCCAACTACAAAAGTGCCATATAAATGCCTCCTCTCATTTTCTGGTGACATTGTAAATAAGAAGTGGGCAGCATTATCTCCTGTAAATGAAAACAAACTTGTTTGTCTTAGCGATTGGCTGAACAAGAAGTAGGGCTGAGTGGACTTGTAGGCTCTAAAGTTTTGCATTGTTTTGTTTTTGAATGAAGTTATGTAACAAAAAAATCTACATTTATAAGTTGCATTTGCATGATAAGGAGATTGCATTACAGTACATGTATGAAATGAACTGAACAATACTATTTCTTTTGTTTATCATTTTTACAGTGCAAATATTTGTAATAAAAATAACAATATAAAGTAAACAGTGTACACTTTGTATTCTGTGTGGTAATTGAAATCAATATATTTTAAAATGTAGAAAACCATCCAAAAATTTAATAAATTTCAATAGGCATTCTATTGTTTAACAGTGCTATTAAAACTGCGATTAAGCACGATTAATGTTTTTAATTGTGATTATTTTTTTTGAGTTAATCGCTTGAGTTAACTGTGATTAATCGACAGCCCTAGTAATTACACTGTGGAACTCGCTGTCACAGGATGTTTTTAAGCCAAGAATTTAGGTGAGTGGACATTTATGTGGATAAAATTAAATGGGATTGGGGGGATGATGTTCGGGAGAGCTAAAGTAGGTAATGCCTGTAACACACCGTGTGTCTGTGCAGCGCCTGGCACACCAGGGCCCTAATCTCAGCTGGGGATGGAACTGTCTCTCACTGTTTGTGTGTGTACCACCTGCCACAACGGTGTCCTGATCTCATCTGCCTCCTTGTTACTACCGTGATTCAGATCACAAAAAGTAATCATAATCTGATCCGGTATAGGAATTCCCTGGGCTACTTGGTGACACCACCCAGCTCTGTGCCACACAGATCCACAGGGAATAACCAGGTAAGTACTGAAAAGGCAGGTACTTGGAGTTGTGTCGTGTACCTCAAGGCCTAGAGTACCAGCAACTGCACAGCCTGCTAGAATCTGGAGAGACGTCTCCCTGAACAGTTGGGTCTCGGCAGGAGTGATCCTGTGAACCTCCTACACCAAGGTATTTTACGGGGAGTGACCCATGTGAAGAAATGTCCTTTCTGGCTGAAATGGACTATCCTTGTTATATCATCGTCTCTGAACGGGAAACTGCTAAGCTCTTGTTTTGAGATGATGCCCAGTAAGACTCTAAACAGGCTCCTATTGTTTGTTCACTGGAGAGTTCATTGGGTTTTTAAGAATGGGAACAGTTTGTTACTAAGAGGAGGAAGCAGAACCCATGGCTCTTATCAGCTTGAGATCGGTGACTGCCAGAGATGAACAAGGGCAGACAGGGAGAACAGGCTGTCAGGTGTGGATGTGTTTTCAGAAGAGCTCTTGCATGAAAGAGTTGTGCCAACATAGCAATGCCGCCTGCGACAGGTGAAAGGTGGGGTGTCCAGTGAAGCAAAGAGGGGCCTCAGTAGCTCTTTGTTGCACTAGGATTGGGTCCTGGTTGTGGGCAGAGAGAGAGAAAACAGAGGCCCGGATTCTCAGGCCTTGTCTACACAAGAAAGATACATTATTTGACCAGTGGTGGGATTTTAACCTGAGTTAATTCAACCATGAAAACCCCTGTGTGGAGGCTCTTCTTTCCATTCAAATCAGGTTTATGTTGCGTTATCCTAAATCAGTGGTCCCAAAACTTTTTACCTGACCCCCCCTCCTTACTCCTGTCTATGCCCCCCGGCCAGCCAGGAGCGGGGTCGCAGCTTGGGGAGGGGGACGGGGATGGGGTAAGGTGGCCGAGGCTGGGGTCACAGCTGGGGGCAGGGGTGGATCCCCAGACGCAGGGCTGAGAGCAGAGGCCCTGGCATGGAGCCGCCAGCCAGGACCCCGGGTGTGGGCCCGGCGGCCAGTAGCAGATCCCTGAGTGCGTGGCTGGCAGTCAGGGCGGGACTAGGAGCAGAGCTGAGTGGCGCTATATCCCCACCCCACATGGGGGCTGGCCTGTGCCCCAGCAGTGGACGTGTCCAACAGATTGGGGACCTCTGTCCTAAACTGACCAGGAATCGGTTTCAGCTGAACTAAAATGCACCACTGCTAAAGCGAAACAATTATCCACCCAACAGTCTGTAGCACTGGCTCAGCCGACTCACTTTACGCTGCTCTGTCTCTCTTCAATACTTATGTGGCCCCTGCTACCCTAATAGCTGGGAAAGTCACAAGCATTAATCTATTTCTCCTGAAGACCTTCCCAGGAGGTAGGGAAGTGCTGCTACCCTCATTTTGCAGCTGGCAAACAGAGAGTCTCTGTGATTTGCCCAAGGTCACACAAGAGCTCTGTTGCAGAGCAAGAACATAAGAACATAAGAAAGGCCGTACCAGGTCAGACCAAAGGTCCATCTAGCCCAGTATCTGTCTACCGACAGTGGCCAATGCCAGGTGCCCCTGAGGGAGTGAACCTAACAGGCAATGATCAAGTGATCTCTCTCCTGCCATCCATCTCCATCCTCTGACGAACAGAGGCTAGGGACACCATTCTTACCCATCCTGGCTAATAGCCATTTATGGACTTAGCCACCATGAATTTATCCAGTCCCCTTTTAAACATTGTTATAGTCCTAGACTTCACAACCTCCTCAGGTAAGGAGTTCCACAAGTTGACTGTGCGCTGCGTGAAGAAGAACTTCCTTTTATCTGTTTTAAACCTGCTGCCTATTAATTTCATTTGGTGACCCCTAGTTCTTGTATTATGGGAATAAGTAAATAACCTTTCCTTATCCACTTTCTCAACATCACTCATGATTTTATATACCTCTATCATGTCCCCCCTTAGTCTTCTCTTTTCCAAACTGAAGAGTCCTAGCCTCTTTAATCTTTCCTCATATGGGACCCTCTCTAAACCCCTAATCATTTTAGTTGCTCTTTTCTGAACCTTTTCTAGTGCTAGAATATCTTTTTTGAGGTGAGGAGACCACATCTGTACACAGTATTCGAGATGTGGGCGTACCATGGATTTATATAAGGGCAATAATATATTCTCAGTCTTATTCTCTATCCCCTTTTTAATGATTCCTAACATCCTGTTTGCTTTTTTGACCGCCTCTGCACACTGCGTGGACATCTTCAGAGAACTATCCACGATAACTCCAAGATCTTTTTCCTGACTCGTTGTAGCTAAATTAGCCCCCATCATGTTGTATGTATAGTTGGGGTTATTTTTTCCAATGTGCATTACTTTACATTTATCCACATTAAATTTCATTTGCCATTTTGTTGCCCAATCACTTAGTTTTGTGAGATCTTTTTGAAGTTCTTCACAATCTGCTTTGGTCTTAACTATCTTGAGTAGTTTAGTATCATCTGCAAACTTTGCCACCTCACTGTTTACCCCTTTCTCCAGATCATTTATGAATAAATTGAATAGGATTGGTCCTAGGACTGACCCTTGGGGAACACCACTAGTTACCCCTCTCCATTCTGAGAATTTACCATTAATTCCTACCCTTTGTTCCCTGTCTTTTAACCAGTTCTCAGTCCATGAAAGGACCTTCCCTTTTATCCCATGACAGCTTAATTTACGTAAGAGCCTTTGGTGGGGGACCTTGTCAAAGGCTTTCTGGAAATCTAAGTACACTATGTCCACCGGATCCCCCTTGTCCACATGTTTGTTGACCCCTTCAAAGAACTCTAATAGATTAGTAAGACACGATTTCCCTTTACAGAAACCATGTTGACTATTGCTCAAGAGTTTATGTTTTTCTATGTGTCTGACAATTTTATTCTTTACTATTGTTTCAACTAATTTGCCCGGTACCGACGTTAGACTTACCGGTCTGTAAATGCCGGGATCACCCCTAGAGCCCTTTTTAAATATTGGCGTTACATTAGCTAACTTCCAGTCATTGGGTACCGAAGCCGATTTAAAGGACAGGTTACAAACCTTAGTTAATAGTTCCGCAACTTCACATTTGAGTTCTTTCAGAACTCTTGGGTGAATGCCATCTGGTCCCGGTGACTTGTTAATGTTGAGTTTATCAATTAATTCCAAAACCTCCTCTAGTGACACTTCAATCTGTGACAGTTCCTCAGATTTGTCACCTACAAAAGCCAGCTCAGGTTTGGGAATCTCCCTAACATCCTCAGCTGTGAAGACTGAAGCAAAGAATCCATTTAGTTTCTCCGCAATGACTTTATCATCTTTAAGCGCTCCTTTTGAATTTTGATCATCAAGGGGCCCCACTGGTTGTTTAACAGGCTTCCTGCTTCTGATGTACTTAAAAAACATTTTGTTATTACCTTTGGAGTTTTTGGCTAGCCGTTCTTCAAACTCCTCTTTGGCTTTTCTTATTACACTCTTGCACTTAAGTTGGCAGTGTTTGTGCTCCTTTCTATTTGCCTCACTAGGATTTGACTTCCACTTTTTAAAGGAAGTCTTTTTATCTCTCACTGCTTCTTTTACATGGTTGTTAAGCCACGGTGGCTCTTTTTTAGTTCTTTTATTGTTTTTCTTAATTTGGGGTATACATTGAAGTTGGGCCTCTATTATGGTGTCTTTAAAAAGGGCCCACGCAACTTGCAGTGATTTCACTTTAGTCACTGTACCTTTTAACTAATCCCTCATTTTTGTATAGTTCCCCCTTTTGAAATTAAAGGGCAGTTGAGATGTTCTTCCCACCACAGGGATGTTGAATGCTATTGTATTATGGTCAGTATTTCCAAGCAGTCCTGCTATAGTTACCTCTTGGACCAGCTCCTGCGCTCCACTCAGGATTAAATCTAGAGTCGCCTCTCCCCTTGTGGGTTCCCGTACCAGCTGCTCCATGAAGCAGTCATTTAAAGTATCGAGAAATTTTATCTCTGCATTTCGTCCTGAAGTGAAATGTTCCCAGTCAATATGGGGATAATTGAAATCCCCCACTATTATTGGGTTCTTAATTTTGATAGCTTCTCTAATTTCCCTTAGCATTTCATCATCACTATTACTGTCCTGGTCAGGTGGTCGATAATAGATCCCTACTGTTATATTTTTACTAGAGCATGAAATTTCTATCCATAGAGACTCTATGGAACATGTGGATTCGCTTAAGATTTTTACTTCATTTGAATCTACACTTTCTTTAACATATAGTGCCACTCCTCCCCCTGCACGGCCTGTTCTGTCTTTCCGATATATTTTGTACCCCGGAATGATTGTGTCCCATTGATTGCTCTCAGTCCACCAGGTTTCTGTGATGCCTATTATATCTATATCCTCCTTTATCACAAGGCACTCTAGTTCACCCATCTTATTATTTAGACTTCTGGCATTTGTGTACAAGCACTTTAAAAACTTGTCCCTGTTTATTAGCCTGCCTTTTTCTGATGTGCCAGATTCTTTTCTGCAAGGAATTTAACTCCTGGGTTAAGACCCTAAGCACTGCACCAGGCTTCCTGTCTAAAGGCCTTAAAATGGGTGTGAGTTTAAGGCACTTTTATGTTGCGATTAGGTTCCAAAAGACCTTAAGGTGCATCTTCACTTCGGCGATAACTTGAGTTATCTACATTTTAGTTCTGCCTCTCCAGTGAGAGCAGCCACGCTGTAAAATCCCCCTCCCACTGCTATATTCACACTGACGCTGCACTCACCCTTGTGTGATGCTAGGGCTTCTGGGGGCACATCTCCTGGTTCTTTGATCTGTACTAAGCTGAGCTACTGTATGGAGACTTTCCTAGTGAATTGCAGAACAATTAGTCTGTGGAACTCATTGCCACAGGATATTGTTGAGCCAAGAGCTTGGCTAGACTGGACATTCATGTGGACAAAATTATATGGCATGGGAGGGGGATGATATTGGGGGGAGATAAAGCAGGTTCTGCCTGTATACATTGTGTGTCTGTGCAGCACCCGGCCAAACGGGGCCCTTGTCTCTCCTGGGGCAGGGACTGTCTCTCGCTCTGCGGCTATGCAATGCCTGGCACAATAGGGTCCTGATATGGCCCTCTAGTCGCTACCAGAATACAGATAATAAATAATTATAGTAATCTCATCTGGTATGTGAATTCCTATGTGGTTTCCCAGAGCTTGGTAATACCACCCAGCTCTGTGCCACACAGATCCACAGGGAATAACCAGGTAAGTAGTGAAATGGCAGGTACTTGGGGTTCAGTCGTGTACCTCAAACCTTAGAGTACCAGGAGCTGCACAGCCTGAGAGAATCTGGAAAAAAGTCTCCCTGGACAGTGGGGAATCAGCAGGAGTGATCCTGAGAACCTTCTACTGCAAACCCTCTTAGGGTGAGTTAACCACGCTAAGCTAGGGGCGCCATTTCCAATTTTGGTGTGTGGGGAACAGGGGGGCAACTTTTCCTGTGATTCATGAGGCTACTTAGGCACTTGAAAACTAGTTTTTTGACAGATAACTTCGCAATTAGCTGACAATAATTTTCTTTTCATTATAAAAGAAAGAAAATTAAATAAATATTAGACCCACACAGCTCTAATAACAACATGTTCTGACATCTTGTGGCAAGTCACTTAAGGGACACTGGTTAGCTTAAAAATTTTAACATACATTCTTACTTTATTACTAACTCTGTGGAGAGAGAGACTCGGTCAGGACTCTTGGGATCTATCCCAGCTCTGGGAGGAGAGCAGGAGTCTAGTGGGTTACAGCGGGGAGCAGATATATCTGGGTTCTATAGAAGAACATAAGAACGGCCAGACTGGGTCAGACCAATGGTCCATCTAGCCCAGAATCTTGTCTTCTGACAGTGGCCAATGCCAGGTGCTTCAGAGGGAATGAACAGCTCAGGCAATCATCAAGTTGCCCTGTTGTCCACTCCCAGGTTCTGGCAAACAGAGGCGAGGAACATGCAGAACATGGTGTTGGATCCCTGGCCACCCTGGCTAATAGGTCCAGCAATGGCTATTCTCCATGAACGTATCTAGTTCTCACTGGAACCCTGTTATAGTTTTGGCCTTCACAACATCCCCTGGCAGAGTTCCACATGTTGACTGTGAAGAAATACTTTTTTAAAATTATCTTTTAAATCTGCTGCCTATTAATTTCATTGGGTGACCCCTGTTCTTCTGTTATGTGAAGGAGTCAATAACAATTTTTGCAAACCAATCATGATTTTATAGACCTCTCTCATATCCCCCTTAGTCATCTATTTTCCAAGCTGAAAAGTCCCAGTCTTATTAATCTCTCCTGATACGGAAGCTGTTCCATACACAAATCATTCCTGTTGCCCTTCTCTGTACCTTTTCCAAATCCAATATATCTTTTTTGAGATGGGGAGACCACATCTGCACATAGTATTCAATACGTTGGCATTCTGTGGATTTACATAGAGGCAATATGATACTTTTTTGCTGATTATCTATCCCTTTCCTAATGATTCCCAACATTCTGTTCACTTTTTTAATTGCCACTGCACACCAAACAGATGTTTTCAGAGAACTCTCCACAATGACTCCAAGATCTCTTTATTGACCGTTTCAGCTAATTTAGACCCCATCATTTTACATGTATAGTTGGGATTATATTTTGCCAAGTGCATTACTTTTCACTAATCAACATTGAATTTCTTCTACCATTTTGTTGCCCAGTCACCCAGTTCCGTGAGATTCCTTTGTAACTCTTCGCAGTCTGCTTTGGACTTCACTATCTTGAGTAGTTTCGTATCATTTGCCAATTTTACCACCTCACTGTGTACCCCTTGTTCCAGATCATTTATGAATATGTTGAGTAGCACAGGTCCCAGAATACACCCCAGGGGAACACCGCTATTTAACTCTCTCCATTCTCATCTCTATTCCTAACCTTTGTTTCCGATCTTTTAACTAAAGTGCCTGGCAGCGCCTTCAGGATCATCTAATGAGCCTTAATTTACTTTAATCATAATCTTTTTGTTAACTTAAGCACCCTGCCTCTGTTTATAAACAAACTCCCTGCCCCAAAATCTCTGCTGCTCCCAGCTTCCCAACTCATCACATATCACACTCAAGCTGTTCTGGTTAAGAGCTCCATCTGGGGCTAGGGTGAGTTGACCTCCCCTACGAAACTCGAGGGGAGGGTTAGGGCCCTCCCCGTCCCCCCTAAATGGTGCCCCTGCTCTGAGGCCTGGTGTACACTACACAGTAAGCTGCCTGTGTCGACCTGCCTGTGTAAATGTCTTCATTTACATTTGGCTCCCACTGACATAAGTGCCTCTCTATATCGACTTAACAACACCACCTCCCTGGGCAGTGTGGAGTCATGGTTGATGTAATTAGGTTGATGCAGTGTCAGTGTAGACACTGTGTTGCTTAGATCAACTGTTACTGATTTTCAGGAGCCATCCCCAAATGACAATACAATTGATACAAGTGTTCCTGCTGAGTATGTGCACCCCTGACATAAAGAGCCAAACGTGCACATCCAGAAGCAATTCACTAACTGCAGTGGCTGTATGCCGACATACAGTTAAGTCGACATAATTCTGTAGTGTAGATATGGCCTAAGAAATGTCCTTTCTGGTTGCTGACGTGGACTATCCTTGTTATATCATCATCTCTGAACGGCGAACAGATAAAGCTCTTGTTCTGAGGTGATGCTGGTCAGACTCTAAACAGGCTCCTATTGTTTATCGATTGGACAATTCACCTGGTTTTTAAGACTGGGAACAGTCAGTCATTAAGAGAAGGAAGCAGAACCCATGGCTCTTAGCAGCGTGAGATCAGTGCCTGCCAGAGATGAACGAGGGCAAACAGGGAGAACTCGCTATCAGGTGTGGATGTGTTTTCAGAAGAGCTCTTGCATAAAAGAGTTGTGCCAACATAGCAATGCCGCCGGCGACAGCAAAAGGTGGAGTGTCCAGCGAGGCAAAGAGGAACCTCAGTAGTAGCTCTTTGTTGTATTTGGATTGGGTCCTGCTTGTGGGTCGAGAGAGAGAAAACAGAGGTCCAGATTCTCAAACTTTGTCTATACCAGAAAGATACATTATTGGACCAATGGTGGGATTTTAATCTGAGATAGTTCAACCATGAAAACCCCTGTGTGCAGGCTCTTCTTTCCATTCAAATCAGGTTTATGTTGCATTATCCTAAACTGACCAGGAATCGGTTTCAGCTGAACTGAAATACACCACTTCTAAACAGAAACAAATATCCACCAGTCTGTAGCACTGGTTCAACCGACTCACTTTACGTTGCTCTGTCTCTCTTCGGTACTTATGTGGCCCCTGACAGTGCAAATTTTGGAAGGGGTCTAAAACCTCATGCTTAGGGATTAACCCTATGACTAACTGTTGGGGATAAGGATGAGACTTTCATGGGGGCAGATTCCCACATCGGCTAAATGGGGGTTCTTAGGTCTTCCTCTGAAGCAGTGGGTGTTGGCTAATGTCTGAGATGGGATACTGAAGGAAATGGCTCTCAGGTCTAATCCAGTCTTGCCAGTCCTTTCCTCCGGAAAACCATTTGTGATTTGCTAGCGGGGGCCAGGAATGGTGGACATTTCTAAGGAGGATGACCTGAGAGCCCTGGCTGGGGGAGGGAAGTTAAGGGGAGCTTTACTTGGGATAGAGAGACTTGGATAACTCTCAACCTTCTCTTGCTACATTATTGTCAGCCAGGAAACCAGTAGCTGAGTACGACCACTGGAAGCATATTCCACTGATGTCTCTGCTGTACATAAAGTCTGAGAATGATTGGGAGCGCCTCTGATTTTATTACTTGCTACATCCATGCCTCCAGGGATGACTTTTCGGTCTCAGGTTATGGAGGGAGGGTTGTCCAGTGGTTAAAGCGTTAGCCTAGGACTCAGAACACCACAGCTCAATCCCCTGCTGTGCCACAGACTCCTCTGTCACCTTGATTACATTATTGAGTCACGCCGTGCCTCAGTTTCCCATCTGTAAGAGAGGGATAAGAGCACTGCCCTTCCTTGCAGGGGTTTTGGAGGTTAAGGATATGAAAGATTGGCAGATACGTCAGCTATGGGGGGCCATATCTTCACATCTCCAGTGTGGGGGGCAGGCCTTTCACAGAGGGAAAGAAGAAATGTTCATGACTTCAACGAGACAAAGTGCAGGCTATAAAGTCTGGGCAATAATGGAACGGTAAAGACAGATTTGTTGGTTCTACTGGACAGAGCCAGTGGCGCAAGATGCTGGGCTTGAGAGAGCAGGGCAAGATCAGACTCACTGCCCCTTCAAGGGAACAGCCCGTAGGGCCTGGAAGAAATTGAGCGGCTGCAGGGCTAGGGATGGGATATTTGATTAGTTAGCAGAAACTGTGGGCATGGGAATTGGGGAAGATCAGGAAGATAAAGCAGGTTCTGCCTCTCCATGCTAGAAAGGAAAAGATAAGTCACCTCAATAACAAGTTTAGGGAGAATAATAGTTTATTCTTCCAGCTGAAGTTGGATCCTGGCCTTTGGAAACAGAAATCAGATTCCACAGGGTGAGTTTCGGTGATAAATGAAGTGTCTGACCTTTCCTTACTGATAAAGGTGATTGGTTTCCTTGACAATGCGGGCATTGAGTTTGGGCAATCAAGATTGTAATGTCCCGTACCACACATGGTATAAATACAGAAGCTAAACCCTCCAGCTGCACACTAGGGATATCAGGACCTGGAAGAACCTTTCAGAAGCCAAGATGAAGCTCCAGATTGTGGCTGCCGTTCTCCTCATCACCATTCTTTCCCCAAAGAGAAGCAGTGCGAAGCTGAACAGCGTACGGGTAAGGATGCCATCACTGCTAGCAGTATGATACTTTCTATTATAATGATGGTTTTCTCTGTGAAATAGGATCTGAAATGGCTCCTCTTTCCTCTCAGCCCAAAGGTGAATTGTTCTTGGACAGGGTCTTAGCACTGTGCTGAGTTTGAATTGCCCGAGTACAGTAATGGGGGAAGGAGATTAAAGGGTTTTCCTCACTTATTAAGGAAATTCTTTAGATCTGTTATTATTCTTCTTTTATATCCCCAAAGCGCATTTTGTTCCAAAGTTCAGATTCAATGAGTCCATACGGTTCAGAGTGGGTTGTGTGCTGGAGAAACAGAGAGGCCCTCACTGATTGATATTAGCTTACTACTGTATGTCATTTCCACTGCACATCTGGCCAACTTGAGCCCCAGTGGTCAGCGATTTCTCACCTAAAACACCTTATTTTTAACCAGAAATGATTTTGTTTTTTCAAAATGAAAAATTTTCATGGAAAAGAATAAATGAATGTTGAGTAACATTTGAATAAATATGTTTTGAGTTTTGGCTTTTGATTGCCCACCCTGAGTGGCAAAGCAACCATGAGAAATTTTTTGTCTATTACTTTTTCATTTAAAAAAAAAACAACACTTAGTTTATCCAGTGTAGAGGTAACTCTACTGACAGAAGAGTGAGTCTGTCGGCTTACTGAACATTGTTCAGGGAGGTCGTGTTACTAAGTTGGCAAAAGTTTTTTTGTTGGCATACGCAGCGTCTACACTACAGCCTCTCATGTCACAGGCTCTGTAGTGTAGACATGGCCTTCTTTCTCTCGATGGGGGGAAGGGCTGGAATAATTTGTACCAGCAAAAGCACACTAGTATATCAGTATAGTTAGGCTGGCAGAGCGTTCCTAGTGTAGACCTGGCCTGATGAAGCTATGGCCAGTGTGAGGAATCAGACTCATTTAAATAATATTGGAGAAAGAGCAGGATCAAGTAACTCCGAACTATTTCCTTGCAGGCGTCCTTGGACACAGGTGCAAGCGTTGATGTGCCAGTGAGTATTCAAAATTTACTTTGCTCTTGTAACCCTTCTGCCCCTCTGAGTTGGCAGCAACAAGGGCCGGGTTCAGTATCCAGGGGTTCCGTTTCAATAACACAATGCAAAACCGGCTCGAGCCCCCACCCAGTGACCTGGGACAATTACCTACCACCCCCCCGGGCGCCTCTAGGAGGCAACACTTCCCCACTCGCAAGCACAGAGTCCGAGTGCAGCAAAATCCTTTTAATAAAGGAGGGAAACAATGCGGCATCACGTTGGAGAGACACCACAAACAGGACTATACACAAACCATAAGCAAAAAACCCACCCCCAAGTACATTTGGCACTGTCCTTTCCCCCTTAGGGTCTTAAGTCCAATCACCCCAAAGTCCAACAACCCAAAAGTCTCTGTCTCTGGTCAGTGCCACCCCAGAGTTCAAAAGTTTATCTGCAGAGTTTTACCCCCCCAGCCTGGGTGGAAATGGGGGGGGGCACACACAGGGTGTTAAGGGGCACCTTACGTGGGCCAGGGCAGACTGCCCCGCTTCTCCGTGGAGTTCTGCTGTAGCCTTCACCACGACTGGCTCCACTCCACCAGCTGTGCCGCTCCTCCAGCCAACCCGTGAACCGCATCAGCCGTCCACGCGAACCGCTCCACACTGCTCCATGGGCTGCACCAACGTGCTGCAGACTGCTCCGCTCTGCCAGCTGCTTAGCGATCGATCTTCAGGCTCCCCCACTCAGTGATCTCAGCTCAGTAAGCTTAGCTCTTTTAGTGATTTCAGCTCTTGTAGTAAAGGAGCCCCAGTGCCACCTTGGCCCAATGTGAATTCAGGTCAGCAGCCTCCAGATGGACTCCTAAAGGATTCAAAATTAGCTCTGCTCTTTAACAGTGGAGAGAGGAGGATGTGCAATTGGTGTTCCAGGCCCTCAAAAGGGGCCCATACCATCAGGTACACACACCAGTCCCCAGCCTCTCTCCCTTCACTGGGTTTTGGAACCCATGTCCCTTGTCTAGCAAGTACTATTTAATGTAGGTTGAGTCATTTCTGTCATAAAGCAGTCTCATAGTTCCTCATTCACATAATTAAGGTAACAGCCCCATTTTTTTCTTCCTGCCCCAATAACAAAGAAATTGGGGATTCCACAGTGTGAAAATAACCATCCCATGCTGCTGTGTGTTATGCTAAGTGGAGTGGGTTTACCAATACAAATGCACATTCCTAAAATTCCTTTGCCCACTCCTCATAATGTACCACCAGATGTCAGGGTAGATCTCATCCTGACTCTGCTTACATCCTCCCCCCAGCCGAGAATTTGTCGTCCCGACAAATCACATTCCCTACTATACCAACTTACTGGTCCCCTCCAAAGGGCCTCAGGTAGCCCACTTTAGCTTTCACAAACCTGTGTGCTAAATGTATTGGCTCCTCACTAATCACCCCAGGTGCATCGTAAGTTAGCCGTTTCACTGGTCTTATTACTCTGTCTCGCCTATGGAGAATCTCTATTGCTGTGGTAGGGGGGACATCCTCTTGAGTGACGGATGGGGAGGTTTCCTGTGGGTTCCCCTCGGATACTGGCATAGGCCCCTGCATTTCTAGTTCTAACCGTGGAGGATCGAAGGTGCTTGGGACATCTTCCATCTGTATGTCGCCACTGTCCAATAATCTGTGTAAGTCATTACACGGGGGTTCCACCAGTGGCTCAGGAGTGTCAGGAATGGGCCTAAATACTTCTGCCATAGGGTTTAGGGCGGAAGAGGAGGTACTCTCTTTTGATTCAGCTGATCGAGACTGCAATCTTGTCTTCATCCTAGGATACACCATGGTTGTGTCTTCCTCCTCAGACTCACTCTCAGATGTGCTGAGTAGGGGTAGGTTAGCTGCAGGGGGCCGGCTGTCCACGTTGGGAGGTGGCTTTGGTACAGCACCTTCGTTCTGCCCAATTGCCCTGTTGTGGCCCATCTCATAAGGGCTGCCCACCAATTCCCCCACCGGGGGCAAAAGGTTTCTATGCACGGTCTTTGTCTGTCCTGGACCCTCTTCAGGTTTGATCTTGTAGACCGGCAGGTCTCCTAGCTTTTCCATCACCAAGTAAGGTATTGCCTTCCATCTGTCAGCTATCTTGTGTTTGCCAGCAATACCCAAATTTCGCAGCAGGACTCTGTCCCCTGGCTGGAGCTCTTGCAGACGTACTCTAGCATCATATCGATGTTTGTTACGAACTGCATTCTTCTGAGCTGCAGATGTAGCTAAGTGGTAAGCATCCCGCAGCTTGTCTCGTAGTCGGGATACATATTGCTGATGGGTTTCATAGCTATCGCCATCCTCTGATACACCAAAGCACAGGTCTATGGCTAATCTTGGTTCTCGCCCAAACATCAAGAGATATGGGGTGACTCCCGTAGTGTTGTTCTTTGTGGCGTTGTAGGTGTGCACCAGAAATGCACCATGTTGGCTCCAGGTTGCCTTCTGCTCTGGCCGCAAAGTCCCTAACATATCTAACAGGGTTCGGTTGAACCTCTCTGGCTGAGGGTCACCCTGCGGGTGATAAGGCGTTGTCCTCGACTTTTTAATTCCTGCTATCCTCAGCACCTCCTTCAGAAGGTGACTCTCAAAGTCTCGTCCCTGATCCGAGTGTATCCGGGCTGGGAATCCATAAACTGAGAAATATTTTTCCCAAAGTACCCGAGCGACAGTGGTGGCCCTCTGATCATGTGTGGGATATGCCTGCGCATATCACGTATAATGGTCGGTCACGACCAGAATGTTCCCAATATTCCTCTTGTCCACTTCTAAAGACAAGAAATCAATGCAAACCAGCTCCAGAGGTTTGTTGCTGGTAATGTTCTTCAGATATGCAGCCCTTGTGGGCAGAGTTTTCCTTTGAACACATCGAGCGCAGGTCTCACATTTCCTGCGAACATCTTCAGCCATCCGGGGCCAATAGAACCTACTTCGGATAAGTTCCAGGGTCCTCTCCATCCCTAAATGTCCAAAGTCATCATGCAGGGCCCTCATGGCCAGGGCTCTGTACTCTTTCGGCAGCACTAGTTGGTTCCATTGCTTTTGTAGAGGGTCTGTGGTCACGCGGTGTAGCACTCCCTGAATCAGTTTTAGCTTGGTCCATTCTCTCAAAAGTAGTTTGCCCTCTGGGGTAGGTGGGACAACCGCAGCTGGGCCTCGCCCCTCCCTTTTGGCAAGTAGCGTATCACGAATGTCAATATCTTGCAGCTGGGCTTCCTGCCAGTCAGCCGCATTGAGCACGGGCAAGGGAGATTGGTCCAAAGCAATATAGTTCACTGAAGCAGAAGGCACGCATTCAGGGGGCAGGCCCAAAGCTTCAGCAACGCATCCATGAAGGCTCTCATGGGCCTCTGGCTCTCGGCGACTCACACTGCAAATAGCTCTCACTCCATCCGTGGGTATCACAGCAACTCCTGGTGCTTGTGGACGCCTGGACAATGCATCTGCATCTACATTGCTTCTCCCTGATCGGTATTGAATGCTGAAGTCATAGCTAGCCAAAGCGGCCACCCATCTTTGCCCTGTAGCATCCAGTTTAGCACTTGTTAACACATAAGTCAGTGGGTTGTTGTCTGTCCACACCTGGAACTGAGCACCATACAAGTAGTCTCGAAATTTCTCAGTGATGGCCCATTTCAAGGCCAAGAACTCCAGCTTGTGGGTGGGATAGCGTTTTTCACTATCAGACAGTCCTCGGCTGGCAAAGGCTACAGGTTTACGCGTGCCTTCCACCTCCTGGTACAGTACTGCTCCCAGACCCTCCAAATTGGCATCTGTATGCAGGATAAATGGCTTGCTTGGGTCAGCAAAGACTAGGACAGGGGCATGAGTTAGGCAAGTAATGATTTCTCGAAAAGCCTTTTCACATCTCTCATTCCACCGTGGCCCAAAGGGTTCGAAGGGGCCATAGTGTCTCTGCACGGAAGGCCTTTTATTCCTGGTCTTAGATTTGTTCTTGCTGGACTGATATCCCCTGGTAAGATCATTGAGGGGTTTTACAATTGTAGCATAGCTTTTTACAAATCTGCGGTAGTAGCCACTAAACCCAAGGAAAGTCTTGAGTTCTCTGTAGTTGCTTGGACGTGGCCATGTAGTGAGTGCTTCTATTTTATCAGGATCAGTACTCACACCCTCTTGGGACACGATGTGGCCCACATACTTCACCGAGGTCCTGCAGAACTGGCATTTGTCAATTGAAAGCTTCAAACCATAATCCTCCAACCTATCAAGCACTTTAAGAAGTCTTTCTTCATGCTCTTCCAAAGTTCTTCCAAACACAATCAGGTCATCCAAATAAACTAACACTTGCAGTAAATTCATGTCTCCCACAACTTTCTCCATGAGACGTTGAAATGTGGCAGGTGCTCCAGAAATCCCTTGGGGCATGCGTTCGAACTGATAAAACCCTAATGGGCAGATGAAGGCTGTCTTCTCCTTATCTTCTTCACCCAGAGGGATCTGGTAGTATCCACTCCGAAGATCCAACACAGAGAACCACTGGCTTCCCAGCAAACAGTCTAAGGCATCTTGGACTCAAGGCATTGTGTACTGGTCAACCACAGTACGGCGGTTTAGGGTGCGGTAGTCAATACACATCCGGATTTTCCCATTCTTTTTACGGACCACCACAATGGGTGAGGCGTATGAGCTGTGGGACTCTGTAATGATGCCATTTGCAGCCAGCTCTTGAAGATGTTGTCGCACATCTTCCATCTCGGAGAGAGCAAGCCTCCTAGATCTCTCTCGGAAAGGTCGGGAGTCATGTAGTCTGATGTTGTGCTCTACTCCTTTTGCACATCCCACATCCCACTCATGCAGTGAGAACACCTTGGGTCTTTAACAAAGTTTCCTCCTCAGGCGATCTTTCCACTCCTCCGACAATGGTGAATCTCCAAAGTCAAACTTTGCTGGGTCTATTGTCGGAACTTGAGTCTCGCACTGGGGTTTCACAATTGATTCAGGCTCGAAGAGGTCTGCTATCTTTTGTCCTTGCTTCACAACAACATCTCGACTTGTTTCATTAGCAATCAGTATAGTCACTTTTTCCTGGGCTTCAGCAGGTAGGGTTATAACTCCACTGGGGACCAGCACTCCTTCCAGGAGCTCTCCTTCAACTGGCTGCTCTATCATTGCTAATGCCCCTTTACTGCCTTTCAGCCTGGTACTCATGACAAGCACCTCTTGCTCTGTCCTTGCGGGCACTACTAAGGGGGTTGTGCCCATGTACTTCAGTGCCCCAATCAGTAGCTCAGATGTCTCCTTTTTAGCACTCTCAATCTTCCTATAGGCTTCAGCACAAAGCGTATGGATCATCAGGGTACTCAGGTACTGGTCCCCAGCCCGTCGTCTGCAGTAATCCGCGAGCACCTTGAAGAGACTGGAGTTGGTCCCTATCAGCACAGACACATCAGAGGTCCCTTTAGGGTCAGGGATTATAAAGGCAGCTGTGTCTACCTCTTCCGTTACCCCAGCAACCTCCTCTGGGAATTCCAGGTGCACTATGACATACCCTTGGTAGGGGTATTCATCCATGCTGAGGCCACACAGGCCAATGCCAGTCAGTGGCTGTATAGGCAGGTGCCTAAGCATCTGTTGGTAGAATGACTGAAATATAATAGTCACTTGAGATCCAGTGTCAAGCACAGCTTTACACTCCACCCCTTCAATCCTCACCATGACCTCTGCTCGCGGCCCTATCAGTCCTGCAGGGATCCCAGCTGGACGGTCTCTTCTGGGGGAATCTTCAAATCCTGTAGGCCTAGGTGGTCCCCGTCCCCAGACCTTCTGGCAGCTACTCGGTCTCTCCCAACTGCTCCTCAGCTTTCCATACACTAAGGAGGGGTTCTCTTCCTTATGGCAGTTAGCAGCACTGTGCCCATCCAGATCACACCGGTAGCAAAAGAATTGTCCTTTCCCCCTTCGCCGGGGTGGGATGGTGGCTCTAGATACTGACTTCTCCATTGTCACAGTCTGAGGCTCCTTATTCCTGGAAATCTTAGCTCGGTCAACGGTGCTTTGCAGCTCAGCTATCCGTTCTGTCAGGACCTGCATTTGTTGGGCAAGTTCCTCTGTGGTGCTCACCATCAGTACACTGGCCATTTGCAGTGGCGTTGTGCTGGCTGGTTCCAATGTTTGGGCTTCCCAACACTCGCTGGCAGCCTGCCTTTCTTCCTCTTCCCTGACCTCCTTTATCAGCTGGGAGTAACTTGGGGGATGATCCTGCCGTTCTCTTAGTCGGAGATGAAGTAGGATCGGGTTCTGATACCGAGTCCCTCTTACAACTTGAGCCAGTCTGGTCTGATCCATCTGCTCAGCAGTCACTGCTCCCCTCATAACAGCTCTCTGAAGCAGTCTCTCCAGCCTCTGTATATAGGCTGAAGTTTTCTCACCCCTTTCCTGTCGGGAATCAAGGAATTTACAGTAACTGTCTTCAGGGCTCTCTACGCTCCCAAAGGTATTATCAAGGGCCTCCAGGCAGTCCTTCACACTGACCTTAGGGTCAATGAGCTTCAGGGTGCGAAGTACATCTAATGCTGGGCCACTAAGGCTCTCTATTAGACATTTTCGCTTTTCTACATCGGGTACGGCCCACTCCTGCAGCATTTCAGTGGTATGCTCCAACCAGGGTTCAAACTCCTCTTCCCCAGTAAATAACCTTAACTTACGACAAGAGTTTGATGTAGCATAGGCCAGCACAATCTTTTCCAATATATGCCCCAGTGCTTGAGCCCAATCATTGGCTGAGGCTTCCGCCCCTGAGCTAGGGGCTGCAGGACTGGGGCCCAACAAACCCAACATATTAGCCATTATACAAACAGTAATTCCCTCAAAATATAAAGACAATTGTTTCCCAATACAGTGGAACACTCAACAGGTGCTTGCGAGGGGTACTGACCCAGGGATCCCGGACGAGCCCCCAAAAATGTAACCCTTCTGCCCCTCTGAGTTGGCAGCAACAAGGGCCGGGTTCAGTATCCAGGGGTTCCGTTTCAATAACACAATGCAAAACCGGCTCGAGCCCCCACCCAGTGACCTGGGACAATTACATACCCCCCCCCCCGGGCGCCTCTAGGAGGCAACACTTCCCCACTCGCAAGCACAGAGTCTTGGTGTAGCAGAAAAAGTTTAATTACATGAGATAAACAACAAGCATTAAATTGGGAAAACACCTCAACTAGAGTTCATAGACCAAACCATGAGCAAAGACCCACCCCAAAGACCTTTTAATAAAGGAGGGAAACAATGCGGCATCACGTTGGAGAGACACCACAAACAGGACTATACACAAACCATAAGCAAAAAACCCACTCCCAAGTACATTTGGCATTATCCTTTCCCCCTTAGGGTCTTAAGTCCAATCACCCCAAAGTCCAACAACGTAAGAGTCTCTGTCTCTGGTCACTGCCACCCCAGAGTTCAAAAGTTTATCTGCAGAGTTTTACCCCCCCAGCCTGGGTGGAAATGGGGGGGGCACACACAGGGTGTTAAGGGACACCTTACGTGGGCCAGGGCCGACTGCCCCGCTTCTCCGTGGAGTTCTGCTGTAGCCTTCACCACGACTGGCTTCACTCCACCAGCTGTGCCGCTCCTCCAGCCAACCCGTGAACCGCATCAGCCGTCCACGCGAACCGCTCCACACAGCTCCACGGGCTGCACCAACGTGCTGCAGACTGCTCCGCTCTGCCAGCTGCTTAGCGATCGATCTTCAGGCTCCCCCACTCAGTGATCTCAGCTCAGTAAGCTTAGCTCTTTTAGTGATTTCAGCTCTTGTAGTAAAGGAGCCCCAGTGCCACCTTGGCCCAATGTGAATTCAGGTCAGCAGCCTCCAGATGGACTCCTAAAGGATTCAAAATTAGCTCTGCTCTTTAACAGTGGAGAGAGGAGGATGTGCAATTGGTGTTCCAGGCCCTCAAAAGGGGCCCATACCATCAGGTACACACACCAGTCCCCAGCCTCTCTCCCTTCACTGGGTTTTGGAACCCATGTCCCTTGTCTAGCAAGTACTATTTAATGTAGGTTGAGTCATTTCTGTCATAAAGCAGTCTCATAGTTCCTCATTCACATAATTAAGGTAACAGCCCCATTTTTTTCTTCCTGCCCCAATAACAAAGAAATTGGGGATTCCACAGTGTGAAAATAACCATCCCATGCTGCTGTGTGTTATGCTAAGTGGAGTGGGTTTACCAATGCAAATGCACATTCCTAAAATTCCTTTACCCACTCCTCATAATGTACCACCAGATGTCAGGGTAGATCTCATCCTGACTCTGCTTACACTCTCAATCTGTTTAATGTTACCCAGTTCCTCTTAACTATCTCAAACCCGGAGCCCGGGGTCAGCTGGACAGATGTGCAAGGTTTGGAGCAAAAGACAAAGCAAAGGGCTTCCAAGTCCTAAGGGGCCATGTAAGAGTTAATCCAGGTGTTCTTTGCAGTTTCAATTCTCTGACCATACTAATACCTAGTTTGGTGGGTTTCTCTGGGCTCTGTTCTCTACAGCCATGAACAGACTCACTTCCCAGGTCGAGTCATACACATTGTGAGCTACAATTAAGCCCACTACTTCTCACCCTATCTTCAGTGGACACAGAGAACAATTGATCACAGTCCTCTTTAGAACAACCCTTAATAGATTTGAAGACTGTTATCGGGTCCCCCTTTTCAGTCCTCTTTTCTCAAGACTAAACATGCCCCATTTTTTAACCTCTCCTCAAAGGCCATGTTTTCTAAACCTTTTATGATTTTTGTTGCTCTCCTCTGGACTCTCCGATTTGTTTACGTCTTTGCTAAAGTGTGGTGCCCAGAACTGAAAACACTATTCCAGCGGAGGCACAGTGGAACAATTACTTACCCGTGTCTTACATTCAACACTCCTGTTAATATATCCCAGAATGATAATAGCCTGGTTTACATCTGCATCACATTGTTGACTCATTTTCAATTTGTGACTCACAATAACCACTTGATCCTTTTCAGGGGTATTACCACCTAGCCAATTATTCCCTATATTGTAGTTGTGAAGTTGGTTTTTCTTTCCTAAGAGAAGTACTTTGCACTTGTCTATTGAATTTCATCTGGGTGATTTCAGTCCAATTCTCCAAATGTCAAGGTTGTTTTGAATTCTAATCCTGGCTTCCAAAGTGCTTGCAACTTCTTCCAGCTTATAAGTGTTTTCTCCACTCCATTATCCAAATCATTAATAAAAATATTGAATAGTATCGGACCCAGGAGTGACCACTGCAGAACAGCAGTAGATACACCCACCTAGCTTGACAGAGAACCACTGATAACCAGTCTTTCAACAAGTTGTGCACACATATTATACCAGTTTTACCTAGATCATGCCATTTCCCTTAAACATTTAGCGAAAAGTGCAGATCTCATTCTTTGGGGGCTCAATTACAGACTACTTGGACTTGATTCCCAAAGTGCTGAACACTTTCCACTGTGCAATCAACTCTTCCCTCCATTATGCTGCTCAGCCATTTTTGAAAGGAGAAAAATGTACAACTACTTGAAATTTGTCATTAATCTATTTTATTTTTAACTAAAAATGAGTTTTTTTAAAAGAAAAATTTCATGGAAAAATTTGTTTTTTTCTGTTTTTTTTCTGATTTTTTCAATGAAAATAATTAAAACTAAAGAAAAAAGTTATGAGTTCTATTGCATAATTTTCTAGTCACCTTTTTCTAAAAGTGTTGAAACCCATTTTTTTAAATTCCCCCAAAACACACTTATAATTTTTCCAAAAATGTAGAAAAAAGGGAAGAAGGAGGGAGGGGAAATAAAAAATCCAATTTATTTTTCATTTCTGATTTTGACAAATACTTTTTTAAAAAATGGAAAAAAATATTGACAATTTTTGCGGGCCTGGTCTACACCACAAAATTCTGCCAGAAAAGTTATTTGAGCTAGGAGTGTGAAAAAAATCATCCTTCCTGGGCAACATAGCTATGCCAGAGAATCCCCGGTGTAGATGCAGCTACACCGACGGAGGGGTGATTCTGTCATCATACTGAACATTGATTGGGGAGATGATGTCCCTATATTGGCAGAAGATCTTCTGTCAGCATACACGGTATCTACTCCAGGGCTATGCTATATAGTGTAGACATGGCTTTATTTCACTCAGGGGGGAATATGCTATACTGGTAAACTGCTCCTAGTACAGTTTAACTGGCCTGGTAAAGCTATTGTCATTGTGAAGAATCAGCTACATGAAAATGATATTGGAGAAAATGGGAATTACCTGATCCTGCTCTATTTCCTTGCAGAATGTCTTGGATCCAGCTGGAAATGCTGTTGACGTGAGTACTCAGGATAAATTTTATTGTCAGGTTGCTTTATATTACATCAGTATCTCTTCGCAAGCTCAACTCCTGAGACAAATGGTCAGGTGGAACAGCGTGGACGCATATAGCCATAATGCAGGGGGAGTTAAATGAACTCTCTGAAATTTCCTTATTGATAAAGGTCATTGGTCTCTTTGACAATCTCAGCGTTGGGTTTGGACAACTGTAATGTCAGATATGACCAACGGTATAAAAAGAGAGCTGCTAACTCCTGTTATTAAATTATCCATAGCTCCACTGGAGTCAACGGGCCAGATTCCAAATGGGTGTAAATCAGCATTCCTGTATTGGAGTTAATGCTCCAGGCTAAACTGAGGTAGCTCCATTGGAGGCAGGACAGTGGTTAGCAGCGTCAGTGGTGCTCTGCCCATGAGTACTGCAAATTCACTTTGCTTAAAGAGTCTGTTATATTACCCTGATACTTTTAACAGTCAGAGGCCAGATTAAATGGCAGAAGCCCATTCCCTTAATGGTTAGGGTTAGCAATTCTATTAACTGAGAGATCCCTGGCAATCCTAGTCTCTCTCTTATTGGTCTGGTTTCCCATCATGTTCAGAATCGGGAGTTTCAGGTGCTGCTTTAGAAATTGGTGGTCATAAGGCCAGCTATGATTACAGACCCCATCCACACCATAAAGGCTATATTCAGAAACTCTAGGGACAGCATATTGCCATATTACACAGGGAGTTAAATCAACTCTAACCTTTCCTCATTGATAAAAGAGAACAATCTGGGTGTTGAATCCGAGCAATCAGGCTTGTAACGTCATATACGACCCATGGTATCAATGGAGCTGTAAACCCCTCAGACTCAATACTTCATAAATCGGAAGAAACAAACGGAAACCAACATTAAGCTCCAAATCATGGCTGCCCTTCCCCCCAACTCCGCTCTTTACCAAAAGGGAAGTAGTGCTTTGCCGGTAGAAGCTCTGCTGATAAAAGTGAAAGTACTACTAGGATTAATACTTTATATTAGAATGATGATTTTCTTTGTGAAATATGAACTTAAATGTCTCCTTTTTCTTTCTGCTCAATGATGAATTGTTCTCTGACGATCTCTTAGCATTCCCTGTGGGTGAGCTTGAATTGTCGGAGACACCTTCTCTACTGAAAACTCACATTGATATAGATACAGCTCTCATGAGCGTGAAAAATCCACACTCCTGAAAGAAGTAGTTATTCCAACCTAACCCTCATTGTAGACAGTGCTAGATAGGTGGAAGAATTTTACACCCTGTGGGTGAGCTTGAATTGTCGGAGACACCTTCTCTACTGAAAACTCAGATTGATATAGATACAGCTCTCATGAGCGTGAAAAATCCACACTCCTGAAAGAAGTAGTTATTCCAACCTAACCCTCATTGTAGACAGTGCTAGATAGGTGGAAGAATTTTACACTCAACCTACGTACTGCCCCAAAGGGATGTGGGTTAACTATATCAATAGGAGAGTCCCTCCCGTCATGGTAGCGAGTGTTTACAGGACAGAAGTTCTACTGTGGTTTTGCTGGTATTGCTGCTCCTGGTTTACACTAGAAAGTTCTGCCAGCATTGCTATATTGGCTAGCGGGTGAAAAAAAATCACTCCCTCCTGGAAAACAGCTGTGCTGAAAAAATATCCGGCATAGAGGCAACTATACCAACACAAGGGTGAGTCTCATCTTACTGAACGTCAAGCAGAGAGGTGGTGTTATTAGGTCAGAACAAGTCCTTATGTCAGCATATGCAGCCTGTACTCTGGAATGTATGCGGGCATAGGCTCTGTAGCATAGACATAGCCCTATTTTGTCAGATACATGAAAAAAAATTACAGAAAAAATACTGACAATTTTCGGGGGCCTGGTCTATGCTACAAAATTCTGCCAGAAGAGTTATTTCTGTTAGGAGTGTGAAAAAAATCATCCTTCCTGGAAAACACAGCTATGCCAGACAATCCCTGGTATAGATGCAGCTACACCAACAGAAGCGTGATTTTATCATCATACTGAACATTGATTGGGGAGATGATGTCCCTATATCGGCGGAAGAAGACCTTCAGTCAGCATATGTAGTATCTAGTCTAAGGCTATGCTATGTAGTGTAGACATGGCTTTATTTCACTCTGGGAGGAATATGCTATACTGGCAAAGTGCTCCTAGTATTGACCTGGCCTGGTAAAGCTATTGTCATTGAGAAGAATCAGCTACATGAGATGATATTGGAGAAAGTTGGGAATTACCTGATCCTGCTCTATTTCCTTGCAGACTGCCTTGGATCCAGCTGGAAATGCTGTTGACGTGAGTACTCAAGATAAATTTTATTGTCAGGTTGTTTTATATTACATCAGCATCTCTCCGCAAGCCCAACTCCTGAGGCCAATGGTCAGGTGGAATAGCATGGACGCATACAGCCATAATGCAGGGGGAGCTGAATGAGCTCTCTGAAACTTCCTTATTGATAAAGGCCATTGGTCTCTTTGACAATCTCAGTGTTGGATTTGGACAATCAGGCTTATAGTGTCAGATATGACCAATGGTATAAATAGAGAGCTGCTAACTCCTCTGCCACACTTTGGACTTCATAATCGGAAGAAACAAATAAAAACCAAGATTAATCTCCTGATCATGGCTGCTTTTCTCCCCATCTCCATCTTTTACCAAAAGGGAAGCTGCGCTTTCCCGCTAGAAGCGCTACTGGTAAAAATGGAAATACTACTCGCAGTAATACTTTCTATTGTTATGATGATTTTCTCTCTGAAATATAAACTGAAATGTCTCCTGTTTCCTTTCCGCCAAAGGTGGATTGTTCTGGGACGATCTCTTAGCATTCCCTGTAGCTGAGTTTCAATTCTCTGAGGCCCAACTACACTGAAAACTCACATCGCCAAAGCTATGTCTCTCAGGGGTGTGAAAAATGAACACTCTTGAAAGAAGCATCTATTCCAACTAAACCCCCGGTGTAGATAATACTCGGTCGATGGAAGAATTTTAGCTACCGCCTCTCGGGAAAGCGGAGTGTCTACACTGAAGTGCCTCAGTGCTGCACTCTAGAGCTGCACTCTGCTTCTGTAGCATTTTAAGTGTAGACAGATCCTGAGTAACAGCAGTGGAGGGAGGACGCTAAAGGGTTTTCCATCACTTATTAAGAAAACTGTTTAGATGTGCCGTTGTGCTCAGATATCTCAAAAGCCTCTTTTGTTCCAAATTTCAGACTTGATGTGTACATGTAGGTTAGGAGTGGTTTGTGTGCAGAAGACAGAGAGAGGCTCTCACTCACTGTCAACAGCTTACTCTGCCATGTCCTTCCACATTTAAAGCAACAAGTGCAGTAGTGGTCAGTGATTCGGGGGGGGGGCTCATTCGTTGATGACTCAAGCAGAGACAGCTTGGGCTTGATTCTCAAAAATGCTGAACACACCCAGCTATGCAAAGAGCTCTCCTCTCCCATGTTCAATAATTTTTTAAAACAACACAGAGAATGCTCGGTCATTTTTGAAAGAAGAAAAAAGTAGAACTAGTTGAAATTTGTCAATCTAATGTTTTTTCTTTGTAACCAAAAATGAATTTTTTCAAAATGAAAAATTGCATTGAAAAATGTGTTACTTCCTTTTTTCCTGATTTTTTAATGAAAATAATGAACACTAAAGAGAAAAAGAGTTTTGAGCTTTGTCATTTGATTCCTCAGACCCATTTTTGCAAATAGAGTTGAAATGCGATTTCTCTTTGAAATGTCCCCAAGACACACACATAATTTTTCAAAGAAGAAAAGAAGAAAGATAAGAAGAAAGAAAGGGTAAGGGGGAATAAATGAAAAAAAAATTTCATTTCTGATTTTCTAAAAAAAAATGATGATAAAAAATATTTCTGGAAACCCAGTGACAATATTTTTACAAAAATTCATTTTGGAAAATTTGAACCAGCTCTAATTCTTATCTTGAGCTGTCAGACTCAAGAAAGGAACAGCCGAAATTCCAGATTCTGGAGCTTAATCTGACCCTTAAGAAGCAAGAGTAGGATGGCTATTTCTCATCGCAGAGCTGTCTGTGGCCATGTCTGCAATACAGACTTCTCCTGGCATAGCTCTATCAGTATGGGGTATGCCATACTGGAGTCTTGCGTCCAGTTTTGGGCTCCCCACTACAGAAAGGATGTGGGAAAATTGGAGAGAGTCCAGTGGAGGGCAACAAAAATGATCAGAGGGCTGGGGCACATGACTAGAAGGGTGATTCTGTCAGCATACTGAACGTCCACCAGGGAGGTGGAGTGCCTATATTGGCAGAAAAGGACCTTCGGTTGGCATGCACAGCATGTTCCGCAGGGGCAATGCAGTGTAATGCAGACGTGGCCGTATTTTGCTTTGGGGGTGGGGGTGGGGAATATGCTATACTAGCAAAAGCGCACTAATATACCGGTATAGCTATACTGGTGAAGCCCTCCTACTGTAGAACCGACTTGGGAAAGCTATTGTCATTGTGAGGAATCAGCTATTGAAATGATATTGGAGAAAGAGGAGAGTGAAGTAACTCCTAACTATCTCCTTGCAGGGTGTTAAGAGACCAGTTCGAGCAGCTGTTGGGGTGAGTACTATAGATTTACTTTATTGTCAGGCTGTTTTATATTATCTCAGTACCTCTTAGCAAGCCCGAACCCTGAGCCCAGAGTTCAGCAGGAATAGCCTAGACACACGTGGAAAGAGTGAGGCAAAACACAAAGCTAGGGGCTTCCAAGTCCCATGGGGGCGTGTAAGTGTTCTTTGCAATTTCAATTCTCCCATTATACTGGGTTTCTGTGGGCTCTGTTCGTTATAATCCCTTCCCAGGTGGAGTCATACATACTGTGAGCTGTGATACACTGGGAATCCTGTCATTCTGCATCTGCGAGACTGGGGATAATAGTATCACCATGGACAATCACACACATGGCCTCATCTATACAAGGGAACAGATCCCATGCTGGGGTAAATTAGTGCTGCTCTATCAAAGAAAGCGGAGACAGATCAACGGGTGTAAATCAACCATCGCTCCAGTAAAGTCAGAAGGGCCAGACCCAGATCCCCTTCTGGAGTAAATTATCCATAGCTTCACTGGAGTCAACGGGCCAGATTCCAAATGGGTGTAAATCAGCATTCCTGTATTGGAGTTAATGCTCCAGGCTAAACCAAGGTAGCTCCATTGGGGGCAGGACAGTGGTTAGCAGCGTCAGTGGTGCTCTGCCCATGAGTACTGCAAATTCACTTTGCTCACAGAGTCTGTTATATTACCCTGATACTTTTAACAGTCAGAGGCCAGATTAAATGGCAGAAGCCCATTCCTTTAGCGGTTAGAGTTAGCAATTCTATTAAGTGAGAGATCCCTGGCGATCCTAGTCTCTCTCTTATTGATCTGGTTTCCCATCATGTTCAGAATCTGGAGTTTTATAAATGTATAAAGCAGCACCTAAAACTTTATAAGAGTTTTGAATTTTGTTATTTGATTCCCCAGGGTCCAACTGGAAGGGGAGAGATAGCTCAGTGGTTTGAGCATTAGCCTGCTAAACCCAGGGTTGTGAGCCCAATCCTTGAGAGGGCCATTTAGGGCAAAAATCTGTCTGAGGATAGAGCAGGGGGTTGAACTAGATGATTTTCTGAGGTCCCTTCCAACCCTGATATTTTATAAAAATAATAACACAGTTGAAATGCTGTTTTTCCTTGAAATGCTATTTTTGTTTGAAATTTACACATTTATAATTTTTCAAAGAGCTGCAGAAAAGAAGATAAAAAGGGGGAAAGTAGATGAAAAATGCAAAACTTTTTCATTTCTGATTTTGTTTAAAAAGCATTAATTAGTTTTCTGGAAAAAAATTGACAATTTTCATTTTTTATGAAAATTAATTACGAAAATTTGACCAGCTCTAATTCTTATCTTGGTCAGAGTCAAGAAAGGAAGCTCCCATATTCCAGAATCTAGAGTTTAATCTTACCCTTGAGAAGCAAGGATAGGGGGACTGTTTCCATTTGTAGAGCTGTCTAGGGTGTGAAGAAGTTGTGTCCACAATACAAACTTCTGCTGGCATAGCTCCATCTCTATGGGGTGTGAAGAAGTTTGTCAGCATATATAGCATCTACTCTAGGGCCTATGCGGGCATAGGCTCTGTAGTGTAGACATGGCATCATTTCCCTTTCGGAGGAGAATAGGCTATACCAGCAAAAGCACACTAGTATACTGGTAGAACTGTACTGGCAAAGCGCCACTAGTGTAGGACTGGCTGGTAGCGCTACTGTCATTGTGAGGAATCAACAACCTTGAAATTATATTGGACAAGGAGCTTCTTGATCCTGCTCTATTTCCTTACAGGGGGCTCTGCATTACTATTGAAGTCTTCTTGGGGTGAGTACTCAAAATTATTTTGCTGTCCAGCAGTTTTATATTATCTCAATACCTCTTAGCAAGTCTGAACCCTGAGCCCAGAGTTCAGCAGGAATAGCCTAGACACACGTGGAAAGAGTGAGGCAAAACACAAAGCTAGGGGCTTCCAAGTCCTTCAAGAGTGTCTAAGAGTTAATCCCAGGGTTCTTTGCAGTTTCAATTCTCCCATCACACAAGCAGGCAATTTATTGCGTTTCTCTGGTCTCTCTTCATTATGACCAGGTCCCAGATGGAGTCATGCATAATGTGAGCTGTGATTCACTGGAAATCCTGTGAATCTGCATTCCTGAGACTGGGGATAATAGTATCTCCACAGGCAATTACATCCGTGACCTCATCTATATAATGGAGCAGATTCCCAGATGATGTAAATTGGTGTTGCCCCAATAAAAGAAGTGGGGACAGATCAACAACTGGTGTCACTCATCTATAGCTCGATGAAAGTTAGTGGGGCCAAATGCCCAACTGATGGAAATCAGTCTTAGCTGCAAAAAAAGTCAGAGGGGCCAGATCCCCAGCTGGTGTAAATTATCCATAACTCAAGGGGAGTCAATGGGACAGATTCCAAATGGGTGTAAATCCACATCTCTGTATTGGAGACGTACCAGAGTAAACTGATGTAGCTCCACTGGAGTTAGAGCAGTGGTTCGCCGTGTCAGTGGTGCTGTGCCTGTGAGTACTGAAAATTCACTTTGCATGAATGCTTCCACAGCCACTCATGAATCACACAGAGAGAGGCACCAGCCAAATCCCCCCAGCTCCCGGCACTGTACCTCAGGAATATACCATCTTGCACTGCTCAAGATGATTGGTTCACCACTTCATCAATGGAAAGTGGATATATACCAGCGTTTGCCACAAACTTCGTACAAAGTCACTGGTAAAGATAAACACATTTATTGACCACAAAAGATAGATTTTAAGTGATATTAAGTGATAGGCAAAAAGTCAGAGTTAGTTACCAAAATAAAATAAAATATAAGTATGCAGTCTAAGCTCTCAATCCTATTAGAGTGGCCAACATCTGGATTAAGCAGTTTTTCTCCCCCCACTGGATACTGCAGTCCTTCATGTACAGATTTCACCCTTGAAACCTGGGCCAGTTTCCTCTGCTGGACTCTTCAGTCTTCTGTGACTGTCTTTGTTGCTTGCAGCATAGGTGGGGGCAGGAGAAAGGCCAAGGATGGGGTGCCTGTGTCATGAGTCCCCAGCCAAGGTTGAGCAATTCCCTTGGTGTGGCCTCATGCAGGTGAGTCATTTCATTGTAGCTCCCTTGCTAGACAATGGCTGGTGATGTCTGTTCAACAGCACCCACCCCGGTGTTGCTTACCTCCCTTGTCATGGTCTCTGTGTAGCTAGTATCTGGGTGCCTCCCAAACCCACAGTATAGTTTAGTGAAAACCATACAACACAATTCTTATAATTTCATATGCATTGGTGCTACCCATGCTTAAATAGAACAATGTCTTTCAGCAGATCATAACCTTTCTCCTGATACCTTACCACCCATGCTTTATATACAAGATCAGACTTATATAAAAATGAGGAATATGGGGGTTACAGGATACTCCGCCAAGGCATAGAGAGTCACACCCATGGTTCAAAATCTGGAGTTTCAGGTGTTGCTTTATAACCTGCTGGCCAAGATCAATCTATAGCTGCCATTCTCCTCGTCTCCGTCCCCTGCCCAAAGGGAAGCATCACTGGGCCCGTACAAATGCTGCTGGTAACAATGAAAGTAATGGTGGGAGTAACATACTCTCTATTATAATGATGATTTTCTCTCAGAAATATGATCTGACATGTCTGCGCTTTTCTCTTTTCCCAAAGATGAACTGTTCAGGGACAGTATTTTAGCATTCCCTGTAGGTGAGCTTGGATTCTCTGAGTGAGCAGGAAGGAGGATAAAAGGTTCTCCTCACTTAAGAACATTCTTTACATGTATTATTGTGTTTAGATGGATTAAAAGCAGCTTTTGTCCAAGTCTCAGATTCAGTGTGTACATATGGTTCGAAGAACTTTGTGTGCTGGAGAAACAGAGGCCCTCGCTGACTGAGATTAGCTTATTATGCCTTTTCCCTTATGCATTTAGGCCAACAGGAGGAAAAGCTGTCACTCATTTAGGGGGTCTTACATTTGTGGGTTTCATGTACAGATGCCTGGGGCCCAATTTGAAGAGGTGACAAACACCCTGGGCTACAACAGAAGTCAATAGGGGCTCCGGGAGAGCAACAAACATTTGCCATGACACAAGCACCTCAGCTGCTTCTGCCAGGGATAGGAGCTAACCAGCCTCATTCCAATGACACAGGAAGTCAATGGAAACAAATAACTTTCTTGTTTTTTTTCTCTCTAAAGGGTTTACTGGGGGAATGACCTGTGGTGAGTATCTCAAGTTCTTTCTCTTGCAGAATCTCTTGTATTATCTCGGCAGCTCTCAGAATGAGAATTGAGACTGCAGCCATTTGAGTTAAAGGAGGCACCCTTAGTATATTTCATGGTACAACCTCAGTGAAAGGAAAAAAATGACCCCCTCTCTTGCGGCTGCCCACCAGCCCTGTCACAGAAGGGTCCCCCACCGAGCAGCATCTGCGAATGGCATGAAACTGTTTGTTTCTGCTGCTGCCTTTAGTCCATGCCAAGGACTAACAACTAGCGAGCAGAAACAAAGCTTTACCTTTTAGTTTATGAGGTGTCATTTTCCTGCTTGTCTGGTAGTTAGAAAGGGGATGGGTGAGTGCCAGGCTCAAATTCATGTTAATAACAGAGAACATCACTAGCACAATTCATAGGTTCATACATTTTAATGCCACAAGGGATCGCTCCATTCAGCTGGTCTGACCTCCTGCATAACACAGTCCAGGGAATTTCATTCAGTCATTCCTGCAACTAGCCCATGATTTCTAGGTGAGCCAGGGCACACATTAAAGAAAGATATCCTGTGTAAAGTCCTCACCAGCACCTACATGTTTGAAGACTGTGAGTTGCGTTTTCAAAAATGAGGTTCACTTTGGCACTTCATATCCCCGGACTTTCACCTGGACTCAGGCTCCTAAGTGCCTGCGTCAATTTTGAATCTGAGACTTGGACTCCTAAGTCACTTAGCTGCTCATGCAAATTTTATGCCAAGACTTGACTGACAGACTTCGAGTGATGGAGATTCCACCTTGTCCCTCGGTAACTACCCCGTTTGATGGCTGTGTTTATTTAAGACTGGTTCATTTTAGAGGGAATGGGTCCAGTTCACCTGTAACTCGTTAGGTGCCTCCTAGTGGGTCCTGACAAAGGGCACCTGGCCTCTATAAAGACTCAGGCAGCAGCTGAGAAAGAAGTCAGGTTGGAGAAGCAGGGAGCTGTTAAGAATTGCTGGGAGAGAGCTGTATGAGAGCTGAGAAGGCAGCAGTGGATGATGTTGGGGAAGAGACCTGTGCAGAGAGAGAACTTCCGAGAGCTGTTAGGACAGTGCTGTGGATGGCAGCCATTGCTGAATGGAAGGTGTGTGCAGAGGTCCCTAGGTAAAGGAGATAAACTAGCTCAGTCAGGGCAGGCTGAGCCAAGAAGCAGAGGGTTGTTTCTAGACCAAGGCTCCCAGGAGATGTTGCTTAGCAGCGGTAGGACTCACAGGCAAAGGGGCCTGAAGCGTGGGACACTGTGGGGAGCCCTCTCGCAGAAGACCTGAACTGAGGGCTGCGGGAGAAGAAAGGTAAGAAGGATGGAGAACCACCAGAGATGTGGAGGCCCTAGAATAGGGGCCCAAAAGAACTGGGGAACAGTGTGGTTGTTGATTCTAAGGTGCATAGGCCCCAAATCTGTGTCTGCTCTGCAGCTCCCATTAGTGAAACCGGGAAGAATGTACCGCGTAGCAGCACTGGCTTTGTGACATGCTACCTGTCCATAACCACTTTTCCTGATCTCACAGCAGCCGTTTCACCACCAGGTTCATGCACCACAGATCAGGAGCAGGGCAGAGGGCTTCTCTCAACATCACGGGGCTGCCCCCTTCAAGCACACGTGGCTTCTTCCTCTGCCCTCCTGTCACCCTCTCCATTGAAGGCAATGCTGGGAAGTGCAATGCCATCTCATTGAAACAGCATCCCCATGGCAGACAGAATAAACTCTCCCTCTCTCTGTAAATACTGACACAGTGGCAGGATCTGACGAGTGTGTGAACCAGCACATAAATCCCAGTGGCAGCTCAAATCCCCTAAAGAAAGTTTTAATTTCTAAAATAGCCCTTCCCTTTAACAAATCTAAGAGCTGAGTTCCAGCCCTCCCAAATCTCCCCTCGCTCTCTCCTCCCTCATCTCCCCATCCAGTGCCATCAATAGCAGTTTGGAAAGGGCACGGCTGTACAATGCACAATACTATAAGCGAAATGCTGTCTGCCACACACAGCTGTACGCGGCTAGAAAGGGACTAAACTTCTTCAGGGAGTGGGGGAGGGCTCTTGTCTGATCCCCTGTGGGTTTCTGGGACCATAATGACCATTTGCCAATTCTTAGTCTCCCCAGGACTAAGAATTATGAATTAATAACTCAAACGCTGATGAAACCGGATTGGCTGACTTTGACGACGACACCTGCCATTACGCTTCCTGTGCTCCTGCTTCACAACTCTCCCACCAATCAAATGCTGACTGAAAATCACGAATCATACTGAATTGGCCTCTAGCTGATTACTGTGACAGTCATTGATTTTTTACGCTTTTTGATGTAACAGGGAGCGGAGGGACACTGATCTCTGCCCCACAGCTGCCCTGGGGGATGGCGAGAGCTTTGCAAAAATTAAAATAAATACAAATGCATAAAAAATGTTCAGCAGCTGTTGTTTTTTTTACTTTTTAGTAAGTAAATTTCCTTCCAGGCTGGCATAGGATTAGCTCCACTGTAAAGGCTGACACTATTGTTAGTCAATTCTAAACTCCTTGTAGGCAATGATTTCTGTATGTGGGGGAGGAGACACTCTGTTCTCCAGTATTGCTCCCTCTCCCTCAGTGGGGAAACCGGGAAAGCAGCAGCACTGGGGAAAATGAATAGTGGAGTGACACACAAATCCACAAGAGCAGGAGAGAAGAGTATCTGTAAAGTGAGCTACAGAACTACACTATCAGGGCTGTGACCGAGAGAACATGTGGAAAGTTTTCCTTTCAGGGTAGATGTTCCAGCACTTAATCCCCTAAAGTCTAGAGGTGCCTCCTTGCACTCCATAAAATGATCCTTTTCCAGAACAGTTACACTCTTTTGGCCTGACCATCAGACAAGAAACCACTCCCATTAAATCAACCCATAAACTGCACCTCAGTCTTGCTTCTTCAAAGGACACAGATTATAGATAAATTCATATGAAGGTTTAATTTCTTCTAAATTATTTGGGCTTCAGCCCCTTCCACTTGCTTCTCAGCCTCATCCAGCCAAGCTCTCTACGTCTGGACTGTCACCCTCTATCCTTCATGTGAGACACAAAATCTCTTCCCCAAAAGACATTGGGGTTGGGATTTGGAAAGAATCCTAAAGGAGTTAGGGGAGCAGGATACCTAACTTCCTTCGGTCTGTCTGAAAATCCCAACCTAGGGCAACAGAATAATATTTTGCAAAGCAGATGGGAGCAGGGCTGCTCTTTTTGATGATTCCACTAACAACATGTCGACCGCTGCTGGAAATAAAAGTGGCAGCTCTCCCTGAACCCCTTTCCACGTTATCATGACTCTATTGGATTGTCACTGCAGAAGCAGCCACTTCCACGCAACCTGTTAAGAAGCTGTCAAAGCTCTGATCCATTTCCCCACCAGACAGCTGTGAGGGGACCCAGACACTGGTTTCCATGTCTTTCAATCCTCCAGAGTCTGAACAGACACGAGCCCAGACACGAACCCACTCCCCTGACAAACTGATCCCCCAGGTTGGGAGCCAGTCTTTATTTCAATAGGAGACCATCCAATTTAATGACCCTCTACTGTTAGTGCTGTATCATTACACGTTGGAATTTCAGTCTACCATGGAGACAAGATCACAGAGAAGACCCCCTCACACACATTCAAAATGGGGTTTGCAATCCTATAAAGATACAGATGGACAGTTCATAAGCTGACACAGATGGTTTCTGGCATGATTTCAGATGTAGCTAGCCAGGGTTCAGTCCCCCCAATGGCTCCTTCCCAGGTGAGATTTGTCAGAAGAGATGGTCTATATGAGGATTTGAGCTGCAATGGAACTCTGAAAGTTGGGATGAGCTTTCGCAGCCAGGGCAGCTTTAGCTCATAGTGATGGGGGTATTGTTATCACCATTATTAGACATTGTGGCTCTCTGCTCCCTCTAGTGGTTAATCCACATATAGCAGTTTATGAATCCTCTATTTTAGGATTCTTTAGTTTAGGGTCTCTTAGCTCAAAACCAGAAGCTGACTCAAACTCCAGCCACCAGACAGGAACACAGACATGCTCTGTGTAAGCATAGGGCACAATTGGGCAAGAATGGCTCGAACAATCTGGGTAGCAGCAGCCTGCTTTGTGGCTCTGTGTGCATACAGAGATGGCAATAATTACATCACCCATTAGGATGCAATAATCATCTGCAGGGCTTAGATCAGGTTTGCCAACACGATTTTTGGCTCCAATAATGCAGCATTGGATGTTATATGAAAAATCTGGCCCTAAATTCCTAACCATTTTAAGGCACATACATGCTGGGAGCACGTGTCAGAAAATATTCAAGTTACAATTCAAACCATTTCATTTAGATTTTCTGAACAGCAATGAAGATTGTAGCCTAAAGGGCTGATTGTCAGTGACACTCCATGTAATTGTGATTTATACTTACAAGGTATCGTCACACCAGCAGGGCATTTTAAAGTGCCCTTTATATAACTTATTAATAATCAGGCCAACATTTTCAAAAAAAAACCCTCGCAATTCTGGGGAGCCCAAATTGACACGCCTTCAAAGAGAGCTGATTTTCACAGGTTGGGTGCTCTGCAAAAGGCATCTTGAGTTGGGCTCCCAAAATCACAAGTCACGTCTGAAAATACATTTAAAATAACCATAAAACAAACACCCAAAGGAAAAGCTCATGGTGCCCGAACTATCAATCATATAATGATGGCTGCCCAGCAGGACAATCCCATAAAAATAATGAATTAACTCACCCATATCAATCAATCAATCAACAAAGCAGCCTATTAGTCCCTCCCCTGAAAAGTGCCTTCAACCTTCCCCAGAGCAGTTCCCTAACTGTGTGTCGCTACCCCAGCCATCAGCAGATGGAGTTGCAGCAATCCAGTTTGCATGCATGCGAAGTCATGAGGCAATGAGAACGCCATTTTTGCTCTACAATGTGGCAACCTCCACACAGCACCACTCTGCACATACCACACGTATGAGGTCATGAAGCATGGAAGATGCCATTTTGTAAAGCAAATTGGCATCCTCTACAAGGTATGATGTTGTATGTGTTATATCCTTGGGGGCAGCCGGTTTAGGAAGAAATCACTTGAGGCCAGACAGCAGACAGCTAACAAAACTACCATTTTATTTACAGACACAGAGCTGACCCAACCGGCCGAAACAGGCTGAGCTATCCCCTAATAATCTAACTCAGTTGCCATAGGAACAAAAACCATGACAACCAAATAAACAACATATCCCTACCCCCCAATAAGAAAATCCCTTAAATAAAAAACACACTAGACTAGAGAAGGAGGGTAGACTGCCTCCATGCCGGCTAAACCCTGGGGATTATTTTGCCCCATAACCATGGGTTCACCTAGCTAAAGATCCAGCCGATGAGGAGGCCTTCTGTCTCTAGGTGGATTACGGCGAACTTCTGGTGTTGTTGCACCCGAAAGTACCATGGGCTCAGGGTCCGCAGCACGAACAGGTGAGGAGGTGGTATCAGCTCGTGCTGGGCAAAGGGCTTTCTCAGCCGCTGGCAGTAATGGAGGAGAACAGTCAGGAACAGGTGATTCATGATTCGGTGTCTCACCAGAAGAGGTGAAGTCAGACCCCTCAACTGCAGATGTGTCCTGAGGACTGGCATGACCTGGCAACAGCTGATCTACATGTCGCCGCCAGGTAAGATTCTCTGCAGTCCGGACTGTGTAGGAAACAGGTCCTGTTTGAGTGATGATTGTGGAAGGGACCCATTTAGCTCTGGAAGTATAATTCCGAGCCAAAACTGGCTGTCCCGGGCTAAAGGTTCGGTCTTTTGCTCTGGGTGCCTGTCTGATGACTTGATATTGCTGCTGATGTTACACAATTTGTCGGGGTTCAGAAGGTTTCAGCAGATCAAAGCAAGCGCGCAGCTGTCGTCCCATCATTAGAAAGGCCGGGGATGCGTGGGTCGTAGCATGAGGTGTGTTTCTGTAGGAAAGTAAGAAGGTATCCAGACGCTTTTGAATGGAGTGTTGTCCCCTTGCTGATTTCAAAGCGTGTTTCATTGTCTGCACAAATCTTTCAGCTAATCCGTTGGTGGATGGATGATATGGTGCTGACGTGATGTGGTGAATCCCATTTGCCTTCATAAAATTTTGAAACTCCTGAGAGATGAACTGCGGTCCGTTGTCGCTCACAAGTTGTTCTGGCAGACCAAAACGACTAAAGAGTCCTCATAGTTTTTGGATAGTACTCTCTGCAGTAGTGGACTGCATTATAAAGACTTCTGGCCATTTAGAATGGGCATCTACTGCCACCAAGAACATGCTTCCTTCAAGGGAGCCAGCGAAGTCAATGTGAATACATTGCCACGGGTTTTCAGGCCAGTCCCACGGGTGTAGGGGTGCCCACTGGGGTGCATTCCTCACACCCTGACATGACATACAAGCTTTTGCCTTCTCTTCAATAGCACTGTCCAATCCAGGCCACCAAAAATAGCTTCGTGCAATTTCCTTCATGCGCACTATTCCACAGTGACCGGAATGTAGCTGTTCTAACATCTGTGATCTCAGTGGTGGTGGAATAATGACACGTCTCCCCCACAACAAACAACCAGATTGGACCGATAACTCCGTCCTCCTGGACATGTAGGTAACAAGGTCGGATGAGAGCGGAGAGGTTTGTCGAGATTTTCCATGCATCACCAGGTCCATAACTTGGGACAATACTGGGTCAACGCGAGTTGCCTTCTTTATCTGAGTAGCAGTGACGGGTATATTTTCTACCTGTTCAAAGTAGAAGATTTCCTTTTGGGCACTATCTTGATGTTTGACTAGCAAAGGCAACCTTGAGAGGCCATCTGCATTGCCGTGCAGAGTGGATTTCCGATATTTGATTTCATATGTGTGTGCTGAAAGTAACAATGCCCAACGTTGCATACGACTAGCAGCTAATGGGGGAATGCCTGTGTAGGGTCCAAAAATTGACGTCAGAGGTCGATGGTCTGTGAGAAGAGTAAACTTTTGCCCAAACAGGTACTGATGAAACTTCCGAATTCCAAAAACAATTCCTAATGCCTCACGTTCGATTTGGGCGTAGTTAGTTTCTGCTTTGCTTAGAGTGCGTGAAGCAAAAGCAATAGGTCTCTCTTCTCCCAAAGGCATAATGTGTGACACAACTGCTCCCACTCCATAAGGGGAGGCATCGCATGCCAATTGTAGGGGTAAGGATGGATCAAAGTGCGTTAGAACTTCAGAATTTAGCAATGCATCCTTAGCTTTGTTAAATGCAACATCACAGGCTTCCAGGCCTTGTTCTGCCCAAGGAGCTCATGAAGTGGTTTTAGCAGTGTGGCTAACTGTGAGATGAACTTTCCATAATAGTTCAGTAGTCCTAGAAACGAGCGCAGCTGGCCTTAAGCGGAAGATAATGTAGCTTTTCTTTATACACAGTCTTGGAGACCAGCGAGACGGCTGCACCGATGTCCAGTTCCATGTGTATAGGTTTGCCATCCAACAACGGGGTTATCCAGTATTCGTGTGAGCCCACTGCCAAAGACAAAACATGCAGTGGCACTTCCTCTTGCAATGAGGTGTCACCTTGATCATCCTGAATCTGCTCTAGGGTATGCAGGGTTCCTCTTTTTGTCGGCCAGACCACAGGCCTCTTTTTCTTTTGTTTACAGGCACACTCAATGTGTCCCTTTTTGCCACAGTGTCGACACACCAAGTCCTTACACCAGCATTCTGATGTCTGGTGACCCGGCTTACCACAGCGGTAACATTCTTGACTCTGCACAGTTTTGTGGGTCAGTTCTTGTGACACTTTTTGCACCCTAGGGGATGCACTGATGTATTGCGCCTCCCTTGTAGCCAGTTCCATGGAGACAGCAATATCAACACCTTCTGTAATGTAAGCTGAACCTCTGTCAGTAGGCGCTTCCGTATAGCTTCACTGCAGAGGCCACACACTAACCTGTCACGCAGGGCATCATTTAATATCTCTTTAAATTCACAGTGTTCTGCTAGCTTTTTTAAAATTGCTACAAATTGTAAAACTGTTTCATCTTCCTTTTGATCTCTTTTGTGGAACCTATATCTTTCAGCAATTACCAGTGGTTTGGAGGAAAAATGGGACCCCAGGATTTCCACAATGTCACTGTAAGATTTAGTCTCAGGCTTAACAGGGTGTAGTAAGCTGTGTAGCAGGGAGTAGGTTTTAGCCCCTACAACACTTAAGAATATTGGCACCTTCTTCGCTTCTGTAATGTCATTTGCAATAATAAAAAGCTCAAAACGCTCAGTATACACATGCCACTGCTCTGTATTCTCATCAAAAGGTTCCAGTGGCCTGGTCAGAGTAGCCATGATTTTTAGTTTCACTTTCACAGTCAGTTCAAACAAGCAGTATTTTTGTTTGTTTGTTCTTTACCTTGACTTCTACTTCCTTCTGTTACTGGAGCAGCACCGGAATCCCATCCATCGTCGCCACTTGTTATATCCTTGGGGGCAGCCGGTTTAGGAAGAAATCACTTGAGGCCAGAGAGCAGACAGCTAACAAAAATACCATTTTATTTACAAACACAGAGCTCACTCAACCAGCCGAAGCTGGCCGGGCTATCCCCTAATAATCTAACTCAGTTGCCACAGGAACAAAAACCATGACAACCAAATACACAACAGTATGCACCATACACGTGAGGTCACACTGTGCTGACGATGCTATTTTGCTCTCCAAAATGGTGTCCTCAATGCTATCTGGGGGGAAAGGAAATAATTCATTAAAATGGGGTCGTCCCAGTAAAATGTGTGGGAACCCAGGCCCTAAATTCTGAAAAATAAATGTAGGCATATAAAGTCTAGGGAAGATATCAGCAAACAACCACGCTTTCCTGAAATATCCTGAGATCAAACTTTCTAGACATGCTGTAGGCTTTGCTCGCTACCAGGTACAGGTGGAAAATATTTGTTGCTACAGTATTATTCAGTGCTGTAAATAATGGGGTGATGGGTGCACGAATCTGAAAATGTAAATGCTTCACTCTTGTTATATTAGAGGGTGCAGCAGATTGCAAAGGTGCTGCCACCTCAACCAATTATCAACATCATACCAGAGTATTCCAGGGAACTCGTTAAAATGAGGCAGAAGAAAGAAATGCACCTAAAAAACCTGATCTACCTGTGCCAGATGTCGACGGCAGATGCAGGTTAAATGCAGGTTGCAGTCTGGTAGGGTTGAGAACAGATGTTTCAGCCAGATGTTCAGACCAGATGCCAAGGCCAGATGTTTGGAGCTGAGACAGAAATCAGATGTTGACACCAGGTATCAAGTCCAGATGCTGAAGGCAGGGCAAGGAGGCCAAGAGTTGACTCCAGCTGACAAGACACTTAGGCCACCCGTGGACCCCAGGGTAGCAGCGGCCAGACATGAAGGCTGGATGATGGAGGCCTGGTGCTGAGTCCAGTCATGGAGGTGGGCGATTGGTTTATCTGGTGACCAAACACCGTCCAATCCCATCTCGCCTTGCTGCAGGAAGGGGGCTCAAACCCCCTCAACCCCCAGGTTCAGAGGGTATCGTGACCCCTCCCCATGAGAACGGGGCAATGGAGGTGACACCCACCAATTCTGTCCACACTGTGTCGAGACAGGGATAAAGGAAACTGGTCCTTTAACCCCCACCCCAAGGCTGTGAGGGGCGCAGTGGGGGAGGGGGGCAACTGTTCCATTGCCCCTCCCCCTGCAACGTCTCCCTCCAGGCTGGAAGAAGCGAGCTGTTCCATTGCCCCTCCCCCTGCTGAGCGCCCCGGGCTACATGAGGAGACAGGAGAGGGTCGTTCCTTCACCTCTCCCCACTGAAAGGTCTGGAGGAGGCAGAAGGAGGCTGTTCTAAAGCGTCTCCCATTGCTAAGCCTCCCAATAGGGTGCCTGAAGAAGAAGGGGGAGGGGCTGTTATGTCTGGGGAAGAGCAGGAGGCTGTTCCATCGTCCATCGACCCCCCCCTCCCGCAGTTGCTCCCTCTCAGCGTCTCGCGCTGTCTCCTCCCCACCCCAGAGAATCGCGAACGCGCCCGTTTCTTCCCGCCTTTTCCCAAGCTCCGCCCCCCGCCGGGCGCCGGGCTGAGCGGAGGGGGCGGAGCCGAAACGGGGCGCGTGAGCCTCACGGTCGCTCCCTCGCGCGCCTGCGCTCGGTGTATCCGTGGCGCGGGGAGTCCCCGGGCGGGACGTGTGGGGCGCTGAAGGGATCTCGAGGGGCAGCGGGGCGGGACGCTGGCGGGGCCCCGAAGCAGTTATGTGGGTTGCTGAGCGGAGCTGGGAGAGTCTCCTAAAGGGGGTTACAGGGGCTGCCGAGGGGGCGTGTGGGGAGCTGTGAAGGAGATTATTGGGGAGCCATAAATAGATTATTGGGGAGCCATAGGGAGAATGATGGGGTGGCTTCTTTCTTAGAGAGGGGGAAAGTGATGGGGGGGGCTTTTGAGGGGACACACTGGGGGGGGCTGTGAGGAGGCTTATGGGGCAGGTCCTGAGGGGACACACTGGGGGGGGGGCTCTGAGGAGGCTTATGGGGCAGGCCCTGAGGGGACACAGTGGGGGGGGGGCTCTGAGGAGGCTTATGGGGCAGGCCCTGAGGGGATGTATTGGGGAGTTATGGGGAGAGAATTGTTGAGAGGCACAGACAGCACTGAGATGGGGTGGTGAGCTGAGTCTGACCATATTGTTGGTTTCACTGGGCGTAGCTACCAGGTAACTCGGGGGGGTGGAAGACCACGAGTGTCGATGAAGCCCCCCTGCTCTGGGTCTAAGTGAGCCACAGTAACTCCATCTTGTGAACTTTAACCAACCTGCATGCTAACAGCCTAAAAGCAGAATATGTGAGAGTCAGCTTTTTAGCAGACAGCTGCAGTCCCGCTTAAACTAGCAAAAGTAGTGAGGAGGCGGGGGAGGAAAGCGGGAGAAGTCTTCATGTGCCTGAGCTAACAAGGCCAACAGATAAATATGCGGATGAGAACTTTTCTAACAAGCTATAATGTAATGCCTAATGTAGCTGCAGTTGAAAAGGGAGGGGTAGGGGGGAATGAAACAAAAGGCTTTTACAGACAGCTTGACATATAAAAAGGGGAATTGCTTGTTTTTGTTGCGCTGGATTTGAGATACTGTTTCTCTTAGTGCCTGCTTTGAGATCTCAAATAAACTTGGTTTTGCTTCTCCACCCTGGTGTGTTAATTAGTGCGACGCACACCAGGCAACGAACCCCTGCTGCGTCCTCGGGCCCTTTGGGCCGGCAACAATATCATACCATGAACACAGTGCTCAGACCAGGCTGTGGGTGGAGCTGAGAACAGGTGTGTTCGTGCCACGGGCACAGCGCTGAGATGGGGTGAATAGCTGAGAATGGGCATGTTTGGCCCATGCCACAGGCACAGTGCTGAGGTGGGGGGAGTCGCTGTGAGCAGGCATGTTCAGGCCGTGCCACAGGCACAGCACCGAGACAGCATTTGGGACTTGAGAACAGACAATGTTGGGACATGCCACAAACACAGCGCCAAGACGCTCAGATACACAAAAGCTGACTTAGACCCAGTTATCACACAGAAATTGCCCCAATTTAACAAAATTGATTTATAAATTAATTTAGTTACATCAGTACAGTTCTCTTATGTGGATCATCTTAAATCGATTGCAGAGTACTCTCTCAATTAGCTTAATTTTTCAAAAAACATGAGAATTTCAACTGCATTAGAGGACAGTTAAGGTTACTTAGGAAAGCCCTTTTTCTCTTCTATTGTGAACAATGAAAGCAGGAAATATAGTGGTGCCTCCCACCCCATGCACCCAAATCTCTCTCTTTTAGGTGCTTCTGTGACATCCATTATTGTACAACCGGATATCTCAATCTGTACTATATCACATAACACCCCTGGGAGGCAGGGAAGTAACATTCTTCTTTCATGTATGGGGAAGGGGGCACAAATTGGGCCAGCTTTTTAAAGGTCTCTAGGCACCTAACTCCTATGGATTTCAATGGGAGTTAGGCGCCTAGATATCTTTGAGGATGTGGGCCTAAGTGACTTCTACAGGATCACAGAGGAAGTCTTTGGTGGATCAAGGTATTTTTAGGGTCACAGATTTGAAGTCGAGAATTGACCGTTAGATCATCTAGTCTGACCTATACAAGGCAAGCTATGGAATTTCATGCTGCTCCGTTGAGCCTAAGAACTTGTGTTTGACTAAACCCGGGGTTCTCAAACTTTGTCACAGTGAGCCCCCCTGAGCTATGAAAAAAATGGCTGCGCCTCCCCATAGTTTACTAAAACAATATAACAAAATGCCAGCAGCAGCAGAGAAGTAAGGGTGGCGATCATCCCCCTCCCAGCTCCCCTCCCCTAACCCCCCTGACTGCCCCCCACCCAGAGAGACTCCCACCACCCCACTCACTGAGCCCAGATGTCAGCACCCGCTCGTTCGCTCACATGGCCCACTCAAACTGCACCATCCCTGTGCTGCTGCCAGGACACAGCTGGCGGGGCTGTGGCTGCAGAAGCAGCCACCTGGGGACACCCTGCGCCCCACAGCCTAGCCCAGCTGCCAGGCGTGCTGGAACAATTTGTATAGTGGAGGTGCTGAGACCCACTGAACCAAACTGCAAACCCTGTATATAATGGAAACCATTTCAAGCTAGGGGTGCAGCAGCACCCCCAGTTCCAACACCTATGCCAGCCGCCTGCCTCCAGCATAAAACAGGAGGGTTTATTGAGCATCTGAACAGAACACAGGAAACTCTCAGGGCCTCAGGCCTGGCCTCCCTCAACACCATACATCTAAGTCTCTCCTGCATCCATGTGGGCTCTGCCTGCTCCCATTCTCCAGTCCCAAGGCGCCCCTCCCCTCCCCCAACTGGGCCTCCCGGTAACCAGTCGCTCGAGTATCCATTCTCCAGGCCATTGGCTGGGGTCCCAAGTTCCGTCGCTGGTCCTTTGTAACAACAAACTCCCTCTCCCATCAACTCGTTAAACCAGTAACACCTAGGGAAACTGCGTCCCACCTAGGGTAACCAAATGTCCCGATTTTATAGGGACAGTCCCGATATTTGGGGCTTTTTCTTATATAGGTGCCTATTACCCCCCACCCTCCATCCTGATTTTTCACATTTGCTGTCTGGTCACCCTAGTCCCACCCCCTCTGCATGCAAATCATTGAAAAGACCAAGAAAAAGCCAAGAAACCCCCTCACTTCATCACATCCCCTCATAAATGTAATGTATGTAAACATCCAAGAGTGAATCTGAGGAGGAAGACACAACCATGGTGTATCTTGGAATGGAGACAAGATTTCAGTCTCTGTCAGCTGAATCAAAAGAGAGCTCCCCCTTTTCCACCCTAAACCCCATGGTGGAAGTATTTAGGCCCATTTCTGACACCCCTGAGCCACTGGTGGGACCCCCGTGTGATGACACACACAGGTTATTGGACAGTAGAGACATACAGGTGGAGGATGTCCTGGGCACCTTTGACCCTCCACTGTTAGAACCAGAAATGCAGGGGCCTATGCCAGTAGCCGAGGGGCCCTCAAAGGAAACCTCTCCATCTGTTGCTCAAGATGATGTCCCCCCTATCACAGCAACAGAGATTCTCAGTAGATGAGACAGGGTAATAAAAACAGTTAACTTATGATGCACCTGGGGCGACTAGTGAGGAGCCAATACATTTAGCACACAACCTTATGGAAGCTGAAGTGGACTATCTCAGGCCCTTTGAAGGGAGCCAGTGAGTTGGTATAATAAGTAGTGTGATTTGTCGGGACTGGAGCACATGACTTACGAGGAGAGGCTGAGGGAACTGAGATTGTTTAGCCTGCAGAAGAGAAGAATGAGGGGGAATTTGATAGCTGCTTTCAACTACCTGAAAGGGGGTTCCAAAGAGATTGGATCTAGACTATTCTCAGTGGTAGAAGATGACAGAACAAGGAGTAATGGTCTCAAGTTGCAGAGGGGGAGGTTTAGGTTGGACATTAGGAAAAACTTTTTCACTAGTAGGGTGGTGAAGAACTGGAATGGGTTACCTAGGGAGGTGGTGGAATCTCCTTCCTTAGAGGTTTTTAAGGTCAGGCTTGACCAAGCCCTGGCTGGGATGACTTAGTTGGGTTTGGTCCTGCTTTGAGACCTCCCGAGGTCCCTTCCAACCCTGAGATTCTATGATTCTATGATTCTATGACATGGGTTCCAAAACCCAGAGAACAGAGAAAGAAGTTGGGCATGGGTATTTGTATGTGATGGGATGGGCCGGAAATATCAGTTGCACCTCATTCCTTCTCCACTGTTGAATATGTGGAAGCAGGGAAAGCTTCAATAAGGATTTGAAGCGGATTTTAATGCGTGTCAGTCAGTTAGCAAGAGTCAGGCCATACTGTAACCCTAATGACGTGAGACTTGTAGGAGCAAAGATAGTGCGAGGCGACAGGACAAGAACTGTGTACAAAGTTATTACAACCTTGCAATCACTAACCAAAATGCAGGCTTGCTTTTCTTAAGAGAGAGACAAATAAGATAAGCCTTTCTGCTATGTATAAACAAAATGTATTTGTTGCTTTTTACTGTCTCCATGATTGCTAGAAATTGTCTGTAACAAAGGTATAAAGGCTTGATGTAATTGTTTACCAGTTGAGAGACCTGTCCAGGACTGGGGCGACCCTGTGTCCTATGGCACTCTCTCCCTCCATTGTAATTACTGGAGAAATAATAAAGTATTTGATTTTGCTGCACCCAAACAAAAAGCGAGAACTGAGTTTTTCTTCGACAATTAGCAGAGCTAATTTTGATTCCATTATGAATCTAGTTGCAGGCTGCTGTGCTGAATTCACTTTGGGCTAATGGTACAGCAGCAGTGGGGCTCCCCTACTATGAGCTGAAATCACTAAAGAGCTAAAATCACTAAGACCTGAGATCACTGAGAGTTGTGTTAACTAGTGGGGGAGCCTGAAGATATATTGCTAAGTGGCTGGCAGAGCAGAGCAGTTTGTAGGACTGTTGGCGTGGCCCATGGGACAGCAAGCGGAGCTGAGCAGGTTGCGGGATGGTTGGAGCGGCCCACCGGATGGCTGGTGGAGTGGAGCAGCCCGTGGTAAAGGCTGCAGTAGAGTCCCACGGAGAGGCGGGGTAGTTGGCCTCGGACCATGTAAGGTGCCCCTTAACACCCCGCGTGCCCCTTACCCCCCCATTTCCACCTAAGCTGGGGGGGTAAAACTCTGCAGATAAACTTTTGAACTCTGGGGCTGCACTGACCAGGGACAGAGACTTCTGGGTTGTTGGACTTTTGGGTGATTTTTGGGTTGCTGGACTCAAGAGACTTTTGGGGTGTTAGACTTTTGGAACTTTGGGATGATCTTTTGGGTGGTTGGATTTAAGACCCTGAGGGGAAAAGGATACTGCCAAACTTACTTGGGGATGGATCTTTTGCTCATGGTTTGTGTTATGAATCCTGTTTGTGGTGTTTCCCCAACATAATGCCGCATTGTTGTACCATAATGTCCATGTACCAGTAAAACAGATGCAGGTGAGCAACCGTTTTCATGTTCTCTCCGCAGGTACTAGTGCAGAGGATGGAGTGGATGATACATCTGAGGGAACAGAGCAGAAGGAGACTCCACTGATTGGAAGGCATGAGATGCACCGTCCTAGGGATGGGGGTTCCACGACCACCACTCCCAAGAGGAGGAGGAGGGTGGTGGTGGTCGGGGACTCTCTCCTCAGCGGGACTGAGTCATCTATCTGCCGCCCTGACCGGGAAAATCGAGAGGTGTGCTGCTTGCCAGGGGCTAGGATTCAAACTGTGACAGAGAGACTGCCGAGACTCATCAAGCCCTGAGATCGCTACCCCTTCCTGCTTCTCCACGTGGGCACCAATGAATGACCTTGAGCGTATCACTGCAGACTATGTGGCTCTGGGAAGAAGGATAAAGGAGTTTGAGGCGCAAGTAGTGTTCTCGTCTATCCTCCCTGTGGCAGGAAAAGGCCAGGGTAGAGACCGTCGAATCGTGGAAATCAACGAATGGCTACGCAGATGGTGTCGGAGAGAAGGGTTTGGATTCTTTGACCATGGGATGGTCTTCCAAGAAGAAGGATTGCTAGGCAGAGACGGGCTCCACCTCACAAAGAGAGGGAAGAGCATCTTTGCAAGCAGGCTGGCTAACCTAGTGAGGAGGGCTTTAAACTAGGTTCACCGGGGGAAGGAGACCAAAGCCCCGAGGTAAGTGGGGAAGTGGGATATTGGGAGAAAGCACAAGTAGGTGAGTGCAAGAGGGGAGGGCTCCAGCCCCATACTGGGACACCAGGACGATCAGTGAGTTATCTTACATGCCTATACACAAATGCAAGAAGCCTGGGGAACAAGTAGGGAGAACAAGAAGTCCTGGCACAGTCAAGGAATTATGATGTAATTGGAATAACAGAGACTTGGTGGGATAACTCACATGATTGGAGTACTGTCATGGATGGATATAAACTGTTCAGGAAGGATAGGCAGGGCAGAAAAGGTGGGGGAGTTGCATTGTATGTAAGAGAGCAGTATGACTGCTCAGAGCTCCAGTATGAAACTGCAGAAAAACCTGAGAGTCTCTCGATTAAATTTAGAAGTATGAACAACAAGGATGATGTTGTGGTGGGAGTCTGCTACAGACCACCAGACCAGGGGGATGAGGTGGACGAAGCTTTCTTCCAGCAACTAACAGAAGTTGCTAGATCACAGGCCCTGGTTCTCATGGGTGACTTTAATCACCCTGATATCTGCTGGGAGAGCAATACAGCAGAGCACAGACAATCCAGGAAGTTTCTGGAAAGTGTAGGGGACAATTTCCTGGTGCAAGTGCTGGAGGAACCAACTAGGGGAAAAGCTCTTCTTGACCTGCTGCTCACAAACAGGGAAGAAATAGTAGAGGAAGCAATAGTGGATGGGAACCTGGGAGGCAGGGACCATGAGATGGTCGAGTTCAGGATCCTGACACAAGGAAGAAAGGAGAGCAGTAGAACAGAGACCCTGGACTTCAGAAAAGCAGACTTGGACTCCCTCAGGGAACTGATGGGCAAGGTCCCCTGGGAGAATAACGTGACGGGGAAAGGAGTCGAGGAAAGCTGGCTGTATTTTAAAGAAACCTTATTGAGTTTGCAGGAACAAACTATCCTGATGTGTAGGAAGAAAAGTAAATATGGCAGGTGACCAGCTTGGCTTAACAGTGAAATCCTTGCTCGTCTTAAACACAAAAAAACAGCTTACAAGAAGTGGAAGATTGGACAAATAACCAGGGAGGAGTATAAAAGTATTGCTCAGGCATGCAGGAGTGAAATTAGGAAGGCCAAATCACACTTGGAGTTGCAGCTAGCCGGAGATGTTAGGAGTAACAAGAAGGGTTTCTTCAGGTATGTTAGCAACAAGAAGAAAGTCAAGGAAAGTGTGGGCCCCTTGCTGAATGAGGGAGGGAACCTAGTGACAGAGGATGTGGAGAAAGCTAATGTACTCAATGCTTTTTTTGCCTCTGTCTTCACAGACAAGGTCAGCTCCCAGACAGCTGCACTCTGCAGCACGGTATGGGGAGGAGGTGACCAGCTCTCTGTGGAGAAAGAAGTAGTTCGGGACTATTTAGAAAAGCTGGACGAGCACAAGTCCATGGGGCCGGATGCGCTGCATCCGAGGGTACTAAAGGAGTTGGCCAATGAGATTGCAGAGCCATTGGCCATTATCTTTGAAAAATCATGGCGATCGGGGGAGGTCCCGGATGACTGGAAAAAAGCTAATGTAGTGCCCATCTTTAAAAAGAAGAAGGAAGATCCAGGGAACTACAGGCCAGTCAGTCTCACCTCAGTCCCTGGAAAAATCATGGAACAGGTCCTCAAGGAATCAATTCTGAACCACTTAAAGGAGGGGAAAGTGATCAGGAGCAATCAGCATGGATTCACCAAGGGCAAGTCATGCCTGACTAACCTAATTGCCTTCTATGATGAGATAACCGGCTCTGTGGATGAGGGGAAAGCAGTGGATGTGCTATTACTGGACTTTAGCAAAGCTTTTGATACAGTCTCCCACAGTATTCTTGCCAGCAAGTTAAAGAAGTCTGGGCTGGATGAATGGACGGTAAGGTGGATAGAAAACTGGCTAGATGGTCGGGCTCAACGGGTAGTGATCAATGGTTCCATATCTAGTTGGCAGCCGGTATCAAGTGGAGTGTCCCAAGGGTCGGTGCTGGGGCCGGTTTTGTTCAATATCTTCATTAACGATCTGGAGGATGGTGTGGACTGCACCCTTAGCAAGTTTGCAGATGACACTAAACTGGGAGGAGTGGTTGATACGCTGGAGGGTAGGGATAGGATACAGAGGGACCTAGACAAATTAGAGGATTGGGCCAAAAGAAATATGATGAGGTTCAGCAAGGACAAGTGCAGAGTCCTGCATTTAGGACGGAAGAATCCCATGCACTGCTATAGACTAGGGACCGAATGGCTGGGCAGCAGTTCTGCAGAAAGGGACCTAGGGGTTACGGTGGACGAAAAGCTGAATATGAGTCAACAGTGTGCCCTTGTTGCCAAGAAGGCTAATGGCATTTTGGGTTGTATAAGTAGGGGCATTTCCAGCAGATCGAGGGATGGGATCATTCCCCTCTATTCAGCACTGGTGAGGCCTCATCTGGAGTACTGTGTCCATTTTGGGCCCCACACTACAAGAAGGATGTGAATAAATTGGAGAGAGTCCAGCGGAGGGCAACAAAAATGATTAGGGGGCTGGAGCACATGACTTACGAGGAGAGGCTGAGGGAACTGAGATTGTTTAGCCTGCAGAAGAGAAGAATGAGGGGGAATTTGATAGCTGCTTTCAACTACCTGAAAGGGGGTTCCAAAGAGGATGGATCTAGACTGTTCTCAGTGGTAGAAGATGACAGAACAAGGAGTAATGGTCTCAAGTTGCAGAGGAGGAGGTTTAGGTTGGACATTAGGAAAAACTTTTTCACTAGTAGGGTAGTGAAGCACTGGAATGGGTTACCTAGGGAGGTGGTGGAATCTCCTTCCTTAGAGGTTTTTAAGGTCAGGCTTGACAAAGGCCTGGCTGGGATGATTTAGTTGGGTTTGGTCCTGCTTTGAGCAGGGGGTTGGACTAGATGACCTCCTGAGGTCCCTTCCAACCCTGAGATTCTATGATTCTATGATTGTTTCCCTCCTTTATTAAAAGGCCTCACTCAACCCCCATTACGCCTCATTGAGACACAGACACCCCCACACCACTATCACCCCTGAATGGCACAGAGACAAATGATTCACCACCCACCCTGATCACCCCTCACTGAGACACAGACCCCCCAGCCACTGCCCACCCCAATCACCTCTAACTGACACATAGACCCCCTGGCCACTCCCACCCCAATCACCCCTGACACACAGACCCCCCCAGCCACCCCACTCCAGTCTCTTCTCATTGCAACGCAGACCCCCCCAGCTACTCCCCACCCTAATAACCTCTCACTAAGACACAGACTTCCTCTGCCACCGCCACTCCAATCACCCCTCACTGTGTCGGACACACTCCCCCGAGCTACTCCCAATCAGAATCACCCCTAACTGATAAACAGACTCCCCCAACAACCCCCATCCCAATTGACACAGACTCCCCCAGCCACCACCCAACCCAATAAGCCCTCACTGAGACAAAGGTTACCCCCTTCCTTTCCCCTGCCTTTTACATTAATAATTAAATGCAAATTCAACTTGAAAATTATTTTTATTGTTGCAAAGCAGCAGGAGAAGCTGGGGCAGGGTCTGTGTCAGGCAGCTGGCTGGGGAGGCTCTGATGGACACGGAGTCACTGTCCTGGCCCCTCTGGGGTGTCTGCAGCCCCCTTGGTGACACACAGTGGGGAGATGGGCTCTCACCCACAGGCTCTGACTGCATGTCACTGGCGGTCCCTTTCCCTGGGGCCGCAAAGGCAGAGACCTCAGTGCCGCAGTGGTGAGGGGCTCCTGCTCCATGGGTCAGCTCTGGGGTGCTGAGTCCAGCTGGCCGGGGACAGTGGCTGGGACAGGTTCTTTCTTCCTCCCATCGTCTCAGCTGGATTGATTCTGCTCCTCTCGCTCAAGGGGTCAGCGCTCATTGTGTGCTCTGGGAGGGGTCGCAGGGTCAGGTAGGGTCTACAATCAGCGCCAATCATCACCAGGGTAGGTTGTGAATCCTCTTCTAGGAAACAGGTGGGGACCTGGAGCCGTTCCTCTGTGCGCAGGGAAGGGGAACGTTCTCACCCATTTTCATTGCGGCCCCATGTCCCAGGCAGTCTTCACTGATTTGCCAATGGAGGTTAACTTCACAGCCGTGAAATTCTGCACCTCGTCTCCTTTCAGCAGGATCCTCTTCTCTCCTGTGTAGTTTTCATCAGGGCCGCCCAGAGGATTCAGGGGGCCTGGGGCAAAGCAATTTTGGGGACCTCTTCCATAAAAAAAGTTGCAATACTATAGAATACTATATTCTTGTGGGGGCCCCTGCAGGACCCAGGGCCTGGGGCAAATTGCCCCACTTGATCCCTCCTCCCCCGGGCGGCCCTGGTTTTCATAATCAAAGAAGACCACAGCTCCCTTAGCAACTTTAAGAGAAAAATACATGCCCTGTAGTTGAGGTGTCTGACTTTGAAATGATGTCTCTGCACCCTTGAAAAAAGGGTAAGGATATAAGGTGATTTGGGAGCTGTCGATTCCCCCATTGATCCTTCACACAAATTAGATGAACCCGCTTTTGAGCGTCGTGGGGAATGGTTGATCGTTTCCTCCCCTCTAGATTACGAAGTCCCCTCCATAACAGGGAGAATCAAAGAAGACCCAGGAGTCTCCCACCACAGTGATGGTTTCGACTTTGGACACAGTTAATTCCTTGGTTATCAAAGGGTCATCTCCAGAAATCGTCACAGGAGTTCCTGAGTACATCTGAAATCTGACAAAATTTGCCATGCTGTTCTGCTGTGCCGTCAGTCAGAGTTTGGAGTCACTGGATGCTCAGATTGGAAATGTTCCTTCCCCAGCAGCCAAACTGCACTTATATAGTTTCCTTTGCTCCAGGGGAATGAGTTTTGCTAGCCTGGGGGAAGGTTAGGGCATGGGCTGGGCTTCCTAGGAAAGAGGAGGGACCGGGTGCCATCACACCCTGGAGATTTTTGATCAGCACTGGTCATGTCCTTTTACAAACAAAGCCCGTCTCCGAACTCTCCTCAGGAGGGGGCAGATTTGGGTTCTGTTTGAGCAGCGACGCTGCCAGAGTAGCTGTGTGGCATTGCAGAGAACCATGCCAGGGCGATGCCCCAAGGAATTCTCTATAACTAGCACCCGCCAAGCACCCAGGATCAATCCATTCAGCTCCAGAGATTCCTTCTGCTGCCTGGTGGGTACCACAGGACATCCTGAAATACTGAACTTCACACCATTGTGGATGGAGCACATGCTGGGCTCCCACAGCTCAGACCAATGGATTGTGTTATGAGCTGGATTGGATAGGACACAGAGGCCTCAAAGATCAGGGAACCGTTGTGCCAGGCGCTGCAGAGTCACACAGTGAAAAACAAACCCTGCCCTACTGAGATCAGGCCCCGTTGTACCAGGCGCTGTACAGAGACCCTGCTCCTGCTCCATCGGCCAGCGCCACAGCAGGCAGCGGAGTCACTTTCCACCAAGGGGCCGGGAGAAGGGCTCAGCTGCACCCCCTGAGTCCCCCATCACATCACGCAGGGGCCTGTGACTCGGGGCCTGCCCCTCCGATGGCCCATGGCCCATTCCCAGGGGCTGCAGGGATGGACAGAGGGATCCCTCCCTGAGGCAACTAAGGGCAGGGGAGACAGTCATTGTTACGACACCTGCCTACGTGCGCCTGCCCCGCTCGTGTCCCCTCTGCTCCCTGCTGGGCGAGATAAACTCCCAAGCACCTTGTCTGCAGCTCCCACTCGCTTTCCCTGGGGCGCCGGGTGCTCAGTGAGGGAGAACAACAGCCCCTCGCCTTGGCCAGCTCTCGCCTCGAAACTCTCCTCCCCCCATGTCACGGCTCCGCTCCAGCCCTCAGCAGTCTCTGGGCAGTCTCTGGGGACGATGATCTCACCCAGTGTCTCTGAGCACTTTCCGTCCCAGCGTCCCCCTGCCATCCAGCTGGGACCTGCAGGCTGGGCGGCTAACGACCCCGGGGTCCTGGCAGGCTCTTGTCTGCAGAGAATGGTGCTGCCTGGGAAAAGGGCTGAACTCTGTGGCCGGGGAACAACTCCCACCTCGCAGAGCACAGACTGGCAGAGCCCCCAGCCTGGACTGAAACCCATGGGCCGGGCCTAGTGGAGCCATTGCTGCAGGTTGGGCCTCAGTTCATGGTCTTCTCACACTTTCGAGGTTCTCTCAGCAGCCCTGAGGAGGAGGCAGGGAGGTTCCGATCCCCTGGTGGAGCCCAGCGGGGTCCCACCTCCCTAAGCCGACACCCAACGATGTTACTGCAGAAAGGTTACAGGGCCACATGTTACCCATCCCCTGGCTCAGGCCCAGCTCCCATCCAGCTCTCCCTGGGGCTCCCACAGCCCCCCTGGCAGCAGGCAACAGGTCACCCCAACTCCCCACTGCCCTTCCCTGCCATGCAGCCGGCAGCCAGCAGGGACAGGGGCAAGGATAGCCCTGCTCAGAGCACGTCTAGTTCGTGGGCTGCAGAGGAGGCAGCAGGAGCGGTCGGCAGGCGGTGCCGAGTGCCTCAGTGTGGATCTGGGACAATGACCCGGGAGACTGGACTGTACTGGAGCCTCCTGCCCCTGGGCATCTGCTGCGGGTGCAGAAGGGGCGAGCAGGGTCCCATTCGCTCAGGACGTGTCCGTGGGAGGCCGTGAAATCCTCGGTGTGAAGGGGGCAGAACGTGCATCACCCACAGGCTGCGTGCGGATCTGGGTTCCCTTCATGGCCGGGTCACCTGCTGAGCCACCTGCAGAGTTCCCTGGAACTCAGCAAGAGGGAGGGACAGAACCGAGCTGTGTAACGTGCCAAGGGATTTCGCTCCTTCTGCCCTGAGAGCTCTGAGGAACTGCACCCAGACACTGTGCACCCTCTGTGCCCAGGCAGGTATCCAACCACTCCCTTCTGGGGAATGCCGGACGTTGCGCTGGGAAAGGAGACGATCTCACTGCTCCCATACGTAACGTTTCTGGGCTGCTGCAGCTCCCGGGGTGAAAGATGCCCCTTCCCGCTCGGCTGCTGTGCAATGGGGGAGGTATAAACTGGGGAAGTCTCTCCCCAGCCTGCCAGGGCCCCAAACCCCTCGACGTGCCCGGAATCCCCCCGGCAGCACTGGCTGTGATGTTCCTAGGCTTGCAGCCCTACAGCACCCTGGGCCCACAGGCTCTGGCCTCCAGGGCAGCGGAACAGGTGGGCAGCCCTCGAGTCATGGACCCCACGACCTTCCCCCTCATGGCAAATTTCGGCATTTCAGGTTCTGTCCCAAATGGGAACCCTGCCGGGTTTTGAGCTAGCGACTCCTCCCGGCAGTGGAATCACCATTCCCCACACAGCTCTGGCAGCAGGGGGTTCTCCTGTTCACAGCTGGGGTCAGACACCGGGAGAGTCAGGCACTGTCAGTGCCAGGGATACGTTTGGACCCTGCAGTGCTGGGAGGGGGCTGGGCTGGTGCCTGGTATTGGCAATGCTAAGGGAGAGTGTTAGGGCAAGAGCAAGAGGCACCGTGAGCCCCTGACCCAGTCTCCAGAACCTCGTCCTGGATTCCAATGACCTGGCCCCTGCAGCCCGGTCTGTGCCGGCCTCTCTTGGGCAGGGGGGCCGCAGGCTGCAGCACGCTGGCTCTGGCAAGCTCCAGCCTCTGCTGCCCTTTGCCCCGTCCGTCTGATCTCACACCTGGGCAGGGCAGGGGAGAACAATTCCAACCCCATCTGCGTGTTACACAGGCAGCCCATGTAGAAGCCCCTCACTGTCAGAGACCCCATCTTCCTCTAACCAGGGCAGCCTGGGGATGGGAACCCGGGTGCCTGAGACCAGGGCTAAGTCTGCACCCACTTGTGCACCGCTAGCAACAACAGGAGATAGGGATGAATCCTTCATTTCTACCCCAGGGGTTCTGTGTCTGGGGGCAAGCGGGAATTCTCTGCAATGTTTTTCTGGTTGAGATGCCTGGCAAGGACTGACTTGTCTAGAGGTTGCTAGCCAGCGGGTGCCAAAGGGTTAAACAGCTGGCTGTTGGGCAGAGCAGGAGAATGAAGGGGCAGCACTGATTCCGGGGGAGGGTGCTAGATTGAGGATCAGCACCTCAAGAGCAGGCATAGGGACCTCAAGACGGGCAGTGCCTGGGCTCTGTTCAGACTCTGGAGGCTTAAAATATGGAAGGCAGCAGCTGGGTCTCCCTACAGCAGTCTGGTGAGTGGCCAAGAGGGGGAGCTAAATACGAGCTATGACAGCTGCTTCCTAACAGGTTGTGTGGGTGTTGCTGTTTGTGCTGTCACAATCCAGGAGAGTGAGGAGAGGGGCTCTGGTAGGAGCTACCACTGTTTTTCCTAATAGTGTTCGACAGCCGCCCATCCTGAAACGATCCAAATAGCAGCCCGGCATCCAAGTGTTTTGCAAACCGTATTGTTCTACTGTCCTAGCCTGGGATTTTCAGACAGGCCTAAGGAAGTTAGGTGGCCAGGTCCTTTTATCCTTTTACACCTTTAGTCTCCTCTGAAAAATGCCACCCTACTGTCTTTTTTTTTTTCTGAAAAGATTTTGTTTGTCCTGTGAAGGATGAATAGTGCCGGTCCTGGAGTAGAGAGGGGGAGTGGATGAGGCTGAGAAGCCAGTGGAAGGGGCTGAAGCCCAAAATAATTTATAACAAATTAAATGTTCTCATAAGTTTGTGCCATAACTTGTGTCCTTTGAAGAAGCAAGACTGAGGTGCACTTTCTGGGTTGTTTTGATGGCAGCGAATGCCTGTGTGATGTTCAGGCCAAAAGAGTGTAACTGTTCGGGAAAGGGTTTGTTTTACGGAGTGCAGGGAGACATCTCCAGACCTCTGGGGAGTATGTGCTGGAACATCTACCCTGAAAGAAAAATTGCCACTTGTTCTCCCAGCCACAGCCCTGGGAACTGTCACTCTGGAGCTCAGTTTACAGGCCCTTTTCCTTCCTGCTCCACTGGATTTGTGAGTTGCTCAATTATTTATTTTTTCTCGGTGCTTCCCAACCGAGAGAGAGGGAAGGATACTGGAGAGCACAACCTGTTCCCCCTGCCTCACCTGCACAAAGTTCAGAATTCCCCAACAGAAATGACAGCACTTGGGCCTGGTCTAAACATGAGGCCGTTCACCTCAACCTAATTCTGTCAGTGTCCACACTGCAGCCTTGTCCCGCTGATGAAAGTGCCCTACTACAGCGACATCATAACCCCACGAGAGGCGTAGCACTTGTGTTGGTGTAGTTACGGTGACGCAGTGTCTGTGCAAACACTGTGTTACTTATATCAGCTGTTTGCTGTCTTGAGCCCGGCTACCCCCGGTTCCCCACTCTCAGCCAGGCTGCTGCCTGGAGGCTCCCTGCTTCCCGTTCAGGGAGTCAAGAACCCTGGGCAGCTGGCCCCTGGTCTCACTGGGGGTGACGGGGTCGGGGAGGCAGCTGGGCTCCTGGAGGGGAGCTGCAGGGAACCGAGAGCTTTGGCTCTCAGACTCCCACCCTGCCCCTCTCTAGTGTGTGGAAGCGCTGCTAGTGAGGACACGCACCACCGACAGGAGGAGGGTAGTGGGGACATCAGCCACCACAGTAATTACTAACATAGGGCTGTAGTGTAGACATGCCCTTGGAATGAAGCAAATCCCGTGCCAGTCTGCAAGTAAAATTAATTTACAGAGAAACATTTAAAAAAGAAACAATCCCAAAGCTTTTTGTGCTGTTGAATTTATTTTTATTTTTGCAAAGCTCCTGGCATTCCCCAGGGCAACAGAGGGACAGAGCTCTTTGCCCTCTGTTACATCGAAAGACACCACAATCAGTGAACAGCACCATGATCAGTTAGAGTCCCAATCAGTCCGATTGATGATTCTCATGTGGCCTTTGATTGGTCAGGAGAGGTGAGAGGCAGCAGCACGGGAAGCGTAATGGCATCGTCGCCAGTCCATCAAACCTGGTTTCATCAGCGTGTCTCTTATTAATTCACCAACGCAGGGCCTGCAGGGCCAGGGAGAGATGGCAAACAGCAATTAAGGTTCCCAGTAACCCACTGGGAATTAGACAAGTACCCTCCCCCATACCCTGAAGGAATTCCACCCCTTTCCATCCCCAGCCAGCTGGGTGCATTTTACATCAGTGCCCTTTGCAAACTGTGTTATTGATAGACTGGAAAAGGGAGTCAGGGAGGAGTCAGAGCCCCAGCAATCAGCTCCTCCCCTCTGCCCCCAGCAGAGTGCAGCGGTGGGCAGGAGGTGCTGGGGGCGAGGGGGTAGGAGCGAGGGTGGGGTGCACTCAGAGTGGGGGCTGGAATGGGGCAGCAGGAGATGGGGCAGAGTGGGGACAGGAAGAGGCAGGGAAGGGACAGGAAGAGGCAGAGCAGGGGTGGGGTCTTGGGGGGAGGTGTGGAGTGGGGGCAGGGCCTGGGGCAGAGCTGGGGGCACATTAGAAAGTCAGCACCTCAAAGAGTTAACAACAGTTAACAACAGCAAATGAAAAATAATTCCGATTTTGTTTTCTGTTGAAAAACCAAAAAAAGGCCTGGGCTATTTTTGAAACTAGAAGAAAAAGAAGAACTGGAAGCTGTTTTATTGAATCTTATGACACATCCTGAGAAGAGATGAGGGTCTTTCCTGAACTCTCCCTTAGGTTAGCAGGAGATTCAAAAGCGCAACGGGCACTTCTGTACGCAGCCCTGTAGGGGGCAGTGTCGTTTAGTGGCTGGGTTACTGGATCAGGAGTGTAGCTGAAACCATGTGTATGATTGTCCTTGGTGATACTGTTAATCCCACCCCAGAGGTGCAGAATCAGGGGGGAGCTGGAGCCGGTTTGCACCAGTTCGCGGGAACTGGTTGTTAAATTTAGAAATTTAGAACTGGCTGTTAAAGGGCTGGGCATGGTAAGGGGACCAGGCTGGGGCTGGGACGAGGGGTTGGATAAGGGGCAAGGAGCGATTGGAGGAGGTTCGGGGGTGGTGGTCAGGGGATGGGGAACGGGGAGGCGTTGGGGTGCCCTGGTTTCCCCAGCTGGCAATTTCAAGGGCCTGGGGCTCCCAGCAGCGGCTGGAGCCCCAGGCCCTTTAAATTGCTGCCAGAGCCCCACTGCTGGCGCCCTGGGGTAGCGGCAGCAGGACTCCGGGGGCTATTTAAAGGTCCAGGGCTCCCGCTGCCTCTATGGCCCCGGCCCTTTAAGTAGCCGCCAGAGCCGTGGGGTAGCAGCGATGGCCGGGGGCTCCGGCAGTGATTTAAAGGGCCCGGGGTGGTAGCGGCAGCCGAGTCCTGGGCCCTTTAAACTGCTGCCGGAGCCCCTGGCTGCCGCTGCTACCCCAGTGGGGGAGGGGGAGGGCACTTACCGGTACAGGGCAGGCTGGGGCTGGCTCTGACCCCCCATCCACGCCCCTTCCGCCTGAGGCCCTGCCCCTTTCGGGGGGCCAGAGCTGACCCCAACCCAGCCCCGTATTGGTAAGTCTCTATTTCTACTTTCACCCCTGGGGTTGGGGCAGTAAGGGGACAGGGGGTGGGGCGAGTTGGGATGGGGGTGGGGCCCTGGGAAGCAGTTAGGGTGGGGGGTCTTGGGCTTGTACTCACTGGGCGGCATTTAATAACCGGTTCCCTACCGGATTGGTGACGATACTTCAGCGGCGGGTTGTTCACTCGCTCCGGGTCTTCAGCGGCACTGAAGGACCCACTGCTGAAGTGGCGCCGAAGACCCGCTAGGGAGCTGGTTAACATTCTGGCAGCTCATCACTGTGCAGAATGACAGCAGTTGCAGCAAATCACAGCTGCCGGTGTGTATGATTCCACAGGAACAGCATTTTTCAATGGTTGAAGTTTTTCCACATTAATTTTTTTTCTAGACTGACCTGCATCTAGCCCCTAACTTCTCTTTTATTTAGAGCATACCTTCTCTAAAGCTATCCCAGCTAAATGTAAAGACTTTCTGTGTTTAAGGCCCTATCTACATTACCACTTTTCTCGGAAAAATGTATGTCACTCAGTGGTGTGAAAAAAATACCCCCCTAAGTGACATACGTTTCACCAGCATAAGCGGTAATGTGCACAGCGCAATCTCAGCAGGAGAGCTTCACTGGGAGTAGTTTTATTACATCAGCAAGACAGCTCTCTCCCGTCAGCTGGAGAGAGCTTACAGTGGAACAGCTGGATTGGTACAGCTGTGCTGCTATATGCTCTCTAGTGTAGACATAAAGACTCCACCACATCCTAGGTTAATTGTTCCAATGGTTAATTAACATAGTTTAAAATTTGCACCTTCTTTCTTGATTCAACTTGTCCAATTTCAGTTTTAGATTATTAGATCTCGTCTTCCTTTGTTTGATTAAAGAGCCATCTCCCATCAGAAATCTCTTCCCCCTCCAGTTACGTGTATACCAGGATCGAGTCACTCTGAACTGTCTCTGTGGAAAATTAAATAGATTGCACTACTTGTGTTTGCACTCCCCGGGTTTTCTCAGCTAGCCTGACCTCTGAGCCCACCTCTGCCGGCCAGTGGGCTTCCTATGGTTAATCTGACTTCAAGGCACCAGGCTAATGTAAAAGCACCAAACGAGAGTAAATTCTGAATACTCACAAACAGCCTCCGTCCAAGTCCTCCATAACCCTAGAGACAAAAAGCAAGTTACTAAAACATTAATTCCTTGTTGCTGCTCTTTCTCTGGGAGCAGTGAAATGAAAATGATGTCATGAAAGGAACTGGACTCAAACGGCTTCTGGTTGGGAAATGGGAGCCAGTGTGGTCTGGTGAAAAGGGAGCTGGGCTGGGAGACAAGAGCTCGGGGATCTGTTCTGGGCTCTTTTTCTGACTTTCCCAGTGACTTTAGATGAGTTGCTTCCCCTCTCTGGGCCTTTCTTTCTTCTCTTTGCCTTCCTTCATTTAGTCTGATCGGTCACTGTTAAATGAGACTTTACAGACACTCAGAGTCAACTGCCTCTGGAATATCTACGGACAGAGCACCACCAGCAGGGCTCAACATGCCCCCAAACCACTAGGCAGACAAAGGCAGGAGTGATTTAGTGCTGTTCTTTCTCCGATATCATTGAAATGATGCTGGTATCGAGGCAGTGGCAGAGCCAGGCAGCTTCTGGGGTGGGAAATTTCTCAACTATCTGGTCAATTTCTGCCCTCCCTTCTATTGAAATATTTCCTAGATCCCCACTTGCTGCACTGGCTTCTATGTGAGGAAACCTATTTTTCAACCATCCTGCAAACTGCTCCACTCTGCCAGCTGCTTAGTGATATATCTTTAGGCTCCCCCACTAGTTAACACAGCAGTCAGTGATCTCAGCTCAGTAATTTTGGCTCTTCTAGTGGTTTCAGCTCTTAGTGATTTCAGCTTGGAGAAGGGGAGCCCCAGTGATGGTGCACCAATGGCCCAAAGTGAATTCAGCTTAGCAGCCTCAAGCTATACTCCTAATAGAATCAAAATTAGCTCTACTATTCAATAATAGAGACGGTGCAATTGGTGTGCCAGACCCTCAAAGGGGGGCCCCATACCATCAAGTACACATACCTACCCTAACCTCTTTGAATTCAGTGGGTTTTGGAATCCATGTCCCTTGTCTAGAGAGTGCTACTTAGTTGATGGCGAGACCCTCTGTAATAAAACCGTCTCATAGTCCTTCATTCACATAATCAGGGTAACAACACTTTATTCCTCCTACCCCAGTAACAGAGAAATTGGGGATCCCACAGCTGTCAAAGTGACCATTTTGGGCTGCCGTGGGCTCATGCTAGGCGGAGTGGGTGTGCCTATGCAAACAAGATCAGCTCCTTAAGTTCTTTTCCACACTCCCCACTATACCAACTCACTGGTCCCCTCCAAAGGGCCTCAGATATCCCACTTTAGCTTCCACAAGCCTGTTTGCTAAATGTATTGGCTCCTCACTAGTCACCCCAGGTGCATCATAAGTTAACCGTTTTACTGGTCGTATTACCCTGTCTCGCCTATTGAGAATCTCTGTTGCTGTGATGGGGGGACATCCTCTTGAGCGACGGATGGAGAGGTTTCCTTTGAGGTCCTCTCGGCTACTGGCATAGGCCCCTGCATTTCTAGTTCTAATAGTGGAGAGTTGAAGGTGCCAAGGACATCCTCCACCTGTATGTCTCCACTGTCCAATAACCTTTGTGTGTCGTCACACAGGGGTCCCACCAGTGGCTCAGGAGTGTCTGGAATGGGCCTAAATACTTCTGCCATGGGATTTAGGGCGGAAGAGGAGGTAGTCTCTTTTGATTCAACTGATCGAGACTGAAATCTTGTCTCCATCCCAGAATACACTATGGTTGTATCTTCCTCCTCAGACTCACTCTCGGATGTGCTGCATAAGGGTAGGTTAGCTGCAGGGGGGCCGGCTGTCCACGTTGGAGGGCGGCTTTGGTCCAGCACATTCGTTCTTCCCGGTTGTCCTGTTGTGGCCCATCTCATAAGGGCCACCTACCAATTCCCCCACAGGGAACAAAAGGTTTCTATGCACAGTCTTTGTCTGCCCTGGACCCTCTTCAGGTTTGACCTTGTAGACCGGCAGGTCTCCTAGCTTTTCCATCACCAAGTAAGGTGTTGCCTTCCATCTGTCAGCTATCTTGTGTTTGCCAGTAATATCCAAATTTTGCAGCAGGACTCTGTCCCCTGGCTGGAGCTCTTGAAGACGTACCCTAGCATCATATAGATGTTTGTTGCGGTCTGCGTTCTTCTGCGCTGCAGATGTAGCTAAGTGATAAGCATCCCGCAGCTTTTCTCTTAGTCGGGATACATATTGCTGATGAGTTTCATAGCTATCTCCATCCTCTGATACACCAAAGCTCAGGTCTGTGGGTAATCTTGGTTCTCGCCCAAACATCAAGAGATATGGGGTGACTCCCGTAGTGTTGTTCTTTGTGGCGTTGTAGGTGTGCACCAGAAATGCAACTTGTTGGCTCCAGGTTGCCTTCTGCTCTGGCCTATATATAATAGGGTTCGGTTGAACCTCTCTGGCTGAGGATCACTTTGCGGGTGATAAGGCGTTGTTCTAGACTTTTTAATCCCCGCTATCCTAAGCACCTCCTTCAGAAGGTGACTTTCAAAATCCCGTCCCTGATCCGAGTGTATCCGGGCTGGGAATCCATAAACTGAGAAATATTTTTCCCACAGTACTCGAGCGACGGGTTAGGTGGGACAACCACAGCTGGGCCTCGCCCCTCCCTTTTGGCAAGTAGTGTATTACGAATGTCAATATCTTGCAGCTTGGCTTCCTGCTAGTCAGCTGCATTGAGCACGGGCAAGGGAGATTGGTCCAAAGCGATATAGTTCACTGAAGCAGAAGGCAGCATTCAGGGGGCAGGCCCAAAGCTTCAGCAGCGCATCCATGAAGGCTCTCATGGGCCTCCGGCTCTCGGCGACTCACACTGCAAATTCCCACGGATGGAGTGAGAGCTATCACAGCAACTCCTGGTGCCTGTGGATGCCTGGACAATGCATCTGCATCTACATTGCTTCTCCCTGATCGGTATTGAATGCTGAAGTCATAGCTAGCCAAAGCGGCCACCCATCTTTGCCCTGTAGCATCCAGCTTAGCACTTGTTAACACATAGGTCAGTGGGTTGTTGTCTGTCCACACCTGGAACTGAGCACCATACAAGTAGTCTCGAAATTTCTCAGTGATGGCCCATTTCAAGGCCAAGAACTTCGGCTTGTGGGTGGGATAGCGAGTTTCACTATCAGACAGTCCTCAGATGGCAAAGGCTACAGGTTTACGCTTGCCTTCCACCTCCTGGTACAGTACTGCTCCCAGACCCTCCAAACTGGCATCAGTATGCAGGATAAATGGCTTGCTTGGGTCAGCAAAGACTAGGACCGGGGCATGAGTTAGGCAATTAATGATTTCTCGAAAAGCCTTTTCACATCTCTCATCCCACCGTGGCCCAAATGGTTCGAAGGGGCCATAGTGTCTCTGCATAGGAGACCCCTTATTCTTGGTCTTAGATTTGTTCTTGCTGGACTGGTATCCCCTGGTAAGATCATTCAGAGGTTTTACAATCGTAGCATAGATTTTCACAAATCTGCGGTAGTAGCCACTAAACCCAAGAAAGGTCTTGAGTTCTCTGTAGTTACTTGGACATGGCCATGTAGTGAGTGCTTCTATTTTATCAGGCTCTGTACTCACACCCTCTTGGGACACGATGTGACCCACATACTTCACTGAGGTCCTGCAGAACTGGCATTAGTCAATTGAAAGCTTCAAACCATAATCCTCCAACCTATCGAGCACTTTAAGAATTCTTTCTTCATGCTCCTCCAAGGTTCTTCCAAACACAATCAGGTCATCCAAATAAACTAACACTTGCAGTAAATTCATGTCTCCCACAACTTTCTCCATAAGACGTTGAAATGTGGCAGGTGCTCCAGAAATCCCTTGGGGCATGCGTTCAAACTGATAAAACCCTAATGGGCAGATGAAGGCTGTCTTCTCCTTATCTTCTTCATCCAGAGGGATCTGGTAGTATCCACTCCGAAGATCCAACACAGAGAACCACTGGCTTCCCAGCAAACAGTCTAAGGCATCTTGGACTCGAGGCATTGTGTACTGGTCAACCACAGTACGGAGGTTTAGGGTGCGGTAGTCAATACACATCCGGATTTTCCCATTCTTTTTACGGACCACCATGATGCGGGAGGCGTATGGGCTGCGGGACTCTGTAATGATGCCATTCACAGCCAGCTCCTGAAGATGTCGCACATCTTCCATCTCGGAGAGAGCAAGCCTCCTAGATCTCTCCCTGAAAGGTTGAGAGTCATGTAGTCTGATGTTGTGCTCTACTCCTTTTGCACATCCCACATCCCACTCATACAATGAGAACACCTTGGATCTTTCACAAAGTTTCCTCCTCAGGCGATCTTTCCACTCTTTCAGTCTCGCACTGGGGTTTTACAATTGATTCAGGCTCGAAGAGATCTGCTATCTTTTGTCCTTGCTTCACAACAACATCTCAACTTGTTTCATTATCAATCAGTAGTCACCTTTTCCTGGGCTTCAGCAGGTAGGGTTATGACTCCACTGGGGACCAGCACTCCTTCCGGGAGTTCTCCTTCAACTGGCTGCTCTATCATTGCTAATGCCCCTTTACTGCCTTTTAGCCTGGTACTCATGACAAGCACTTCTTGCTCCGTCCTTGCAGGCACTACAAAGGGGGTTGTGCCCAAGTACTTCAGTGCCCCAATCGGTAGCTCAGATGTCTCTTTTTTAGCGCTCAAAATCTTCCTATAGGCTTCAGCACAAAGCGCATCATCAGGGTACTCAGGTACTGGTCCCCAGCCCGTCGTCTGCAGTAATCCGCAAGCACCTTGAAGAGATTGGAGTTGGTCCCTGTCAGCACAGACACATCAGAGGTCCCTTTAGGGTCAGGGCATATTAAGGCAGCTGTGTCTATCTCTTCCCTTACCCCAGCAACCTCCTCTGGGAATTCCAGGTGCACTATGACATACCCTTGATAGGGGTATTCAACCATGCTGAGGCCACACAGACCAATGCCAGTCAGTGGCTGTATAGGCAGGTGCCTAAGCATCTGTTGGTAGAATGACTGAAATATAATAGTCACTTGAGATCCAGTGTCAAGCACGGCTTTACTGTCCGCCCCTTCAATCCTCACCATGACCTCTGCTCGAGGCCCTATCAGTCCTGCGGAGATCCCAGCTGGACGGTCTTTTCTGAGGGAATCTTCAAATCCTGCAGGCCTGGGTGGTCCCCGTCCCCAGACCTTCTGGCAGCTACAGGATCTCTCCCAACTGATCCTCAGCTTTCCATACACTAAAGAGGGGTTTTCTTCATTATGGCACTTGGCAGCACTGTGCCCATCCTGACCACATCGGTACCAGAAGAATTGTCCTTTCCACCTTCACCCGGGTGGGACGGTGGCTCTAAATGCTGACCTCTCCATCGCCACAGTCTGAGGCTCCTTATTCCTGGAAATCTGAGCTCGGTCAATGGTGCTTTGCAGCTCAGCTATCTGTTCCGTCAGGACCTGCATTTGTTGGGCAAGTTCCTCTGTGGTGCTCACCATCAGTACACTGGCCATTTGCAGTGGCGTTGTGCTGGCTGGTTCCAATGTTTGGGCTTCCCAACACTCGCTGGCAGCCTGCCTTTCTTCCTCTTCCCTGACCTCCTTTATCAGCTGGGAGTAACTTGGGGGATGTTCCTGCCGTTCTCTTAGTCGGAGATGAAGTAGGATCGGGTTCTGATACCGAGTCCCTCTTACAACTTGAGCCAGTCTGGTCTGATCCATCTGCTCAGCAGTCACTGCTCCCCTCATAACAGCTCTCTGAAGTAGTCTTTCCAGCCTCTGTATATAGGCTGAAATTTTCTCACCCCTTTTCTGTCGGGAATCAAGGAATTTACAGTAACTGTCTTCAGGGCTCTCTACGCTCTCAAAGGTATTATCAAGGGCCTCTAGGCAGTCCTTCACACTGACCCCAGGGTCAATGAGCTTCAGGGTGTGAATTACATCTAATGCTGGGCCACCAAGGCTCTCTATTAGACATCTTCGCTTTTCTACATCGGGTACGGCCCACTCCCGGAGCATTTCAGTGGTATGCTCCAACCAGGGTTCAAACTCCTCTTCCCCAGCAAATAACCTTAACTTATGACAAGAGTTTGACGTAGCATAGGCCAACACAATCTTTTCCAATATATGCCCCAGTGCTTTTGCTCAATCATTGGCTGAGGCTGCCGCCCCTGAGCTAGGGGCTGCAGGACTGGGGCCCAACAAACCCAACATATTAGCCATTATACAAACAGTAATTCCCTCAAAATATAAACACAATTGTTTCCCAATACAGTGGAACACTCAACAGGTGCTTGCGAGGGGTACTGACCCAGGGATCCCGGACGAGCCCCCAAAAATGTAACCCTTCTGCCCCTCTGAGTTGGCAGCAACAAGGGCCGGGTTCAGTATCCAGGGGTTCCGTTTCAATAACACAATGCAAAACCGGCTCGAGCCCCCACACAGTGACCTGGGACAATTACATACCACCCCCCCGGGCGCCTCTAGGAGGCAACACTTTCCCACTCGCAAGCATGGAGTCTGAGTGTAGCAAAATCCTTTTAATAAAGGAGGGAAACAATGCGGCATCACGTTGGAGAGACACCACAAACAGGACTTTACACAAACCATAAGCAAAAACCCACCTCCAAGTACATTTGGCACTGTCCTTTCCCCCGTAGGGTCTTAAGTCCAATCACCCCAAAGTCCAACAACCCAAAAGTCTCTGTCTCTGGTCAGTGCCACCCCAGAGTTCAAAAGTTTATCTGCAGAGTTTTACCCCACCCCCCAGCCTGGGCCAGGGCCAACTGCTCTGCCTCTCCGTGGAGTTCTGCTGCAGCCTTCACCACAACTGGCTCCACTCCACCAGCTGTGCCGCTCCTCCAGCCGACCTGTGAACCGCATCAGCCGTCCCCACAAACCGCTCCACACTGCTCACTGATCCATGGGCTGCTGCAACATGCTGCAGACTGCTCCGCTCTGCGAGCCACTTAGCAATAAAGCTTCAGGCTCCCCCACTAGTTAACACAGCACTCCATGATCTCAGCTCAGTAAGCTTAGCTCTTTTAGTGATTTCAGCTTGTAGTAGGGGAGCCCCAGTGCCAGTACAACATTGGCCCAACATGAATTCAGGTCAGTAGCCTCAAGATGGACTTTTAAAGGATTCAAAATTAGCTCTGCTCTTTAACAGTAGAGAGAGGAGGCTGTGCACTTGGTGTTCCAAGCCCTCAAATCCATCCATCCATCCACCAGGTATTGGAACCCATGTCCCTTGTCTAGCAAGTACTATTTAATGTAGGTTGAGTCGTTTTTGTCATATAGCAGTCTAATAGTTCCTCATTCACCTAATTAGGGTGACAGCACTTTTTTTCCTTCCTGCCCCAATAACAAAGAAATTGGGGATCCCAGCTGCCAAAATAACCATCCCAGGCTGCCATGGGCTATTTCAATGCAAATCCTTGCCACTCCTTGAAATTCTTTCCACACTCCCCATAATTCACCACCAGATGTCAGGGTAGAGCTCATCCTGACTCTGCTTACATAAACAAGCCCAGTTTTTTCAGTTTTCCCTCATAGGTCATGTTTTCTAGACCTTTAATAATTTGTGTTGCTCTTTTCTGGACTTTTTCCAATTTGTCCACATCTTTCCTGAAATGTGGCACCAAGAACTGGACACAATACTCCAGTTGAGGCCTAATCAGCGCGGAGCAGAGCAGAGCGAAAGAATTACTTCTCATGTCTTATGTAAAACACTCCTGCTAATAAATCCCAGAATGATGTTTGCTTTTTTTGCAGCAGTGGTACACTGTTGACTCATATTTAGCTTGTGATCCACTATGACCCCCAGATCCCTTGCCTCAGTACTCCTTCCTAGACAGTCATTTCCCATTTTGTATGTGTGCAACTGATCGTTCCTTCCTAAGTGGAGTACTTGGCATTTGTTCTTATTGAATGTCATCCTATTTACTTCAGACCATTTCTCCAGTTTGTCCAGATCATTCTGAATTTTAATCCTATCCTCCAAAGCACTTGCAACCCCTCCCAGCTTGGTATTGTCTGCAAACTTTATAAGTGTCCTCTCTATGCTGTGATCTAAATCATTGATAAAGATACAGCCCGCCAGCTGTTTTCATCCGGCCCTCAATCTCCTGCTGGGGAGCGGGATCTGGGGCTTGCCCTGCTCTGGCACTCCAGCCAGGGAGCAGAGTCGGGGGCTGCTCCATGCGGCTGCCACGTAGAGGCAGCTAGGAGGCTCTGCTCTGCACGCTGCTCCCACCCCAATTGTCACTTCCGCAGCTCCCATTGGCCAGGAACTGCAGCCAATGGGAGCTGCCGGGCAGTGCTGCGGACATGGCCGCTGCTTCCGGGAGCTGCTCGAGGTAAAGTGCCGCCAGCCCTGATCCCTTTCCCGCTCTCTGAACCCCTCTATCCCAGCATCCCAATCCCCTCATCCCCAGCCCTACCCAGAGCCTACACCCCCATCCGGAGCCCTCACCTTCCCCGCACCCCACTCACCCACCCCAGCCTTGAGCCCCCTCCCGCACCCTGAACTGTTCATTTCTAACCCCTCCCAGAGCCTGTACCCACAGAACCCTCACCCTCTCCTACTCTCCAACCCCAATTTTTTGAAAATTCATGGCCTGCCAGACAATTTCTATTCTCAGATGTGTCTCTCGGGCCAAAAAGGTTGCCCAACCCTGTCTTAGAATCATGAACTCTACCATTTCATGATCACTTTCACCCAAGCTGCCTTCCACTTTCAAATTCTCAACCAGTTCCTCCCTATTTGTCAACATCAAATCTTGAACAGCCTCTCCCCTGGTAGCTTTCACCACCTTCTGAAATAAAAAAATTGTCTCCAATACATTCAAAGAACTTGCTGGATAATCTGCGCCTTGCTGGGTTATTTTCACAATAGATGTCTGGATAGTCGAAGTCCCCCATCACCACCAAGTCCTGTGATTTGGATGATTTTGTTAATTGTTTAAAAAAAGCCTCATTCACCTCTTCTTCCTGGGTAGATGGTCTGTAGCAGATTCCTACCATGACATCACCCTTGATTTTTACCCCTTTTATCCTTACCCAGAGACTTTCAAGAAGTCTGTTTCCTATTTTCATCTTAACCTCAGTCCAAGTGTACACATTTTTTATATATATTGCAATACCTTTTCCCTTTTTTCCCTGCCTGTCCTTCCTATACCCATCTATATCAATATTCCAGTCATGCATATTATCCCTCCAAGTCTGTGATGCCAACTGTATTATAGCTGTGTTTATTTACTAGCATTTCGAGTTCTTCCTTCTTATTCCCCATACTTCTTGCATTAGTATACAGACATCTAAGATACAGACTTGATTCCCTCCCAGTTTTGTCTTGTCTCTCCCTTATCCCTGCTATAACAGACCATGCTCTTCTCAAATTCCAACCCTTCTCCGAGGTCTCCATGTTCTTGACTTACCTGTGGGCTTTGGGGGTGATTCCTCATCGCTCTTTTCCAGGACAGCATGACCGTTTTCCATCACCATGGTGGGTGGCTTTGGAGTAGGAGTGGAGCACCACCTGCTGCCAGAAGTAACCAGCAGCCAGCGTCCTTCCTGTGACAGGGCCATAGCCTCCTTCCCCAGGGGTGTGACAGCAGTCCACTCTAGCTGGAGAGCTTCCTGAGCCTTGGATCTCTCCATATGAATACTCTCAGGGAATTCCTCATAGCTCAGATGCTCCTCAGCCTAGCCACCTCCTCCTGTAGCTCTCCCACCTGCTTCCTGAGAGATGCCACCAGCGGGCACCTTTCACACTGGATGGTCTCCCCAGCCTGGCTTTCTATGAGTGGGAAATGCAGGTCACAGTCTCTGCAAATGCACACCAGGATCTGGGTAGAGGCATTCATGGTTATGTTCTCTGTTTGGATACCGGTGCAGGTGGAGGAGACAAGAGCAGCATTGGCACTGGCGATGCAGCCCTTCCTAACCATAGCGATTATATTACGTCTCCCTCCCACAAACTCCCTCAGACACCCATTTGCTAGTTCCCCTTGGTCACTTAGCCTCTGGCTTCTAAGGCCTTCTCTCCTAGGTCAGCCCCACCCCCTCGTTAATTACACAGCGGGAGGGTGATCACAAGGCTGATTGAGGCTGATCAAGGATGTGCCAGGGAAAAAGGCTCAAACAGTTCTCAGACACACAATCCCAACTGACCAACTTAAATAACCTGAAAGATCAAGAGAAATACGAACAGCCAAACAACCTGACTCACCCCAAGATTAGTATTCGCACATTGTTCGTTCAGCAGGGAGATCACATCCCCCTCCCAAACTCCTGTTTGCGATCCCCTGCTGGCTAGCATTAATGTATTTCTCCTGAAAATGTCCCCGTAGTGATGTGGGACTCACCCCTGCAGTGCCACCTGCTGGTCATCTCAGGGAATTAGCTCTTCCACACTCCGGAGCACCCACTGCAGGCTGGTGTCCCGCTGCTACTAGCCCCTGTGTTGCTCCTGGATCCCGGTGCCCTTTTATTTGGGGTACTGCCCTCTAGCAATACCCCCACACTCTGCCTCTGCCGAAGCTGTGGGGAGCTCTGAACCCTTTAAATCCGACCCCAGCCCGGCTGCCGGAGCCACGGGTGGGATTTAAAGGGCTCTGGGCTGCTCGCAGCTGCGGGAGCTCTGAGCCCTTTAAATCCCGGTCCCAACCCAGCCGCCGGAGCCGTGGGCGGGATTTAAAGTGCTCTGGGCTGCCTGCAGCCGCGGGAGCTCTGAGCCCTTTAAATCCTGGCCCCAGCCTGGCCACCGGAGCTGCGGGCGGATTCAAAGGGCTCTGGGCTGCCCGCTGCAGCAGGGAGCCCAGAGCAATTTAAATCTCCGCTGCGGAAGCCAGTGTAGTCTGGCATGGTGTACTGGCTCTTGCCGGTATGCTATACCGGCTTACTTTCACCTCTGATCACACTACAAACCACTTGTGTTTGTACCTCCACTAACATCCCCACCAGCTGCTAAACCACATTAGATTTATCTGCAGGAACCTGATAAAAGTATGTAAAAAATGAATGGGAATGAGTACGTGGAAAGGAAGCTTCTGTTTGGGTTATTCAATGAAACTGAATGGAGGCAAATTCAAAATGGAACTAAGGATCATATAATATGTAATAACGAGGGCTCTCAAGGGATTAAAAAAATTAATCACCATTTATTGCACTGTTAATAACAGAATACCATTTATTTAAATATTCTGGATGTGCTCTACATTTTCAAATATATTGAATTCAATTACAACACAGAATACAAGGTGTACACTGCTCACTTTATATTTATTTTTTATTACAAAGATTTGCACTGTAAAAAGAAAAGAAATAGTATTTTTCAATTCACCTCATACAAATACTGTAGTGCAATCTCTTTATCATGAAAGTTGAACTTACAAATGTAGAATTATGTACAAAAAATAACTGCATTCAAAAATAAAACAATGTCAAACTTTAGATCCTACATGTCCACTCAGTCCTATTTCTTGTTCAGCCAATCGCTCAGACAAAGAAGTTTATTTACATTTGCAGGAGATAATGCTGCCTGCTAACAGTTCACAATGTCACCTGAAAGTGAGAACAGGCATTCGCATGATAGTGTTGCAGTCAGTGTCGCAAGATATTTACATTCCACATGTGCTAAAGATTAACAGGTCCCTTCATGCTTCATCCACCATTTCAGAGGACGTGCGTCCATGCTGATGACAGGTTCTGCTCGATAACAATCCAAAGCAGTGCAGACTGACTCAGGTTCATTTTCATTATCTGAGTCAGATGTTACCAGCAGAAGGTTGATTTTATATTTTTTGTGAAAGCAGCAAAGAATCCTGTGGCACCTTATAGACTAACAGACGTTTTGCAGCATGAACTTTCGTGGGTGAATACCCACTTCTTCGTATGCAAGTCCCCTTGCATCCGAAGAAGTGGGTATTCACCCACGAAAGCTCATGCTGCAAAACGTCTGTTAGTCTATAAGGTGCCACAGGACTCTTTGCTGCTTTTACAGAACCAGACTAACACGGCTACCCCTCTGATATTTTTTGTGGTTTGGGTTCTGTAGTTTCTGTATCAGCGTGTTGCTCTTTCAAGATTTTTGAAAGCACGCTCTACACCTCATCCCCCTCAGATTTTAGAAGGCACTTCAGATTCTTAAACCTTGGTTGAGTGCTGTAGCTCACACTGGTACCTTTGCTTTTTGTGAAATCTTCAGCAAAAGTGTTCTTGAAATGAACAACATGTGCTGGGCTATCACCTGAGACTGCTATAACATGAAATATATGGCAGAATGTGGGTAACACAGAGCAGCAGACATACAGTTCTCCCCCAAGGAGTTCAGTCACAAATTTAATTAGCTCATTACTTTTTTAACCTGTAGGAGAATGTTGTGTATTTGGTTGTCATGGTTTTTGCTGCTATGGCAACTGAGTTAGAGTATTATGGTCTGTAAATAAAATGGAGGTTTTGGTTAGCTGCCTGCTCTCTGGCCTCAAGTGATTGCTTCCTACTCCGGCTGCCCCAAGGATATAACACTGGCGACGAGGATGGGATCCTGGTGCTGCTCCAGTAACAGAAGGAAGTAGAAATCAAAGTAAAGACCAAACAAAGAAAAAAAGCTGCTTCTTTGCACTGACAGTGAAAGTGAAACTAAAAATCATGGCTACTCTTACCAGGCCCCTGGAGCCTTTTGATGAGAATATAGAGCAGTGGCATGTGTATACTGAGCGTTTTGAGCTTTTTTTTATTGCAAATGACATTACAGAAGCGAAGAAGGTGCCAATATTCTTAAGTGTTGTAGGGGCTAAAACCTACTCTCTGCTACACAGCTTACTGCACCCTGTTAAGCCAGCAACTAAATCTTACAGTGACATTGTGGAAATCCTGGGGTCCCATTTTTCCCCAAAACCACTGGTAATTGCTGAAAGATATAGGTTCCATAAAAGAGACCAAAAGGAAGATGGAACAGTTGTACAATTTGTAGCCATTCTAAAAAAGCTAGCAGAACACTGTGAATTTAAAGAAATGTTAAATGATGCCCTGCGTGACAGGTTAGTGTGTGGCCTGTACAGTGAAGCTATACGGAAGCGCCTACTGACAGAGGCTCAGCTTACCTTACAGAAGGCTGTTGATATTGCTGTCTCCATGGAACTGGCTACAAGGGAGGCACAATACATCGGTGCACCCCCTAGGGTGCAAAAAGTGTCACAAGAACCGACCCACAAAACTGTGCAGAGTCAAAAATGTTACCGTTGTGGTAAGCTGGGTCACCAGGCATCAGAATGCTGGTGTAAGGACCTGGTGTGTCGACACTGTGGCAAAAAGGGACACATTGAGTGTGCCTGTAAACAAAAGAAAAAGAGGCCTGTGGTCTGGCCGACAAAAAGAGGAACCTTGCATACTCTAGAGCAGACCCAGGATGATCAAGGAGACACCTCATCACAAGAGGAAGTGCCACTGCATGTTTTGTCTTTGGCAGCGGGCTCACATGAATACTGGGTAACCCCCTTATTGGAGGGCAAACCTATACGCATGGAACTGGACACCGGTGCAGCTGTCTCGCTGGTCTCTGAGACTGTGTATAAAGAAAAGCTACAGCATCTTCCGCTTAAGGCAACAAAAACTGTTCTGAAGACGTATACGGGAGAAGCTGTGCCCATGGTGGGCACTATTGATGTTAAGGTGGAGCTCAATGGACAGGCCGCTAGATTGCCACTGTTTGTGGTGAGAGGTAACTACCCAGCCTTAATGGGTAGGTCTTGGCTTGGGAAGATTCAACTGAACTGGGCAGAAGTGCACCGGATGACTAAAGAAGAAACCAGTCTAACCCCTATACTAAGGAAACATGCTGCTGTTTTTGGAGATGATTTGGGAAGTATGAAGGGAATCACTGTGACATTGAACATTAAACCTGGCAGTCCACCAAAATATCTGAAAGCCCGAACTGTGCCATATGCCATCAGGCCAAAGGTTGAAGCAGACCTGGAGCGCCTGGTCACCAATGGAGTCCTAATACCAGTTACCCATAGCTCATGGGCCACTCCTATCGTTCCAATAGTGAAGAAAGATGGCTCTCTCCGGATTTGCGGGGATTTTAAAGTCACTGTCAACCCAGTGTTGTGTGCAGAGCAATACCCGCTTCCCCGCATCGATGACCTCTTCGCAGGCCTGGCTGGGGGACAAAAGTTCAGTAAGATTGATCTGAGACAAGCATATTTACAGATGCACGTCGATGAAAAGTCCCAAGAGCTGTTGACTATTGTGACTCATAAGGGGCTTTATCGATACTGTCGCCTACCCTTCGGAATCACATCGGCTCCCGCCCTGTTCCAGAGAGCTATGGACCAGATCTTGTGTGGCTTGTCAGGAGTTCAGTGCTATCTGGATGACATCCTGGTCACTGGAAGAAATGAAGAGGATCACTTAAGTAATTTAGAGGCTACCCTACAAAGATTGGAAGAGTATGGCCTACGAGTTCGCAAAGACAAGTGTGAATTCTTCAAGCCCTCTGTTGAATATTTGGGACACATCATCGATTCTGCAGGTCTTCATAAGGCCCCTGCAAAAGTTAAAGCTATTGTGGAGGCTCCCCCACCACGAAATGTAAGCCAGCTGCGCTCGTTTCTAGGACTACTGAACTATTATGGAAAGTTCATCTCACAGTTAGCCACACTGCTAAAACCACTTCACGAGCTCCTTGGGCAGAACAAGGCCTGGAAGTGGACTGAAGCCTGTGATGTTGCATTTAACAAAGCTAAGGATGCATTGTTAAATTCTGAAGTTCTAACGCACTTTGATCCATCCTTACCCCTGCAATTGGCCTGCGATGCCTCCCCTTATGGAGTGGGAGCAGTCGTGTCACACATTATGCCTTCGGGAGAAGAGAGACCTATTGCTTTTGCTTCACGCACTCTAAGCAAAGCAGAAACTAACTACGCCCAAATCGAACGTGAGGCATTAGGAATTGTTTTTGGAATTCGGAAGTTTCATCAGTACCTGTTTGGGCGAAAGTTTACTCTTCTTACAGACCATCGACCTCTGACATCAATTTTTGGACCCTACACAGGCATTCCCCCATTAGCTGCTAGTCGTATGCAACGTTGGGCATTGTTACTTTCAGCACACACATATGAAATCAAATATCGGAAATCCACTCTGCACGGCAATGCAGATGGCCTCTCGAGGTTGCCTTTGCCGGTCAAACATCAAGATAGTGCCCAAAAGGAAATCTTTTACTTTGAACAGGTAGAGAATACACCCATCACTGCTACTCAGATAAAGAAGGCAACTCGCGTTGACCCAGTATTGTCCCAAGTTATGGACCTGGTGATGCATGGAAAATCTCGACAAACCTCTCCGGTCTCATCCGACCTTGTTCCCTACATGTCCAAACGGATGGAGTTATCGGTCCAATCTGGTTGTTTGTTGTGGGGGAGACGTGTCATTATTCCACCACCGCTGAGATCACAGATGTTAGAACAGCTACATTCCGGTCACTGTGGAATAGTGCGCATGAAGGAAATTGCACGAAGCTATTTTTGGTGGCCTGGATTGGACAGCGCTATTGAAGAGAAGGCAAAAGCTTGTATGTCATGTCAGGGCATGAGGAATGCACCCCAGTGGGCACCCCTACACCCATGGGACTGGCCTGAAAACCCGTGGCAACGTATTCACGTTGACTTTGCTGGCCCCCTTGAAGGAAGCATGTTCTTGGTGGCAATAGATGCTCATTCTAAATGGCCATAAGTCTCTATAATGCAGTCCACTTCTGCAGAGAGTACTATCCAAAAACTACGAGGACTCTTTAGTCGTTTTGATCTGCCAGAACAACTTGTGAGCGACAACGGACCGCAGTTCGTTTCTCAGGAGTTTCAAAATTTTATGAAGGCAAATGGGATACACCACATCACGTCAGCACCATATCATCCGTCCACCAACGGATTAGCTGAAAGATTTGTGCAGACAATGAAAAACGCTTTGAAATCAGCAAGGGGACAACACTCCATTCAAAAGCGTCTGGATATCTTCTTACTTTCCTACAGAAACACCCCTCATGCTACGACCCAGGCATCCCCAGCCTTTCTAATGTTGGGACGACAGCTGCGCACTTGCTTTGATCTGCTGAAACCTTCTGAACCCCGACAAACTGTGCAACATCAGCAGCAATATCAAGTCATCAGACGGGCACCCAGAGCAAAAGACCGAACCTTTAGCCCGGGACAGCCAGTTTTGGCTCGGAATTATACTTCCAGAGCTAAATGGGTCCCGGCCACAGTCATCACTCAAACAGGACCTGTGTCCTACACAGTCCGGACTGCAGAGAATGTTACCTGGCGGCGACATGTAGATCAGCTGTTGCCAGGTCATGCCAGTCCTCAGGACCCATCTGCAGTTGAGGGGTCTGACTTCACCTCTTCTGGTGAGGCACCGAATCACGAGTCACCTGTTCCTGACTGTTCTCCTCCATTACTGCCGGCGGCTGAGATACCCCTTTGCCCAGCACGAGCTGATACCACCTCCTCACCCGTTCGTGCTGCGGACCCTGAGCCCCTAGTGCTTTCGGGTGCAATAAGACCAGAAGTTCGCCGTAATCCACCTAGAGACAGAAGGCCTCCTCATCGGCTGGATCTCTAGCTAGGGCGAACCCACGGTTATGGGGCAAAATAATCCCCAGGGTTTAGCCGGGAATGGAGGCAGTCTACCCTCCTTCTCTAGTCTAGGGTGTGTTTTTTTTTATTTAGGGGATGTTCTTATTAGGGGGGGAGGAATATGTTGTGTATTTGGTTGTCATGGTTTTTGCTGCTATGGCAACTGAGTTAGAGTATTATGGTCTGTAAATAAAATTGAGGTTTTGGTTAGCTGCCTGCTCTCTGGCCTCAAGTGATTGCTTCCTACTCCGGCTGCCCCAAGGATATAACAGAGAACACTTCAACCTCCCTGGCCACACAATAGCAGATCTTAAGGTGGCCATCCTCCAGCAAAAAAACTTTAGGACCAGACTTCTAAGAGAAACTGCTGAGCTTCAGTTCATTTGCAAATTTGACACCATCAGTTTAGGATTAAACAAAGACTGTGAATGGCTTGAAGCAGCAAAGAATCCTGTGGCACCTTATAGACTAACAGACGTTTTGCAGCATGAGCTTTCGTGGGTGAATGGCTTGCCAACTACAGAACCAGCTTCTCCTCCCTTGGTTTTCACACCTCAACTGCTAGAACAGGGCCTCATCCTCCCTGATTGATCTAACCTCGTTATCTCTAGCTTGCTTCTTGCTTGATTATATTTACCTGCCCCTGGAAATTTCCACTCTTGCATCCGACGAAGTGGGCATTCACCCACGAAAGCTCATGCTGCAAAACGTCTGTTAGTCTATAAGGTGCCACAGGATTCTTTGCTGCTTTTACAGAACCAGACTAACATGGCTACCCCTCTGATACTTTTTTAACGAACATCATCAGCATGGAAGCATGTCCTCTGGAATGGTAGCTGAAGCATAAAGGGGCATATGAAAGTTTAACATATCTGGCATGTAAATAACTTGCCATGCCGTCTACAAAAGTCCCATGCGAACCCCTCTTCTCACTTTCTAGTGATATATGTGCAAGCATATACCTGCCTCTGGAAATTTCCACTACATGCATCCGACGAAGTGGGTATTCACCCACGAAAGCTCATGCTCCAATACGTCTGTTAGTCTATAAGGTGCCACGGACTCTTTGCTGATTTTATAGGTGCAGACTAACATGGCTACCCCTCTGATACTTAAGGCTCCTATTGTTTGTCCACAGGACAGTTCATTGGGTCTTTAAGACTGGGAACAGTCCGTCACTAAGGGCAGGTCTACACTAAGGGCGGGGGTCGAACTAGGGTACGCAAGTTCAGCTACGTGAATAGCGTAGCTGAACTCGAAGTACCGTAGTTCGAACTACTTACACGTCCAGACGTCGCGGGATCGAAGTCCGCGGCTCCAAGGTCGACTCCGCCACCGCCGTTTGCAGTGGTGGAGTACCGGAGTCGACCGGAGCGCGCGGGGAGATCGAACTATCGCATCTAGATTAGACACGATAGTTCGAACTCCGAGAAGTCAAACTCACCGCGTCGACCCGGCAGGTAAGTGTAGACTAGCCCTAAGAGAACCCATGGCTCTTATTAGCGTGAGATCGGTGCCTGACAGAGATGAACAAGGGCAGACAGGGTGAACAGGTGTCAGGTGTGGGTGTGTTTTCAGAATAGCTCTTGCATGAAATAGTTGTGCCACGATAGCAATGCTGCTGGCGACAGGTGAAAGGTGGGGTGTCCAGTGAGGCAAAGAGGGGCCTCAGTAGCTCTTTGTTGCACTAGGATTGGGTCCTGGTTGTGGGCAGAGAGAGAGAAAACAGAAGCCCAGGTTCTCAGGCCTTGTCTATACAAGAAAAATACACCGATTGACCGATTTGGTGGGATTTTAATGAGAGTTAGTTCAACCATGAAAACCCCTGTGAGGAGGCTCTTCTTTCCATTCAAATCAGGTTTATGTTGCGTTATCCTAAATCAGTGGTCCCCAAACTTTTTACCTCCCTCTCCCCTTACTCCTGTCTGCACCCTCCCCCCACCAGCTGGGAGCGAGATCGCAGCTTGGGGAGGGGGACGGGGATGGGGTAAGGTGAACGAGGCTGGGGTCACAGCTGGGGGCAAGGGTGGATCCCCAGACGCAGGGCTGAGAGCAGAGGCCCTGGCATGGAGCCGCCAGCCAGGACCCCGGGTGTGGGCCCGGCGGCCAGTAGCAGATCCCTGAGAGCATGGCTAGCAGTCAGGGCGGGACTAGGAGCAGAGCTGAGTGGCGCTATATCCCCACCCCACATGGGGGCTGGCCTGTGCCCCAGCAGTGGGCGTGTCCCAGAGATTGGGGACCTCTGTCCTAAACTGACCAGGAATCGGTTTCAGCTGAACTAAAACCCACCACTGCTAAAGCGAAACAATTATCCACCCAACAGTCTGTAGCACTGGTTCAGCCGACTCACTTTACGCTGCTCTGTCTCTCTTCAATACTTACGTGGCCCCTGCTACACTAATAGCTTGGAAAGTCACAATCATTAATGTATTTCTCCTGAAGATCTTCCCAGGAGGTAGGGAAGTGCTGCTACCCTCATTTTGCAGCTGGCAAACAGAAAGTCTCTGTGATTTGTCCAAGGTCACACAAGAGCTCCTTAGCAGAGCAATAATTTAACTCCTCCTGGGTTAGGGCCCTAACCACTGGACCAGGCTTCCTGTCTAAAGGTCTTAAAATGGGGGTGAGTTTAAGGCACTTTATGTCGCCATTAGGTTCAAAAGGACCTTGAGGTGCATCTTCACTGCAGGGATAACTTGAGTTATCTACATTCTAGTTACGTCTCTCCAGTGAGAGCAGCCACGCTGTAAATATCCCCCTCCCACTATATCCACACTGACGCTGCACTCACCCCTGTGTGACACTAGGGCTGCTGGAGGGACATCTCCTGGTTCTTTGACCTGTCGTTTACCTCAAACCCTAGAATACCAGTAGTTGCACAGCCTGAAAGAATCTGTCTCCCTGGACAGTGGGGACTCAGCAGGAGTGATTCTGAGAACCGTTTGCTGCAAATCCTCTTAGGGTGAGTTACCCACGCTAAGCTAGGGGGGCCATTTCCAATTTTGGTGTGTGGTGAACAGGGGGGCAACTTTTCCTGTGATTCATGGGGCTACTTAGGCACTTGAAAACTAGTTTTTTGACAGATAACTTAGCAATTAGTTGACATTATAAAAGAAAGAAAATTAAATAAATATTAGACCCAAACAGCTCTAATAACAACATGTTCTGACATCTTGTGGCAAGTCACTTAAGGGATGCTGGTTAGCTTTAAAATTTTAACGTACATTCTTACTTTATTACTAACTCTGTGGAAAGAGAGACCCCGTCAGGACTCCTGGGTTCTATTCCAGCTCTGGGAGGGTTCTATAGAAGAACATAAGAACGGCCAGATGGGGTCCGACCAATGGTCCATCTAGCCCAGGATCCTGTCTTCCAACAGTGGCCAATGCCAGGTGCTTCAGAGGGAGTGAACAGCACAGGCAATGATCAAGCTGTCCTGTTGCCCACTCCCAGGTTCTGGCAAACAGAGGCGAGGGACATGTTGCCCAGTCACCCAGTTTGTGAGATCCCCGCGTAACTCTTCACAGTGTGTTCTTGAGTAGTTTCGTATCATTTGTGAATTTTACCACCTCACTGCGTACCCCTTGTTCCAGATCATTTATGAATATGTTGAGTAGCTCTGGTCCCAGAACAGACTCCTGGGGGACACCGCTATTTACCTCTCTCCATTCTCACCTTTCATTCCTAATCTTTGTTTCTGATCTTTTAACTGAAGTGCCTGGCAGTGCCTTCAGGATCATCTAATGAGTGTTAATTTACTTTAATCAGAATCCTTTTGTTAACTTAATCACCCGGCCTTGTTATAAACAAACTCCCTGCCCCAAAGGCTGTGCTACTCCCAGCTTCCCAACACATATCACACTCAAGCTGTTCCAGTTAAGAGCTCCACCTGGGCTAGGGTGAGTTGACCTCCCCTACGAAACTTCGGGGGGAGGGTTAGGGCCCTCCCCTGTCCCCCCTAAATGGTGCCCCTGCTCTGAGGCCTGGTGTACACTACACAGTAAGCTGCCTGGGTCGACCTATCTGTGTAAATGTCTTCATTTAAATTTGGCTCCCACCGACATAAGTGCCTCTCTATATCGACTTAATAACCAACTCCCTGGGCAATGTGGAGTCATGGTTGATGTAATAATGACGCATAGTGTCAGTGTAGACACTGTGTTGCTTAGACCAACTGTTACTGGCTTTCAGAAGCCATCCCCAAAGTGCCCCATACTGACAATACAACTGATACAAGCGCTCCTGCTGAGAACGCGCACCCCGACCTAGAGAGCCAAACGTGCACAAACAGAAGCAATTTAATAACTGCGGTGGCTGTATGCCAACATACAGTTAGGTTGAAATAATTTGTAGTGTAGACGTGGCCTAAGAAATGTCCTTTCTGGTTGCTGACGCGGACTATCCGTGTTATATCATCATCTCTGAACGGCAAACAGCTAAGCTCTTGTTCTGAGGTGATGCTGGTCAGACTGTAAACAGGCTCCTATTGTTTGTCCACCGGACAGTTCATTGGGTTTTTAAGACTGGGAACAGTCAGTCATTAAGAGAAGGAAGCAGAACCCATGGCTCTTATCAGCGTGAGATCGGTGCCTGCCAGAGATGAACAAAGGCAGACAGGGAGAGCAGGCTGTCAGGTGTGGATGTGTTTTCAGAAGAGCTCTTGCATGAAAGAGTTGTGTCAACATAGCAATGCCGACGGCAACAGATAAAGGTGGTGTGTTCAGCGAAGCAAAAAGGGGCCTCAGTAGCTCTTTGTTGCACTAGGATTGGGTCTTGCTTTTGGGCGGAGAGAGAGAAAACAGAGGCCCAGATTCTCAGGCCTTGTCTATACAAGAAAGGTACATTATTTGACCAATGGTGGGATTTTAATCTGAGTTAGTTCAACCATGAAAACCCCTGCATGGAGGCTCTTCTTTCCATTCAAATCAGGTTTATGTTCCATTATTGTATATTGACCAGGAATCGGTTTCAGCTGAATTAAAATACACCACTGCTAAACCAAAACCAGTCTCCACCAGTCTGTAGCACTGGTTCAACTGACTCACTTTACATTGCTCCGTCTCTCTTCGGTACTTACGTGGCCCCCAATACCCTAATAGCTGGTGTGACAAAGTTCCTCCTCTGACTTGGTGGGTCCTGCGCTTATCGGTGGATTTGCTCACCTCAGTGATTCATGGCAGCCCTCAGTTTGGCCACGTTTGCTAGCGGCTCAAATCTGCCGTTCACTCAGCTAACCTCATCCCTGGCCAGCATGGGGAAAGGGAGGAGAACAATCCCCGTAGTCTCTGCTGACACACCGAGTGGGTCGGGGGATAGGCCAGAGACCTTCCCCTCTGCTGGGACCCACAGTCCAGGTCACCTCCTCTTGTCTCAAATAGGGAGCTGAGGCGGATGAGGGGAACCTGGGCCCATCCTCTACTCCAGGTTCCAGGCCAGGGCTATGTGGATTGCAACTCTCTACAGTGTCTCTTGTAACAGCTGCGTGAGAGCTACAACTCCCTGGGCTACTTCCCAAGGGCCTCCTCCCAACTCCTCCTTTATGATCACCACAGGACCTTCCTCCTGGTGTCTGGTAATGCTTGTACTTCACAGTCCTCCAGCAGTGCGTCTTCCCTCTCCTAGTGCCTCTTGCTCCCAGCGCCTCACACACATCTCACTGACTGAGGTGAGGTCCTTTTTAAACCAGGTGCCCTGATTAGCCTGCCTGTCTTAATTGATTCGAGCAGCTTCTTAATTGGCTCCAGGTGTCCTAATTAGCCTGTGTGCCTTAATTTGTTCCAGCAAGTTCCTGATTGTTCTGGAACTGCCCCTATTATCTTACCCAGGGAACAGGGACCTGCTTAACCTGGAGCTAATATATCGGCCTTCTTTCACTTTGGCCCGACCCTGTCACACTGGGAAGGTCACAATCATTAATAAAAAGAAAGAAGAGTACTTGTGGCACCTTAGAGACTAACAAATTTAAGTATCAGAGGGGTAGCCGTGTTAGTCTGGATCTGTAAAAGCAGCAAAGAGTCCTGTGGCACCTTATAGACTAACAGACGTTTTGGAGCATGAGCTTTCGTGGGTGAATACCCACTTCGTCGGATGCATGACATGGTATTCACCCACGAATTCTCATGCTCCAAAACATCTGTTAGTCTATAAGGTGCCACAGGACTCTTAACAAATTTAATGCATTTATCCTGAAAACATCCCCATGAGGTAGGGAAGTGCTGCTATGCCCATTTTGCAGATGGGAAACAGAGAGCCTCTGTGATTTGCCCAAGGTCACACAAGAGCTCTGTAGCAGAGCAAGGAATTCAACCCCTGGCTAGGGCCCTAATTACTGGACCAGGCTTTCTTTCTAAAGGCCTTAGAATGGGTCTGAGTTTAAGGCATCTTTATGCTGCCATTAGGCTAAAAAGGACCTTAAGGTGCATCTTCACTGCAGGGTTAATTTCAGTTATCTACATCCAAGTTACGCCTCTCGAGTGAGAACAGCCACGCTGTAAACTCCCCCTCCCGCTGCTATTTCAACACTGATGCTGCACTCACCCCTGTGAGACCCTAGGGCTGCTGGGGGCACATCTCATGGTTCTTTGACCTGTACTAAGCTGCTCTATGGATACCTTCCTAGTGAATTGTGGGACATCTTGTCTGTCCTTTCTAGGCACACCAGGGGAATTGTGGGAAGGCTCTGGAAGACTAGCAGTACTTGAGTAGCCTGCGTCCACACTACAGACACATCATGTTAGCAGCTGGCGAGTTGCACTAACTCCAGCTTCAGCCTACCCCTCATGACAGGCCAGTCAGCTCCAGTTAAAAGCTCACCACGCTCAAGCTAAGGGTTTTTGTGTGTGGACTGGACTTGAGTTAGGGGCAACACACTTTGTCGTGAAGATAAGCCCATGTAACTGAGAATCATGTCTAGCACACCAAGGCATCAACCTACCTCTATACAGAGGTTAAATAATAATGAAACAATGAGGTTATCTCAGGTGAGCTGCCAGCTGATCTGCTTTTGGGGTCTCTCCAGATCGACTCCTGCTCTACACTATAACATTTAACCCTCTTCAGTAGCGCTTGAAACACACGTTCCCTCCATGCATAACACTGCTTTAGCCAGTTATGGCTGGTTCTAAGCCCCAACGTCACAAAGTGACTCTGCTCTTTGAGGACTAAAGAACAATTCAGCCCAGATCATTCCTGACTCAATCGTTTCATTAGACCTTTAAAAATGGCCTTGAGATCTCTGGGTGGTATCTGGAGTGGAGCTAACAATCCTCTCAGCTCTCGTTATGTCCCTCTACATCTCTCCCCTCCCAACCCAGGCCCCTCACAACATCCTTCCACCCTCTCAAGGAATATCTGTCTGTGCCTATGTTAATGATACCAGATCATGTCATCATGCTACAAACCCTTGTGGTTGTATCTCCGGTAACATCCCCACCAGCTGCTGAACCATATTAGAGTTACCTGCAGGAACCTGATAAAAATATGGCAAAAATTATTGGGAAAGAGTAGGTGAGAAGGAAGCTTTTGTTCTCCTTGACTTGTGTCGAAGAAAAACTAAGTTCTCGCTTTTATTGTTTGGGTGCAGCAAAATCAAATTCTTTAATTTCTCCAGTAATTACCATGGAGGGAGAGAGTGCCATAGGACACAGGGTCACCCCAGTCCTGGACAGGTATCTCAACTGGTAAACAATCACAGCAAGCCTTTATACCTTTTACAGACAATTTCTAACAATAATACAGACAGTAAAAAGCAACAACTACATTTTGTTTATACATAGCAAAAAGGCTTATCTTATTTGTCTCAATCCTAGAAAAAGCAAGCCTGCATTTTGGTTAGTGATTGCAAGGTCGTAATAACTTTGTACACAGTTCCTGTCCTGTCGCCTCGCACTATCTTTGCTCCTACAAGTCTTACGTCATTAAGGTTACAGTATGGCCTGACTCTTGCTAACTAACATTCATTAAGATCTCTTCAAATCCTTGTTAATTATTTACTGGCTTCCACACTCCCCCCTTTTGTACTTCTAGTACAACAAACAATTTCAAATCTCAATTCGCATGAAACCATGGACTTCAGATTCTACAGCAAACCTGTCAACCGTCATGGGACGTAATGACAATGCATGATTAGCATGAACATGAAAAGGTATTATAACTATAATTATGTTTTTTTTTTCAAAAACAACAACAATAACATAATCCTAAACTAACTAACAACACGACAAACAATAACAGTCCCAGAGGAACAATACAACGGGGCTGTTGTACAATTCTAATCACAAAGCATAAAACAACATACCTAGTACATAAAGTAAACACTCTATAAGCTGTATGAAAGGTATCCTTTTCAGCTTAAAATATATTCTAAAGCAAGTGAATTTGCCCTTGCAATTCAGAGATTCTTTGAACCTTAGGTAACAATGAAAGCAAATTTATGAAACCGATCAGGCATTATTCTAGTCCAATCAAAATATACCTAAAATCTAAGAGCTACTTGCAACATTCTATCTGCATTCTATCTGCATTCTATCTGCAGGCCAGTAAATGATATAATTGCCTGCAGCAGTGGTAAGATCAATATGTATATCTTGTCAGGTGTTATTCTAGGGGTACTGTCTATAAATCAGGTAGGTATACCAGGTGGTTTAATTTCCCAGATGTCTCGGTAAATAATTCAGTTCCACATGCATCCTCCCCATGGACCCAGCAGGATTCGGTATGTGGGAGCCCACACCCCCTAACTGGTCCATATGCTTGGAAGGAGCACTGTGAATGTCCACACTTCCATCCAGAAAGTGTCCAAGTATGTCTTCATGACCACAGATCAGATGGTACTCCTGACGTGTCTGTAAGGGCAGTGGGCCAAGTCTGGTCCAGATCCCACTGCAATGCCTTCCCAGCCTCAGTGATATTCAATACCATCTCTGTCAGTAACTTCTGGGTCATAAAACTAAGGGTGGAAATGACATGTAACTCACCAACTCCAGCCTGTACTTAAGATAGCTGAGCTTCAAAAATAAGACTAGTGGCCTTGTCTAGTTGCCCCAATTTCTTATCATGTTCTTGGCCTTTAAGAATAGTCCAAATGACTACTACACTATTGGCCCCAGCCCACAGGGATCTGGTCAATTCCCTTCTTGTCCAGAGGAAATAACCCAGGCCTTTTGTTGTGCTAATCTAATGGCAGCCCCTTGTGAGCAATCTGGGTATGTAGAAAACTGGATAAGGGCAATGTCAGTTAAAATCCAATTAGGGAGGGCAATACATACTGAAGGATTTATCCAGAACACAGGGCGCAGCCTGTAGAATAAACCCCAAAATCCAATTAATACCACAGTCCCAAGCATGGGTCCCACAAATTTCTTCCTGCCAGTATGTAATTCTGTGTTTCTTCACCAGGGTCAGTTCTCAATGTCCTTTTAGTCAGGAATTCCTGGACTTTGGCAATGTCAGTGGAGTGAGTGCTTCTTCTGCCTTCCCAAAACAATCAAGGTTTAGCATCCTACAGGGGAGAGGTTTCCAGCACATATCACCCTGTAATAGCTGTGCTTTTTCTAGAAAAGTCTAAAGGCACAGTTGGTCTGTCAGTGGACAAGGGAGAGGTTGTCCAGAAGCTGTCCAGAAGCACAGCAGAACTAAAAGAAAGAATAGGCTAATCATCAACAGGAAAATTCTTCTGATGTGGAGGGGTCTTTTTTGCAGCGAGAATCCTGGGTCCAAGCAGTCAGTCTGTGGCACTTCACAGCGGTGTCGGTAGTCAGCAGGACTTGGAAAGGGCCTTTCCAGAATGGAGCCAAGGCAGTCTTTCGCTGATGGATCTTTATGTAGACCCAGGCTCCTGGTTCCAACGAGTGGCAAGGTTGCACAGGATCCTTTGGTAGTGCTTCCATCACCTGTGTATAAAAAGACTTAACACATTTCATTAGTGCCTGACAATATTTAAGCATTATGTTATCCAGCAAATGAATGTCCATCTGAGCTGGGGTTAGTGGGGGTGCAGTTGGTAGTCAGCATTGGGTGTCCTGTCAAATTTCATGAGGGCTGAGTCCAGTCGTTCAATTGGGAATGGCTCTCATACTCATCAGTGCCAAAGGAAGGGCATCTGGCCACTTTAAGTGTGTCTCAGCACAAATCTTGGCCAGTTCATTTCTTTGTAAGTCCCGTTCCGGCGTTCCACTGTCCCAACGTTCCCCCCCCCTTCTCTTGGTAGGCAGCCAAGCGGTGTCCTTGACTGGGGCCAGCGCATGTTAGCCATTCTCTTCTTGGCTTTTTGTTTTTATTTTTTTTTTCATTTAACCTACAAAGAAAACTTTTACTCTTCAATTATACACCTTTTTCATACCATGAACACATAAACAGTACTGTTATACAGTACAGAAGTATTATCATTCAATGTATGCCACATATACCCTTTCACTAAAATAACCTTATTACAGAACTTTGGAAGAACAAGCCAGGACAAGCATACCCACTTTGAGAAGTTCACTTAATATAACTTCTAGTCCAATAGCTATCCACCATCCCCAGCCCTCTGGCTAAAAGTCTGAGGTAGCCAGAAGGATCCCTTGTACAATATGGGGAGTGGGTTAACTTTTCATGTCCTCGCTTCCAAAGACTGTCAGTATGCAAATTTTAACAACAATTCTCAATTAAAAGATTTGGCCAATGTAGTTTCTTTCTCTTACTTAAGAAAATGTATTAGACTTTAGTATATCACATTTTCTGATGTAACCAAACACTTTGTATTCCAAATTGAACAAAACAAGTATCTGCATCTCAATCCAACATTTCCGCTTGATATCAAATCAGACCATCTCATGAAAATATTAAACACAACAATTCTGGCCACAAAAAAAACACAACAAGACAGAACATAGAACACACAACATAATCTTCTACTGTGCCAGTAAATCAAGGTACGTTGAATGCTGTGCAGCTGGCATTAGTTTTCTTTGATTATCTGAAAGACAAAAACAGAGGTCCACCCCGTCTGGGCAATTAAATACTTAAAATATACAAATACTCTTGTTGATTCTAGGCAAAACAGAGGAATTACCCCATATTTTCTCGTATGTGTTTCTTAGACAGCCTTGGTTTCAGCGGCCTCCACCTTATCAGTTAGTTAATTTGCATTATCACAGATGCTTTCTGGCTTGCTTTCCAATTGTTAACTCCTGCTTTTAAACACTGAAAGAAAACATCACCACTTATAGTGCCTGTAGAGCCTAATAAAATTATCATTACATAGTACTGTATACAGTCTTCAACTGATTTAACAAAATTGGTCACAGCCAAATTATTACAATCCAATAAATTTATTTGCCTGAATTTATTTACAAACATTTCAAAGACACCAAAAAACTGTCCTCACTTGCTTTTCCCTTCCAACAGCCACTTTACCAATTCAAATCACCATTCCAAATATACTTCTGAGTATTTGAAATTCTCATGCTTATATTCACTTACTCCTTTATTCCACTACACCCTCAAAAGTTTCCAACCTGTTGTCCAATCACTCTGTCTGTTGCCTGCTCGCCTGGGCCCGATCCTTTTTTCTTGCTGAGCCGTCCCTTCCATTTTGCACCAATTTGCTCCACTACCAGTTTAGCTAGGAGGGTGGGCTTCACAACTAGCCCTCACCCTTCTGGTCTTGTCCCCAAAACATTTCTACTCACAAGACTACCCGAGTCCTCCCTAGTAAGGCTTGCCACCTGGGCAAAAATACATGGCCATTTACTTAACACATAATCCAAACCCCTTTGGGGGTCTACCCAGAGACCCACCCATTTGTCTGCTGACACTTAAACAGAAAAGAAAATTACACAGAAAGCAGAGAAAATTACAGTCTAAGCCAAATTTTTCTACTTCTATTATATTGTCCGCTACGGGGGGGGGGGTGGGACTGTAAAAAATCTCAGGACAACCTCAGAGCTTCATCGCACACATGGCTTCCACCCTGAGGAATTACGAACGAGAAGTTCAGTTCCGCTCACACACCTAACGGCCAAATGAACAGAGCAGAAAAACATCAGTAACCGGTTAAACAAAACAAAGCCAAAGCTAAATAATGCACCAAAACCAAATAGTGTTTCCGTATTCTATATCAAGTTTTAAAGCTTCATTAAAAATAATAAAACAACAATGGAGAGTATTGGGAAAGCTCCCACCTCACACAAAAAAAAACATGAATGCCCCAAGCCTTAAACCACTTTAATACTCACACATGTCTCACTGGGAAGTTAAGCTTTGCAAATATAATTCCAATTCCGCAATCTGTACTGCCTTCGGTTTGCCCGTCTCTATGTTCCACAAGTGCAAAGCAGTTTTCCTTTGCACTTAGCATAGTCCGCACTGATTTTCGACCTTGAACACAAAACAACTTCTCCTATCTCTGGGTGAAGCCGAATTTCAAATTAACCCGTTCCTAGACAAATTGCTCACACCGTGTCAGAGGCTTTTCTTTGGTGATTAAAAGCTCCTCTTAGATATATGATCTTATCTCGATTGAAGGTGCCTTCTAATGGACATTGTTTAAATGAATTTTTCACGCATGTACAGATTCCAATCATTTAAATACCTGCAGATTTTAGGACCATAATGTACGTACATGTAATATGCTGGGGCACCCTTAGGGGGTAAGGTGGAATATTTAGACTGTCAGTAGCCCACACGGAAGGGAAAGGGGAGGGAAGATGGGTTCACACACCCCTAGACCCAGGCAGCTTCCTCACCGGACTATGCCAGGCTGAGTCAGCCCACCGTGGGTCGGATCTCCTAAAGATCCACTAGTTACTGGGCTAGCCCGGTAACAGCCACTCACACTGGTGTACACACACACACACCAAGGCCTCTTTTTCTTCCTTTTTCTTTTTTCTTTTTTTTTTAACCCTTTTTTTTTTTTAACCTTTTTCTCTCTTTTTTTTTTTTTTTATTTATTTTTTTTTTTATTTTAACCATGATGCATCCTTACCTGGTCCGGACCAATACCATGAGGCGGTATGACAACCCCTCTTGAGGCGGTAAAAACCCCTCAGCACCGGTGCATTCTAATGCATTTACCTTATGCATTACCTTATGCATTTACCTTGGCCAACTCAGCAGTTCCCAGTACTGCTATAAACTAACCTTATTGGGGCCTCTCCCCAATACCACTTTGCATCTGATCCTGCTGCACAGTCAATAAGTTCAGATGGCGTGAGCCCAACAGAGACAGACGTCCTCACGGAAAGTCCTCCTCCGATACCCCAATAGAGATTTCAAAAGGTCTCATACCTCTCATGTGGCGCCATGGGGTTCGAAGGGGAATGATCCGTAGTAGCCGTCTGTGGGTCCGTGGGCATTGCCATCCCGGACGAGCCCCCAAATTGTCGAAGAAAAACTAAGTTCTCGCTTTTATTGTTTGGGTGCAGCAAAATCAAATTCTTTAATTTCTCCAGTAATTACCATGGAGGGAGAGAGTGCCATAGGACACAGGGTCACCCCAGTCCTGGACAGGTCTCTCAACTGGTAAACAATCACAGCAAGCCTTTATACCTTTTACAGACAATTTCTAACAATAATACAGACAGTAAAAAGCAACAACTACATTTTGTTTATACATAGCAAAAAGGCTTATCTTATTTGTCTCAATCCTAGAAAAAGCAAGCCTGCATTTTGGTTAGTGATTGCAAGGTCGTAATAACTTTGTACACAGTTCCTGTCCTGTCGCCTCGCACTATCTTTGCTCCTACAAGTCTTACGTCATTAAGGTTACAGTATGGCCTGACTCTTGCTAACTAACATTCATTAAGATCTCTTCAAATCCTTGTTAATTATTTACTGGCTTCCACACTTGTAATACAACAACAAGGGGATAATCAATGAAATTTAAAGGAGGCAAATTCAAGACTGATCCAAGGATCACATCATGTGTAATTAGTCCGTGGAACTCATTGTCACAGGATGTTGTTGAGCCAGGAACTTGGCTAAACTGGATATTTATGTGGTTAAATTATATGGTATTGGGGGGCTGATGTTGGGGGGAGATAAAGCAGGTTCTGCCTATATACATTGTGTGTCTGTGCAGCACCCGGCACAACGGGGCCCTTGTCTCACCCGGGGCAGAAACTGTCTTTCGTTGTGACTGTGCAGTGCTAGACACAACAGCGACCTGATATTATCTGTCCCCTAGTCGCTACCATAATACACATGATAAATAATTATAGTAACCTCCCCTGCTATGGGAATTCCTATATGGTTTCCCTGGGCTATTTGGTAATACCACCCGGCTGTGTGCCACATAGATCCACAGGGAATAGCCAGGTACGTACTGAAAACGGATGTTCAATGCTTTATCTCCAACCCTAGAGTACCAGGAGCTGCACAGCCTGAAAGAATCTGGAAAAAAGTCTCCCTAAACAGTGGTGAATCAGCAGGAGTGATCCTGAGAACAGCCTCCTGCAAATCCTTTTAGAGTGCGTTACCCATGCTAAGGCCTGGTCTACACTACATGGTTAGGTAAACATAAGGTGCCTTGTGTCGACCTAGCTGTGTAAATGTCTTCATTTAAATTTGGCTCCCACCCACATAAGTGCCTCTCTATATCGACTTAATAACACCGCCTCCTTGGGCAGTGTAGGTAAGAACATAAAAACATAAGAATGGTCCTACTGGGTCAGACCAAAGGTCCATCTAGCCCAGTATCCTGTCTTCTGACAGTGGCCAGCGCCAGGTGGGAATGAACAGGTGATCATCAAGTGATCCATCCCCTGTCACTCATTCCCAGCTTCTGGCAAACAGAGGCCAGGGACACCATTCCTGCCCATCTTCACTAATAGCCATTGATGGACCTGTCCTCTGGGAATTTATCTAGTTCTTTTTTTTTAACCTTCTTATAGTCTTGGCCTTCACAATACCCTCTGGCAAGGAGTTCCACGGGTTGACTGTGTGTTGTGAGAAGGAATACTTCCTTTTATTTGTTTTAAACCTGCAGCCTATTAATTTCATTTGGTGACCCCTAGTTCTTGTGTTACGAGAAGTAGTAAACAACATTTCCTTATTTACTTTCTCTACACCAGTCATGATTTTAATGACCTCAATCATATCTCCAATTAGGCATCTCTTTTCCAAGCTGAAAAGTCACAGTCTTATTAATCTCTCCTCATACGGCAGCCGTTACATACCCTTAATAATTTTTGTTGTCCTTTTCTGAAACTTTTTCAATTTCAATATATCTTTTTTTAAAACGGGGCGTCCACATCTGCAAACACTATTCAAGATCTGGGCGTACCATGGATTTATACAGAGGCAATATGATATTTTCTGTCCTATTATCTATCCCTTTCTTAATTATTCCCAGCATTCTGTTCACATTTTAGACTGCCACTGCACATTGAGAGCATGTTTTCAGAGAACTATCCATAATGACTCCAAGATCTCTTTCTTGAGTGGTAACAGCTAATTTAGACCCAACCATTTTATATGTATAGTTCGGATTATACTTTCCAATGTGCATTACTTTGCATTTATCAACATTAAATTTCATCTGCCATTTTGTTGCCCAGCCACCCAGTTTTGAGAGATCCTTTTGTAGCTCTTCGATATTAACTGTCCTTAGTAATTTTGTATCATCTGCAAATTTGGCCACATCACTATTTACCCCTTTTTCCAGATCATTTATGAATACGTTGAATAGGACCGGTCCCAGAACAGATCCCTGGGGGACACCACTATTTACCTCTCTCCATTCTGAAAATTGACCATTTATACCTACCCTTTGTTTCCTATCTTTTAACCAGTTACCAATACATGAGAGCACTTTCCCTCTTATCCCGTGGCAGCTTACTTTGGGTAAGAGCCTTTGGTGAGGGACCTTGTCAAAGGCTTTCTGAAAATCTAAATACACTATATCCACTGGATTCCCCTTGTCCACATGCTTGTTGACCCCCTCAAAGAATTCTAGTAGATTGGTGAGGCATGATTTCCCTTTACTAAAACCATGTTGACTCTTCCTCAACAAAATATATTCATCTATATGTCTGACAATATTATTCTTTATTATAGTTTCAACCAGTTTGCCCGGTACTGAAGTCAGACTTACAGGCCTGTAATTGCTGGGATCACCTCTGGAGCCCTTTTTAAAAATTGGCGTCACATTAGCTATCCTCCAGTCATCTGGTACAGAAGCTGATTTAAATGATAGCTTATAGACTACAGTTAGTAGTTCTTCAATTTCACATTTGAGTTCCTTCAGAACTCTTGGGTGAATCCCATCTGGTCCTGGTCACTTATTGCTGTTTAATTTATCAATTTGTTCCAAAACCTCCTCTAATGATACAGCAATCTGGAACAGTGTATAGATCAACTGTTACTGGCTTTCAGAAGGCATCCCAAAATGTCCCATACTGACAATACAATTGATACAAGCGCTCCTGCTGAGAAGGTGCACCCCTGACATACAGAGCCAAACGTGCACAAACAGAAGCAATTTAATAACTGCGGTGGCTGTATGCCGACATATAGTTAGGTTGAAATAATTTTGTAGTGGAGACGTGGCCTAAGAAATGTCCTTTCTGGTTGCTGACGTGGACTATCCTTGTTATATCATCCTCTCTAAAAGGCAAACAGCTAAAGCTCTTGTTCTGAGGTGATGCCCAGTGAGACTCTAAACAGGCTCCTATTGTTTGTCCACTGGACAGTTCATTGGGTTTTTAAGACTGGGAACAGTCAGTCATTAAGAGGAGGAAGCAGAACCCATGGCTCTTATCAGCGTGAGACCGGTGCCTGACAGAGGTGAACAAGGACTGTCAGGTGTGGATGTGTTTTCAGAAGAGCTCTTGCATGAAAGAGTTGTGCCAACATAGCAATGCCGCCGGCGACAGGTAAAGGTGGTGTGTTCAGTGAGGCAAAGAGGGGCCTCAGTAGCTCTTTGTGGTATTCAAATTTGGTCCTGGTTGTGGGCGGAGATAGAGAAAACAGAGGCCCAGAGTCTCAGGCCTTGTCTATACAAGAAAGATACATTATTTGAACAATGGTGGGATTTTAATGAGCGTCAGTTCAAACATGAAAACCCCTGTGTGGAGGCTCTTCTTTCCATTCAAATCAGGTTTATGTTGCGTTATCTTGAACTGACCAGGAATCAATTTCAGCTGAACTGAAATACACCACTTCTAAACAGAAACAAATATCCACCAGTCTGTAGCACTGGTTCAACCGACTCACTTTATGTTGCTCTGTCTCTTCGGTACTTATGTGGCCCCTGAAAGTGCAAATTTTGGAAGGGGTCTAAAACCTTGTGCTTAGGGATTAACTCAATGTCTAACTGTTAGGGATAAGGATGAGACTTTTATGGGGGCAGATTCTCCACATCGGCTAAATGTGGGGCTCTTAGGCCTTCCGCTGAAGCACAGGGTGCTGGCCAGTGCCGGAGATGGGATACTGGAGGAAATGGCTTTCGGGTCTAATCCAGTCTTGCCATTCCTTTTCTCTGGAAAACCATTTGTGATTTGCTAGCGGGGGTCATGAATGGTGGACATTTCTGCGGAGGACGACCTGAGAGCCCTGGCTGGGGGAGGGAAGTACAGGGGATCATTAATTGGGACTGGGAGACTTGGATAACTCTCAGCCTTCACTTGCTATTCTATTGTTAGCCAGGAAACCAGCAGCTGAGTACAACCACTGGAAACCTACTCCACAGATGTCTCTGCTGTACATAAAGTCTGAGAATGCTTGGGAGCGCCTCTGATTTTATTACTTGCTACATTCATGCCTCCAGGGATGGCTTTGAGACTCAGGTTATGGAGGGAGGGTTGTCCAGTGGTTAGAGCATTAGCTTAGGACTCAGGACACCACAGCTCAATCCCCTGCTGTGCCACAGACTCCTGTGTGACCTTGATTACGTTATTGAGTCGCTCCGTGCCTCAGTTTCCCATTTGTAAGAGAGGTATAATAGCAGTGCCCTTCTTTGCAGGGGTTTTGGAGGTTAAGGATATGAAAGATTGGCAGATACTTCAGCTATGGGGGGCCATATCTTCACGTATGGTAGACACATCTCCAGTGTGGGGGGCAGGCCTTTCACAGAGGGGAAAAAAAATGTTCATGACTTCAACGAGACAATAAAGTGGCAGGAGTTGCAGGCTACAAAGTCTGACCAATAATGGGAGGGTAAAGACAGACTTGTTGGTTCTACTGGACAGAGCCAGTGGTACAAGATGCTGGGCTTGAGAGAGCAGGGTAAGATCAGACTCATTGCCCCTTCAAGGGAACAGCTCGTAGGGCCTGGGAGAAATTGAGAGGCTGCAGGGCTAGGGATTGGATATTTGATTAGTTAGCAGAAACTTGGCATGGGAATTGGGGAAGATGAGGAAGATAAAGCAGGTTCTGCCTCTCCATGCTCGAAATGAAAAGATAAGATACTTCAAAAAGAAGTTTAGGGAGAATAATAGTTTATTCTTCCAGCTGAAGTTGGATCCTGGCCATTGGAAACAGAAATCAGATTTCACAGGGTGAGTTTCGGTGATAAATGAAGTGTCTGACCTTTCCTTACTGATAAAGGTGATTGGTCTCCTTGACAATGCGGGCATTGAGTTTGGGCAATCAAGATTGTAATGTCCCATACCACACATGGTATAAATACTGAAGCTAAACCCTCCAGCTGCACACTAGGGATATCAGGACCTGGAAGAAACTTTCAGAAGCCAAAATGAAGCTCCAGATTGTGGCTGCCGTTCTCCTCATTACCATCCTTTCCCCGAAGAGAAGCAGCGCACAGCCGGCCAGCGTAGGGGTAAGGATGCCATCACTGCTAGCAGTATGATACTTTCTATTATAATGATGCTTTTCTCTGTGAAATAGGATGTGAAATGGCTCTTCTTTCCTCTCTGCCCAAAGGTGAATTGTTCCGAAGTTCAGATTCAATGTGTCCATACGGTTGAAAGTGGTTTGTGTGCTGGAAAAACAGAGACGCCCTCACTGATTGACTTTAGCTTTCTATGCCATTTCCACTACACATCTGGCCAACTTGTGCCCCGGTGGTCAGCGATTTGCGGATGGGGATGGGGTCTCATTCTTTGGAGCCTCAAATCATAGAATCATAGAATTCAAGATCAGAAGGGACCATTATGATCATCTAGTCTGACCTCCTGCAAGATGCAGGCCACATAAGCCGATCCACCCACTCCTGATATAATTCACTCCCTTGACTCTGCTGTTGAATGCTCCAAATCATGATTTAAAGACTTCAAGTAAAAGATAATCCACCAGCAAGCGACCCCTGCCCCATGCTTCGGAGGAAGGCGAAAAACCTCCAGGGCCACTGCCAATCTACCCTGGAGGAAATTTCCTTCCCGACCCCAAATATGGCGATCAGCTGAACCCCGAGCATGTGGGCAAGACTCTCCAGCCAGACCCTCTGGAAAAGGCTAACAATATCCCAACATTGACCCTTTGTACTAATTACCAGTGTGGCACGTTAATGACCTATTGACTAAACCCGTTATCCTATCATACCATCCCCTCCATAAACTTATCCAGCTTAATCTTAAAGTCATGGAGGTCCTTCGCCCCCACTGTTTCCCTCGGTAGGCTGTTCCAGAATTGCACTCCTCTGATGGTTAGAAACCTTCATATAATTTCAAGCCTAAATTTCCTGACTGACAATTTATATCCGTTTGTCCTCGTGTCCACATTAGCCCTGAGCTGAAATAATTCCTCTCCTTCCCTGGTATTTATCCCTCTGATATATTTAAAGAGTGCAATCATATCTCCTCTTATCCTTCTTTTGGTTAAGGAAAACAAACCGAGCTCCTCAAGTCTCCTTTCATACGACAGACTTTCCATTCCTCGGATCATTCTAGTGGCCCTTCTTTGTACCCGTTCCAGTTTGAATTCATCCTTCTTAAACATGGGAGACCAAAACTGCACACAATACTCCAAATGAGGTCTCACCAACACCTTATATAACGGGACTAGCACCTCCTTATCTCTACTAGAAATACCTCGCCTAATGCATCCCAAGACCGTATTAGCTTTTTTAGCGGCCACATCACATTGCCTACTCATAGTCATCCTACGGTCAAACCAGGACTCCTAGGTCCTTCTCCTCCTCCATTACTTCCAACTGGTGCGTCCCCAGCTTATAACTAAAATTCCTGTTAGTCATCCCTAAATGCATAACCTTACACTTTTCACTATTGTATTTCATCCTGTTACTAATACTCTAGTTTACAAGGTCATCCAAATCTCCCTGGAGGATATCCCAATCCTTTTCCGAATTGGCAATACCTCCCAACTTTGTGTCATCCGCAAACTTTATCAGCCCACTCCTACTTTTGGTTCCGAGGTCAGCAATAAATAGATTGAATAAAATCGGACCCAAAACCGAACCTTGAGGAACTCCACTGGTAACCCCCCTCCAACCCGACAGATCACCCTTCAATACGACCCTCTGCAGTCTCCCCTTTAACCAGCTCCTTATCCACCTCTGGATTTTCATTTCGATCCCCATCTTTTCCAATTTAACCAGTAATTCCTCATGTGGTACCGTATCAAACGCCTTACTGAAATCAAGATATATTAGATCCACCGCATTTCCCTTGTCTAAAAAAATATGTTACTTTCTCAAAGAAGGAGATCAGGTTGGTTTGGCACGATCTACCTTTCGTAAAACCATGCTGTAATTTGTCCCAGTTGCCATCGGCCTCAAGGTCCGTAACCACTCTCTCCTTTAAAATTTTTTCCATGACTTTGCATACTACAGATGTTAAACTAACAGGCCTGTAGTTACCCGGGTCACTTTTTTTCCCCTTCTTGAATATAGGAACTATATTAGCTAATCTCCAGTCAAAGGGTACAACCCCTGAGTTTAGAGATTTATTAAAAATCATCGCTAACGGGCTTGCAATTTCACTCGCCAATTCCCTTAATATTCTAGGATGAAGATTATCCGGGCCCCCCGATTTACTTCCGTTAAGCTGTTCAAGTTTGGCTTCTACCTCAGATACCGTAATGTCTACCCCCATATCTTCATTCCCGTCAGTCCCTCTACCACTATTCCTTAGCCCTTCATTAGCCTCATTAAAGACCGAGGCAAAATATTCATTTAGATATTGTGCCATGCCAAGATTATCCCTAATCTCCACTCCGTTTAAAGTTTTAAGCGGTCCCACTTCTTCCTTCTTGGTTTTCTTCCTATTTATATGGCTAAAAAACCTTTTGCTATTGGTTTTAATCCCCTTCGCTAGGTCCATCTCCACCCGGCTCTTTGCCTTTCTCACTGCTTCCCTACACCCTCTGACCTCAATAAGGTAGGTTTCTTTGCTGATCCCTCCCATTTTCCAGTCCTTGTACGCTTTCTGTTTTTTCTTAATCACCCCTCTGAGACGCTTGCTCATCCAGCTCGGTCTAAAACTGCTACCTATGAACTGTTTTCCCTTTCTCGGGATACAGGCCTCTGACAGCTCCTGCAACTTCAACCTGAAGTAACCCCAGGCGTCTTCCGCCTTTAGATCCCTAAATATGTTAGTCCAATCCACTTCCCTAACTAGTCGCCTGAATTTAGTAAAGTTAGCCCTTTTGAAATCGTAAACCTTAGTCTCAGATGCAATTATGTTTATCCTTCCATTTATTTTGAAACGAATTAGCTCATGATCACTCGAGCGAAGGTTGTCCCCTACAACTATTTCCTCAACAAGGTCCTCGTTACTCACCAAAATCAGATCTAAAATGGCATCCCCCCTCGTCGGTTCAGCAACTACTTGATGAAGGAATTCATCAGCTATCACGTCTAGGAAAAGCTGAGCCCTATTATTATTACTAGCATTTGTTTCCCAATCTATATCCGGGAAGTTAAAGTCTCCCATGATCATACAGTTCCTATTAGTATTTACCTCCTTAAAAACATTAAAGAGCTCTCTATCCATATCCAGGCTAGATCCCGGCGGTCTATAGCACACCCCAATCACTATCCCAGGGGACGCTCTAGTAGTTTTCTTCCCCAATGTCACCATTGCCCAAACAGACTCCGTATTATCCATTGCATTGCTAGTTACTTCGTTACATTTCACCTCATTATTGACATACAATGCTACTCCCCCACCTTTACCTTTGTTTTGGTCTTTCCTAAACAGCACATACCCTTCCATACCTGTACTCCAGTCATGGCTACCGTTCCACCATGTTTCGGTTATTCCTACGATATCCGGTTTCAATTCTCGGACCAGGAGCTCCAGTTCCTCCATTTTGTTACCTAAGCTTCTCGCATTGGTGAACAAACATCCTAATTTTTGCTGTTTGGCTCCTCTCACGCTTTTCACCCAACTTGGTAGGGACACAGTACTACCAGTATGACCTGTCGGTCTAGTATCCGTCCCCCCCCCCTTCCTTATACCTAACCCTCCCCCTCTGGCTATATCTGTTGTTATCCTGTTGCTCTCACTCTCAATGTATAAATTTGGCGTGGAGAGTACCTGGACCTCTCCCAACCGTCTCCCCACAATGTCTAGTTTAAAGCTCTTTTAATCAGATGAGCCAGCCTCCCTCCTAGAATTCTACTTCCTTCCCTACTTAGGTGGAGCCCATCCCGTGAGAACAGTTCTCTGTCCCCAAAAGCCTCCCAGTGCCCATACATCCCAAAGCCCTCCTTGTAACACCACTCCCTCAGCCAACTATTTATCGTCACGATCTTGTCACCCCTTTGGCGCCCTTCCCTAGGGACAGGTAGAATCCCACTGAAGATCACCTGAGCCTCAATTTCCTTGAGCGTCTTACCCAACCTGGCATAGTCTCCCTTGATTCTCTCTAGCGAGAATCTAGCCGTGTCATTCGTTCCTACATGAAGGATGATCAACGGGTTCTTACCTGCTCCTCTTAGGATCCTTTTCAACCTCAGGTCCACATCCCGTATTTTAGCGCCCGGCAGACAGCACACCCTTCTGTTCTCTGGATCGGCCCTGGTCACAGGCCTGTCCAACCTTCTCAGTATGGAATCCCCAATCAGAAGAAGAGACAACTTGATCTTGATTCCCAAAAGTGCTGAACATCTCGGGTTGTGCAAAGAACTCCTCCCCAACAGTCTTTAAAATGTTTGAAAATAACAGAGGATGCTGAGCCATTTTTGAGAAGAAAAAAAAGTGACGTGGGTTGAAATTTCTCTCTTAAAACTGCTTGTTTTTAACAAAAAATGATTTTGTTTTTTTCAAAATGAAAATGTTCATGGAAAAGAATAAATGAATGAAAACTGAAAAACAAAATATGTTTTGAGTTTTGGCTTTTGATTCCCTGCCCCCCACCTTGAGTGGCAAAACGACCGGGGGAAATTTTTTGGGTATTCTTATTTTTCATTAAAAAAAACAAAAGTTTCAAACGTTTAAAAAATTATTAAAATCCCCAATTTTACTGAAATTTTCCAAAAATACACAACATTTTCCCAATGGCAACAGAAAACAGAAAATAAGGGGGGAAGTAAAAGAAGGGAGGGGAATGTAAATGAAAAGTTTTTCCACACTACGCACAGTCAACTTGTCGAACTCCTTGCCAGAGGATGTTGTGAAGGCCAAGATTATAACAGGGTTCAAAAAAGAACTAGATGAGTTCATGGAGGATAGGTCCATCAATGGCTATTAGCCAGGTGTCCTTGTTTGCCAGAAGCTGGGAATGGGCAACAGGGGATGGATCACTTTTTCTTTACCTGTTCTGTTCATTTCCTCTGGGACACCTGGCATTGGTCACTGTTGGAAGGCAGGATAATGGGCTAGATGGACCTTTGATCTGATCCAGTATGGCCATTTTCTGTTCTTACGGAAAAAATGGGAGGAAAAATCATTTCTGAAATTTTGACCAGCTTTAATTCATCTCCTGAGAAGTCAGACTCAGGTAAGGAAGTTCCCAAATTCTAGATTCTGGAGGTTACTCCCAGCACTGAGAAAGAAGGGTAGGGGTGATGTTTCTCATCCCAGAACTTGCTAGATCCATGTTTACACTTCAGATTTCTGCTGTCACAGCTATGTTGGTTTGGGGTATGAAGAACTTTGATCTCTGACAGACATGGCTGTGTTGGCAAAAGACGCTGGGGCAGACACAGCAATAATCAGCAAAACTGTGCCCTTGCCTGTGGCCTGATCTATATTGCAAAGTTCTGCCAGCACATTTATGTCAGCGAGGAGTGTGAGAAAATCACATCCCTCAGTGACTTATCCTCACTGTAGCTGTAACTCCACCGACAGAAGAGTGAGTCTGTCGGCTTACTGAATGTTGTTCAGGGAGGTGGTGTTACTATGTTGGCAAAAGTTCTTTTGGCATATGCAGTGTGTACACAAGAGCCTCTCATGTCACAGGCTCTGTAGTGTAGACATGGCCTTCTTTCTCTCGATGGGGGGAAGGGCTGGAATAATTTGTACCAGCAAAAGCACACTAGTATATCAATATAGTTAGGCTGGCAGAGCGCTCCTAGTGTAGACCTGGCCTGATGAAGCTATTGCCAGTGTGAGAAATCAGACTCGTTTAAATAATATTGGAGAAAGAGCAGGATCAAGTAACTCCTAACTATTTCCTTGCAGGGGTCCGTGGGTGCGGATGCAAATCTTGATGTGCCAGTGAGTATTCAAAATTTACTTTGCTGTCATTCTCTCTAATGTTACCCCAGTTCCTCTTAACTATCCCAAACCCGGAGCCCAGGGGTCAGTTGGATTGGGGCAAAAGACAAAGCAAAGGGTTCCAAGCCCTAAGGGGGCATATAAGAGTAAATCCAGGTGTTCTTTGTAGTTTCAATTCTCTGACCATACTAGTACCTAGTTTGGTGGGTTTCTCTGGGCTCTGTTCTCTACAGCCATGATCAGACTCACTTCCCAGGTGGATTCATACACACTGTGAGCTGTGATTTTCTGGGAATCCAGGCATTCTGCATCCCTGGGACTGAGGATAATAGTATCACCAGAGGAATTACATGCATGGCTTCCTCGAGAAAAGGAAGCAGATTCCCAGGTATTGTAAACTGGTGTCACTCCATTAAAATCAGGAGAACTACATTCCCAGATGGTGTAAATCAGCACAACTCCACTGGAGGCAGTGGGTCAGATTCCAAATCAGTGTAAATCAGCATTGCTCTGTTGGAGTTAATGGGCCAAATCCTCAGCTGGTGTAAACTGATTTAGCTCCATTGGAGCCAGGGCAGCAGTTTGTTTCTGGTGCTGTGCCTTTGGGTACTCCAAGTTCACTCTGCTTTAAGAGTCTGCTACATTACTTTGTACATCTAAGAGGCAGAGGCCTGATTAAATAGTGGATGATCTTTCCTCTCCCAGATGGGTTAGAAATTCTACTAAGTGAGAGATCCTTGGTGGTCCTATTCTCTCTCATGAGGGGAAAGGAGACCCAATAAAAGAACTCCCATATTTCAGAGTCCGGAGTTTCAGGTCTTGCTTTGTATCTTGGTGGTCATTGGGCCAGGCTATGGTTACAGCCCCTTTCCACACCACAAAGGCTGTAATCAGAAACTCCAGGGACATCATACTCCCATGCTGTATAAGGACTTATATGATGTGCCTGACCTTTGGGGGTTAATGAAGACTAGTGATCTCTTTGACAATCCAGGGATTGGGTTTGAGCAATCAGGCTTGTAGTGTCAGATATGACTCATGGGATAAAGACAGCTGCTAAAGTCCCCAGCTACACCGGGGACATGATCATCTGGAAGAGCTGAACAGAAGCTATGATGAAACTCCAGATCATGGCTGCCATTCTCCTTGTCTCTGACCTTTGCCCAAGGGAAGCAGCGCTCTGCCAATAGAAGTGTTGCTGGTAACAATGAAAGCACTGTTAGGAGGGACATACTATTTGTTATAATGATGACTTTTATAAAGTAATAGAAATGTAGAGCTAGAAGGGACCAATCATCACGTCCAGCTCCCTGCGCTGAGGCAGAACCAATAAACCTAGACCATCCCAGACAGGTGTTGTCCAAAGTTTTCTTAAAAACGTTCAGTGATGGGGATTCCACAACCCCCCTTGGAAGCCTATTCTGGAGTTTAACTACCCTTAGAGTTAGACAGTTCTTTTTAATATCTAGTCTAAATCTCCCTTGCTGCAATTAAGCCCACTACTTCTCGCCCTATCTTCAGTGGACACAGAGAACAATTGATCACAGTCCTCTTTAGAACAACCCTTGATAGATTTGAAGACTGTTATCAAGTCCCCCTTCTCAGTCCTCTTTTCTCAAGACTAAACATGACTCATTTTTAACCACTCAGCACAGGCCACGTTTTCTAAACATTTTACCATTTTTGTTGCTCTCCTCTGGACTCTCCGATTTGTTTACGTCTTTCCTAAAGTGTGGCGCCCAGAACTGAAAGGACAATTCCATCGGAGGCCTCCCCAGTGCTGAGCACAGAGGAACAATTACTTTCCATCTCTTACATTCAACACTCCTGTTAATATATCCCAGAATGAAAATAGCCTGTTTTACATCTGCATCACATTGATGACTCATATTCAATTTGTGACTCACAATAACCACCTGATCCTTTTCAGGGGTATTACCACCTAGCCAATCATCTGCATATTTTATAAGTGTATTCTCCACTCCATTATTTAAATCATTAATGAAAATATTGAATAGTATCAGACCCAGGAGTGACCACTGCAGAACAGCAGTAGATACACCCACCCAGCTTGACAGAGAACCACTGATACCCAGTCTTTCAACCAGTTGTGCACACACATTATACCAATTTCACCTAGATCATATTTCCCTACTTTGCTTATGAGAATATCATAAGTTTGACCTTTCTATTATAATGATGATTTTCTCTGTGAAATACGATCTGAAATGTCTCCCCTTTCCTCTCTGCCCAAAGGTGAATTGCTCAGAACAGTATCTTAGCATTCCCTGTAGCTGAGTTTGAATTGTGTCAGTGTAGTGAGGGGAAAAGATTAGAGGGATTTCCTTACTTATTCAGAAAATGTTTTGTATCCATTATTATACTTAGATATTACAATGGCAACTCTTGTTCCAATCTTCAGCTTCAGTCTGTACGTAAGGTTCTAAGAGGTTTGTGTGCTGGAGATATAGAGAGGCCCTCACCAATTGACAATAGCTTATCATGCCATTTCCCTTACACATTTAGTGAAACATGCAGATCTCATTCTTTGGGGGCTCAATCACTGACGATTTGGACTTGATTCCAAAAAGTGCTGAACAGTTTCAACTGTGCAATCAGCTCCTCCCTCCATGTTCTATGTTTTTAGAAAACAACAAACAAGATGCTCTGCTATTTTTGAAAGGAGAAAAATGTAGGACTACTTGACATTTATGGCTAAGCTATTTAATTTTTAACTAAAAATGAATTTTTTAAAAAGAAAAATTTCATGAAAAAATCTGTTTCTTCTGTTTTTTTCTCAATTTTTTTCAATTAAAACTAAGAAGAAAAAAGTTATGAGTTCTATTACATAATTTTCTAACCACCTTTTTCCAAAAGTGTTGAAACCCATTTTTTTAAATTTCCCCAAAACACACTTATTTTTTTTCAAAAACTATAGCAAAAAGGAAAGAAGGAGGGAGGAGAAATCAAAAATCTTTTTTATTCATTTCTGAATTTGTCAAATAACGGAAAAAAAAATATGGAAAAAAAATATTGACATTATATGGGGGTCTGGTCTATGCTACAAAATTCTGCCAGAATAGCTGTGAAAAAACCCTGGGCATCACAGCTATGCCAGACAATCCCTGGTGTAGATGCAGCTACACCGACACAAGGGTGATTCTGTCATCATACTGAACACTGATTGGGGAGATGATGTTCCTATATTGGCAGAAGACCTTCTGTCAGCATACATAGTATCGAGTCTGGGGCTCTGCTATGTAGTGTAGACATGGCCTTATTTCACTTTTGGGGGAATATGCTACACTGGCAAAGTGCTCCTAGTATAGACCTGGTCTGGTAAAACTATTGTAATTGTCGAGAATCAGCTACGTGGAATGATATTGGAGAAAGTTGGGAATTACCCAATCCTGCTCTATTTCCTTGCAGAATGTCTTGGATCCAGCTGGAAATGCTGTTGACGTGAGTACTCAAGATAAATTTTATTGTCAGGTTGCTTTATATTACATCAGTATCTCTTCGCAAGCTCAACTCCTGAGACAAATGGTCAGGTGAAACAGCGTGGACGCATATAGCCATAATGCAGGGGGAGTTAAATGAACTCTCTGAAATTTCCTTATTGATAAAGGTCATTGGTCTCTTTGACAATCTCAGCGTTGGGTTTGGACAACTGTAATGTCAGATATGACCAACGGTATAAAAAGAGAGCTGCTAACTCCTGTTATTAAATTATCCATAGCTCCATTGGAGTCAACGGGACAGATTCCAAATGGGTGTAAATCAGCCTTCCTGTATTGGAGTTAATGCTCCAGGCTAAACTGAGGTAGCTCCATTGGAGGCAGGACAGTGGTTAGCAGCGTCAGTGGTGCTCTGCCCGTGAGTACTGCAAATTCACTTTGCTTAAAGAGTCTGTTATATTACCCTGATACTTTTAACAGTCAGAGGCCAGATTAAATGGCAGAAGCCCATTCCGTTAATGGTTAGGGTTAGCAATTCTATTAACTGAGAGATCCCTGGCAATCCTAGTCTCTCTCTTATTGGTCTGGTTTCCCATCATGTTCAGAATCGGGAGTTTCAGGTGCTGCTTTATAAATTGGTGGTCATAAGGCCAGCTATGATTACAGACCCCTTCCACACCATAAAGGCTATGTTCAGAAACTCTAGGGACAGCATATTGCCATATTACACAGGGAGTTAAATCAACTCTAACCTTTCCTCATTGATAAAAGAGAACAATCTAGGTGTTGAATCCGAGCAATCAGGCTTGTAACGTCATATACGACCCATGGTATCAATGGAGCTGTAAACCCCTCAGGCTCAATACTTCATAAATCGGAAGAAACAAACGGAAACCAACATTAAGCTCCAAATCATGGCTGCCGTTCCCCCCAACTCCGCTCTTTACCAAAAGGGAAGTAGTGCTTTGCCGGTAGAAGCTCTGCTGATAAAAGTGAAAGTACTACTAGGATTAATACTTTATATTAGAATGATGATTTTCTTTGTGAAATATGAACTTAAGTGTCTTCTTTTTCTTTCTGCTCAATGATGAATTGTTCTCTGACGATCTCTTAGCATTCCCTGTGGGTGAGCTTGAATTGTCGGAGACACCTTCTCTACTGAAAACTCACATTGGTATAGCTACAGCTCTCATGAGCGTGAAAAATCCACACTCCTGAAAGAAGTAGCTATTCCAACCTAACTCTCATTGTAGACAGTGCTAGATAGGTGGAAGAATTTTACACTCAACCTACGTACTGCCCCAAAGGGATGTGGGTTAACTATATCAACAGGAGAGTCCCTCCCGTCATGGTAGTGAGTATTTACAGGACAGAAGTTCTACTGTGGTTTTGCTGGTATTGCTGCACCTGGTTTACACTAGAAAGTTCTGCCAGCATTGCTATATTGGCTAGCGGGTGAAAAAAAATCACTCCCTCCTGGAAAACAGCTGTGCTGAAAAATCTCCGGCATAGAGGCAACTATACCAACACAAGGGTGAGTCTCATCTTACTGAATGTCAAGCAGAGAGGTGGTGTTATTAGGTCAGAACACGTCCTTATGTCAGCATATGCAGCCTGTACTCTGGGACGTATGCGGGCATAGGCTGTGTAGCATAGACATGGCCCTATTTTCTCAGATACATGAAAAAAAATTACAGAAAAAATACTGACAATTTTCGGGGGCCTGGTCTATGCTACAAAATTCTGCCAGAAGAGTTATTTCTGTTAGGAGTGTGAAAAAAATCATCCTTCCTGGAAAACACAGCTATGCCAGACAATCCCTGGTATAGATGCAGCTACACCAACAGAAGGGTGATTTTATCATCCTACTGAACATTGATTGGGGAGATGATGTCCCTATATCGGCGGAAGAAGACCTTCTGTCAGCATATGCAGTATCTAGTCTAAGGCTATGCTATGTAGTGTAGACATGGCTTTATTTCACTCTGGGAGGAATATGCTATACTGGCAAAGTGCTCCTAGTATAGACCTGGCCTGGTAAAGCTATTGTCATTGAGAAGAATCAGCTACATGAGATGATATTGGAGAAAGTTGGGAATTACCTGATCCTGCTCTATTTCCTTGCAGACTGTCTTGGATCTAGCTGGAAATGCTGTTGACGTGAGTACTCAAGATAAATTTTATTGTCAGGTTGTTTTATATTACATCAGTATCTCTCTGCAAGCCCAACTCCTGAGGCCAATGGTCAGGTGGAACAGCGTGGACGCATACAGCCATAATGCAGGGGGAGTTGAATGAACTCTCTGAAATTTTCTTATTGATAAAGGCCATTGGTCTCTTTGACAATCTCAGTGTTGGATTTGGACAATCAGGCTTATAATGTCAGATATGACCAATGGTATAAAAAGAGAGCTGCTAACTCCTCTGCCACACTTTGGACTTCATAATCGGAAGAAACAAATAAAAAACAAGATTAAGCTCCTGCTCATGGCTGCTTTTCTCCCCATCTCCATCTTTTACCAAAAGGGAAGCTGCGCTAGAAGCGCTACTGGTAAAAATGGAAATACTACTCGCGGTAATACTTTCTATTGTAATGATGATTTTCTCTCTGAAATATAAACTGAAATGTCTCCTTAGCATTCCCTGTAGCTGAGTTTGAATTCTCTGAGGCCCAACTACACTGAAAACTCACATCGCCAAAGCTATGTCTCTCAGGGGTGTGAAAAATGAACACTCTTGAAAGAAGCATCTATTCCAACTAAACCCCCGGTGTAGATAATACTCGGTCGATGGAAGAATTTTAGCTACCGCCTCTCGGGAAAGCGGAGTGTCTACACTGAAGTGCCTCAGTGCTGCACTCTACAGCTGCACTCTGCTTTTGTAGCATTTTAAGTGTAGACAGATCCTGAGTAACAGCAGTGGAGGGAGGAGGCTAAAGGGTTTTCCATCACTTATTAAGAAAACTGTTTAGATCTGCCGTTGTGCTCAGATATCTCAAAAGCCTCTTTTGTTCCAAATTTCAGACTTGATGTGTACATGTAGGTTAGAAGTGGTTTGTGTGCAGAAGACAGAGAGAGGCTCTCACTCACTGTCAACAGCTTACTCTGCGATGTCCTTCCACATTTAAAGCAACAAGTGCAGTAGTGGTCAGTGATTCGGGGCGGGGGCTCATTCGTTGATGACTCAAGCAGAGACAGCTTGGACTTGATTCTCAAAAATGCTGAACACACCCAGCTATGCAAAGAGCTCTCCTCTCCCATGTTCAATAATTTTTTAAAACAACACAGAGAATGCTCGGTCATTTTTGAAAGAAGAAAAAAATTAGAAGTAGTTGAAATTTGTCAATCTAATGTTTTTTCTTTGTAACCAAAAATGAATTTTTTCAAAATGAAAAATTGCATTGAAAAATGTGTTACTTCCTTTTTTCCTGGTTTTTTAATGAAAATAATGAACACTAAAGAGAAAAAGAGTTTTGAGCTTTGTCATTTGATTCCTCAGACCCATTTTTGCAAATAGAGTTGAAATGCGATTTCTCTTTGAAATGTCCCCAAGACACACACATAATTTTTCAAAGAAGAAAAGAAGAAAGATAAGAAGAAAGAAAGGGTAAGGGGGAATAAATGAAAAAAAACTTTCATTTCTGATTTTCTAAAAAAAAATGATAAAAATATTTCTGGAAACACAGTGACAATATTTTTCCAAAAATTCATTTTGGAAAATTTGAACCAGCTCTAATTCTTATCTTGAGCTGTCAGACTCAAGAAAGGAACAGCCGAAATTCCAGATTCTGGAGGTTAATCTGACCCTTAAGAAGCAAGAGTAGGATGGCTATTTCTCATCGCAGAGCTGTCTGTGGCCATGTCTGCAATACAGACTTCTCCTGGCATAGCTCTATCAGTATGGGGTATGCCATACTGGAGTCTTGCGTCCAGTTTTGGGCTCCCCACTACAGAAAGGATGTGGGAAAATTGGAGAGAGTCCAGTGGAGGGCAACGAAAATGATCAGAGGGCTGGGGCACATGACTAGAAGGGTGATTCTGTCAGCATACTGAACGTCCACCAGGGAAGTGGAGTGCCTATATTGGCAGAAAAGGACCTTCGGTTGGCATGCACAGCATGTTCCGCAGGGGCAATGCAGTTTAATGCAGACGTGGCCGTATTTTGCTTTGGGGGTGGGGGGGGGAAATATGCTATACTAGCAAAAGCGCACTAATATACCAGTATAGCTATACTGGTGAAGCCCTCCTACTGTAGACCCGACTTGGGAAAGCTATTGTCATTGTGAGGAATCAGCTATTGAAATGATATTGGAGAAAGAGGAGAGTGAAGTAACTCCTAACTATCTCCTTGCAGGGTGTTGAGAGACCAGTTCGAGCAGCTGTTTGGGTGAGTACTATAGATTTACTTTATTGTCAGGCTGTTTTATATTATCTCAGTACCTCTTAGCAAGCCCGAACCCTGAGCCCAGAGTTCAGCAGGAATAGCCTAGACACACGTGGAAAGAGTGAGGCAAAACACAAAGCTAGGGGCTTCCAAGTCCCATGGGGGCATGTAAGTGTTCTTTGCCATTTCAATTATCCCATTATACTGGGTTTCTGTGGGCTCTGTTCGTTATAATCCCTTCCCAGGTGGAGTCATACATACTGTGAGCTGTGATACACTGGGAATCCTGTCATTCTGCATCTGCGAGACTGGGGATAATAGTATCACCATGGACAATCACACACATGGCCTCATCTATATAAGGGAACAGATCCCAAGCTGGGGTAAATTAGTTGCCACAAACTTCGTACAAAGTCACTGGTAAAGATAAACACATTTATTGACCACAAAAGATAGATTTTAAGTGATATTAAGTGATAGGCAAAAAGTCAGAGTTAGTTACCAAAATAAAATAAAATATAAGTACGCAGTCTAAGCTCTCAATCCTATTAGAGTGGCCAACATCTGGATTAAGCAGTTTTTCTCCCCCCACTGGATACTGCAGTCCTTCATGTACAGATTTCACCCTTGAAATCTGGGCCAGTCTCCTCTGCTGGACTCTTCAGTCTTCTGTGAGTGTCTTTGTTGCTTGCAGCATAGGTGGGGGCAGGAGAAAGGCCAAGGATGGGGTCCCTGCGTCATGAGTCCCCCAGCAAGGTTGAGCAATTCCCTTGGTGTGGCCTCATGCAGCTGAGTCACTGCATTGCAGCTCCCTTGCTGAACAATGGCTGGTGATGTCTGTTCAACAGCACCCACCCCGGTGTTGGTTACCTCCCTTGTCATGGTCTCTGTGTAGCTAGTATCTGGGTGCCTCCCACACCCACAGCATATTTTAGTGAAAACCATACAACACAATTCTTATTGTTTCATATGCATTGGTGCTACCCGTGTTTAGATAGAACAATGTCTTTCAGCAGATCATAACCTTTCCCCGACACCTTACCAGGCATGCTTTATATGCAAGATCACAGTTATATAAAAATGAGGAATATGGGGGTTACAGGATGTTCCCTCAAGGTATAGAGAGTCACACCCATGTTTCAAAATCTGGAGTTTCAGGTGTTGCTTTATAACCTGCTGGCCAAGATCAATCTATAGCTGCCATTCTCCTCGTCTCTGTCCCCTGCCCAAAGGGAAGCTGCGCTGCGCCCATACAAATGCTGCTGGTAACAATAAAAGTAATGGTAGGAGTAACATACTGTCTATTATAATGACAATTTTCTCTCAGAAATATGATCTGACATGTCTGCGCTTTCCTCTTTTCCCAAAGATGAACTGTTCAGGGACAGTATTTTAGCATTCCCTGTAGCTGAGTTTGGATTCTCTGAGTGAGCAGGAAGGAGGATAAAAGGTTCTCCTCACTTAAGAACATTCTTTACATCTATTATTGTGTTTAGATGGATTAAAAGCAGCTTTTGTCCAAGTCTCAGATTCAGTGTGTACATATGGTTCGAAGAAGTTTGTGTGCTGGAGAAACAGAGGCCCTCGCTGACTGAGATTAGCTTACTATGCCGTTTCCCTTATGCATTTAGGCCAACAGAAGGAAAAGTTGTCACTCATTTAGGGGGTCTCACATTTGTGGGTTTCAAGTACAGATGCCTGGGGCTCAATTTCAAGAGGTGACAAACACCCTGGGCTACAACAGAAGTCAATAGGGGCTCCGGGAGAGCAACAAACATTGGCCATGACACAAGCACCTCAGCTGCTTCTGCCAGGAATAGGAGCTAACCAGCCTCATTCCAATGACACAGGAAGTCAATGGAAACAAATAGGTTCATACATTTTAATGCCACAAGGGATCGCTCCATTCAGCTGGTCTGACCTCCTGCATAACACAGTCCAGGGAATTTCATTCAGTCATTCCTGCAACTAGCCCATGATTTCTAGGTGAGCCAGGGCACACATTAAAGAAAGATATCCTGTGTAAAGTCCTCACCAGCACCTACATGTTTGAAGACTGTGAGTTGCGTTTTCAAAAATGAGGTTCACTTTGGCACTTCATATCCCCGGACTTTCACCTGGACTCAGGCTCCTAAGTGCCTGCGTCAATTTTGAATCTGAGACTTGGACTCCTAAGTCACTTAGCTGCTCATGCAAATTTTATGCCAAGACTTGACTGACAGACTTCGAGTGATGGAGATTCCACCTGGTCCCTCGGTAACTACCCCGTTTGATGGCTGTGTTTATTTAAGACTGGTTCATTTTAGAGGGAATGGGTCCAGTTCACCTGTAACTAGTTAGGTGCCTCCTAGTGGGTCCTGACAAAGGGCACCTGGCCTCTATAAAGACTCAGGCAGCAGCTGAGAAAGAAGTCAGGTTGGAGAAGCAGGGAGCTGTTAAGAATTGCTGGGAGAGAGCTGTATGAGAGCTGAGAAGGCAGCAGTGGATGATGTTGGGGAAGAGACCTGTGCAGAGGGAGAACTTCCGAGAGCTGTTAGCATAGTGCTGTGGATGGCAGCCATTGAAGAGAATTGGTCAGAGCAGGAAAACCCTGCTGGACAGAAGCTGTGTGCAGAGGTCCCTAGGTAAAGGAGATAAACTAGCTCAGTCAGGGCAGGCTGAGCCAAGAAGCAGAGGGTTGTTTCTAGACCAAGGCTCCCAGGAGATGTTGCTTAGCAGCAGTAGGACTCACAGGCAAAGGGGCCTGAAGCGTGGGACACTGTGGGGAGCCCTCTCGCAGAAGACCTGAACTGAGGGCTGCGGGAGAAGAAAGGTAAGAATGATGGAGAACCACCAGAGATGTGGAGGCCCTAGAATAGGGGCCCAAAAGAACAGGGGAACAGTGTGGTTGTTGATTCTAAGGCGCACAGGCCCCAAATCTGTGTCTGCTCTGCAGCTCCCATTAGTGAAACCGGGAAGAATGTACCGCGTAGCAGCACTGGCTTTGTGACATGCTACCTGTCCATAACCACTTTTCCTGATCTCACAGCAGCCGTTTCACCACCAGGTTCATGCACCATAGATCAGGAGCAGGGCAGAGGGCTTCTCTCAACATCACAGGGCTGCCCCCTTCAAGCACACGTGGCTTCTTCCCCTGCCCTCCTGTCACCCTCTCCATTGAATGCAATGCTGGGAAGTGCAATGCCGTCTCATTGAAACAGCATCCCCATGGCAGGCAGAATAAACTCTCCCTCTCTCTGTAAATACTGACACAGTGGCAGGATCTGACGAGTGTGTGAACCAGCACATAAATCCCAGTGGCAGCTCAAATCCCCTAAAGAAAGTTTTAATTTCTAAAATAGCCCTTCCCTTTAACAAATCTAAGAGCTGAGTTCCAGCCCTCCCAAATCTCCCCTTGCTCTCTCCTCCCTCATCTGCCCATCCAGTGCCATCAATAGCAGTTTGGAAAGGGCACGGCTGTACAATGCACAATACTATAAGCGAAATGCTGGCTGCCACACACAGCTGTATGCGGCTAGAAAGGGACTAAACTTCTTCAGGGAGTGGGGGAGGGCTCTTGTCTGATCCCCTGTGGGTTTCTGGGACCATAATGACCATTTGCCAATTCTTAGTCTCCCCAGGACTAAGAATTATGTATTAATAACTCAAACGCTGATGAAACCGATTGGCTGACTTCGACGACGACACCTGCCATTACGCTTCCTGTGCTGCTGCTTCACAACTCTCCCACCAATCAAATGCTGACTGAAAATCACGAATCATACTGAATTGGCTTTAGCTGATTACTGTGACAGTCATTGATTTTTTATGCTTTTTGATGTAACAGGCAGCGGAGGGACACTGATCTCTGCCCCACAGCTGCCCTGGGGGATGGCGAGAGCTTTGCAAAAATTAAAATAAATACAAATGCATAAAAAATGTTCAGTAGCTGTTGTTTTTTTTACTTTTTAGTAAGTAAATTTCCTTCCAGGCTGGCATAGGATTAGCTCCACTGTAAAGGCTGACACTATTGTTAGTCAATTCTAAACTCCTTGTAGGCAATGATTTCTGTATGTGGGGGAGGGGAGAGACACTCTGTTCTCCAGTATTGCTCCCTCTCCCTCAGTGGGGAAACCGGGAAAGCAGCAGCATTGGGGAAAATGAATAATGGAGTGAGACACAAATCCACAAGAGCAGGAGAGAAGAGTATCTGTAAACTGAGCTACAGAACTACACTATCAGGGCTGGGACCGAGAGAACATGTGGAAAGTTTTCCTTTCAGGGTAGATGTTCCAGCACTTAATCCCCTAAAGTCTAGAGGTGCCTCCTTGCACTCCATAAAATGATCCTTTTCCAGAACAGTTACACTCTTTTGGCCTGACCATCAGACAAGAAACCACTCCCATTAAATCAACCCATAAACTGCACCTCAGTCTTGCTTCTTCAAAGGACACAGATTATAGATAAATTCATGAGAAGGTTTAATTTCTTCTAAATTATTTGGGCTTCAGCCCCTTCCACTGGCTTCTCAGCCTCATCCAGCCGAGCTCCCTACATCTGGACTGTCACCCTCTATCCTTCATGTGAGACACAAAATCTCTTCCCCAAAAGACACTGGGGTTGGGATTTGCAAAGAATCCTAAAGGAGTTAGGGGAGCTGGATACCTAACTTCCTTCGGTCTGTCTGAAAATCCCAACCTAGGGCAACAGAATAATATTTTGCAAAGCAGATGGGAGCAGGGCTGCTCTTTTTGATCATTCCACTAACAACATGTCGAGCACTGCTGGAAATAAAAGTGGCAGCTCTCCCTGAACCCCTCTCCACGTTCTCATGACTCTACTGGATTGTGACTGCAGAAGCAGCCACTTCCACGCAACCTGTTAGGAAGCTGTCAAAGCTCTGATCCATTTCCCCACCAGACAGCTGTGAGGAGACCCAGCCACTGGTTTCCATGTCTTCCAAGCCTCCAGAGTCTGAACAGACACGAGCCCAGACACTGCCCCTGTCTTGGAGTCCTTATGTACATGCCGAGGATGCTGATTTATCTAGCACCCCCTCCTGAGAGTTGCAACCAGGAGGTCCAGCCACCCCGTTGCTAGAATCAGTGCTGACTCCTCTGACTCCCCCGTAGCTTAAACTCACCCTCTTCCAGAATCCCACCGAAGATAGGAGCCCTCCAATTTAACTCTTCCCAGCGGCCCATGATAAGGTGAAACATGTAACATGGAGAGACAGACTTTGCACAGGATTCTAAAATACTATTGCACATTACTTAAGCGCAAGAAATACACAGAGAGAGCAGATCATATATAAACCCACAAACATCCTAAACACAATGCCCCTCACTCTGGCTCACCCTTCCCTTGGGAGTCTTTTGGGGACCATCTGTGTTCAGGTAGGCAGGATTCCTCCACCTCATCAACCTCCTGCACCAGTTCCCCTCAGCTTGAACTGGTGACAATGGACAAAGACTCCAAATAGATCTACTCCTGCCTTTCTAACCTTCCAATCCCCGTCAGGTGTGACTCTTGGATCTGTTTCCTCAGGCAATTTCATTACCAGTGGACCACTTCCCTGACAAACTGATCCCCCAGGTTGGGAGTCAGTCTTTAGTTCAATAGGAGACCATCCAATTTAATGACCCTCTACTGTCAGTGCTGTATCATTACACCTTGGAATTTCAGTCTACCGTGGAGACAAGATCACAGAGAGAACCCCCTCACACACATTCAAAATGGAGTTTGCAATCTAATAAAGATACAGATGGACAGTTCATAAGCTGACATAGATGGTTTCTGGCATGATTTCAGATGTAGCTAGCCAGGGTTCAGTCCCGCCCGATGGCTCCTTCCCAGGTGAGATTTGTCAGAAGAGATGGTCCATATGAGGATTTGAGCCGCAATGGAACTCTGAAAGTTGGGATGAGCTTTCGCAGCCAGGGCAGCGTTTAGCTCATAGTGATGGGGGTACTGTTATCACCATTATTAGACATTGTGGCTCTCTTCTCCCTCTAGTGGTTAGTCCACATATAGCAGTTTATGAATCCTCTATTTTAGGATTCTTTAGCTTAGGGTCTCTTAACTGAAAACCAGAAACTGACACAAACTGCAGCCACCAGACAGGAACACAGACATGCTCTGTGTAAGCGTAGAGCACAATGGGGCAAGAATGGTTCGAACAAACTGGGTAGCAGCAGCTTCCTTTGTGGCTCTGCGTGCATACAGAGATGGCAATATTACATCATCCATTAGGATGCAATAATCATCTGCAGGGCTTAGATCAGGTTTGCCAACGCGATTTTTGGCTCCAATAACACAGCATTGGATGTAATACAACAAATTTGGCCCTAAATTCCTAACCATTTTAAGGCACATACACGCTGGGAGCACGTGACAGAAAATATTCAAGTTACAATTCAAACCATTTCATGTAGATTTTCTGAACAGCAATGAAGATTGTAGCCTAAAGGGCTGATTGTCAGTGACACTCCATGTACCGGTAATTGTGATTTATACTTACAAGGTATCGTCACACAAGCAGGGCATTTTACAGTGCCCTTTATATAACTTCTTAATAATCAGGCCAACATTTTCCAAAAGTAACTCGCAATTCTGGGGAGCCCAAATTGACATGCCTTCAAAGAGAGCTGATTTTCACAGGTTGGGTGCTCTGCAACAGGCGTATTGAGTTGGGCTCCCAAAATCACAAGTCACGTCTGAAAATACATTTAAATAACCATAAAACAAACACCCAAAGGAAAAGCTCATGGTGCCCTAACTATCAATCATATAATGATGGCTGCCCAGCAGGACAATCCCATAAAAATAATGAATTAACTCACTCATATCAATCAATCAATCAATAAAGCAGCCTATTAATCCCTCCCCTGAAAAGTACCTTCAACCTTCCCCAGAGCAGTTCCCTAACTGTGTGTCGCTACCCCAGCCATCAGCAGATGGAGTTGCAGCAATCCAGTTTGCTCCGCACAGCGTGACATTGCATGTACGATGCATGCGAAGTCATGAGGCAATGAGAATGCCATTTTTGCTCTACAATGTGGAAACCTCCACACAGCACGACTCTGCACATACCACACACCACACGTATGAGGTCATGAAGCATGGAAGATGCCATTTTGTAAAGCAAATTGGCATCCTCTATGAGGTATGATGTTGTATGCACCATACACGTGAGGTCACACTGTGCTGAGGATGCTATTTTGCTCTCCAAAATGGTGTCCTCAATGCTATCTGGGGGGAAAGGAAATAATTCATTAAAATGGGGTCGTCCCAGTAAAAAGTGTGGGAATCCATGCCCTAAATTCTGAAAAATAAATGTAGGCATATAAAGTCTAGGGAAGACATCAGCAAACAACCACGCTTTCCTGAAATATCCTGAGATCAAACTTTCTAGACATGCAGTAGACTTTGCTCACTACTAGGTACGGGTGGAAAATATTTGTTGCTACAGTATTATTCAGTGCTGTAAATAACATCTGTTAGTCTATAAGGTGCCACAGGATTCTTTGCTGCTTTTACAGATCCAGACTAACACGGCTACCCCTCTGATACGTAAATAATGGGGTGATGGGTGCACTAATCTGAAAATGTAAATGCCTCACTCTTGTTAGATTAGAGGGTGCAGGAGATTGCAAAAGTGCTGCCACCTCAGCCAATTATCAATATCATACCAGAGTATTCCAGGGAACTCGTTAAAATGAGGCAGAAGAAAGAAATGCACCTAAAAAACCTGATCTACCTGTGCCAGATGTCAACGGCAGATGCAGAAGTTAAATGCAGGTTGCAGTCAGGTAGGGTTGAGAGCAAATGTTTCAGCCAGATGTTCAGACCAGATGCCGAGGCCAGATGTTTGAAGCTGAGACAGTAATCAGATGTTGACACCAGGTATCAAGTCCAGATGCTGAAGGCAGGGCAAGGAGGCCAAGAGTTGACTCCAGCTGACAAGACACTTAGGCCACTCATGGACCCCAGGGTAGCAGCGGCCAGACATGAAGGCTGGATGATGGAGGCCTGGTGCTGAGTCCAGTCATGGAGGTGGGCGATTGGTTTATCTGGTGACCAAACACCGTCCAATCCCATCTCGCATTGCTGCGGGAAGGGGGCTCAAACCCCCCCCCTCAACCCCCAAGTTCAGAGGGTATTGTGACCCCTCCCCATGAGAACGGGGCAATGGGGGTGACACCCACCAATTCTGTCCACACTGTATAGAGACAGGGATAAAGGAAGCTGGTCCTTTAACCCCCACCCCAAGGCTGTGAGGGGAGCAGTGCGGGAGGGGGGGCAGCTGTTCCATTGCCCCTCCCCCTGCAACTGCTCCCTCCAGGCTGGAAGAAGCGAGCTGTTCCTTTGCCCCTCCCCCTGCTGAGCTCCCCGGGCTACATGAGGAGACAGGAGAGGGTCGTTCCTTCACCTCTCCCCACTGAAAGGTCTGAAGGGGGCAGAAGGAGGCTGTTCAAATGCGTCCTCCATTGCTAAGCCTCCCAATAGGGTGCCGGAAGAAGAAGGGGGAGGGGCTGTTCTGTCTGGGGAAGAGCAGGAGGCTGTTCCATCTTCCATCGACCCTCCTCCCGCAGTTGCTCCCTCTCAGCGTCTCGCGCTGTCTCCTCCCCACCCCACAGAATCGCGAACGCGCCCGTTTCTTCCCGCCTTTTCCCAAGCTCCGCCCCCCGCCGCGCGCCGGGCTGGGCGGAGGGGGCGGAGCCGAAACGGGGCGCGTGAGCCTCACGGTCGCTACCTCGCGCGTGGGTCCTCGAGCGCCTGCGCTCGGTGTTTGCGTGGCGCGGGGAGTCCCCGGGCGGGACGTGAGGGGCGCTGAAGGGATCTCGAGTGGCAGCGGGGAGAATAAGGGGCGGGGCGGGACGCTGGCGGGGCCCCGAAGAGGTTATGCGGGTTGCTGAGCGGAGCTGGGAGAGTCTCCTAAAGGGGGTTACAGGAGCTGCCGAGGGACGTGTGGGGAGCTGTGAAGGAGATTATTGGGGAGCCATAAATAGATTATTGCGGAGCCATAGGGAGAAAGATGGGGTGGCATCTTTCTTAGAGAGGGGGAAAGTGATTGGGGGGGCTCTTGAGGGGACACAGTGGGGGGGGCTGTGAGGAGGCTTATGGGGCAGCTCTTGAGGGGACATGCTGGGGGGGGCTGTGAGGAGGCGTATGGGGCAGGCCCTGAGGGGACATACTGGGGGGGGGGGCTGTGAGGAGGCTTATGGGGCAGGCCCTGAGGGGACATGCTGGGGGGGGCTGTGAGGAGGCTTATGGGGCATTTCCTGAGGGGACACAGTGGGGGGGGGGCTGTGAGGAGGCTTATGGGGCAGGTCCTGAGGGGACACCCCGGGGGGGGTGGGCTGTGAGGAGGCTTATGGGGCAGGCCCTGACGGAATGTATTGGGGAGTTACGGGGAGAGAATTGTTGAGAGGCACAGACAGCACTGAGATGGGGTGGTGAGCTGAGTCTGACCATATTGTTGGTTTCACTGGGCGTAGCTACCAGGTAACTCGGGGGGGGGGGGGTGGAAGACCACGAGTGTCGATGAAGCCCCCCCCTGCTCTGGGTCTAAGTGAGCCACAGTAACTCCATCTTGTGAACTTTAACCAACCTGCATGCTAACAGCCTAAAAGCAGAATATGTGAGAGTCAGCTTTTTAGCAGACAGCTGCAGTCCCGCTTAAACTAGCGAAAGTAGTGAGGAGGCGGGGGAGGAAAGGGGGAGAAGTCTTCATGTGCCTGAGCTAACAAGGCCAACAGATAAACATGCGGATGAGAACTTTTCTAACAAGCTATAATGTAATGCCTAATGTAGCTGCAGTTGAAAAGGGAGGGGTAGGGGGGAATGAAACAAAAGGCTTTTACAGACAGCTTGACATATAAAAAGGGGAAATTGCTTGTTTTTGTTGCGCTGGATTTGAGATACTGTTTCTCTTAGTGCCTGCTTTGAGATCTCAAATAAACTTGGTTTTGCTTCTCCACCCTGGTGTGTTAATTAGTGCGACGCACACCAGGCAACGAACCCCTGCTGCCTCCTCGGGCCCTTTGGGCCGGCAACAATATCATAGCATGAACACAGTGCTCAGACCAGGCTGTGGGTGGAGCTGAGAACAGGTGTGTTCGTGCCACGGGCACAGCGCTGCGATGGGGTGAATAGCTGAGAATGGGCATGTTTGGCCCATGCCACAGGCACAGTGCTGAGGTGGGGGGAGTCGCTGTGAGCAGGCATGTTCAGGCCGTGCCACAGGCACAGCACCGAGACAGCATTCGGGACTTGAGAACAGCCACTGTTGGGACATGCCACAAACACAGCGCCAGGACGCTCAGATACACAAAAGCTGACTTAGACCCAGATATCACACAGAAATTGCCCCAATTTAACAAAATTGATTTATAAATTAATTTAGTTACATCAGTACAGTTCTCTTATGTGGATCATCTTAAATCGATTGCAGAGTACTCTCTCAATTAGCTTAATTTTTCAAAAAACATGAGAATTTCAACTGCATTAGAGGACAGTTAAGGTTACTTAGGAAAGCCCTTTTTCTCTTCCATTGTGAACAATGAAAGCAGGAAATATAGTGGTGCCTCCCACCCCATGCACCCAAATCTCTCTCTTTTAGGTGCTTCTGTGACATCCATTATTGTACAACCGGATATCTCAATCTGTACTATATCACATAACACCCCTGGGAGGCAGGGAAGTAACATTCTTCTTTCATGTATGGGGAAGGGGGGCACAAATTGGGCCAGATTTTTAAAGGTCTCTAGGCACCTAACTCCCATGGATTTCAATGGGAGTTAGGCGCCTAGATATCTTTGAGGATGTGGGCCTAAGTGACTTCTACAGGATCACAGAGGAAGTCTTTGGTGGATCAAGGTATTTTTAGGGTCACAGATTTGAAGTCAAGATTTGACCGTTAGATCATCTAGTCTGACCTATACAAGGCAAGCTATGGAATTTCATGCTGCTCCGTTGAGCCTAAGAACTTGTGTTTGACTAAACCCGGGGTTCTCAAACTTTGTCACAGTGAGACCCCTGAGCTATGAAAAAAATGGCTGCGCCTCCCCATAGTTTACTAAAACAATATAACAAAATGCCAGCAGCAGCAGAGAAGTAAGGGTGGCGATCATCCCCCTCCCAGCTCCCCTCCCCTAACCCCCCTGACTGCCCCCCACCCAGAGAGACTCCCACCGCCCCACTCACTGAGCCCAGATGTCAGCACCAGCTCGTTCGCCCACATGGCCCACTCAAACTGCACCATCCCTGTGCTGCTGCCAGGACACAGCTGGCGGGGCTGTGGCTGCAGAAGCAGCCACCTGGGGACACCCTGCGCCCCACAGCCTAGCCCAGCTGCCAGGCGTGCTGGAACAATTTGTATAGTGGAGGTGCTGAGAGCCACTGAACCAAACTGCAAACCCTGTATATAATGGAAACCATTTCAAGCTAGGGGTGCAGCAGCACCCCCAGTTCCAACACCTATGGCAGCCGCCTGCCTCCAGCATAAAACAGGAGGGTTTATTGAGCATCTGAACAGAACACAGGAAACTCTCAGGGCCTCAGGCCTGGCCTCCCTCAACACCATACATCTAAGTCTCTCCTGCATCCATGTGGGCTCTGCCTGCTCCCATTCTCCAGTCCCAAGGCGCCCCTCCCCTCCCCGAACTGGGCCTCCCGGTCACCAGTCGCTCGAGTATCCATTCTCCAGGCCATTGGCTGGGGTCCCAAGTTCCCTCGCTGGTCCTTTGTAACAACAAATTCCCTCTCCCATCAACTCGTTAAACCAGTAACACCTAGGGAAACTGCGTCCCACCTAGGGTAACCAGATGTCCCGATTTTATAGGGACAGTCCCGATATTTGGGGCTTTTTCTTATATAGGTGCCTATTACCCCCCACCCTCCATCCTGATTTTTCACATTTGCTGTCTGGTCACCCTAGTCCCACCCCCTCTGCATGCAAATCATTGAAAAGACCAAGAAAAAGCCAAGAAAACCCCTCACTTCATCACATCCCCTCATACATGTAATGTATGTAAACATCCGAGAGTGAATCTGAGGAGGAAGACACAACCATGGTGTATCTTGGAATGGAGACAAGAATTCAGTCTCTATCAGCTGAATCAAAAGAGAACTCCTCCTCTTTCGCCCTAAACCCCATGGTGGAAGTATTTAGGCCCATTTCTGACACCCCTGAGCCACTGGTGGGACCCCCGTGTGATGACACACACAGGTTATTGGACAGTAGAGACATACAGGTGGAGGATGTCCTGGGCACCTTTGACCCTCCACTGTTAGAACCACAAATGCAGGGGCTTATGCCAGTAGCCGAGGGGCCCTCAAAGGAAACCTCTCCATCCGTTGCTCAAGATGATGTCCCCCCTATCACAGCAACAGAGATTCTCAGTAGATGAGACAGGGTAATAAAACCAGTAAAACAGTTAACTTATGATGCACCTGGGGTGACTAGTGAGGAGCCAATACATTTAGCACACAACCTTGTGGAAGCTGTAGTGGGCTATCTCAGGCCCTTTGGAGGGAGCCAGTGAGTTGGTATAATAAGGAGTGTGATTTGTCGGGACGACAAATTCTCGGCTGGGGGGAGGATGTAAGCAGAGTTGGGATGAGCTCTACCCTGGCATCTGGTGGTGAATTGTGGAAAAGAACTTCAGGGGCTGATCTTGTTTGCATAGGCACACCCAGCCCGCCTAGCATGAGCCCACAGCTGCCCAAATGGTCACCTTGGCTGCTGTGGGATCCCCAGTTTCTCTGTTATTGTGGCAGGAAGAATAAAGTGTTGTTACCCTGATTATGTGAATCAAGGCCAGTGGAACTGTTTTATGACAGAGGGACTCACCATCAACTAAGTACCACTCACTAGACAAAGGATATTTTTGAGATTGTTTAGCCTGCAGAAGAGAAGAATGAGGGGGGATTTGATAGCTGCTTTCAACTACCTGAAAGGGGGTTCTAAAGAGATTGAATCTAGACTGTTCTCAGTGGTAGAAGATGACAGAACAAGGAGTAATGGTCTCAAGTTGCAGAGGGGGAGGTTTAGGTTGGACATTAGGAAAAACTTTTTCACTAGTAGGGTGGTGAAGAACTGGAATGGGTTACGTAGGGAGGTGGTGGAATCTTCTTCCTTAGAGGTTTTTAAGGTCAGGCTTGACAAAGCCCTGGCTGGGATGATTTAGTTGGGTTTGGTCCTGCTTTGAGCAGGGGGTTGGACTAGATGACCTCCTGAGGTCCCTTCCAACCCTGAGATTCTATGATTCTATGACATGCATTCCAAAACCCAGTGATCAGAGAAAGAAGTTGGGCATGGGTATTTGTATGTGATGGGATAGGCCGGAAATATCAGTTGCACCTCATTCCTTCTCCACTGTTGAATAGCAGAGCTAATTTTGATTCCATTAAGAATCTAGTTGCAGGCTGCTGTGCTGAATTCACTTTGGGCTAATGGTACAGCAGCAGTGGGGCTCCCCTACTATGAGCTGAAATCACTAAAGAGCTAAAATCACTAAGACCTGAGATCACTGAGTGTTGTGTTAACTAGTGGGGGAGCCTGAAGATATATTGCTAAGTGGCTGGCAGAGCGGAGCAGTTTGTAGGACTGTTGGCATGGCCCATGGGACAGCAAGCGGAGCTGAGCAGGTTGTGGGATGGTTGGAGCGGCCCACCGGATGGCTGGTGGAGTGGAGCAGCCCGCTGTGAAGGCTGCAGTAGAGTCCAACGGAGAGGTGGGGCAGTTGGCCTCGGACCATGTAAGGTGCCCCTTAATACCCCGCGTGCCCCTTACCCCCCCATTTCCACCTAGGCTGGGGGGGTAACACTCTGCAGATAAACTTTTGAACTCTGGGGCTGCACTGACCAGGGACAGAGACTTCTGGGTTGTTGGACTTTTGGGTGATTTTTGGGTTGCTAGACTCAAGAGATTTTTGGGGTGTTAGACTTTTGGGACTTTGGGATGATCTTTTGGGTTGTTGGATTTAAGACCCTGAGGGGAAAAGGATACTGCCAAACTTACTTGGGGATGGATCTTTTGCTCATGGTTTGTGTTATGAATCCTGTTTGTGGTGTTTCCCCAACATAATGCTGCATTGTTGTACCAGAAATGTCCATGTACCAGTAAAACAGATGCAGGTGAGCAACCGTTTTCATGTTCTCTCCGCAGGTACTAGTGCAGAGGATGGAGTGGATGATACATCTGAGGGAACAGAGCAGAAGGAGACTCCACTGATTGGAAGGCATGAGATGCACCGTCCTAGGGATGGGGGTTCCACGACTCATCAAGCCCTCAGATCGCTACCCCTTCCTGCTTCTCCACGTGGGCACCAATGATACTGCCAAGAATGACCTTGAGCGTATCACTACAGACTACGTGGCTCTGGGAAGAAGGATAAAGGAGTTTGAGGCACAAGTAGTGTTCTCGTCTATCCTCCCTGTGGCAGGAAAAGGCCAGGGTAGAGACCGTCGAATCGTGGAAATCAACGATTGGCTACGCAGATGGTGTCGGAGAGAAGGGTTTGGATTCTTTGACCATGGGATGGTCTTCCAAGAAGAAGGATTGCTAGGCAGAGACGGGCTCCACCTCACGAAGAGAGGGAAGAGCATCTTTGCAAGCAGGCTGGCTAACCTAGTGAGGAGGGCTTTAAACTAGGTTCACCGGGGGAAGGAGGCCAAAGCCCCGAGGTAAGTGGGGAAGTGGGATATCGGGAGAAAGCACAAGTAGGTGAGTGCAAGAGGGGAGGGCTCCAGCCCCATACTGGGACACCAGGACGATCAGTGAGTTATCTTACATGCCTATACACAAATGCAAGAAGCCTGGGGAACAAGCAGGGAGAACTAGAAGTCCTGGCACAGTCAAGGAATTATGATGTAATTGGAATAACAGAGACTTGGTGGGATAACTCACATGACTGGAGTACTGTCATGGATGGATATAAACTGTTCAGGAAAGATAGGCAGGGCAGAAAAGGTGGGGGAGTTGCGTTGTATGTAAGGGAGCAGTATGACTGCTCAGAGCTCCAGTATGAAACTGCAGAAAAACCTGAGAGTCTCTGGATTAAATTTAGAAGTATGAACAACAAGGGGGATGTTGTGGTGGGAGTCTGCTACAGACCACCAGACCGGGGGATGAGGTGGACGAGGCTTTCTTCCAGCAACTAACAGAAGTTGCTAGATCACAGGCCCTGGTTCTCATGGGTGACTTTAATCACCCTGATATCTGCTGGGAGAGCAATACAGCAGTGCACAGACAATCCAGGAAGTTTCTGGAAAGTGTAGGGGACAATTTCCTGGTGCAAGTGCTGGAGGAACCAACTAGGGGAAAAGCTCTTCTTGACCTGCTGCTCACAAACAGGGAAGAAATAGTAGAGGAAGCAATAGTGGATGGGAACCTGGGAGGCAGTGACCATGAGATGGTCGAGTTCAGGATCCTGACACAAGGAAGAAAGGAGAGCAGTAGAACAGAGACCCTGGACTTCAGAAAAGCAGACTTCGACTCCCTCAGGGAACCGATGGGCAAGGTCCCCTGGGAGAATAACATGACGGGGAAAGGAGTCGAGGAAAGCTGGCTGTATTTTAAAGAATCCTTATTGAGGTTGCAGGAACAAACCATCCCGATGTGTAGGAAGAAAAGTAAATATGGCAGGCGACCAGCTTGGCTTAACAGTGAAATCCTTGCTCGTCTTAAACACAAAAAAAAAGCTTACAAGAAGTGGAAGATTGGACAAATAACCAGGGAGGAGTATAAAAGTATTGCTCAGGCATGCAGGAGTGAAATTACGAAGGCCAAATCACACTTGGAGTTGCAGCTAGCCGGAGATGTTAGGAGTAACAAGAAGGGTTTCTTCAGGTATGTTAGCAACAAGAAGAAAGTCAAGGAAAGTGTGGGCCCCTTGCTGAATGAGGGAGGGAACATAGTGACAGAGGATGTGGAGAAAGCTAGTGTACTCAATGCTTTTTTTGCCTCTGTCTTCACAGACAAGGTCAGCTCCCAGACAGCTGCACTCTGCAGCAAGGTATGGGGAGGAGGTGACCAGCTCTCTGTAGAGAAAGAAGTAGTTAGGGACTATTTAGAAAAGCTGGACGAGCACAAGTCCATGGGGCCGGATGCGCTGCATCCGAGGGTGCTAAAGGAGTTGGCCGATGAGATTGCAGAGCCATTGGCCATTATCTTTGAAAAATCATGGCGATCGGGGGAGGTCCCGGATGACTGGAAAAAAGCTAATGTAGTGCCCATCTTTAAAAAAGGGAAGAAGGAAGATCCAGGGAACTACGGGCCAGTCAGTCTCACCTCAGTCCCTGGAAAAATCATGGAACAGGTCCTCAAGGAATCAATTCAGAACCACTTAAAGGAGGGGAAAGTGATCAGGAACAGTCAGCATGGATTCACCAAGGGCAAGTCATGCCTGACTAACTTAATTGCCTTCTATGATGAGATAACTGGTTCTGTGGATGAGGGGAAAGCAGTGGATGTGCTATTTCTGGACTTTAGCAAAGCTTTTGATACAGTCTCCCACAGTATTCTTGCCAGCAAGTTAAAGAAGTATGGGCTGGATGAATGGACGGTAAGGTGGATAGAAAACTGGGTAGATGGTCGGGCTCAACGGGTAGTGATCAATGGTTCCATGTCTAGTTGGCAGCCGGTTTCAAGTGGAGTGCCCCAAGGGTCGGTGCTGGGCCGGTTTTGTTCAATATCTTCATTAACGATCTGGAGGATGGTGTGGACTGCACCCTTAGCAAGTTTGCAGATGACACTAAACTGGGAGGAGTGGTTGATACGCTGGAGGGTAGGGATAGGATACAGAGGGACCTAGACAAATTAGAGGATTGGGCCAAAAGAAATATGATGAGGTTCAACAAGGACAAGTGCAGAGTCCTGCATTTAGGACGGAAGAATCCCATGCACTGCTATAGACTAGGGACCGAATGGCTGGGCAGCAGTTCTGCAGAAAGGGACCTAGGGGTTACAGTGGACGAAAAGCTGAATATGAGTCAACAGTGTGCCCTTGTTGCCAAGAAGGCTAATGGCATTTTGGGTTGTATAAGTAGGGGCATTTCCAGCAGATCGAGGGATGTGATCATTCCCCTCTACTCAGCACTGGTGAGGCCTCATTTGGAGTACTGTGTCCAGTTTTGGGCCCCACACTACAAGAAGGATGGGGATAAATTGGAGAGAGTCCAGCGGAGGGCAACAAAAATGATTAGGGGGCTGGAGCACATGACTTACGAGGAGAGGCTGAGGGAACTGAGATTGTTTAGCCTGCAGAAGAGAAGAATGAGGGGGGATTTGATAGCTGCTTTCAACTACCTGAAAGGGGGTTCCAAAGAGGATGGATCTAGACTGTTCTCAGTGGTAGAAGATGACAGAACAAGGAGTAATGGTCTCAAGTTGCAGTGGGGGAGGTTTAGGTTGGACATTAGGAAAAACTTTTTCACTAGGAGGGTGGTGAAGCACTGGAATGGGTTACCTAGGGAGGTGGTGGAATCTCCTTCTTTAGAGGTTTTTAAAGTCAGGCTTGACAAAGCCCTGGCTGGGATGATTTAGTTGGGTTTGATACTGCTTTGGGCAGGGGGTTGGACTAGATGACCTCCTGAGGTCCCTTCCCACCCTGAGATTCTATGATTCTATGATTCTACGATTGTTTCCCTCCTTTATTAAAAGGCCTCATTCAACCCCCATTACTCCTCATTGAGACACAGACACCCCCCACCACCACTATCACCCCTGAATGGCACAGAGATGAATGATTCACCACCCACCCTGATCACCCCTCACTGAGACACAGACCCCCCCAGCCACTGCTCACCCCAATCACCCCTAACTGACACATAGACCCCCCGGCCACTCCCACCCCAATCACCCCTGACACACAGACCCCCCCAGCCACCCCACCCCAGTCTCTTCTCATTGCAACGCAGACCCCCCCCAGCTACTCCCCACCCTAATAACCCCTCACTAAGACACAGACTTCCTCTGCCACCGCCACTCCAATCAACCCTCACTGTGTCAGACACACTCCCCCGAGCTACTCCCAATCAGAATCACCCCTAACTGATAAACAGACTCCCCCAACAACCCCCACCCCAATCGACACAGACTCCCCCAGCCACCACCCAACCCAATAAGCCCTCACTGAGACAAAGGTTACCCCCCCTTCCTTTCCCCTGCCTTTTTCATTAATAATTAGATGCAAATTCAATTTGAAAATTATTTTTATTGTTGCAAAGCAGCAGGAAAAGCTGGGGCAGGGTCTGTGTCAGGCAGCTGGCTGGGGAGGCTCTGATGGACACGGGGTCCTGGCCCCTCTGGGGTGTCTGCAGCCCCCTTGGTGACACACAGTGGGGCGATGGGCTCTCACCCACAGGCTCTGACTGCATGTCACTGGCGGTGCCTTTCCCTGGGGCCGCAAAGGCAGAGACCTCAGTGCCGCAGTGGTGAGGGGCTCCTGCTCCAGGGGTTAGCTCTGGGGTGCTGAGTCCAGCGGGCCGGGGACAGTGGTTGGGACAGGTTCTTTCTTCCTCCCATCATCTCAGCTGGATTGATTCTGCTCCTGTCGCTCAAGGGGTCAGCGCTCATTGTGTGCTCAGGGAGGGGTTGCAGGGTAAGGCAGGGTCTGCAATCAGCGCCCATCATCACCAGGGTAGGGAGTGAATCCTCTTTTAGGGGCCAGGTGGGGACCTGGAGCCGTTCCTCTGTGCGCAGGGAAGGGGAACGTTCTCACCCATTTTCATTGCGGCCCCATGTCCCAGGCAGTCTTCACTGATTTGCCAATGGAGGTTAACTTCACAGCCGTGAAATTCTGCACCTCGTCTCCTTTCAGCAGGATCCTCTTCTCTCCTGTGTAGTTTTCATCAGGGCTGCCCAGAGGATTCATTGGTCCTGGGGCAAAGCAATTTTGGGGGCCTCTTCCATAAAAAAAGTTGCAATACTATAGAATACTATATTCTTGTGGGGGCCCCTGCAGGACCCAGGGCCTGGGGCAAATTGCCCCACTTGACCTCCCCTCCCCCGGGCGGCCCTGATTTTCATAATCAAAGAAGACTACAGCTCCCTTAGCAACTTTAAGAGAAAAATACATGCCCTGTAGTTGAGGTGTCTGACTTTGAAATGATGTCTCTGCACCCTTGAAAAAAGGGTAAGGATATAAGGTGATTTGGGAGCTGTCGATTCCCCCATTGATCCTTCACACAAATTAGATGAACCCGCTTTTGAGCGTCGTGGGGAATGGTTGATCGTTTCCTCCCCTCTAGATTACGAAGTCCCCTCCATAACAGGGAGAATCAAAGAAGACCCAGGAGTCTCCCACCACAGTGATGTCCTGGACAGTGCTCTCAGTTAGTTCATCAGTTATAAATGGGCTGTCTCCATTTATCGTCACAGGAATTGTACTTGAGTAAATCTGAAATTTGACAAAATTTGCCATGCTGTTCTGCTGTGCCGTCAGTCAGAGTTCGGAGTCACTGGATGCTCAGATTGGAAATGTTCCTTCCCCAGCAGCCAAACTGCACTTATATAGTCTCCTTTGCTCCAGGGGGATGAGTTTTGCTAGCCTGGGGGAAGGTTAGGGCATGGGCTGGGCTTCCTAGGAAAGAGGAGGGACCGGGTGCCGTCACACCCTGGAGATTTTTGATCAGCACTGGTCATGTCCTTTTACAAACAAAGCCCGTCCCCGAACTCTCCTCAGGAGGGGGCAGATTTTGGTTCTGTTTGAGCAGCGACGCTGCCAGAGTAGCTATGTGGCATTGCAGAGAACCACGCCAGGGCGATGCCCCAAGGAATTCTCTATAACTAGCACCCGCCAAGCACCCAGGATCAATCCATTCAGCTCCAGAGATTCCTTCTGCTGCCTGGTGGGTACCACAGGACATCCTGAAATACTGAACTTCACACCATTGTGGATGGAGCACATGCTGGGCTCCCACAGCTCAGACCAATGGATTGTGTTATGAGCTGGATTGGATAGGACACAGAGGCCTCAAAGATCAGGGAACCGTTGTGCCAGGTGCTGCAGAGTCACACAGTGAAAAACAAACCCTACCCTACTGAGATCAGGCCCCGTTGTACCAGGCGCTGTACAGAGACCCTGCTCCTGCTCCATCGGCCAGCGCCACAGCAGGCAGCCCCTGAGTCCCCCATCACATCACGCAGGGGCCTGTGACTCGGGGCCTGCCCCTCCGATGGCCCATGGCCCATTCCCAGGGGCTGCAGGGATGGACAGAGGGATCCCTCCCTGAGGCAGCGAAGGGCAGGGGAGACAGTCATTGTTACGACACCTTCCTACGTGCGCCTGCTCCGCTCATGTCCCCTCTGCTCCCTGCAGGGCGAGATAAACTCCCAGGCACCTTGTCTGCAGCTCCCATTCGCTTTCCCTGGGGCGCCGGGTGCTCAGCGAGGGGGAACAACAGCCCCTCGCCTTGGCCAGCTCTCACCTCAACCCTCTCCTCCCCCCATGTCACGGCTCCGCTCCAGCCCTCAGCAGTCTCTGGGCAGTCTCTGGGGACGATAATCTCACCCAGTGTCTCTGAGCCCTTTCCGTCCCAGCGTCCCCCGGCAATGCAGCTGGGACCTGCAGGCTGGGCGGCTAACGACCCCGGGGTCCTGGCAGGCGCTCGTCTGCAGAGAATGGCGCTGCCTGGGGAAAGGGCTGAACTCTGTGACCGGGGAACAACTCCCACCTCGCAGAGCACAGACTGGCAGAGCCCCCAGCCTGGACTGAAACCCATGGGCCGGGCCTAGTGGAGCCATTGCTGCAGGTTGGGCACAGATGGAGGCCTCAGTTCATGGTCTTCTCACACTTTCGAGGTTCTCTCAGCAGCCCTGAGGGGGAGGCAGGGAGGTTCCGATCCCCTGGTGGAGCCCAGCGGGGTCTGACCTCCCTAGGACGACACCCAACGATGTTACTGCAGAAAGGTTACAGGGCCACATGTTACCCATCCCCTGGCTCAGGCCCAGCTCCCATCCAGCTCTCCCTGGGGCTCCCACAGCCCCCCCGGCAGCAGGCAACAGGTCACCCCAACTCCCCACTGCCCTTCCCTGCTATGCAGCCAGCAGGGACAGGGGCAGGAACAGCCCTGCTCAGAGCACGTCTAGCTCGGGGGCTGCAGAGGAGGCAGCAGGAGCTGTGGGCAGGCAGCGCCGAGTGCCTCAGTGTGGATCTGGGACAATGACCCGGGAGACTGGACTGTACCGGAGCCCCCTGCCCCTGGGCATCTGCTGCAGGTGCAGAAGGGGCGAGCAGGGTCCCATTCGCTCAGGACGTGTCCGTGGGAGGCCGTGAAATCCTCGGTGTGAACGGGGCAGAACGTGCGTCACCCACAGGCTGCGTGCAGCTCTGGGTTCCCTTGATGGCCGGGTCACCTGCTGAGCCACCTGCAGAGTTCCCTGGAACTCAGCAAGAGGGAGGGACAAAACCGAGCTGTGTAACGTGCCAAGGGGTTTCGCTCCTTCTGCCCTGAGAGCTCTGAGGAACTGCACCCAGACACTCTGCACCCTCTGTGCCCAGGCAGGTATCCAACCACTCCCTTCTGGGGAATGCCGGACGTTGCGCTTGGAAAGGAGACGATCTCACTGCTCCCATACGTAACGTTTCTGGGCTGCTGCAGATCCCAGGGTGCAAGATGCCACTTCCCGCTCGGCTGCTGTGCAATGGGGAAGGTATAAACTGGGGAAGTCTCTCCCCAGCCTTCCAGGGCCCCAAACCCCTCGACGTGCCCGGAATCCCCCTGGCAGCACTGGCTGTGATGTTCCTAGGCTTGCAGCCCTACAGCACCCTGGGCCCACAGGCTCTGGCCTCCAGGGCAGCGGAACAGGTGGGCAGCCCTCGAGTCATGGACCCCACGACCTTCCCCCTCATGGCAAATTTCAGCATTTCAGGTTCTGTCCCAAATGGGAACCCTGCCGGGTTTTGAGCTAGCGACTCCTCCCGGCAGTGGAATCACCGTTCCCCACACAGCTCTGGCAGCAGGGGGTTCTCCTGTTCACAGCTGGGGTCAGACACCGGGAGAGTCAGGCACTGGCAGTGCCAGGGATATGTTTGGACCCTGCAGTGCTGGGAGGGGGCTGGGCTGGTGCCTGGTATCGGCAATGCTAAGGGAGAGCGTTAGGGCAAGAGCAAGAGGCACCGTGAGCCCCTGGCCCAGTCTCCAGAACCTCCTCCTGGATTCCAATGACCTGGCCCCTGCAGCCCGGTCTGTGCCCGCCTCTCTGGGGCAGGGGGGCCGCAGGCTGCAGCACGCTGGCTCTGGCAAGCTCCAGCCTCTGCTGCCCTTTGCCCCGTCCGTTTGACCTCACACCTGGGCAGGGCAGGGGAGAACAATTCCAACCCCATCTGCGTGTTACACAGGCAGCCCATGTAGAAGCCCCTCACTGTCAGAGACCCCATCTTCCTCTGACCAGGGCAGCCTGGGGATGGGAACCCGGGTGCCTGAGACCAGGGCTAAGTCTGCACCCACTTGTGCACCGCTAGCAACAACAGGAGATAGGGATGAATGCTTCATTTCTACCCCAGGGGTTCTGTGTCTGGGGGCAAGCGGGAATTCTCTGCAATGTTTTTCTGGTTGAGATGCCTGGCAAGGACTGACTTGTCTAGAGGTTGCTAGCCAGCGGGTGCCAAAGGGTTAAACAGCTGGCTGTTGGGCAGAGCAGGAGAATGAAGGGGCAGCACTGATTCCGGGGGGGGGGGGGGGTGCTAGATTGAGGATCAGCACCTCAAGAGCAGGCATAGGGACCTCAAGACGGGCAGTGCCTGGGCTCTGTTCAGACTCTGGAGGCTTAAAATATGGAAGGCAGCTGCTGGGTCTCCCTGCAGCAGTCTGGTGAGTGGCCAAGAGGGGGAGCTAAATATGAGCTGTGACAGCTGCTTCCTAACAGGTTGTGTGGGTGCTGCTGTTTGTGCTGTCACAATCCAGGAGAGTGAGGAGAGGGGCTCTGGAAGGAGCTACCACTTTTTTCCTAATAGTGTTCGACAGCCGCCCGTCCTGAAACGATCCAAACTGCAGCCCTGCGTCCAGGTGTTTTGCAAAACATATTGTTCTACTGCCCTAGCCTGGGATTTTCAGACAGGCCTAAGGAAGTTAGGTGGCCAGGTCCTTTTATCCTTTTACACCTTTAGTCTCCTCTGAAAAATGCCACCCTACTGTCTTTTTTTTTTTTCTGAAAAGATTTTGTTTGTCCTGTGAAGGATGAATAGTGCTGGTCCCGGCGTAGAAAGGGGGAGTGGATGAGGATGAGAAGCCAGTGGAAGGGGCTGAAGCCCAAAATAATTTATAACAAATTAAATGTTCTCATAAGTTTGTGCCATAACTTGTGTCCTTTGAAGAAGCAAGACTGAGGTGCAGTTTCTGGGTTGTTTTGATGGCAGCGAATGCCTGTGTGATGTTCAGGCCAAAAGAGTGTAACTGTTCTGGAAAGCGTTTGTTTTACGGAGTGCAGGGAGACATCTCCAGACCTCTGGGGAGTATGTGCTGGAACATCTACCCTGAAAGAAAAATTGCCACTTGTTCTCCCAGCCACAGCCCTGGGAACTGTCACTCTGGAGCTCAGTTTACAGACCCTTTTCCTTCCTGCTCCACTGGATTTGTGAGTTGCTCAATTATTTATTTTTTCTCGGTGCTTCCCACCCGAGGGAGAGGGAAGGATACTGGAGAGCACAACCTGTTCCCCCTGCCTCACCTGCACAAAGTTCAGAATTCCCCAACAGAAATGACAGCACTTGGGCCTGGTCTAAACATGAGGCCGTTCACCTCAACCTAATTATGTCAGTGTCCACACTGCAGCCTTGTCCCGCTGATGAAAGTGCCCTACTACAGCGACATCATAACCCCGCGAGAGGCGTAGCACTTGTGTTGGTGTAGTTACGATGACGCAGTGTCTGTGCAAACACTGTGTTACTTATATCAGCTGTTTGCTGTCTTGAGCCCGGCTACCCCGGTTCCCCACTCTCAGCCAGGCTGCTGCCTGGAGGCTCCCTGCTTCCCGTTCAGGGAGTCAAGAACCCCAGGCAGCTGGCCCCTGCTCTCACTGGGGGTGACGGGGTCGGGGAGGCAGCTGGGCTCCTGGAGGGGAGCTGCACGGAACCAAGAGCTTTGGCTCTTAGCCTCCCACACTGCCCCTCTCTAGTGTGTGGAAGCGCTCCTGGTGAGGATACGCACCACCGACAGAAGGAGGGTAGTGTGGACATCAGCCACCACAGTAATTACTAACATAGGGCTGAAGTGTAGACATGCCCTTGGAATGAAGCAAATCCCGTGCCAGTCTGCAAGTAACATTAATTTACAGAGAAACATTTAAAAAAGAAACAATCCCAAAGCTTTTTGTGCAGTTGCATTTATTTTTATTTTTGCAAAGCTCCTGGCATTCCCCAGGGTAACAGAGGGACAGAGCTCTTTGCCCTCTGTTACATCGAAAGACACCACAATCAATGAACAGCACAGTGATCAGTTAGAGTCCCAATCAGTCAGACTGATGATTCTCATGTGGCCTTTGATTGGTCAGGAGAGGTGAGAGGCAGCAGCACGGGAAACGTAATGGCATCGTCGCCAGTCCATCAAACCTGGTTTCATCAGCGTCTCTCTTATTAATTCACCAACGCAGGGCCTGCAGGGCCAGGGAGAGATGGCAAACAGCAATTACGGTCCCAGTAACCCACTGGGAATAAGACAAGTACCCTCCCCCATATCCTGAAGGAATTCCACCCCTTTCCATCCCCAGCCAGCTGGGTGCATTTTACATCTGTGCCCTTTGCAAACTGTGTTATTGATAGACTGGAAAAGGGAGTCAGGGAGGAGTCAGAGCCCTGCCAATCAGCTCCTCCCTCTGCCCCCAGCAGTGTGCAGGAGGTGCTGGGGGTGAGGGGGTAGGAGCGAGGATGGGGCGCACTCGGAGTGGGGGTTGGAATGGGGCAGCAGGATGTGGGGCAGAGCGGGGACAGGAAGAGGCAGGGAAGGGACAGGAAGAGGCAGAGCAGGGGTGGGGTCTTGGGGGGAGGTGTGGAGTGGGGGCAGGGCCTGGGGCAGAGCTGGGGGCACATTAGAACGTCAGCACCTCAAACATTTAACAAGTGTTTTTTGCAAATGAAAAAAAAAAGATTTTGTTTTCTGTTGAAAAACCAAAAAAAGGGCCTGGGCTATTTTTGAAACTAGAAGAAAAATAAGAACTGGAAGCTGTTTTATTGACTCTTATGACACATCCTGAGCGGACATGAGTGTCTTTCCTGAACTCTCCCTTAGGTTAGTAGGAGATTCAAAAGCACAACGGGCACTTCTGTACGCAGCACTGTAGGGGGCAGTGTCGTTTAGTGGCTGGGTTACTGGATCAGGAGTGTAGCTGAAACCATGTGTATGATTGTCCTTGGTGATACTGTTATCCCCACCCCAGAGGTGCAGAATCAGGGGGGAGCTGGAGCCGGTTTGCACCAGTTCGCGGGAACTGGTTGTTAAATTTAGAAGCTGGTTTAGAACCGGCTGTTAAAGGGCTGGGCATGGTAAGGGGGCTGGGCTGGGGCTGGGAGGAGGGGTTGGATAAGGGGCAAGGAGCGGTTGGAGGATGTTCGGGGGTGGTGGTCAGGGGATGGGGAACAGGGAGGCGTTGGGGTTCCCTGGTTTCCCCAGCCGGCAATTTCAAGGGCCTGGGGCTCCCAGCAGCGGCTGGAGCCCCAGGCCCTTTAAATTGCTGCCAGAGCCCCACTGCCCTGGGGTAGCGGCAGCAGGACTCTGGGGGCTATTTAAAGGTCCAGGTCTCCCGCTGCCTCTATGGCCCCGGCCCTTTAAGTAGCCGCCAGAGCCGTGGGGTAGCAGCGGTGGCCGGGGGCTCCGGCAGTGATTTAAAGGGCCCGGGGTGGTAGCGGCAGCCGAGTCCTGGGCCCTTTAAACTGCTGCCGGAGCCCCTGGCTGCTGCTGCTACCCCAGTGGGGGAGGGGGAGGGCACTTACCGGTACAGGGCAGGCTGGGGCTGGCTCTGACCCCCCATCCACGCCCCTTCCGCCTGAGGCCCTGCCCCTTCCGGGGGGCCAGAGCTGGCCCCAACCCAGCCCCGTACTGGTAAGTCTCTATTTCTACTTTCACCCCTGGGGTCGGGGCAGTAAGGGGACAGGGGGTGGGGCGAGTTGGGATGGGGGTGGGGCCCTGGGAAGCAGTTAGGGTGGGGGGTCTTGGGCTTGTACTCACTGGGCGGCACTTAATAACCGGTTCCCTACCGGATTGGTGGCGATACTTCAGCGGCGGGTTGTTCACTCGCTCCGGGTCTTCGGCGGCACTGAAGGACCCACCGCTGAAGTGGCGCCGAAGACCCGCTAGGGAGCTGGTTGTTAACATTCTGGCAGCTCATCACTGTGCAGAATAACAGCAGTTGCAGCAAATCACAGCTGCCGGTGTGTATGATCCCACAGGAACAGCATTTTTCAATGGTTGAAGTTTTTCCACATTAATTTTTTTTCTAGACTGACCTGCATCTAGCCCCTAACTTCTCTTTTATTTAGAGCATACCTTCTCTAAAGCTATCCCAGCTAAATGTAAAGACTTTCTGTGTTTAAGGCCCTATCTACATTACCACTTTTCTCGGAAAAATGTATGTCACTCAGTGGTGTGAAAAAAATACCCCCCTAAGTGACATACGTTTCACCAGCATAAGCGGTAATGTGCACGGCGCAATCTCAGCAGGAGAGCTTCACTGGGAGTAGTTTTATTACATCAGCAAGACAGCTCTCTCCCGTCAGCTGGAGAGAGCTTACAGTGGAACAGCTGGATTGGTACAGCTGTGCTGCTATATGCTCTCTAGTGTAGACGTAAAGACTCCACCACATCCTAGGTTAATTGTTCCAATGGTTAATTAACATAGTTTAAAATTTGCACCTTCTTTCTTGATTCAACTTGTCCAATTTCAGTTTAGATCTCGTCTTCCTTTGTTTGATTAAGGAGCCATCTCCCATCAGAAATCTCTTCCCCCTCCAGTTACGTGTATACCAGGATCGAGTCACTCTGAACTGTCTCTGTGGAAAATTAAATAGATTGCACTGCTTGTGTTTGCACTCCCCGGGCTCTCTCAGCTAGCCTGACCTCTGAGCCCACCTCTGCCGGCCAGTGGGCTTCCTATGGTTAATCTGACTTCAAGGCACCAGGCTAATGTAAAAGCGCCAAAGGAGAGTAAATTCTGAATACTCACAAACAGCCTCCGTCCAAGTCCTCCATAACCCTAGAGACAAAAAGCAAGTTACTAAAACATTAATTCCTTGTTGCTGCTCTTTCTCTGGGAGCAGTGAAATGAAAATGATGCCCTGAAAGGAACTGGACTCAAACGGCTGCTGGTTGGGAAATGGGAGCCAGTGTGGTCTGGTGAAAAGGGAGCTGGGCTGGGAGACAAGAGCTCGAGGATCTGTTCTGGGCTCTGCTGCTGACTTTCCCAGTGACTTTAGATGAGATGCTTCCCTTCTCTGTGCCTTTCTTTCTTCTCTTTGCCTTCCTTCATTTAGTCTGATCGGTCACTGTTAAATGAGACTTTACAGACACTCAGAGTCAACTGCCTCTGGAGTATCTACGGACAGAGCACCACCAGCAGGGCTCAACATGCCCCAAACCGCTAGGCAGACAAAGGCAGGAGTGATTTAGTGCTGCTCTTTCTCCGATTTCATTGAAATGATGCTGGTTTCCAGGCAGTGGCAGAGCCAGGCAGCTTCTGGGGTGGGAAATTTCTCAACCATCTGGTCAATTTCTGCCCTCCCTTCTATTGAAATATTTCCTAGATCCCCACTTGCTGCACTGGCTGGCTTCTATGTGAGGAAACCTATTTTTCAACCATCCTGCAAACTGCTCCACTCTGCCAGCTGCTTAGTGATATATCTTTAGGCTCCCCCACTAGTTAACACAGCAGTCAGTGATCTCAGCTCAGTAATTTTGGCTCTTCTAGTGGTTTCAGCTCTTAGTGATTTCAGCTTGGAGTAGGGGAGCCCCAGTGATGGTGCACCAATGGCCCAAAGTGAATTCAGCTTAGCAGCCTCAAGCTATACTCCTAATAGAATCAAAATTAGCTCTACTATTCAATAATGGAGACGGTGCAATTGGTGTGCCAGACCCTCAAAGGGGGGCCCATACTATCAAGTACACATACCTGCCCTAACCTCTTTGAATTCAGTGGGTTTTGGAATCCATGTCCCTTGTCTAGAGAGTGCTACTTAGTTGATGGTGAGACCCTCTGTAATAAAACAGTCTCATAGTCCTTCATTCACATAATCAGGGTAACAACACTTTATTCCTCCTACCCCAGTAACAGAGAAATTGGGGATCCCACAGCTGTCAAAGTGACCATTTTGGGCTGCCGTGGGCTCATGCTAGGCGGAGTGGGTGTGCCTATGCAAACAAGATCATCTCCTTAAGTTCTTTTCCACACTCCCCACTATACCAACTCACTGGTCCCCTCCAAAGGGCCTCAGATATCCCACTTTAGCTTCCACAAGCCTGTTTGCTAAATGTATTGGCTCCTCACTAGTCACCCCAGGTGCATCATAAGTTAACCGTTTTACTGGTCGTATTACCCTGTCTCGCCTATTGAGAACCTCTGTTGCTGTGATGGGGGGACATCCTCTTGAGCAACTGATGGAGAGGTTTCCTTTGACGTCCTCTCGGCTACTGGCATAGGCCCCTGCATTTCTAGTTCTAACAGTGGAGAGTTGAAGGTGCCAAGGACATCCTCCACCTGTATGTCTCCACTGTCCAATAACCTGTGTGTGTCATTACACAGGGGTCCCACCAGTGGCTCAGGAGTGTCAGGAATGGGCCTAAATACTTCTGCCATGGGGTTTAGGGCGGAAGAGGAGGAGCTCTCTTTTGATTCAGCTGATCGAGACTGAAATCTTGTCTCCATCCCAGGATACACCATGGTTGTGACTTCCTCCTCAGACTCACTCTCGGATGTGCTGCATAAGGGTAGGTTAGCTGTAGGGGGGCCGGCTGTCCACGTTGGAGGGCGGCTTTGGTCCAGCACCTTCGTTCTTCCCGGTTGTCCTGTTGTGGCCCATCTCATAAGGGCCGCCTACCAATTCCCCCACAGGGAACAAAAGGTTTCTATGCACAGTCTTTGTCTGCTCTGGACCCTCTTCAGGTTTGATTTTGTAGACCGGCAGGTCTCCTAGCTTTTCCATCACCAAGTAAGGTGTTGTCTTCCATCTGTCAGCTATCTTGTGTTTGCCAGTAATATCCAAATTTTGCAGCAGGACTCTGTCCCCTGGCTGGAGCTCTTGCAGACGTACCCTAGCATCATATCGATGTTTGTTGCAGTCTGCGTTCTTCTGCGCTGCAGATGTAGCTAAGTGATAAGCATCCCGCAGCTTTTCTCTTAGTCGGGACACATATTGCTGATGAGTTTCATAGCTATCTCCATCCTCTGATACACCAAAGCTCAGGTCTATGGGTAATCTTGGTTCTCGCCCAAACATCAAGAGATATGGGGTGACTCCCGTAGTGTTGTTCTTTGTGGCGTTGTAGGTGTGCACCAGAAATGCAACTTGTTGGCTCCAGGATGCCTTCTGCTCTGGCCTATATATAATAGGGTTCGGTTAAACCTCTCTGGCTGAGGATCACTTTGCGGGTGATAAGGCGTTGTTCTAGACTTTTTAATCCCCGCTATCCTCAGCACCTCCTTCAGAAGGTGACTTTCAAAATCCCGTCCCTGATCCGAGTGTATCTGGGCTGGGAATTCATAAACTGAGAAATATTTTTCCCACAGTACTTGAGCGACAGTGGTGGCCCTCTGATCACGAGTGGGATATGCCTGCGCATATCGCGTATAATGGTCGGTCACTACTAGAATGTTCCCAATATTCCTCTTGTCTACTTCTAAAGACAAGAAATCAATGAAAACCAGCTCCAGAGGTTTGTTCCTGGTGATGTTCTTCAGATATGCAGCCTTCGTGGGCAGAGTTTTCCTTTGTACACATCGAGCGCAGGTCTCACATTTCCTGCGAACATCTTCAGCCATCCGGGGCCAATAGAACCTACTACGAATAAGTTCTAGGGTCCTTTCCATCCCTAAATGTCCAAAGTCATCAAGCAGGGCCCTCATGGCCAGGGCTCTGTACCCTTTCAGCAGCACTAGTTGAGTCCATTGCTTTTGTAAAGGGTCTGTGGTCACGCGGTGTAGCACTCCCTGAATCAGTTTTAGTTTGGTCCATTCTCTCAATAGTAGTTTACCCTCCGGGTTAGGTGGGACAACCACAGCTGGGCCTCGCCCCTCCCTTTTGGCAAGTAGTGTATCACAAATGTCAATATCTTGCAGCTGGGCTTCCTGCCAGTCAGCTGCATTGAGCACGGGCAAGGGAGATTGGTCCAAAGCGATATAGTTCACTGAAGCAGAAGGCAGCATTCAGGGGGCAGGCCCAAAGCTTCAGCAGCGCATCCATGAAGGCTCTCATGGGTCTCCGGCTCTCGGCGACTCACACGGCAAATAGTTCTCACTCCATCCGTGGGTATCACAGCAACTCCTGGTGCCTGTGGATGCCTGGACAATGCATCTGCATCTACATTGCTTCTCCCTGATCGGTATTGAATGCTGAAGTCATAGCTAGCCAAAGCGGCCACCGATCTTTGCCCTGTAGCATCCAGCTTAGCACTTGTTAACACATAGGTCAGTGGGTTGTTGTCTGTCCACACCTGGAACTGAGCACCATACAAGTAGTCTCGAAATTTCTCAGTGATGGCCCATTTCAAGGCCAAGAACTCCAGCTTGTGGGTGGGATAGCGAGTTTCACTATCAGACAGTCCTCGGATGGCAAAGGCTACAGGTTTACGCTTGCCTTCCACCTCCTGGTACAGTACTGCTCCCAGACCCTCCAAACTGGCATCAGTATGCAGGATAAATGGCTTGCTTGGGTTAGATATTGTGCCATGCCAAGATTATCCCTAATCTCCACTCCGTTTAAAGTTTTAAGCGGTCCCACTTCTTCCTTCTTGGTTTTCTTCCTATTTATATGGCTAAAAAACCTTTTGCTATTGGTTTTAATCCCCTTCGCTAGGTCCATCTCCACCCGGCTCTTTGCCTTTCTCACTGCTTCCCTACACCCTCTGACCTCAATAAGGTAGGTTTCTTTGCTGATCCCTCCCATTTTCCAGTCCTTGTACGCTTTCTGTTTTTTCTTAATCACCCCTCTGAGACGCTTGCTCATCCAGCTCGGTCTAAAACTGCTACCTACGAACTGTTTTCCTTTTCTCGGGATACAGGCCTCTGACAGCTCCTGCAACTTCAACCTGAAGTAACCCCAGGCGTCTTCCGCCTTTAGATCCCTAAATATGTTAGTCCAATCCACTTCCCTAACTAGTCGCCTTAATTTAGTAAAGTTAGCCCTTTTGAAATCGTAAACCTTAGTCTCAGATGCAATTATGTTTATCCTTCCATTTATTTTGAAATGAATTAGCTCATGATCACTCGAGCCAAGGTTGTCCCCTACAACTATTTCCTCAACAAGGTCCTCGTTACTCACCAAAATCAGATCTAAAATGGCATCCCCCCTCGTCAGTTCAGCAACTACTTGATGAAGGAATTCATCAGCTATCACGTCTAGGAAAAGCTGAGCCCTATTATTATTACTAGCATTTGTTTCCCAATCTATATCCGGGAAGTTAAAGTCTCCCATGATCATACAGTTCCTATTAGTATTTACCTCCTTAAAAACATTAAAGAGCTCTCTATCCATATCCAGGCTAGATCCCGGCGGTCTATAGCACACCCCAATCACTATCCCAGGGGACGCTCTAGTAGTTTTCTTCCCCAATGTCACCATTGCCCAAACAGACTCCGTATTATCCATTGCATTGCTAGTTACTTCGTTACATTTCACCTCATTATTGACATACAATGCTACTCCCCCACCTTTACCTTTGTTTCGGTCTTTCCTAAACAGCACATACCCTTCCATACCTGTACTCCAGTCATGGCTACCGTTCCACCATGTTTCGGTTATTCCTACGATATCCGGTTTCAATTCTCGGACCAGGAGCTCCAGTTCCTCCATTTTGTTACCTAAGCTTCTCGCATTGGTGAACAAACATCCTAATTTTTGCTGTTTGGCTCCTCTCACCCTTTTCACCCAACTTGATAGGGACACAGTACTACCAGTATGACCTGTCGGTCTAGTATCCGTCCCCCCCCTCTTCCTTATACCTAACCCTCCCCCTCTGGCTATATCTGTTGTTATCCTGTTGCTCTCACTCTCAATGTATAAATTTGGCGTGGAGAGTACCTGGACCTCTCCCAACCGTCTCCCCACAATGTCTAGTTTAAAGCTTTAAAGCTCTTTTAATCAGATGAGCCAGCCTCCCTCCTGGAATTCTACTTCCTTCCCTACTTAGGTGGAGCGCATCCCGTGAGAACAGTTCTCTGTCCCCGAAAGCCTCCCAGTGCCCATACATCCCAAAGCCCTCCTTGTAACACCACTCCCTCAGCCAACTATTTATCGTCACGATCTTGTCACCCCTTTGGCGCCCTTCCCTAGGGACAGGTAGAATCCCACTGAAGATCACCTGAGCCTCAATTTCCTTGAGCGTCTTACCCAACCTGGCATAGTCTCCCTTGATTCTCTCTAGCGAGAATCTAGCCGTGTCATTCGTTCCTACATGAAGGATGATGAGCGGGTTCTTACCTGCTCCTCTTAGGATCCTTTTCAACCTCAGGTCCACATCCCGTATTTTAGCGCCCGGTAGACAAAACAACCTTCTGTTCTCTGGATCGGCCCTGGTCACAGGCCTGTCCAACCTTCTCAGTATGGAATCCCCAATCAGAAGAAGAGACAACTTGATCTTGATTCCCAAAAGTGCTGAACATCTCGGGTTGTGCAAAGAACTCCTCCCCACCAGTCTTTAAAATGTTTGAAAATAACAGAGGATGCTGAGCCATTTTTGAGAAGAAAAAAAAGTGACATGGGTTGAAATTTCTCTCTTAAAACTGCTTGTTTTTAACAAAAAATGATTTTGTTTTTTTCAAAATGAAAATGTTCATGGAAAAGAATAAATGAATGAAAACTGAAAAACAAAATATGTTTTGAGTTTTGGCTTTTGATTCGCTGCCCCCCACCTTGAGTGGCAAAACGACCAGGGGAAATTAATTGGGTATTCTTATTTTTCATTAAAAAAAACAAAAGTTTCAAACGTTTAAAAAATTATTAAAATCCCCAATTTTACTGAAATTTTCCAAAAATACACAACATTTTCCCAATGGCAACAGAAAACAGAAAATAAGGGGGGAAGTAAAAGAAGGGAGGGGAATGTAAATGAAAAGTTTTCCCACACTACGCACAGTCAACCTGTGGAACTCCTTGCCAGAGGATGTTGTGAAGGCCAAGATTATAACAGGGTTCAAAAAAGAACTAGATGAGTTCATGGAGGATAGGTCCATCAATGGCTATTAGCCAGGTGTCCTTGTTTGCCAGAAGCTGGGAATGGGCAACAGGGGATGGATCACTTTTTCTTTACCTGTTCTGTTCATTTCCTCTGGGACACCTGGCATTGGTCACTGTTGGAAGGCAGGATAATGGGCTAGATGGACCTTTGATCTGATCCAGTATGGCCATTTTCTGTTCTTATGGAAAAAATGGGGGGAAAAATCATTTCTGAAATTTTGACCAGCTTTAATTCATCTCCTGAGGAGTCAGACTCAGGTAAGGAAGTTCCCAAATTCTAGATTCTGGAGGTTACTCCCAGCACTGAGAAAGAAGGGTAGGGGTGGTGTTTCTCATCTCAGAACTTGCTAGATCCCTGTTTACACTTCAGATTTCTGCTGTCACAGCTATGTTGGTTTGGGGTATGAAGAACTTTGATCTCTGACAGACGTGGCTGTGTTGGCAAAAGACGCTGGGGCAGACACAGCAATAATCAGCAAAACTGTGCCCTTGCCTGTGGCCTGATCTACACTGCAAAGTTCTGCCAGCACATTTATGTCAGCGAGGAGTGTGAGAAAATCAAATCCCTCAGTGACATATCCTCACTGTATCCTCACTGTATATCCACCGACAGAAGAGTCTGTCGCTTACTGAATGTTGTTCAGGGAGGTGGTGTTACTATGTTGGCAAAAGTTCTTTTGGCATATGCAGTATGTACACAAGAGCCTCTCATGTCACAGGCTCTGTAGTGTAGACATGGCCTTCTTTCTCTCGATGGGGGGAAGGGCTGGAATAATTTGTACCAGCAAAAGCACACTAGTATATCAGTATAGCTAGGCTGGCAGAGCGCTCCTAGTGTAGACCTGGCCTGATGAAGCTATGGCCAGTGTGAGGAATCAGACTCGTTTAAATAATATTGGAGAAAGAGCAGGATCAAGTAACTCCTATCTATTTCCTTGCAGGGTTCCTTGGGTGCGGGTGCAAATGTTGATGTGCCAGTGAGTATTCAAAATTTACTTTGCTGTCATTCTCTCTAATGTTACCCCAGTTCCTCTTAACTATCCCAAACCCGGAGCCCAGGGATCAGTTGGATTGGGGCAAAAGACAAAGCAAAGGGTTCCAAGCCCTAAGGGGGCATGTAAGAGTAAATCCAGGTGTTCTTTGCAGTTTCAATTCTCTGACCATACTAGTACCTAGTTTGGTGGGTTTCTCTGGGCTCTGTTCTCTACAGCCATGATCAGACTCACTTCCCAGTTGGATTCATACACACTGTGAGCTGTGATTTTCTGGGAATCCTGGCATTCTGCATCCCTGGGACTGAGGATAATAGTATCACCAGAGGAATTACATACATGGCCTCCTTGAGAAAAGGGAGCAGATTCCCAGGTATTGTAAACTGGTGTCACTCCATTAAAATCAGGAGAACTACATTCCCAGATGGTGTAAATCAGCACAACTCCACTGGAGGCAGTGGGTCAGATTCCAAAGGAGTGTAAATCAGCATTGCACTGTTGGAGTTAATGGGCCAAATCCTCAGCTGGTGTAAACTGATTTAGCTCCATTGGAGCCAGGGCAGCAGTTTGTTTCTGGTGCTGTGCCTCTGGGTACTCCAAATTCACTCTGCTTTAAGAGTCTGCTACATTACTTTGCTACATCTAAGAGGCAGAGGCCTGATTAAATAGTGGATGATCTTTCCTTTCCCAGATGGGGTTAGAAATTCTACTAAGTGAGAGATCCTTGGTGGTCCTATTCTCTCTCATGAGGGGAAAGGAGGCCCATTAAAAGAACTCCCAGCCATATTTCAGAGTCTGGAGTTTCAGGTCTTGCTTTGTATCCTGGTGGTCATTGGGCCAGTCTATGGTTACAGCCCCTTTCCACACCTCAAAGGCTGTAATCAGAAACTCCAGGGACATCATGCACGCAAACTGTATAAGGACTAATACGATGTCCCTGGAGTTTCTGATTACAGCCTTTGAGGTGTGGAAAGGGGCTGTAACCATAGACTGGCCCAATGACCACCAGGATACAAAGCAAGACCTGAAACTCCAGACTCTGAAATATGGCTGGGAGTTCTTGCTACATTCATGCCTCCAGGGGTGGGTTTTAGGACTCAGTTATGGAGGGAGGATAGCCCAATGATTAGAGCATTAGCTTAGGACTCAGGACACCAAGGCTCTTTGACAATCCAGGGACTGAGTTTGAGCGATCAGGCTTGTAGTGTGGGATATGACACATGGGATAAATACAGCTACTAAACCCCTCAACCACATTGGGGACTTGATCATCTGGAAGAGCTGAACAGAAGCTATGATAGCAGCAAAGAATCCTGTGGCACCTTATAGACTAACAGACGTTTTGCAGCATGAGCTTTCGTGGGTGAATACCCACTTTGTCGGATGCAAGTGGTCATCCCACTTGCATCCGAAGAAGTGGGTATTCACCCACAAAAGCTCATGCTGCAAAACGTCTGTTAGTCTATAAGGTGCCACAGGATTCTTTGCTGCTTTTACAGAACCAGACTAACACGGCTACCCCTCAGAAGCTATGATGAAATTCCAGATCATGGCTGCCATTCTCCTTGTCTCTGTCCTTTGCCCAAGGGAAGCAGTGCTCTGCCAGCAGAAGTGCTGCTGGTAACAATGAAAGCACTGTTAGGAGGGACATACTATTTGTTATAATGATGACTTTTATAAAGTAATAGAAATGTAGAGCTGGAAGGGACCTCAAGAAGTCATCAGGTCCAGCTCCCTGCGCTGAGGCAGAACCAATAAACCTAGACCATCCCTGACAGGTGCTGTCCAAGGTTTTCTTAAAAATGTTCAATGATGGAGATTCCACAACCCCCCTTGGAAGCCTATTCCAGAGTTTACTCTACACTACCCGCTATCAGGGATCAATTTATTGCGTATAGTGTAGACGCGATAAATCGACCCCCGATCGACTCTGGAACTCCACCGTGGAGAGAGGCGGAAGCGGAGTCGACGAGGGAGCGGCGGCCATCGATCCCGCGCCATGAGGATGCAAAGTAAGTGATTCTAAGTTGATCTAAGATATGTCGACTTCAACTACGCTACTCTCGTAGCTGAAGTTGCGTATGTTAGATCGATTCTCTCCCCCCCTCCCACCCTGTGTAGACCAGGCCTTAGAGTTAGACAGTTCTTTTTAATATCTAGTCTAAATCCCCCTTGCTGCAATTAAGCCCACTACTTCTCGCCCTGTCTTCAGTGGACACAGAGAACAATTGATCACAGTCTTCTTTAGAACAACCCTTAATAGATTTGAAGACTTATCAGGTCCCCCTTCTCAGTCCTCTTTTCTCAAGACTAAACATGCCCCATTTTTTAACCACACATCACAGGCCACGTTTTCTAAACCTTTTACCATTTTTGTTGCTCTCCTCTGGACTCTCCGATTTGTTTACGTCTTTCCTAAAGTGTGGCACCCAGAACTGAAAACACTATTCCAGCGGAGGCACAATGGAACAATTACTTCCCGTGACTTACATTCAACACTCCTGTTAATATATCCCAGAATGATAATAGCTTGGTTTACATCTGCATCACACTGTTGACTCATATTCAATTTGTGACTCACAATAACCACTTGATCCTTTTCAGGGGTATTACCATCTAGCCAATTATTCCCTATTTTGTAGTTGTGAAGTTGGTTTTTCTTTCCTAAGAGAAGTACTTTGCACTTGTCTATTGAATTTAACTGGGTGATTTCAGTCCAATTCTCCAAATGTCAAGGTTGTTTTGAATTCTAATCCTGGCTTTCAAAGTGCTTGCAACTTCTTCCAGTTTATAAGTGTTTTCTCCACTCCATTATCCAAATCATTAATAAAAATATTGAATAGTATCGGACCCAGGAGTGATCACTGCAGAACGCCACTAGATACACCCACCCAGCTTGACAGAGAACCACTGATATCCAGTATCAGAGGGGTAGCCGTGTTAGTCTGGTTCTGTAGAAGCAGCAAAGAATCCTGTCGCACCTTATAGACTAACAGACGTTTTGCAGCATGAGCTTTCGTGGGTGAATACCCACTTCTTCGGACCCACTTGCATCCGAAGAAGTGGGTATTCACCCACGAAAGCTCATGCTGCAAAACGTCTGTTAGTCTATAAGGTGCCACAGGATTCTTTGCTGCTTCCACTGATATCCAGTCTTTCAACCAGTTGTGCACACACTTTATACCAATTTCACCTAGATCATATTTCCCTACTTTGCTTATGAGAATATCATAAGTTTGACCTTTCTATTATAATGATGATTTTCTCTGTGAAATATGATCTGAAATGTCTCCCCTTTCCTCTCTGTCCAAAGGTGAATTGCTCAGAGACAGTATCTTAGCAGTCCCTGTAGCTGAGTTTGAATTGTGTCAGTGTAGTGAGGGAAGAAGATTAGAGGGATTTCCTTACTTATTCAGAAAATGTTTTGGATCCATTATTGTGCTTAGATATTACAATGGCAACTCTTGTTCCAATCTTCAGCTTCAGTCTGTACATATGGTTCTAAGAGGCCAGTGTGCTGGGGATATAAAGAGGCCCTCACCAATGGACAATAGCTTATCTTGCCATTTCCCTTACACATTTAGTGAAACGTGCAGATCTCATTCTTTGGGGCCTCAATCACTGACGATTTGGACTTGATTCCAAAAAGGTGCTGAACATTTTCAATTGTGCAATCAACTCCTCCCTCCATGTTCTATGTTTTTTGAAAATAACAAACAAGATGCTCAGCCATTTTTGAAAGGAGAAAAATGCAGAACTACTTGAAATGTGTCACTAATCTATTTTATTTTTAACTAAAAATGAATTTTTTTAAAAGAAAAATTTCATGGAATATTTGTTTCTTCTGTTATTTTCCTGATTTTTTTCAATGAAAATAATGAAAATTAAAAAGAAAAAAAGTTATGAGTTCTATTACATAATTTTATAGCCACCTTTTTCAAAAGGTTTGAAACCCATGTTTTTTAAATTTCCCCAAATTTTTCAAAAACTGTCAAAAAAAGGAAAAAGAGGAAAGGGACATCAAAAATCCATTTTTTTTCATTTCTGATTTTGTCAGATAAATGAAAAAAATTTACAGAAAAAAATATTGACAATTTTCGGGGGCCTGGTCTATGCTACAAAATTCTGCCAGAAGAGCTATTTCTGTTAGGAGTGTGAAAAAATCATCCTTCCTGGGCAACACAGCTATGCAAGAGAATCCCTGGTGTAGATGCAGCTACACAGACAGAAGGGTGATTCTGTCCTCATACTGAACATTGATTGGGGACAGGATGTCCCTATATCGGCAGAAGACCTTCCCTCGGCACACACAGTATCTACTCTAGGGCTATGCTATGTAGTATAGACACGGCCTTATTTCACTCTGGGGGGAATATGCTACACTGGCATAGTGCTCCTAGTATTGACCTGGCCTGGTAAAGCTATTGTCATTGTCAAGAAATGATATTGGAGAAAGTTGGGAATTATCTGATCTTGCTCTATTTCCTTGTGGAATGTCTTGGATCTAGTTGGAAATGTTGTTGAGGTGAGTACTCAAGATACATTTTATTGTCAGGTTGCTTTATATTACACCAGTATCTCTTCGCAAGCCCAACTCCCGAGACCAATGGTCAGGTGGAACAGTGGGATGCATATAGCCATAATGCAGGGGGAGTTGAATGAACTCTCTGAAATTTTCTTATTGATAAAGGTCTTTGTTCTCTTTGACAATCTCAGCGTTGGGTTTGGACAACTGTAATGTCAGATATGACCAACGGTATAAAAAGAGAGCTGCTAACTCCTGTTATTAAATTATCCATAGCTCCATCTTTTACCAAAAGGGAAGCTGCGCTTTCCTGCTAGAAGCGCTACTGGTAAAAATGGAAACACTCCTAGCAGTAATACTTTCTACTGTAAGGACGATTTTCTCTGTAAAATATGAACTTAAATGGCGCCTGTTTCCTTTCTGCCAAAGGTGGATTGTTCTGGGACGATCTCTTCGCATTCCCTGTAGCTGAGTTTGAATTCTCTGAGGCCCATCAACACTGAAAACTCACATCGGCAAAGCTACGTCTCTCAGGGGTGTGAAAAATCAACACTCTTGAAAGAAGCATCTATTCCAACTTAACCCCCGGTGTAGATAGTACTCTGTTGATGGAAGAATTTTAGCTACCGCCTCTCGGGTAGGTGGAGTGTCTACACTGAAGTGCCTCAGTGGTGCAGTCTACAGCTGCACTCTGCTTCTGTAGCATTTATGTGTAAGTTTACTTTATTGTCAGGCTGTTTTATATTCTCTCAGTACCTCTTAGCAAGCCTGAACCCTGGAAAATTGGAGTATCCTGGACACATGTTCAAAGACTCTCACAAAACACAAAGCAATGGGCTTCAAAGTCCCATGGGGGCATGTAAGTGTTAATCCAAGTGTTCTTTGCAGTTTCAATTCTCCCATGATACTGGGTTCCTGTGGGCTCTGTTCGTTATAATCACTTCCCAGGTGGAGTCATACATACTGTGAGCTGTGATACACTGGGAATCCTGTCATTCTGCATCCGCGAGACTTGGGATAACAGTATCACCATGGGCAATCACACACATGGCCTCATCTATACACGGGAACAGATCCCAAGATGGGGTAAATTAGTGTTGCTCTAACAAAGAAAGTGGAGACAGATCAACGGGTATAAATCAACCATCACTCCAGTAAAGTCAGAGGGGCAGATTCCCTTCTGGAGTAAATTATCCATAGCTTCACTGGAGTCAATGGGCCGGATTCCAAATGGGTGTAAATCAGGATTTCAGTATTGGAGTTAATGCTCCAGCCTAAACCGAGGTAGCTCCATTGGGGGCAGGACAGTGGTTAGCAGCGTCAGTGGTGCTCTGCCCGTGAGTACTGCAAATTCACTTTGCTAACAGAGTCTGTTATATTACCCTGATACTTTTAACAGACAGAGGCCAGATTAAATGGCAGAAGCCCATTCCCTTAACAGTTAGGGTTAGCAATTCTATTAAGTGAGAGATCCCTGGCGATCCTAGTCTCTTATTGGTCTCGTTTCCCATCATGTTCAGAATCTGGAGTTTTAGGTGCTGCTTTATACATTTATAAAACTTTATAAAAGTTTTTAATTTTGTTATTTGATTCCCCAGGGTCCAATTTGCAAATACAGTTGAAATGCTATTTTTCCTTGAAATGCAATTTTTCCTTGAAATTTACACATTTATAATTTTTCAAAGATCTCCAGAAAAGAAGAAAAAAGGGGGGAAAGTAGATGGGAAAAATGCAAAACTTTTTCATTTCTGATTTTGTTTAAAAAGTATTAATTAGTTCTTTGGAAAAAAATTAAAAAAATTCATTAGGAAAATTTTTGACCAGCTCTAATTCTTATCTTGATTGGTCAGAGTCAAGAAAGGAAGCTTCCATATTCCAGAATCTAGAGTTTAATCTCACCCCTGAGAAGAGAAAGTTACTCGCCTTGCAGTAACTGAAGTTCTTCGAGATGTGTGTCCCTAAGGGTGCTCCACTGTAGGTGACAATGCGTCCCGGCGCCGTTGATCAGAGATTTTCAGTAGCAGTGCCTGGTCAGGACGCACGGACTAAGTTGGTATCTCCTGTTTCGTTGGAATCTTCCTGAGCGCGTGTGTCCCACACCCTCCTCAGTTCCTTGTCTACCGTGGAGAAATCATACTAATACTCCAAAATAGAGGGGAGAAGGGCGGTAAGTGGAGCACCCACAGGAACACACATCTCGAAGAACTTCAGTTACTGCAAGATGAGTAACTTTCTCTTCTTCTTCGAGTGCCGTCCCTGTGGGTGCTCCACCGTAGGTGAATGTGAAGCAGTACCCACTATGGTTGGTGGGATTTTGGAGTTGTGTGAGGAACAAAGGTAGAAAGTACCCTGTGGTCGACTATGGTGTCTGCCGTGGTATCCCATGTGATAGCATAATGTTTGGCAAATGTGTGGTCAAATGTCCACATGGCCGCCTTGCATACGTCTGTAACAGGTACGCTGTGGAGGAAGGCAATGGATGGTGACATTGCTCTAGTAAAATGAGTCCTAACACCCTCTGGTGGTTGAACATTCTGAGTCTGATAGGATCTGATTCAAGTGGAGATCCACTTAGAGAGTCTTCGCTTAGAGATAGCGTCACCCTTTGATCTCTTGGTAGTAGAAACAAAAGCCTAGGGGATTCACGAAATGGTTTAGTTCTGTCAAGATAGAATGCATGAGCCCGTTGGACATCGAGGGTATGTGATGCAGTTTCCTGTGGAGTCATGTGAGGGTTGGGATGGAATACAGGTAAGTGTATTGACTGGTGAAGGTGGAAGGTAGACACCACCTTGGGGAGGAATTTGGGGCAGGTTTGTATGGTAAGCTTGTGTTTAGAGAAAATGGTGTAGGGAGGGTAGGCCATCAGGGCGCTTATTTCACCAACCCTTCTTGTTGATGTTATGGCAACCAAGAAAGCCACTTTCCTGGACATGCGGCGCAGGTCTGGCATGTAGATACCTTGCAATGCCAACTACAAAAGTGCCATATAAATGCCTCCTCTCATTTTCTGGTGACATTGTAAATAAGAAGTGGGCAGCATTATCTCCTGTAAATGAAAACAAACTTGTTTGTCTTAGCGATTGGCTGAACAAGAAGTAGGGCTGAGTGGACTTGTAGGCTCTAAAGTTTTGCATTGTTTTGTTTTTGAATGAAGTTATGTAACAAAAAAATCTACATTTATAAGTTGCATTTGCATGATAAGGAGATTGCATTACAGTACATGTATGAAATGAACTGAACAATACTATTTCTTTTGTTTATCATTTTTACAGTGCAAATATTTGTAATAAAAATAACAATATAAAGTAAACAGTGTACACTTTGTATTCTGTGTGGTAATTGAAATCAATATATTTTAAAATGTAGAAAACCATCCAAAAATTTAATAAATTTCAATAGGCATTCTATTGTTTAACAGTGCTATTAAAACTGCGATTAAGCACGATTAATGTTTTTAATTGTGATTAATTTTTTTGAGTTAATCGCTTGAGTTAACTGTGATTAATCGACAGCCCTAGTAATTACACTGTGGAACTCGCTGTCACAGGATATTTTTAAGCCAAGAATTTAGGTGAGTGGACATTTATGTGGATAAAATTAAATGGGATTGGGGGGATGATGTTCAGGAGAGCTAAAGTAGGTAATGCCTGTAACACACCGTGTGTCTGTGCAGCGCCTGGCACACCAGGGCCCTAATCTCAGCTGGGGATGGAACTGTCTCTCACTGTTTGTGTGTGTACCACCTGCCACAACGGTGTCCTGATCTCATCTGCCTCCTTGTTACTACCGTGATTCAGATCACAAAAAGTAATCATAATCTGATCCGGTATAGGAATTCCCTGGGCTACTTGGTGACACCACCCAGCTCTGTGCCACACAGATCCACAGGGAATAACCAGGTAAGTACTGAAAAGGCAGGTACTTGGAGTTGTGTCGTGTACCTCAAGCCCTAGAATACCAGCAACTGCACAGCCTGCTAGAATCTGGAGAGAAGTCTCCCTGAACAGTTGGGTCTCGGCAGGAGTGATCCTGAGAACCTCCTACACCAAGGTATTTTACGGGGAGTGACCCATGTGAAGAAATGTCCTTTCTGGCTGAAATGGACTATCCTTGTTATATCATCGTCTCTGAACGGGAAACTGCTAAGCTCTTGTTTTGAGATGATGCCCAGTAAGACTCTAAACAGGCTCCTATTGTTTGTTCACTGGAGAGTTCATTGGGTTTTTAAGAATGGGAACAGTTTGTTACTAAGAGGAGGAAGCAGAACCCATGGCTCTTATCAGCTTGAGATCGGTGACTGCCAGAGATGAACAAGGGCAGACAGGGAGAACAGGCTGTCAGGTGTGGATGTGTTTTCAGAAGAGCTCTTGCATGAAAGAGTTGTGCCAACATAGCAATGCCGCCTGCGACAGGTCAAAGGTGGGGTGTCCAGTGAAGCAAAGAGGGGCCTCAGTAGCTCTTTGTTGCACTAGGATTGGGTCCTGGTTGTGGGCAGAGAGAGAGAAAACAGAGGCCCGGATTCTCAGGCCTTGTCTACACAAGAAAGATACATTATTTGACCAGTGGTGGGATTTTAACCTGAGTGAATTCAACCATGAAAACCCCTGTGTGGAGGCTCTTCTTTCCATTCAAATCAGGTTTATGTTGCGTTATCCTAAATCAGTGGTCCCAAAACTTTTTACCTGACCCCCCCTCCTTACTCCTGTCTATGCCCCCCGGCCAGCCAGGAGCGGGGTCGCAGCTTGGGGAGGGGGAAGGGGATGGGGTAAGGTGGACAAGGCTGGGGTCACAGCTGGGGGCAGGGGTGGATCCCCAGACGCAGGGCTGAGAGCAGAGGCCCTGGCATGGAGCCGCCAGCCAGGACCCCGGGTGTGGGCCCGGCGGCCAGTAGCAGATCCCTGAGTGCGTGGCTGGCAGTCAGGGCGGGACTAGGAGCAGAGCTGAGTGGCGCTATATCCCCACCCCACATGGGGGGCTGGCCTGTGCCCCAGCAGTGGGCGTGTCCCACAGATTGGGGACCTCTGTCCTAAACTGACCAGGAATCGGTTTCAGCTGAACTAAAACACACCACTGCTAAAGCGAAACAATTATCCACCCAACAGTCTGTAGCACTGGCTCAGCCGACTCACTTTACGCTGCTCTGTCTCTCTTCAATACTTATGTGGCCCCTGCTACCCTAATAGCTGGGAAAGTCACAAGCATTAATGTATTTCTCCTGAAGACCTTCCCAGGAGGTAGGGAAGTGCTGCTACCCTCATTTTGCAGCTGGCAAACAGAGAGTCTCTGTGATTTGCCCAAGGTCACACAAGAGCTCTGTTGCAGAGCAAGAACATAAGAACATAAGAAAGGCCGTACCAGGTCAGACCAAAGGTCCATCTAGCCCAGTATCTGTCTACTGACAGTGGCCAATGCCAGGTGCCCCTGAGGGAGTGAACCTAACAGGCAATGATCAAGTGATCTCTCTCCTGCCATCCATCTCCATCCTCTGACGAACAGAGGCTAGGGACACCATTCTTACCCATCCTGGCTAATAGCGATTTATGGACTTAGCCACCATGAATTTATCCAGTCCCCTTTTAAACATTGTTATAGTCCTAGCCTTCACAACCTCCTCAGGTAAGGAGTTCCACAAGTTGACTGTGCGCTGCGTGAAGAAGAACTTCCTTTTATTTGTTTTAAACCTGCTGCCTATTAATTTCATTTGGTGACCCCTAGTTCTTGTATTATGGGAATAAGTAAATAACTTTTCCTTATCCACTTTCTCAACATCACTCATGATTTTATATACCTCTATCATGTCCCCCCTTAGTCTTCTCTTTTCCAAACTGAAGAGTCCTAGCCTCTTTAATCTTTCCTCATATGGGACCCTCTCTAAACCCCTAATCATTTTAGTTGCTCTTTTCTGAACCTTTTCTAGTGCTAGAATATCTTTTTTGAGGTGAGGAGACCACATCTGTACACAGTATTCGAGATGTGGGCGTACCATGGATTTATATAAGGGCAATAATATATTCTCAGTCTTATTCTCTATCCCCTTTTTAATGATTCCTAACATCCTGTTTGCTTTTTTGACCGCCTCTGCACACTGCGTGGACATCTTCAGAGAACTATCCACGATAACTCCAAGATCTTTTTCCTGACACGTTGTAGCTAAATTAGCCCCCATCATGTTGTATGTATAGTTGGGGTTATTTTTTCCAATGTGCATTACTTTACATTTATCCACATTAAATTTCATTTGCCATTTTGTTGCCCAATCACTTAGTTTTGTGAGATCTTTTTGAAGTTCTTCACAATCTGCTTTGGTCTTAACTATCTTGAGTAGTTTAGTATCATCTGCAAACTTTGCCACCTCACTGTTTACCCCTTTCTCCAGATCATTTATGAATAAATTGAATAGGATTGGTCCTAGGACTGACCCTTGGGGAACACCACTAGTTACCCCTCTCCATTCTGAGAATTTACCATTAATTCCTACCCTTTGTTCCCTGTCTTTTAACCAGTTCTCAGTCCATGAAAGGACCTTCCCTTTTATCCCATGACAGCTTAATTTACGTAAGAGCCTTTGGTGGGGGACCTTGTCAAAGGCTTTCTGGAAATCTAAGTACACTATGTCCAACGGATCCCCCTTGTCCACATGTTTGTTGACCCCTTCAAAGAACTCTAATAGATTAGTAAGACACGATTTCCCTTTACAGAAACCATGTTGACTATTGCTCAAGAGTTTATGTTTTTCTATGTGTCTGACAATTTTATTCTTTACTATTGTTTCAACTAATTTGCCCGGTACCGACGTTAGACTTACCGGTCTGTAATTGCCGGGATCACCCCTACAGCCCTTTTTAAATATTGGCGTTACATTAGCTAACTTCCAGTCATTGGGTACCGAAGCCGATTTAAAGGACAGGTTACAAACCTTAGTTAATAGTTCCGCAACTTCACATTTGAGTTCTTTCAGAACTCTTGGGTGAATGCCATCTGGTCCCGGTGACTTGTTAATGTTGAGTTTATCAATTAATTCCAAAACCTCCTCTAGTGACACTTCAATCTGTGACAGTTCCTCAGATTTGTCACCTACAAAAGCCAGCTCAGGTTTGGGAATCTCCCTAACATCCTCAGCTGTGAAGACTGAAGCAAAGAATCCATTTAGTTTCTCCGCAATGACTTTATCATCTTTAAGCGCTCCTTTTGAATTTTGATCATCAAGGGGCCCCACTGGTTGTTTAGCAGGCTTCCTGCTTCTGATGTACTTAAAAAACATTTTGTTATTACCTTTGGAGTTTTTGGCTAGCCGTTCTTCAAACTCCTCTTTGGCTTTTCTTATTACACTCTTGCACTTAAGTTGGCAGTGTTTGTGCTCCTTTCTATTTGCCTCACTAGGATTTGACTTCCACTTTTTAAAGGAAGTCTTTTTATCTCTCACTGCTTCTTTTACATGGTTGTTAAGCCACGGTGGCTCTTTATTAGTTCTTTTATTGTTTTTCTTAATTTGGGGTATACATTGAAGTTGGGCCTCTATTATGGTGTCTTTAAAAAGGGCCCACGCAACTTGCAGTGATTTCACGTTAGTCACTGTACCTTTTAACTTTTGTCTAACTAACCCCCTCATTTTTGTATAGTTCCCCCTTTTGAAATTAAAGGCCACAGTGTTGGGCAGTTGAGATGTTCTTCCCACCACAGGGATGTTGAATGCTATTGTATTATGGTCACTATTTCCAAGCGGTCCTGCTATAGTTACCTCTTGGACCAGCTCCTGCGCTCCACTCAGGATTAAATCTAGAGTCGCCTCTCCCCTTGTGGGTTCCCGTACCAGCTGCTCCATGAAGCAGTCATTTAAAGTATCAAGAAATTTTATCTCTGCATTTCGTCCTGAAGTGAAATGTTCCCAGTCAATATGGGGATAATTGAAATCCCCCACTATTATTGGGTTCTTAATTTTGATAGCCTCTCTAATTTCCCTTAGCATTTCATCATCACTATTACTGTCCTGGTCAGGTGGTCGATAATAGATCCCTACTGTTATATTTTTACTAGAGCATGAAATTTCTATCCATAGAGACTCTATGGAACATGTGGATTCGCTTAAGATTTTTACTTCATTTGAATCTACACTTTCTTTAACATATAGTGCCACTCCTCCCCCTGCACGGCCTGTTCTGTCCTTCCGATATATTTTGTACCCCGGAATGATTGTGTCCCATTGATTGCTCTCAGTCCACCAGGTTTCTGTGATGCCTATTATATCTATATCCTCCTTTATCACCAGGCACTCTAGTTCACCCATCTTATTATTTAGACTTCTGGCATTTGTGTACAAGCACTTTAAAAACTTGTCCCTGTTTATTAGCCTGCCTTTTTCTGATGTGCCAGATTCTTTTCTGCAAGGAATTTAACTCCTGGGTTAAGACCCTAAGCACTGCACCAGGCTTCCTGTCTAAAGGCCTTAAAATGGGTGTGAGTTTAAGGCACTTTTATGTTGCTATTAGGTTCCAAAAGACCTTAAGGTGCATCTTCACTTCGGCGATAACTTGAGTTATCTACATTTTAGTTCTGCCTCTCCAGTGAGAGCAGCCACGCTGTAAAATCCCCCTCCCACTGCTATATTCACACTGACGCTGCACTCACCCTTGTGTGATGCTAGGGCTTCTGGGGGCACATCTCCTGGTTCTTTGATCTGTACTAAGCTGAGCTACTGTATGGAGACTTTCCTAGTGAATTGCGGAACAATTAGTCTGTGGAACTCATTGCCACAGGATATTGTTGAGCCAAGAACTTGGCTAGACTGGACATTCATGTGGACAAAATTATATGGCATGGGAGGGGGATGATATTGGGGGGAGATAAAGCAGGTTCTGCCTGTATACATTGTGTGTCTGTGCAGCACCCGGCCAAACGGGGCCCTTGTCTCTCCTGGGGCAGGGACTGTCTCTCGCTCTGCGGCTATGCAATGCCTGGCACAATAGGGTCCTCATATGGCCCTCTAGTCACTACCAGAATACAGATAATAAATAATTATAGTAATCTCATCTGGTATGTGAATTCCTATGTGGTTTCCCAGAGCTTGGTAATACCACCCAGCTCTGTGCCACACAGATCCACAGGGAATAACCAGGTAAGTACTGAAATGGCAGGTACTTGGGGTTCAGTCGTGTACCTCAAACCTTAGAGTACCAGGAGCTGCACAGCCTGAGAGAATCTGGAAAAAAGTCTCCCTGGACAGTGGGGAATCAGCAGGAGTGATCCTGAGAACCTTCTACTGCAAATCCTCTTAGGGTGAGTTAACCACGCTAAGCTAGGGGCGCCATTTCCAATTTTGGTGTGTGGGGAACAGGGGGGCAACTTTTCCTGTGATTCATGAGGCTACTTAGGCACTTGAAAACTAGTTTTTTGACAGATAACTTTGCAATTAGCTGACAATAATTTTCTTTTCATTATAAAAGAAAGAAAATTAAATAAATATTAGACCCACACAGCTCTAATAACAACATGTTCTGACATCTTGTGGCAAGTCACTTAAGGGACACTGGTTAGCTTAAAAATTTTAACATACATTCTTACTTTATTACTAACTCTGTGGAGAGAGAGACTCGGTCAGGACTCTTGGGATCTATCCCAGCTCTGGGAGGAGAGCAGTAGTCTAGTGGGTTACAGCGGGGAGCAGATATATCTGGGTTCTATAGAAGAACATAAGAACGGCCAGACTGGGTCAGAGCAATGGTCCATCTAGCCGAGAATCCTGTCTTCTGACAGTGGCCAATGCCAGGTGCTTCAGAGGGAATGAACAGCTCAGGCAATCATCAAGTTGCCCTGTTGTCCACTCCCAGGTTCTGGCAAACAGAGGCGAGGAACATGCAGAACATGGTGTTGGATCCCTGGCCACCCTGGCTAATAGGTCCAGCAATGGCTAGTCTCCATGAACGTATCTAGTTCTCACTGGAACCCTGTTATAGTTTTGGCCTTCACAACATCCCCTGGCAGAGTTCCACATGTTGACTGTGAAGAAATACTTTTTTAAAATTATCTTTTAAATCTGCTGCCTATTAATTTCATTGGGTGACCCCTGGTTCTTCTGTTATGTGAAGGAGTCAATAACAATTTTTGCAAACCAATCATGATTTTATAGACCTCTCTCATATCCCCCTTAGTCATCTATTTTCCAAGCTGAAAAGTCCCAGTCTTATTAATCTCTCCTGATACGGAAGCTGTTCCATACCCCAATCATTCCTGTTGCCCTTCTCTGTACCTTTTCCAAATCCAATATATCTTTTTTGAGATGGGGAGACCACATCTGCACATAGTATTCAATACGTTGGCATTCTGTGGATTTACATAGAGGCAATATGATAATTTTTTGCTGATTATCTATCCCTTTCCTAATGATTCCCAACATTCTGTTTACTTTTTTAATTGCCACTGCACACCGAACAGATGTTTTCAGAGAACTCTCCACAATGACTCCAAGATCTCTTTATTGACCGTTTCAGCTAATTTAGACCCCATCATTTTACATGTATAGTTGGGATTATATTTTGCCAAGTGCATTACTTTTCACTAATCAACATTGAATTTCTTCTACCATTTTGTTGCCCAGTCACCCAGTTCCGTGAGATCCCTTTGTAACTCTTCGCAGTCTGCTTTGGACTTCACTATCTTGAGTAGTTTTGTATCATTTGCCAATTTTACCACCTCACTGTGTACCCCTTGTTCCAGATCATTTATGAATATGTTGAGTAGCACAGGTCCCAGAATACACCCCAGGGGAACACCGCTATTTAACTCTCTCCATTCTCATCTCTATTCCTAACCTTTGTTTCCGATCTTTTAACTAAAGTGCCTGGCAGCGCCTTCAGGATCATCTAATGAGCCTTAATTTACTTTAATCATAATCTTTTTGTTAACTTAAGCACCCTGCCTCTGTTTATAAACAAACTCCCTGCTCTAAAATCTCTGCTGCTCCCAGCTTCCCAACTCATCACATATCACACTCAAGCTGTTCCAGTTAAGAGCTCCATCTGGGGCTAGGGTGAGTTGACCTCCCCTACGAAACTCGAGGGGAGGGTTAGGGCCCTCCCCGTCCTCCCTAAATGGTGCCCCTGCTCTGAGGCCTGGTGTACACTACACAGTAAGCTGCCTGGGTCGACCTGCCTGTGTAAATGTCTTCATTTACATTTGGCTCCCACTGACATAAGTGCCGCTCTATATCGACTTAACAACACCACCTCCCTGGGCAGTGTGGAGTCATGGTTGATGTAATTAGGTCGACGCAGTGTCAGTGTAGACACTGTGTTGCTTAGATCAACTGTTACTGACTTTCAGGAGCCATCCCCAAATGCCCCCCCACTGACAATACAATTGATACAAGTGCTCCTGCTGAGTATGTGCACCCCTGACATAAAGAGCCAAACGTGCACATCCAGAAGCAATTCACTAACTGCAGTGGCTGTATGCCGACATACAGTTAAGTCGACATAATTCTGTAGTGTAGATATGGCCTAAGAAATGTCCTTTCTGGTTGCTGACGTGGACTATCCTTGTTATATCATCATCTCTGAACGGCGAACGGCTAAAGCTCTTGTTCTGAGGTGATGCTGGTCAGACTCTAAACAGGCTCCTATTGTTTATCGATTGGACAATTCACCTGTTTTTTAAGACTGGGAACAGTCAGTCATTAAGAGGAGGAAGCAGAACCCATGGCTCTTAGCAGCGTGAGATCAGTGCCTGCCAGAGATAAACGAGGGCAAACAGGGAGAACTCGCTATCAGGTGTGGATGTGTTTTCAGAAGAGCTCTTGCATAAAAGAGTTGTGCCAACATAGCAATGCCACCGGCGACAGGAAAAGGTGGAGTGTCCAGCGAGGCAAAGAGGGACCTCAGTAGTAGCTCTTTATTGTATTTGGATTGGGTACTGCTTGTGGGTCGAGAGAGAGAAAACAGAGGTCCAGATTCTCAAACCTTGTCTATACCAGAAAGATACATTATTTGACCAATGGTGGGATTTTAATCTGAGATAGTTCAACCATGAAAACCCCTGTGTGCAGGCTCTTCTTTCCATTCAAATCAGGTTTATGTTGCATTATCCTAAACTGACCAGGAATCGGTTTCAGCTGAACTGAAATACACCACTTCTAAACAGAAACAAATATCCACCAGTCTGTAGCACTGGTTCAACCGAATCACTTTACGTTGCTCTGTCTCTCTTCGGTACTTATGTGGCCCCCGACAGTGCAAATTTTGGAAGGGGTCTAAAACCTCATGCTTAGGGATTAACCCTATGACTAACTGTTGGGGATAAGGATGAGACTTTCATGGGGGCAGATTCCCACATCGGCTAAATGGGGGTTCTTAGGTCTTCCTCTGAAGCAGAGGGTGTTGGCTAATGTCTGAGATGGGATACTGGAGGAAATGGCTCTCAAGTCTAATCCAGTCTTGCCAGTCCTTTCCTCCAGAAAACCATTTGTGATTTGCTAGCGGGGGCCAGGAATGGTGGACATTTCTAGGGAGGATGACCTGAGAGCCCTGGCTGGGGGAGGGAAGTTCAGGGGAGCTTTACTTGGGATAGAGAGACTTGGATAACTCTCAACCTTCTCTTGCTACATTATTGTCAGCCAGGAAACCAGTAGCTGAGTACGACCACTGGAAGCATATTCCACTGATGTCTCTGCTGTACATAAAGTCTGAGAATGATTGGGAGCGCCTCTGATTTTATTACTTACTACATCCATGCCTCCAGGGGTGACTTTTCGGTCTCAGATTATGGAGGGAGGGTTGTCCAGTGGTTAAAGCGTTAGCCTAGGACTCAGAACACCACAGCTCAATCCCCTGCTGTGCCACAGACTCCTCTGTCACCTTGATTACATTATTGAGTCACGCCGTGCCTCAGTTTCCCATCTGTAAGAGAGGGATAAGAGCACTGCCCTTCCTTGCAGGGGTTTTGGAGGTTAAGGATATGAAAGATTGGCAGATACGTCAGCTATGGGGGGCCATATCTTCACATCTCCAGTGTGGGGGGCAGGCCTTTCACAGAGGGAAAGAAGAAATGACTTCAACGAGACAAAGTGCAGGCTATAAAGTCTGGGCAATAATGGAACGGTAAAGACAGATTTGTTGGTTCTACTGGACAGAGCCAGTGGTGCAAGATGCTGGGCTTGAGAAAGCAGGGCAAGATCAGACTCACTGCCCCTTCAAGGGAACAGCCCGTAGGGCCTGGAAGAAATTGAGCGGCTGCAGGGCTAGGGATGGGATATTTGATTAGTTGGCAGAAACTGTGGGCATGGGAATTGGGGAAGATCAGGAAGATAAAGCAGGTTCTGCCTCTCCATGCTAGAAAGGAAAAGATAAATCACTTCAATAACAAGTTTAGGGAGAATAATAGTTTATTCTTCCAGCTGAAGTTGGATCCTGGCCTTTGGAAACAGAAATCAGATTCCACAGGGTGAGTTTCGGTGATAAATGAAGTGTCTGACCTTTCCTTATTGATAAAGGTGATTGGTCTCCTTGACAATGCGGGCATTGAGTTTGGGCAATCAAGATTGTAATGTCCCACACCACACATGGTATAAATACAGAAGCTAAACCCTCCAGCTGCACACTAGGGATATCAGGACCTGGAAGAACCTTTCAGAAGCCAAGATGAAGCTCCAGATTGTGGCTGCCGTTCTCCTCATCACCATTCTTTCCCCAAAGAGAAGCTGTGCGCAGGACGACAGCGTACGGGTAAGGATGCCATCACTGCTAGCAGTATGACACTTTCTACTATAATGATGGTTTTCTCTGTGAAATAGGATCTGAAATGGCTCCTCTTTCCTCTCAGCCCAAAGGTGAATTGTTCTTGGACAGGGTCTTAGCATTGTGCTGAGTTTGAATTGGCCGAGTACAGTAATGGGGGAAGGAGATTAAAGGGTTTTCCTCACTTATTAAGGAAATTGTTTAGATCTGTTATTATTCTTCTTTTATATCCCCAAAGCGCATTTTGTTCCAAAGTTCAGATTCAATGTGTCCATACGGTTCAGAGTGGGTTGTGTGCTGGAGAAACAGAGAGGCCCTCACTGATTGATATTAACCTACTACTGTATGTCATTTCCACTGCACATCTGGCCAACCTGAGCCCCAGTGGTCAGCGATTTCTCACCTAAAACACCTTATTTTTAACCAGAAATGATTTTGTTTTTTCAAAATGAAAAATTTTCATGGAAAAGAATAAATGAATGTTGAGTAACATTTGAATAAATATGTTTTGAGTTTTGGCTTTTGATTGCCCACCCTGAGTGGCAAAGAAACCGTGATAAATTTTTTGTCTATTACTTTTTCATTTAAAAAAAACAACAACACTTAGTTTATCCAGTGTAGAGGTAACTCCACTGACAGACGAGTGAGTCTGTCGGCTTACTGAACATTGTTCAGGGAGGTCGTGTTACTAAGTTGGCAAAAGTTTTTCTGTTGGCATACGCAGCGTCTACACTACAGCCTCTCATGTCACAGGCTCTGTAGTGCAGACATGGCCTTCTTTCTCTCGATGGGGGGAAGGGCTAGAATAATTTGTACCAGCAAAAGCACACTAGTATATCAGTATAGCTAGGCTGGCAGAGCGCTCCTAGTGTAGACCTGGCCTGATGAAGCTATTGCCAGTGTGAGGAATCAGACTCATTTAAATAATATTGGAGAAAGAGCAGGATCAAGTAACTCCGAACTATTTCCTTGCAGGCGTCCTTGGACACAGGTGCAAGCATTGATGTGCCAGTGAGTATTCAAAATGTACTTTCCTCTCAATCTGGTTAATGTTACCCAGTTCCTCTTCATAGATCATAGATCATTAGGGTTGGAAGGGACCTCAGGAGGTCATCTAGTCCAACCCCCTGCTCAAAGCAGGACCAATTCCCAATCTTAACTATCTCAAACTCGGAGCCCGGGATCAGCTGGACAGATGTGCAAGGTTTGGGGCAAAAGACAAAGCAAAGGGTTCCAAGCCCTAAGGGGGCATGTAAGAGTTAATCCAGGTGTTCTTTGCAGTTTCCATTCTCTGACCATACTAGTACCTAGTTTGGTGGGTTTCTCTGGACTCTGTTCTCTACAGCCATGATCAGACTCACTTCCCAGGTCGAGTCATACACATTGTGAGCTACAATTAAGCCCACTACTTCTCGCCCTATCTTCAGTGGACACAGAGAACAATTGATCACAGTCCTCTTTAGAACAACCCTTAATAGATTTGAAGACTGTTATCGGGTCCCCCTTTTCAGTCCTCTTTTCTCAAGACTAAACATGCCCCATTTTTTAACCTCTCCTCAAAGGCCATGTTTTCTAAACCTTTTATGATTTTTGTTGCTCTCCTCTGGACTCTCCGATTTGTTTACGTCTTTGCTAAAGTGTGGTGCCCAAAACTGAAAACACTATTCCAGCGGAGGCACAGTGGAACAATTACTTACCCGTGTCTTACATTCAACACTCCTGTTAATATATCCCAGAATGATGATAGCCTGGTTTACATCTGCATCACATTGTTGACTCATATTCAATTTGTGACTCACAATAACCACTTGATCCTTTTCAGGGGTATTACCACCTAGCCAATTATTCCCTATTTTGTAGTTGTGAAATTGGTTTTTCTTTCCTAAGAGAAGTACTTTGCACTGGTCTATTGAATTTCATCTGGGTGATTTCAGTCCAATTCTCCAAATGTCAAGGTTGTTTTGAATTCTAATCCTGGCTTCCAAAGTGCTTGCAACTTCTTCCAGCTTATAAGTGTTTTCTCCACTCCATTATCCAAATCATTAATAAAAATATTGAATAGTATCGGACCCAGGAGTGACCACTGCAGAACAGCACTAGATACACCCACCTAGCTTGACAGAGAACCACTGATAGCCAGTCTTTCAACCAGTTGTGCACACATATTATACCAGTTTTACCTAGATCATGCCATTTCCCTTAAACATTTAGCGAAAAGTGCAGATCTCATTCTTTGGGGGCTCAATTACAGACTACTTGGACTTGATTCCCAAAGTGCTGAACACTTTCCACTGTGCAATCAACTCTTCCCTCCATTATGCTGCTCAGCCATTTTTGAAAGGAGAAAAATGTACAACTACTTGAAATTTGTCATTAATCTATTTTATTTTTAACTAAAAATGAGTTTTTTTAAAAGAAAAATTTCATGGAAAATTTTTTTTGGGGTTTTTTTTCTGATTTTTTCAATGAAAATAATTAAAACTAAAGAAAAAAGTTATGAGTTCTATTGCATAATTTTCTAGTCACCTTTTTCTAAAAGTGTTGAAACCCATTTTTTTAAATTCCCCCAAAACACACTTATAATTTTTCCAAAAATGTAGAAAAAAGGGAAGAAGGAGGGAGGGGAAATAAAAAATCCCATTTATTTTTCATTTCTGATTTTGACAAATACATTTTAAAAAAATGGAAAAAAATATTGACAATTTTTGCGGGCCTGGTCTACACCACAAAATTCTGCCAGAAAAGTTATTTGAGCTAGGAGTGTGAAAAAAATCATCCTTCCTGGGCAACATAGCTATGCCAGAGAATCCCCGGTGTAGATGCAGCTACACCGACGGAGGGGTGATTCTGTCATCATACTGAACATTGATTGGGGAGATGATGTCCCTATATTGGCAGAAGATCTTCTGTCAGCATACACGGTATCTACTCCAGGGCTATGCTATGTAGTGTAGACATGGCTTTATTTCACTCAGGGGGGAATATGCTATACTGGTAAACTGCTCCAAGTACAGTTTAACTGGCCTGGTAAAGCTATTGTCATTGTGAAGAATCAGCTACATGAAAATGATATTGGAGAAAATGGGAATTACCTGATCCTGCTCTATTTCCTTGCAGAATGTCTTGGATCCAGCTGGAAATGCTGTTGACGTGAGTACTCAGGATAAATTTTATTGTCAGGTTGCTTTATATTACATCAGTATCTCTTCGCAAGCTCAACTCCTGAGACAAATGGTCAGGTGGAACAGCGTGGACGCATATAGCCATAATGCAGGGGGAGTTGAATGAGCTCTCTGAAATTTTCTTATTGATAAAGGCCATTGGTCTTTTTGACAAACTCAGTGTTGGATTTGGACAATCAGGCTTGTAATGTCAGATATGACCAATGGTATAAAAAGAGAGCTGCTAGCTCCTCTGCCACACTTTGGACTTCATAATCGGAAGAAACAAATAAAAACCAAGATTAAGCTCCTCATCATGGCTGCTTTTCTCCCCATCTCCATCTTTTACCAAAAGGGAAGCTGCTCTTTCCCGCTAGAAGCGCTACTGGTAAAAATGGAAATACTACTAGCGGTAATGCTTTCTATTGTAATGACGATTTTCTCTGTGAAATATAAACTGAAATGTCTCCTGTTTCCTTTCTGCCAAAGGTGGATTGTTCTGGGACAATCTCTTAGCATTCCCTGTAGCTGAGTTTGAATTCTCTGAGGCCCATCTACACTGAAAACTCACATCGCCAAAGCTATGTCTCTCAGGAGTGTGAAAAATGAACACTCTTGAAAGAAGCATCTATTCCAACTAAACTCCCGGTGTAGATAATACTCGGTCGATGGAAGAATTTTAGCTACCGCCTCTCGGGAAAGCGGAGTGTCGACACTGAAGTGCCTCAGTGCTGCACTCTACAGCTGCACTCTGCTTCTGTAGCATTTTAAGTGTAGACAGATCCTGAGTAACAGCAGCGGGGGGAGGAGGCTAAAGGGTTTTCCATCACTTATTAAGAAAACTGTTTAGATGTGCCGTTGTACTCAGATATCTCAAAAGCCTCTTTTGTTCCAAATTTCAGACTTGATGTGTACATGTAGGTTAGAAGTGGTTTGTGTGCAGAAGACAGAGAGAGGCTCTCACTCATTGTCAACAGCTTACTCTGCCATGTCCTTCCACATTGAGACCAAAAAGTGAAGTAGGGGCTCATTGATTGGTGACTCAAGCAGAGACAGCTTGGGCTTGATTCCGAAAAGTGCTGAACATACCCAGCTATGCAATGGGCTCCCCTCTTCCCTGTTCAATAATTTTTGAAAACAACACAGAGGATGCTCAGTCATTTTTGAAAGAAGAAAAAGGTAGAACTAGTTCCAATTTGTCAATTTAAATTTTTTCTTTGTAACCAAAAGTGATTTTTTTCAAAATGAAAAATTACATAGAAAAATTTACTTCCTTTTCCCCGATTTTTCAATGAAAATAATGAAAACTAAAAAGAAAAAAAAAGTTTTGAGCTTTGTCATTTGATTCCTCAGATCCATTTTTGCAAATAGAGTTGAAATGCGATTTTTCTTTTAAATGTCCCCAAAACACACTTATAATTTTTCAAACAGCTCCAGATAAGAAAAAAGGGGGTGGGAGTAGAAATAAATGAAAAAAAAAAACACAATTTTTTTTCATTTCTCATTTTGTAAAACAAACAAACAAACAAACAAACAAAAAAAAATTTTTCCGGAAACACATTGACAATATTTTTACAAAAATTCATTTTGAAAATTTGAATCACTTCTAATTTTTATCTTGAGCAATCAGACTCAAGAAAGGATCTCCCAAAATTCCAGATTATGGAGGTTAATCTGACCCCTAAGCAGCAAGGGTAGGGTGGCTATTTCTCATCACAGAGCTGTCTGTTGCTATGACTGAAATACAAACTTCTCTGGCATAGCTCTATCAGTATGGGGTACGCCATACTGGAGTCCTGCGTTGACAACAAAAATGGCAACAAAAGGGCTACAAAAATGATCAGAGGGCTGGGGCTCATGACTAGAAGGGTGATTCTGTCAGCATGTTGAACGTCCACCGGGGAGATGGAGTGCCTATATTGGCAGAAAAGGACCTTCGGTTGGCATGCACATCATGTTCCGCAGGGACAATGCAGTGTAATGCAGACATGGCCATATTTTGCTTTGGGGGTGGGGGGGTGGATATGCGATACTTGCAAAAGCGCACTAATATACCAGTATGGCTATACTGGCAAAGCGCTCCTACTGTAGAACCGACCTGGGAAAGCTACTGTCATTGTGAGGAATCAGCTATTGAAATGATATTGGAGAAAGGGAGAGTGAAGTAACTCCTAACTATCTCCTTCGGCTTGCATCCTAAGAAGTGGGTATTCACCCACGAAAGCTCATGCTGCAAAACGTCTGTTAGTCTATAAGGTGCCACAGGATTCTTTGCTGCTTCTACAGAACCAGACTAACATGGCTACCCCTCTGATACTATCTCCTTACAGGGTGTTGAGAGACCAGTTCGAGAAGCTCATTGATAAAGGAGATTGGAACACTGTGGGGAGCCCTCTCGCAGAAGACCTGAACTGAGGGCTCTGGGAGAAGAAAGGTAAGAAGGATGGAGAATCACCAGAGATGTGGAGGCCCTAGAATAGGGGCCCAAAAGAACTGGGGAACAGTGTGGTTGTTGACTCTCAGGAGCACAGGCGCCAATTCCATGGGTGCTCTGGGGCTTCCATTAGCCAAACCGGGAAGAATGTACCGCGTAGCAGCACTGGCTTTGTGACATGCTTCCTCTCCACAATCACTTTCCCTGATTTCACATCAGCCACTTCACCACCAGGTTCATGCACCACAAATCAGGAGCAGGGCAGAGGGCTACTCTCAACATCGCGGGGCTGCCCCCTTCAAACACACATGGCTTCTTCCCCTGCCCTCCTGTCACCCTCTCCACTGAATGCAATGCTGGGAAGTGCAATGCTGTCTCATTGAAACAGCATCCCCATGGCAGGCAGAATAAACTGTCCCTCTCTGTGTAAATACTGACACAGTGACAGGGATCTGATGAGTGTGCAAACCAGCACATAAACCAGTGGCAGCTCAAATCCCCCAAAGAAAGTTTTAATTTCTAAAATAACCCTTCCCTTTAACAAATCCAAGAGGTCAGTTCCAGCCCTCCCAAATCTCCCCTTGCTCTCTTCTCCTTCATTTCCCCATCCAATGTACATTGCCCCATCAATAGCAGTTTGTAAAGGGCACGGCTGTACAATGCACAATACTGTAAGCGGAATGCTGGCTGCCACACACAGCTGTATGGAGCTAGAAAGGGACTAAACTCCTTCAGGGAGTGGGGGGGGGGGGGCTCTTGTCTGATCCCTTGTGGGTTTCTGGGACCATCATGACCATTTGCCATCTCTCCCCAGGACTAAGAATTATGAAGTAATAATGCAAATACTGACGGACCAGGATTGGCTGACTTCGATGATAACACCTGATATTAAGCTTCCTTCCTTCTATGCTGCTTCCTAACTCTCTCACCAATCAAATGCTGACTGAAAATCATGAATCATACTGAATGGGCCTCTAGCTGATTACTGTGACAGTCATTGATTTTTTTATGCTTTTTGATGTAACAGGGAGTGGAGGGACACTGAGCTCTGTCCTGCAGCTGCCCTGGGGGATGGCGAGAGCTTTGCAAAAATTAAAAAAAATACAAATGCACAAAAAATGTTCAGTAGCTGTTGGTTTTTTACTTTTTAGTAAAGTAAATTTCCTTCCAGGCTGGCATTGGATTAGCTCCACTGTAAAGGCTGACACTATTGTTAGTCAATTCTAAACTCCTTGTAGGCAATGATTACTATATCAGGGGGAAAGACACTCTGTTCTCCAGTATTGCTCCCTCTCCCTCAGTGGGGAAACCAGGAAAGCAGCAGCACTGGGGAAAATGAATAGTGGAGTGACAAACAAATCCAGAAGAGCAGGAGAGAAGAGTATCTGTAAACTGAGCTACAGAACTACATTAACAGGGCTGTGACCGAGAGAACATGTGGAAAGTTTTCCTTTCAGGGTAGATGTTCCAGCACATAATCCCTTAAAGTCTAGAGGTGCCTCCTTGCACTCCATAAAATGATCCTTTTCCAGAACAGTTACATTCTTTTGGCATGAATATCAGACAAGAAACCACTCTCATTAAATCAACCCATAAACTGCACCTTAGTCTTGCTTCTTCAAAGGACACAGATTATAGATAAATTCATGAGAAGGTTTAATTTGTTCTAAATTACTTGGGCTTCAGCCTCTTCCACTGGCTTCTCAGCCTCATCCAGCCGAGCTCCCTACATCTGGACTGTCACCCTCTATCCTTAATGTGAGACACAAAAATCAGGGGCCCCGCCGGAGACGCTGAGGCTCCAGGAGAGGGGCGGAGGCGGGAGCCTCCGCTCTTCTCTTGGGGGCCCCTGCGGAGCCCGGGGCCCGGGGCAAATTGCCCCCTTTGCCCCCCCTCTGGGCGGCCCTGCCCTGAACCCCTCTCCACGTTCTCATGACTCTACTGGATTGTGACTGCAGAAGCAGCCACTTCCACGCAACCTGTTAGGAAGCTGTCAAAGCTCTGATCCATTTCCCCACCAGACAGCTGTGAGGAGACCCAGCCACTGGTTTCCATGTCTTCCAAGCCTCCAGAGTCTGAACAGACAGGAGCCCAGACACTGTCCCGTCTTGGAGTCCTTATGTACATGCCGAGGATGCTGATTTATCTAGCACCCCCTCCTGAGAGTTGCAACCAGGAGGTCCAGCCACCCCGTTGCTAGAATCAGTGCTGACTCCTCTGACTCCCCCGTAGCTTAAACTCACCCTCTTCCAGAATCCCACTGAAGTTAGGAGCCCTCCAATTTAACTCTTCTGAGCGGCCCATGATAAGGTGAAACATGTAACATGGAGAGACAGACTTTGCACAGGATTCTAAAATACTATTGCACATTACTTAAGCACAAGGAATACACAGAGAGAGCAGATCATATATAAACCCCCAAACATCCTAAACACAATGCCCCTCACTCTGGCTCACCCTTCCCTTGGGAGTCCTTTGGGGACCATCTGTGTTCAGGTATGCAGGATTCCTCCACCTCATCAACCTCCTGCACCAGTTCCCCTCAGCTTGAACTGGTGACAATGGCCAAAGACTTCAAATAGATCTACTCCTGCCTTTCTAACCTTCCAATCCCCGTCAGGTGTGACTCTTGGATCTGTTTCCTCAGGCAATTTCATTGCCAGTGGACCACTTCCCTGACAAACTTATCCCCCAGGTTGGAAGTCAGTCTTTATTTCAATAGGGGACCATCCCAATTTAATGACCCTCTACTGTCAGTGCTGTATCATTACACCTTCGAATTTCAGTCTACCATGGAGACAAGATCATAGAGAAGACCTCCCACACACAGATTCAAAATAGAGTTTGCAATCTAATAAAGATACAGATGGACAGTTCATAAGCTGACACAGATGGTTTCTGGCATGATTTCAGATGTAGCTAGCCAGGGTTCAGTCCCGCCCGATGGCTCCTTCCCAGGTGAGATTTGTCAGAAGAGATGGCCCATATGAAGATTTGAGCCACAATGGAACTCTGAAAGTTGGGATGAGCTTTCGCAGCCAGGGCAGCGTTTAGCTCATAGTGATGGGGGTAATGTTATCACCATTATTAGACATTGTGGCTCTCTGCTCCCTCTAGTGGTTAATCCACATATAGCAGTTTATGAATCCTCTATTTTAGGATTCTTTAGCTTAGGGTCTCTTAACTCAAAACCAGAAACTGACACAAACTCCAGCCACCAGACAGGAACACAGACATGCTCTGTGTAAGCGTAGAGCACAATGGGGTTAAGAATGGCTCGAACAAACTGGGTAGCAGCAGCCTCCTTTGTGGCTCTGCGTGCATACAGAGATGGCAATATTACATCATCCATTAGGGTGCAATAACCATCTGCAGGGCTTAGATCAGGTTTGCCAACACGATTTTTGGCTCCAATAACACAGCATTGGATGTAATACAACAAATTTGGCCCTAAATTCCTAACCATTTTAAGGCACATACACGCTGGGAGCAAGTGTCAGAAAATATTCAAGTTACAATTCAAACCATTTCATGTAGATTTTCTGAACAGCAATGAAGATTGTAGCCTAAAGGGCTGATTGTCAGTGACACTCCATGTAATTGTGATTTATACTTACAAGGTATCATCACACAAGCAGGGCATTTTACAGTGCCCTTTATATAACTTATTAATAATCAGGCCAACATTTTCCAAAAGTAACTTGCAATTCTGGGAAGCCCAAATTGACATGCCTTCAAAGAGAGCTGATTTTCACAGGTTGGGTGCTCTGCAACAGGTGGCTTGAGTTGGGCTCCCAAAATCACAAGTCACTTCTGAAAATACATTTAAATAACCATAAAACAAACACCCAAAGGAAAAGCCCATGGTGCCCTAACTATCAATCACATAATGATGGCTGCCCAGCAGGACAACCCCATAAAAATAATCAATTAACTCACCCATATCAAATCAATCAATCAACAAAGCAGCCTATTAATCCCTCCCCTGAAAAGTACCTTCAACCTTCCCCAGAGCAGTTCCCTAACTGTGTGTCGCTACCCCAGCCATCAGCAGATGGAGTTGCAGCAATCCAGTTTGCTCCGCACAGCGTGACATTGCATGTACGATGCATGCGAAGTCATGAGGCAATGAGAATGCCATTTTTGCTCTACAATGTGGCAATCTCCATACAGCACGACTCTGCACATACCACACATATGAGGTCATGAAGCATGGAAGATGCCATTTTGTAAAGCAAATTGGCATCCTCTATGAGGTATGATGTTGTATGCACCATACACGTGAGGTCACACTGTGCTGAGGATGCTATTTTGCTCTCCAAAATGGTGTCCTCAATGCTATCAGGGGGGAAAGGAAATAATTCATTAAAATGGGGTTGTCCCAGTAAAAAGTGTGGGAATCCATGCCCTAAATTCTGAAAAATAAATGTAGGCATATAAAGTCTAGGGAAGACATCAGCAAACAACCACGCTTTCCTGAAATATCCTGAGATCAAACTTTCTAGACATGCAGTAGGCTTTGCTCGCTACCAGGTACGGGTGGAAGATATTTGTTGGTACAGTATTATTCAGTGCTGTAAATAATGGGGTGATGGGGGCACTAATCTGAAAATGTAAATGCCTCACTCTTGTTAGATTAGAGGGTGCAGGAGATTGCAAACGTGCTGCCACCTCAGCCAATTATCAATATCATACCAGAGTATTCCAGGGAACTCGTTAAAATGAGGCAGAAGAAAGAAATGCACCTAAAAAACCTGATCTACCTGTGCCAGATGTCGACAGCAGATGCGGAAGTTAAATGCAGGTTGCAGTCTGGTAGGGTTGAGAGCAGATGTTCAGACCAGATGCCAAGGCCAGATGTTTGGAGCTGAGACAGAAATCAGATGTTGACACCAGGTATCAAGTCCAGATGCTGAAGGCAGGGCAAGGAGGCCAAGAGTTGACTCCAGCTGACAAGACACTTAGGCCACTCGTGGACCCCAGGGTAGCAGCGGCCAGACATGAAGGCTGGATGATGGAGGCCTGGTGCTGAGTCCAGTCATGGAGGTGGGCGATAGGTTTATCTGGTGACCAAACACCGTCCAATCCCATCTCGCCTTGCTGCAGGAAGGGGGCTCAACCCCCAGGTTCAGAGGGTATCGTGACCCCTCCCCATGAGAACGGGGCAATGGGGGTGACACCCACCAATTCTGTCCACACTGTGTCGAGACAGGGATAAAGGAAACTGGTCCTTTAACCCCCACCCCAAGGCTGTGAGAGAGCAGTGGGGGGGGGGGCAGCTGTTCCTTGCCCCTCCCCCTGCAACTGCTCCCTCCAGGCTGGAAGAAGCGAGCTGTTCCATTGCCCCTCCCCCTGCTGAGCGCCCCCCCCCGGGCTACATGAGGAGACAGGAGAGGGTTGTTCCTTCACCTCTCCCCACTGAAAGGTCTGAAGGGGGCAGAAGGAGGCTGTTCAAATGCGTCCTCCATTGCTAAGCCTCCCAATAGGGTGCCTGAAGAAGAAGGGGAGGGACTGTTCTGTCTGGGGAAGAGCAGGAGGCTGTTCCATCGTCCATCGGCCCCCCTCCCACAGTTGCTCCCTCTCAGCGTCTCGCGCTGTCTCCTCCCCACTCCACAGAATCGCGAACGCGCCCGTTTCTTCCCGCCTTTTCCCAAGCTCCGCCCCCCGCCGCCTCCGCCGCTGCTGCTGCCGCTGCCGCCGCGCGCCGGGCTGAGCGGAGGGGGCGGAGCCGAAACGGGGCGCGTGAGCCTCACGGTCGCTCCCTCGCGCGCCTGCGCTCGGTGTATCCGTGGCGCGGGGAGTCCCCGGGCGGGACGTGAGGGGCGCTGAAGGGATCTCGAGGGGCAGCGGGGCGGGGCGGGACGCTGGCGGGGCCCCGAAGCAGTTATGCGGGTTGCTGAGCGGAGCTGGGAGAGTCTCCTAAAGGGGGTTACAGGGGCTGCCGAGGGACGTGTGGGGAGCTGTGAAGGAGATTATTGGGGAGCTATAGGGAGAATGATGGGGTGGCTTCTTTCTTAGAGAGGGGGAAAGTGATGGGGGGGCTTTTGAGGGGACACACTGGGGGGGGCTGTGAGGAGGCTTATGGGGCAGCTCTTGAGGGGACATGCTGGGGGGGGGCTGTGAGGAGGCTTATGGGGCAAGTCCTGAGGGGACATGCTGGGGGGGCTGTGAGGAGGCTTATGGGGCAGGTCCTGAAGGGACACACTTGGGGGTGGTGCTGTGAGGAAGCTTATGGGGCAGGTCCTGAGGGGACACAGTGGGGGGGGCTGTGAGGAGGCTTATGGGGCAGCTCTTGAGGGGACATGCTGTGGGGGGCTGTGAGGAGGCTTATGGGGCAGGCCCTGAGGGGATGTATTGGGGAGTTATGGGGAGAGAGTTGTTGAGAGGCACAGACAGCACTGAGATGGGGTGGTGAGCTGAGTCTGACCAGACTCATATCATACCATGAACACAGTACTGAGACCAGGCTGTGGGTGGAGCTGAGAACAGGTGTGTTGATGCCACGGGCACAGCGCTGCGATGGGGTGAATAGCTGAGAATGGGCATGTTTGGCCCATGCCACAGGCACAGTGCTGAGGCGGGGGGAGTCGCTGTGAACAGGCATGTTCAGGCTGTGCCACAGGCACATAGCACCGAGACAGCATTCGGGACTTGAGAACAGACAATGTTGGGACATGCCAAAAAACACAGCGCCAGGACGCTCAGATACACAAAAGCTGTCTTAGACCCAGTTATCACACATAAATTGCCCCAATTTAACAAAATTGATTTATAAATTAATTTAGTTACATCAGTACAGTTCTCTTATGTGGATCATCTTAAATCGATTGCAGAGTACTCTCTCAATTAGCTTAATTTTTCAAAAAACGTGAGAATTTCAGCTGCATTAGAGGACAGTTAAGGTTACTTAGGAATGCCCTTTTTCTCTTCCATTGTGAACAAAGAAAGCAGGAAATATAGTGGTGTCTCCCACCCCATGCACCCAAATCTCTCTCTTTTAGGTGCTTCTGTGACATTCATTATTGTACAACCGGATATCTCAATCTGTACTATATCACATAACACACCTGGGAGGCAGGGAAGTAACATTCTTCTTTCATGTATGGGGAAGGGGGGCACAAATTGGGCCAGATTTTTAAAGGTCTCTAGGCACCTAGCTCCCATGGATTTCAATGGGAGTTAGGCACCTAGATATCTTTGAGGATGTGGGCCTAAGTGACTTCTACAGGATCACAGAGGAAGTCTTTGGTGGATCAAGGTATTTTTAGGGTCACAGATCTGAAGTCGAGAATTGACCATTAGATCATCTAGTCTGACCTATACAAGGCAAGCTATGGAATTTCATGCTGCTCCATTGAGCCTAAGAACTTGTGTTTGACTAAACCCGGGGTTCTCAAACTTTGTCACAGTGAGCCCCCCTGAGCTATGAAAAAAATGGCTGCGCCTCCCCATAGTTTACTAAAACAATATAACAAAATGCCAGCAGGAGCGGAGAAGTAAGGGTGGCGATCATCCCCCTCCCAGCTCCCCTCCCCTAACCCCCCTGACTGCCCCCCACCCAGAGAGACTCCCACCGCCCCACTCACTGAGCCCAGATGTCAGCACGAGCTCGTTTGCCCACATGGCCCACTCAAACTGCACCATCCCTGTGCTGCTGCCAGGACACAGCTGGCGGGGCTGTGGCTGCAGAAGCAGCCACCTGGGGACACCCTGCGCCCCACAGCCTAGCCCAGCTGCCAGGCGTGCTGGAATAATTTGTATAGTGGAGGTGCTGAGAGCCACCGAACCAAACTGCAAACCCTGTATATAATGGAAACCATTTCAAGCTAGGGGTGCAGCAGCACCCCCAGTTCCAACACCTATGGCAGCCGCCTGCCTCCAGCATAAAACAGGAGGGTTTATTGAGCATCTGAACAGAACACAGGAAACTCTCAGGGCCTCAGGCCTGGCCTCCCTCAACACCATACATCTAAGTCTCTCCTGCATCCATGTGGGCTCTGCCTGCTCCCATTCTCCAGTCCCAAGGCGCCCCTCCCCTCCCCCAACTGGGCCTCCTGGTCACCAGTCGCTCGAGTATCCATTCTCCAGGCCATTGGCTGGGGTTCCAAGTTCCCTCGCTGGTCCTTTGTAACAACAAATTCCCACTCCCATCAACTCGTTAAACCAGTAACACCTAGGGAAACTGCGTCCCACCTAGGGTAACCAGATGTCCCGATTTTATAGGGACAGTCCCGATATTTGGGGCTTTTTCTTATATAGGTGCCTATTACCCCCCACCCTCCATCCTGATTTTTCACATTTGCTGTCTGGTCACCCTAGTCCCACCCCCTCTGCATGCAAATCATTGAAAAGACCAAGAAAAAGCCAAGAAAACCCCTCACTTCCTCACATCCCCTCATAAATGTAATGTATGTAAACATCCGAGAGTGAATCTGAGGAGGAAGACACAACCATGGTGTATCTTGGAATGGAGACAAGAATTCAGTCTCTATCAGCTGAATCAAAAGAGAACTCCTCCTCTTTCGCCCTAAACCCCATTGTGGAAGTATTTAGGCCCATTTCTGACACCCCTGAGCCACTGGTGGGACCCCCGTGTGATGACACACACAGGTTATTGGACAGTGGAGACATACAGGTGGAGGATGTCCTGGGCACCTTTGACCCTCCACTGTTAGAACCACAAATGCAGGGGCCTATGCCAGTAGCCGAGGGGCCCTCAAAGGAAACCTCTCCATCCGTTGCTCAAGATGATGTCCCCCCTATCACAGCAACAGAGATTCTCAGTAGATGAGACAGGGTAATAAAACCAGTAAAACAGTTAACTTATGATGCACCTGGGGTGACTAGTGAGGAGCCAATACATTTAGCACACAACCTTGTGGAAGCTGAAGTGGGCTATCTCAGGCCCTTTGGAGGGAGCCAGTGAGTTGGTATAATAAGGAGTGTGATTTGTCGGGACGACAAATTCTCGGCTGTGGGGAGGATGTAAGCAGAGTTGGGATGAGCTCTACCCTGGCATCTGGTGGTGAATTGTGGAAAAGAACTTCAGGGGCTGATCTTGTTTGCATAGGCACACCCAGCCCGCCTAGCATGAGCCCACAGCTGCCCAAATGGTCACTTTGGCTGCTGTGGGATCCCCAGTTTCTCTGTTATTGTGGCAGGAAGAATAAAGTGTTGTTACCCTGATTATGTGAATCAAGGCCAGTGGAACTGTTTTATGACAGAGGGACTCAACATCAGCTAAGTACCACTCACTAGACAAAGGATATTTTTGAGATTGTTTAGCCTGCAGAAGAGAAGAATGAGGGGGGGGGGGGATTTGATAGCTGCTTTCAACTACCTGAAAGGGGGTTCCAAAGAGATTGGATCTAGACTATTCTCAGTGGTAGAAGATGACAGAACAAGGAGTAATGGTCTCAAGTTGCAGAGGGGGAGGTTTAGGTTGGACATTAGGAAAATCTTTTTCACTAGTAGGGTGGTGAAGAACTGGAATGGCTTATCTAGGGAGGTGGTGGAATCTCCTTCCTTAGAGGTTTTTAAGGTCAGGCTTGACAAAGCCCTGGCTGGGATGATTTAGTTGGGTTTGGTCCTGCTTTGAGCAGGGGGTTGGACTAGATGACCTCCTGAGGTCCCTTCCAACCCTGAGATTCTATGATTCTATGACATGGGTTCCAAAACCCAGTGAACAGAGAAAGAAGTTGGGCATGGGTATTTGTATGTGATGGGATAGGCCGGAAATATCAGTTGCACCTCATTCCTTCTCCACTGTTGAATAGCAGAGCTAATTTTGATTCCATTAAGAATCTAGTTGCAGGCTGCTGTGCTGAATTCACTTTGGGCTAATGGTACAGCAGCAGTGGGGCTCCCCTACTATGAGCTGAAATCACTAAAGAGCTAAAATCACTAAGACCTGAGATCACTGAGTGTTGTGTTAACTAGTGGGGGAGCCTGAAGATATATTGCTAAGTGGCTGGCAGAGCGGAGCAGTTTGTAGGACGGTTGGCATGGCCCATGGGACAGCAAGCGGAGCTGAGCAGGTTGCGGGATGGTTGGAGCGGCCCACCGGATGGCTGGTGGAGTGGAGCAGCCCGCGGTGAAGGCTGCAGTAGAGTCCCACGGAGAGGTGGGGCAGTTGGCCTCGGACCATGTAAGGTGCCCCTTAACACCCCGCATGCCCCTTACCCCCCCATTTCCACCTAGGCTGGGGGGGGTAAAACTCTGCAGATAAACTTTTGAACTCTGGGGCTGCACTGACCAGGGACAGAGACTTCTGTGTTGTTGGACTTTTGGGTGATTTTTGGGTTGCTAGACTCAAGAGACTTTTGGGGTGTTAGATTTTGGGACTTCGGGATGATCTTTTGGGTGGTTGGATTTAAGACCCTGAGGGGAAAAGGATACTGCCAAACTTACTTGGGGATGGATCTTTTGTTCATGGTTTGTGTTATGAATCCTGTTTGTGGTGTTTCCCCAACATAATGCCGCATTGTTGTACCAGAAATGTCCATGTACCAGTAACACAGATGCAGGTGAGCAACCGTTTTCATGTTCTCTCCGCAGGTACTAGTGCAGAGGATGGAGTGGATGATACATCTGAGGGAACAGAGCAGAAGGAGACTCCACTGATTGGAAGGCATGAGATGCACCGTCCTAGGGATGGGGGTTCCACAACTCATCAAGCCCTCAGATCGCTACCCTTTCCTGCTTCTCCACGTGGGCACCAATGATACTGCCAAGAATGACCTTGAGCGTATCACTGCAGACTATGTGGCTCTGGGAAGAAGGATAAAGGAGTTTGAGGCACAAGTAGTGTTCTCGTCTATCCTCCCTGTGGCAGGAAAAGGCCAGGGTAGAGACCGTCGAATCGTGGAAATCAACCAATGGCTACGCAGATGGTGTCGGAGAGAAGGGTTTGGATTCTTTGACCATGGGATGGTCTTCCAAGAAGAAGGATTGCTAGGCAGAGATGGGCTCCACCTCACGAAGAGAGGGAAGAGCATCTTTGCAAGCAGGCTGGCTAACCTAGTGAGGAGGGCTTTAAACTAGGTTCACCGGGGGAAGGAGATCAAAGCCCCGAGGTAAGTGGGGAAGTGGGATATCGGGAGAAAGCACAAGTAGGTGAGTGCAAGAGTGGAGGGCTCCAGCCCCATACTGGGACACCAGGACGATCAGTGAGTTATCTTACATGCCTATACACAAATGCAAGAAGCCTGGGGAACAAGTAGGGAGAACTAGAAGTCCTGGCACAGTCAAGGAATTATGATGTAATTGGAATAACAGAGACTTGGTGGGATAACTCACATGATTGGAGTACTGTCATGGATGGATATAAACTGTTCAGGAAGGATAGGCAGGGCAGAAAAGATCGGGGAGTTGCGTTGTATGTAAGAGAGCAGTATGACTGCTCAGAGCTCCAGTATGAAACTGCAGAAAAACCTGAGAGTCTCTGGATTAAATTTAGAAGTATGAACAACAAGGGTGATGTTGTGGTGGGAGTCTGCTACAGACCACCAGACCAGGGGGATGAGGTGGACGAGGCTTTCTTCCAGCAACTAACAGAAGTTGCTAGATCACAGGCCCTGGTTCTCATTAATCACCCTGATATCTGCTGGGAGAGCAATACAGCAGTGCACAGACAATCCAGGAAGTTTCTGGAAAGTGTAGGGGACAATTTCCTGGTGCAAGTGCTGGAGGAACCAACTAGGGGAAAAGCTCTTCTTGACCTGCTGCTCACAAACAGGGAAGAAATAGTAGAGGAAGCAATAGTGGATGGGAACCTGGGAGGCAGTGACCATGAGATGGTCGAGTTCAGGATCCTGACACAAGGAAGAAAGGAGAGCAGTAGAACAGAGACCCTGGACTTCAGAAAAGCAGACTTCGACTCCCTCAGGGAACTGATGGGCAAGGTCCCCTGGGAGAATAACATGATGGGGAAAGGAGTCGAGGAAAGCTGGCTGTATTTTAAAGAATCCTTATTGAGGTTGCCGGAACAAACCATCCCGATGTGTAGGAAGAAAAGTAAATATGGCAGGCGACCAGCTTGGCTTAACAGTGAAATCCTTGCTCGTCTTAAACACAAAAAAACAGCTTACAAGAAGTGGAAGATTGGACAAATAACCAGGGAGGAGTATAAAAGTATTGCTCAGGCATGCAGGAGTGAAATTAGGAAGGCCAAATCACACTTGGAGTTGCAGCTAGCCGGAGATGTTAGGAGTAACAAGAAGGGTTTCTTCAGGTATGTTAGCAACAAGAAGAAAGTCAAGGAAAGTGTGGGCCCCTTGCTGAATGAGGGAGGGAACCTAGTGACAGAGGATGTGGAGAAAGCTAGTGTACTCAATGCTTTTTTTGCCTCTGTCTTCACAGACAAGGTCAGCTCCCAGACAGCTGCACTCTGCAGCATGGTATGGGGAGGAGGTGACCAGCTCTCTGTGGAGAAAGAAGTAGTTCGGGACTATTTAGAAAAGCTGGACGAGCACAAGTCCATGGGGCCGGATGCGCTGCATCCGAGGGTGCTAAAGGAGTTGGCCGATGAGATTGCAGAGCCATTGGCCATTATCTTTGAAAAATCATGGCAATCGGGGGAGGTCCCAGATGACTGGAAAAATGCTAATGTAGTGCCCATCTTTAAAAAAGGGAAGAAGGAAGATCCAGGGAACTACGGGCCAGTCAGTCTCACCTCAGTCCCTGGAAAAATCATGGAACAGGTCCTCAAGGAATCAATTCTGAACCACTTAAAGGAGGGGAAAGTGATCAGGAACAGTCAGCATGGATTCACCAAGGGCAAGTCATGCCTGACTAGCCTAATTGCCTTCTATGATGAGATAACTGGCTCTGTGGATGAGGGGAAAGCAGTGGATGTGCTATTTCTGGACTTTAGCAAAGCTTTTGATACAGTCTCCCACAGTATTCTTGCCAGCAAGTTAAAGAAGTATGGGCTGGATGAATGGACGGTAAGGTGGATAGAAAACTGGCTAGATGGTCGGGCTCAACGGGTTCCATGTCTAGTTGGCAGCCGGTATCAAGTGGAGTGCCCCAAGGGTCGGTGCTGGGGCCGGTTTTGTTCAATATCTTCATTAACGATCTGGAGGATGGTGTGGACTGCACCCTTAGCAAGTTTGCAGATGACACTAAACTGGGAGGAGTGGTTGATACGCTGGAGGGTAGGGATAGGATACAGAGGGAGCTAGACAAATTAGAGGATTGGGCCAAAAGAAATATGATGAGGTTCAACAAGGACAAGTGCAGAGTCCTGCATTTAGGACGGAAGAATCCCATGCACTGCTATAGACTAGGGACCGAATGGCTGGGCAGCAGTTCTGCAGAAAGGGACCTAGGGGTTACAGTGGACGAAAAGCTGAATATGAGTCAACAGTGTGCCCTTGTTGCCAAGAAGGCTAATGGCATTTTGGGTTGTATAAGTAGGGGCATTTCCAGCAGATCGAGGGATGTGATCATTCCCCTCTATTCAGCACTGGTGAGGCCTCATTTGGAGTACTGTGTCCAGTTTTGGGCCCCACAATACAAGAAGGATGTGGATAAATTGGAGAGAGTCCAGCGGAGGGCAACAAAAATGATTAGGGGGCTGGAGCACATGACTTACGAGGAGAGGCTGAGGGAACTGGGATTGTTTAGCCTGCAGAAGAGAAGAATGAGGGGGGATTTGATAGCTGCTTTCAACTACCTGAAAGGAGGTTCCAAAGAGGATGGATCTAGACTGTTCTCAGTGGTAGAAGATGACAGAACAAGGAGTAATGGTCTCAAGTTGCAGTGGGGGAGGTTTAGGTTGGACATTAGGAAAAACTTTTTCACTAGGAGGGTGGTGAAGCACTGGAATGGGTTACCTAGGGAGGTGGTGGAATCTCCTTCCTTAGAGGTTTTTAAGGTCAGGCTTGACAAAGCCCTGACTGGGATGATTTAGTTGGGTTTGATACTGCTTTGAGCAGGGGGTTGGACTAGATACCTCTTGAGGTCCCTTCCAACCCTGAGATTCTATGATTCTATGATTGTTTCCCTCCTTTATTAAAAGGCCTCACTCAACCCCCATTACCCCTCATTGAGACACAGACACCCCCCCACCGCCACTGTCACCCCTGAACGGCACAGAGATGAATGATTCACCACCCACCCTTATCACCCCTCACTGAGACACAGACCCCCCCGCCACTGCCCACCCCAATCACCCCTAACTGACACATAGACCCCCCGGCCACTCCCACCCCAATCACCCCTGACGCACAGACCCCCCCCAGCCACCCCACCCCAGTCTCTTCTCATTGCAACGCAGACCCCCCCAGCTACTCCCCACCCTAATAACCCCTCACTAAGACACAGACTTCCTCTGCCACCGCCACTCCAATCAACCCTCACTGTGTCGGACACACTCCCCCGAGCTACTCCCAATCAGGATCACCCCTAACTGATAAACAGACTCCCCTAACAACCCCCACCCCAATCGACATAGACTCCCCCAGCCACCACCCAACCCAATAAGCCCTCACTGAGACAAAGGTTACCCCCCCTTCCTTTCCCCTGCCTTTTTCATTAATAATTAGATGCAAATTCAACTTGAAAATTATTTTTATTGTTGCAAAGCAGCAGGAGAAGCTGGGGCAGGGTCTGTGTCAGGCAGCTGGCTGGGGAGGCTCTGATGGACACGGGGTCACTGTCCTGGCCCCTCTGGGGTGTCTGCAGCCCCCTTGGTGACACACAGTGGGGCGATGGGCTCTCGCCCACAGGCACTGACTGCATGTCACTGGCGGTGCCTTTCCCTGGGGCCGCAAAGGCAGAGACCTCAGTGCCGCAGTGGTGAGGGGCTCCTGCTCCAGGGGTTAGCTCTGGGGTGCTGAGTCCAGCGGGCCGGGGACAGTGGTTGGGACAGGTTCTTTCTTCCTCCCATCATCTCAGCTGGATTGATTCTGCTCCTGTCGCTCAAGGGGTCAGCGTTCATTGTGTGCTCAGGGAGGGGTTGCAGGGTAAGGCAGGGTCTGCAATCAGCGCCCATCATCACCAGGGTAGGGAGTGAATCCTCTTCTAGGGGCCAGGTGGGGACCTGGAGCCGTTCCTCTGTGCGCAGGGAAGGGGAACGTTCTCACCCATTTTCATTGCGGCCCCATGTCCCAGGCAGTCTTCACTGATTTGCCAATGGAGGTTAACTTCACAGCCGTGAAATTCTGCACCTCGTCTCCTTTCAGCAGGATCCTCTTCTCTCCTGTGTAGTTTTAATCAGGGCTGCCCAGAGGATTCAGGGGTCCTGGGGCAAAGCAATTTTGGGGGCCTCTTCCATAAAAAAAGTTGCAATACTATAGAATACTATATTCTTGTGGGGGCCCCTGCAGGACCCAGGGCCTGGGGCAAATTGCCCCACTTGACCCCCCCTCCCCCGGGCGGCCCTGGTTTTCATAATCAAAGAAGACCACAGCTCCCTTAGCAACTTTAAGAGAAAAATACATGCCCTGTAGTTGAGGTGTCTGACTTTGAAATGATGTCTCTGCACCCTTGAAAAAAGGGTAAGGATATAAGGTGATTTGGGAGCTGTCGATTCCCCCATTGATCCTTCACACAAATTAGATGAACCAGCTTTTGAGCGTCGTGGGGAATGGTTGATCGTTTCCTCCCCTCTAGATTACGAAGTCCCCTCCATAACAGGGAGAATCAAAGAAGACCCAGGAGCCTCCTACCACAGTGATGGTTTCGACTTTGGACACAGTTAATTCCTTGGTTATCAATGGGTCATCTCCAGAAATCATCACAGGAGTTCCTGAGTACATCTGAAATCTGACAAAATTTGCCATGCTGTTCTGCTGTGCCGTCAGTCAGAGTTTGGAGTCACTGGATGCTCAGATTGGAAATGTTCCTTCCCCAGCAGCCAAACTGCACTTATATAGTCTCCTTTGCTCCAGGGGGATGAGTTTTGCTAGCCTGGGGGAAGGTTAGGGCATGGGCTGGGCTTCCTAGGAAAGAGGAGGAACCGGGTGCCGTCACACCCTGGAGATTTTTGATCAGCACTGGTCATGTCCTTTTACAAACAAAGCCCGTCCCCGAACTCTCCTCAGGAGGGGGCAGATTTGGGTTCTGTTTGAGCAGCGACGCTGCCAGAGTAGCTGTGTGGCATTGCAGAGAACCATGCCAGGGCGATGCCCCAAGGAATTCTCTATAACTAACACCCGCCAAGCACCCAGGATCAATCCATTCAGCTCCAGAGATTCCTTCTGCTGCCTGGTGGGTACCACAGGACATCCTGAAATACTGTACTTCACACCATTGTGGATGGAGCACATGCTGGGCTCCCACAGCTCAGACCAATGGATTGTGTTATGAGCTGGATTGGATAGGACACAGAGGCCTCAAAGATCAGGGAACCGTTGTGCCAGGCGCTGCAGAGTCACACAGTGAAAAACAAACCCTGCCCTACTGAGATCAGGCCCCGTTGTACCAGGCGCTGTACAGAGACCCTGCTCCTGCTCCATCGGCCAGCGCCACAGCAGGCAGCGGAGTCACTTTCCACCAAGGGGCCGGGAGAAGGGCTCAGCTGCACCCCCTGAGTCCCCCATCACATCACGCAGGGGCCTGTGACTCGGGGCCTCCCCCTCCGATGGCCCATGGCCCATTCCCAGGGGCTGCAGGGATGGACAGAGGGATCCCTCCCTGAGGCAGCGAAGGGCAGGGGAGACGGTCATTGTTACGACACCTTCCTACGTGCGCCTGCCCCGTTCGTGTCCCCTCTGCTCCCTGCTGGGCGAGATAAACTCCCAAGCACCTTGTCTGCAGCTCCCACTCGCTTTCCCTGGGGCGCCGGGTGCTCAGCGAGGGGGAACAACAGCCCCTCGCCTTGGCCAGCTCTCGCCTCGAAACTCTCCTCCCCCCATGTCACGGCTCCGCTGCAGCCCTCAGCAGTCTCTGGGCAGTCTCTGGGGACGATGATCTCACCCAGTGTCTCTGAGCACTTTCCGTCCCAGCGTCTCCCTGCCATGCAGCTGGGACCTGCAGGCTGGGCGGCTAACGACCCCGGGGTCCTGGCAGGCTCTTGTCTGCAGAGAATGGCGCTGCCTGGGGAAAGGGCTGAACTCTGTGACCGGGGAACAACTCCCACCTCGCAGAGCACAGACTGGCAGAGCCCCCAGCCTGGACTGAAACCCATGGGCCGGGCCTAGTGGAGCCATTGCTGCAGGTTGGGCCTCAGTTCATGGTCTTCTCACACTTTCGAGGTTCTCTCAGCAGCCCTGAGGAGGAGGCAGGGAGGTTCCGATCCCCTGGTGGAGCCCAGCGGGGTCTGACCTCCCTAGGCCGACACCCAACGATGTTACTGCAGAAAGGTTACAGGGCCACATGTTACCCATCCCCTGGCTCAGGCCCAGCTCCCATCCAGCTCTCCCTGGGGCTCCCACAGCCCCCCCGGCAGCAGGCAACAGGTCACCCCAACTCCCCACTGCCCTTCCCTGCTATGCAGCCAGCAGCCAGCAGGGACAGGGGCAGGAACAGCCCTGCTCAGAGCACGTCTAGCTCGGGGGCTGCAGAGGAGGCAGCAGGAGCTGTGGGCAGGCAGCGCCGAGTGCCTCAGTGTGGATCTGGGACAATGACCCGGTAGACTGGACTGTACCGGAGCCCCCTGCCCCTGGGCATCTGCTGCAGGTGCAGAAGGGGCGAGCAGGGTCCCATTCGCTCAGGACGTGTCCGTGGGAGGCCGTGAAATCCTCGGTGTGAAGGGGGCAGAACGTGCGTCACCCACAGGCTGCGTGCGGCTCTGGGTTCCCTTGATGGCCGGGTCACCTGCTGAGCCACCTGCAGAGTTCCCTGGAACTGAGCAAGAGGGAGGGACAGAACCGAGCTGTGTAATGTGCCAAGGGATTTCGCTCCTTCTGCCCTGAGAGCTCTGAGGAACTGCACCCGGACACTCTGCACCCTCTGTGCCCAGGCAGGTATCCAACCACTCCCTTCTGGGGAATGCCGGACGTTGCGCTTGGAAAGGAGACGATCTCACTGCTCCCATACGTAACGTTTCTGGGCTGCTGCAGATCCCAGGGTGCAAGATGCCCCTTCCCGCTCGGCTGCTGTGCAATGGGGAAGGTATAAACTGGGGAAGTCTCTCCCCAGCCTGCCAGGGCCCCAAACCCCTCGACGTGCCCGGAATCCCCCCGGCAGCACTGGCTGTGATGTTCCTAGGCTTGCAGCCCTACAGCACCCTGGGCCCACAGGCTCTGGCCTCCAGGGCAGCGGAAAAAGTGGGCAGCCCTCGAGTCATGGACCCCACGACCTTCCCCCTCATGGCAAATTTCAGCATTTCAGGTTCTGTCCCAAATGGGAACCCTGCCGGGTTTTGAGCTAGCGACTCCTCCCGGCAGTGGAATCACCGTTCCCCACACAGCTCTGGCAGGAGGGGTTCTCCTGATCACAGCTGGGGTCAGACACCGGGAGGGTCAGGCACTGGCAGTGCCAGGGATACGTTTGGACCCTGCAGTGCTGGGAGGGGGCTGGGCTGGTGCCTGGTATCGGCAATGCTAAGGGAGAGCGTTAGGGCAAGAGCAAGAGGCACCGTGAGCCCCTGACCCAGTCTCCAGAACCTCGTCCTGGATTCCAATGACCTGGCCCCTGCAGCCCGGTCTGTGCCGGCCTCTCTTGGGCAGGGGGGCCGCAGGCAGCATTCGCTGGCTCTGGCAAGCTCCAGCCTCTGCTACCCTTTGTCCCGTCCGTTTGACCTCACACCTGGGCAGGGCAGGGGAGAACAATTCCAACCCCATCTGCGTGTTACACAGGCAGCCCATGTAGAAGCCCCTCACTGTCAGAGACCCCATCTTCCTCTGACCAGGGCAGCCTGGGGATGGGAACCCGGGTGCCTGAGACCAGGGCTAAGTCTGCACCCACTTGTGCACCGCTAGCAACAACAGGAGATAGGGATGAATGCTTCATTTCTACCCCAGGAGTTCTGTGTCTGGGGGCAAGCGGGAATTCTCTGCAATGTTTTTCTGGTTGAGATGCCTGGCAAGGACGGACTTGTCTAGAGGTTGCTAGCCAGCGGGTGCCAAAGGGTTAAACAGCTGGCTGTTGGGCAGAGCAGGAGAATGAAGGGGCAGCACTGATTCCGGGGGGGGGGGGGTGCTAGATTGAGGATCAGCACCTCAAGAGCAGGCATAGGGACCTCAAGACGGGCAGTGCCTGGGCTCTGTTCAGACTCTGGAGGCTTAAAATATGGAAGGCAGTTGCTGGGTCTCCCTACAGCAGTCTGGTGAGTGGCCAAGAGGGGGAGCTAAATACAAGCTGTGACAGCTGCTTCCTAACAGGTTGTGTAGGTGTTGCTGTTTGTGCTGTCACAATCCAGGAGAGTGAGGAGAGGGGCTCTGGAAGGAGCTACCACTTTTTTCCTAATAGTGTTCGACAGCCGCCCGTCCTGAAACGATCCAAATAGCAGCCCGGCATCCAAGTGTTTTGCAAACCGTATTGTTCTACTGCCCTAGCCTGGGATTTTCAGACAGGCCTAAGGAAGTTAGGTGGCCAGGTCCTTTTATCCTTTTACACCTTTAGTCTCCTCTGAAAAATGCCACCCTACTGTCTTTTTTTTTTTCTGAAAAGATTTTGTTTGTCCTGTGAAGGATGAATAGTGCTGGTCCCGGTGTAGAAAGGGGGAGTGGATGAGGATGAGAAGCCAGTGGAAGGGGCTGTAGCGCAAAATAATTTATAACAAATTAAATGTTCTCATAAGTTTGTGCCATAACTTGTGTCCTTTTAATTTATAACAAATTAAATGTTCTCATAAGTTTGTGCCATAACTTGTGTCCTTTGAAGAAGCAAGACTGAGGTGCAGTTTCTGGGTTGTTTTGATGGCAGCGAATGCCTGTGTGATGTTCAGGCCAAAAGAGTGTAACTGTTCGGGAAAGGGTTTGTTTTACAGAGTGCAGGGAGACATCTCCAGACCTCTGGGGAGTATGTGCTGGAACATCTACCCTGAAAGGAAAATTGCCACTTGTTCTCCCAGCCACAGCCCTGGGAACTGTCACTCTGGAGCTCAGTTTACAGGCCCTTTTCCTTCCTGCTCCACTGGATTTGTGAGTTGCTCGATTTTTTATTTTTTCTCGGTGCTTCCCAACCGAGGGAGAGGGAAGGATACTGGAGAGCACAACCTGTTCCCCCTGCCTCACCTGCACAAAGTTCAGAATTCCCCAACAGATATGACAGCACTTGGGCCTGGTCTAAACATGAGGCCGTTCACCTCAACCTAATTCTGTCAGTGTCCACACTGCAGCCTTGTCCCGCTGATGAAAGTGCCCTACTACAGCGACATCATAATCCCACGAGAGGCGTAGCACTTGTGTTGGTGTAGTTACGGTGACGCAGTGTCTGTGCAAACACTGTGTTACTTATATCAGCTGTTTGCTGTCTTGAGCCCGGCTACCCCGGTTCCCCACTCTCAGCCAGGCTGCTGCCTGGAGGCTCCCTGCTTCCCGTTCAGGGAATCGAGAACCCTGGGCAGCTGGCCCCTGGTCTCACTGGGGGTGACGGGGTTGGGGAGGCAGCTGGGCTCCAGGAGGGGAGCTGCAGGGAACCGAGAGCTTTGGCTCTCAGCCTCCCACCCTGCCCCTCTCTAGTGTGTGGAAGCGCTGCTAGTGAGGACACGCACCACCGACAGGAGGAGGGTAGTGGGGACATCAGCCACCGCAGTAATTACTAACATAGGGCTGTAGTGTAGACATGCCCTTGGAATGAAGCAAATCCTGTGCCAGTCTGCAAGTAACATTAATTTACAGAGAAACATTTAAAAAAGAAACAATCCCAAAGCTTTTTGTGCAGTTGCATTTATTTGTATTTTTGCAAAGCTCCTGGCATTCCCCAGGGAAACAGAGGGACAGAGCTCTTTGCCCTCTGTTACATCGAAAGACACCACAATCAATGAACAGCACCATGATCAGTTAGAGTCCCAATCAGTCCGATTGATGATTCTCATGTGGCCTTTGATTGGTCAGGAGAGGTGAGAGGCAGCAGCACGGGAAGCGTAATGGCATCGTCGCCAGTCCATCAAACCTGGTTTCATCAGCGTGTCTCTTATTAATTCACCAACGCAGGGCCTGCAGGGCCAGGGAGAGATGGCAAACAGCAATTAAGGTTCCCAGTAACCCACTGGGAATTAGACAAGTACCCTCCCCCATACCCTGTAGGAATTCCACCCCTTTCCATCCCCAGCCAGCTGGGTGCATTTTACATCAGTGCCCTTTGGAAACTGTGTTATTGATAGACTGGAAAAGGGAGTCAGGGAGGAGTCAGAGCCCCAGCAATCAGCTCTTCCCCTCTGCCCCCAGCAGAGTGCAGCGGTGGGCAGGAGGTGCTGGGGGCGAGGGGGTAGGAGCGAGGGTGGGGTGCACTCAGAGTGGGGGTTGGAATGGGGCAGCAGGAGATGGGGCAGAGCGGGGACAGGAAGAGGCAGGGAAGGGACAGGAAGAGGCAGAGCAGGGGTGGGGTCTTGGGGGGAGGTGTGGAGTGGGGGCAGGGCCTGGGGCAGAGCTGGGGGCACATTAGAAAGTCAGCACCTCAAAGAGTTAACAACAGTTAACAACAGCAAATGAAAAATAATTCCGATTTTGTTTTCTGTTGAAAAACCAAAAAAAGGGCCTGGGCTATTTTTGAAACTAGAAGAAAAAGAAGAACTGGAAGCTGTTTTATTGAATCTTATGACACATCCTGAGAAGAGATGAGGGTCTTTCCTGAACTCTCCCTTAGGTTAGCAGGAGATTCAAAAGCGCAACGGGCACTTCTGTACGCAGCCCTGTAGGGGGCAGTGTCGTTTAGTGGCTGGGTTACTGGCTCAGGAGTGTAGCTGAAACCATGTGTATGATTGTCCTTGGTGTCGAAGAAAAACTAAGTTCTCGCTTTTGTTTGGGTGCAGCAAAACCAAATACTTTATTATTTCTCTAGTGAACACAAGAGGGAGAGAGTGTCAGGAACTGGGTTGCCCCTTGTCCCGGATGGATCTCTCTCAATTAGTAAGCAATTCATAACAATCATTTATACCTTTGTAACAGACAATGGTTAGTAATCTTGGAGACATTGAAAATAAACATTTGCATTTGTTTATACATAAGCCTATTCGCTATCTTATTTGTGTGCAATACTAGAACAGAAAACAAGACTGCAATTCACAAGGTCATAATGACTCTTCACACAATTCACTCTGTACCAGATATCTTACATGCAGGGTCACATCCTAACTTCTGCAAAATTAGCTAACATACATTAAGATCCCTTCAAACCTATATTAATTAATTCTTGGCCTCCACATTGGTGATACTGTTATCCCCACCCCAGAGGTGCAGAATCAGGGGGGAGCTGGAGCCGGTTTGCACCAGTTCGCGGGAACTGGTTGTTAAATTTAGAAATTTAGAACTGTCTGTTAAAGGGCTGGGCATGGTAAGGGGACCAGGCTGGGGCTGGGACGAGGGGTTGGATAAGGGGCAAGGAGCGATTGGAGGAGGTTCGGGGGGGGGGTGGTCAGGGGATGGGGAACGGGGAGGCGTTGGGGTGCCCTGGTTTCCCCAGCTGGCAATTTCAAGGGCCTGGGGCTCCCAGCAGCGGCTGGAGCCCCAGGCCCTTTAAATTGCTGCCAGAGCCCCACTGCTGGCGCCCTGGGGTAGCGGCAGCAGGACTCCGGGGGCTATTTAAAGGTCCAGGGCTCCCGCTGCCTCTATGGCCCCGGCCCTTTAAATAGCCGCCGGAGCCCTGCTGCCGGAGCCCTGGGGTAGCGGTGGCCGGGGGCTCCGGCAGTGATTTAAAGGGCCCGGGGTGGTAGCGGCAGCCGAGTCCTGGGCCCTTTAAACTGCTGCCGGAGCCCCTGGCTGCCGCTGCTACCCCAGTGGGGGAGCGGGAGGGCACTTACCGGTACAGGGCAGGCTGGGGCTGGCTCTGACCCCCCATCCACGCCCCTTCCCCCTGAGGCCCTGCCCCTTCCGGGGGGCCAGAGCTGGCCCCAACCCAGCCCCGTACTGGTAAGTCTCTATTTCTACTTTCACCCCTGGGGTCGGGGCAGTAAGGGGACAGGGGGTGGGGCGAGTTGGGATGGGGGTGGGGCCCTGGGAAGCAGTTAGGGTGGGGGGTCTTGGGCTTGTACTCACTGGGCACCACTTAATAACCGGTTCCCTACCGGATTGGTGGCGATACTTCAGCGGCGGGTCGTTCACTCGCTCCGGGTCTTCGGCGGCACTGAAGGACCCACTGCTGAAGTGGCGCCGAAGACCCGCTAGGGAGCTGGTTGTTAACATTCTGGCAGCTCATCACTGTGCAGAATGACAGCAGTTGCAGCAAATCACAGCTGCCGGTGTGTATGATCCCACAGGAACAGCATTTTTCAATGGTTGAAGTTTTTCCACATTAATTTTTTTTCTAGACTGACCTGCATCTAGCCCCTAACTTCTCTTTTATTTAGAGCATACCTTCTCTAAAGCTATCCCAGCTAAATGTAAAGACTTTCTGTGTTTAAGGCCCTATCTACATTACCACTTTTCTCGGAAAAATGTATGTCACTCAGTGGTGTGAAAAAAATACCCCCCTAAGTGACATACGTTTCACCAGCATAAGCGGTAATGTGCACAGCGCAATCTCAGCAGGAGAGCTTCACTGGGGGTAGTTTTATTACATCAGCAAGACAGCTCTCTCCCGTCAGCTGGAGAGAGCTTACAGTGGAACAGCTGGATTGGTACAGCTGTGCTGCTATATGCTCTCTAGTGTAGACGTAAAGACTCCACCACATCCTAGGTTAATTGTTCCAATGGTTAATTAACATAGTTTAAAATTTGCACCTTCTTTCTTGATTCAACTTGTCCAATTTCAGTTTTAGATTATTAGATCTCGTCTTCCTTTGTTTGATTAAAGAGCCATCTCCCATCAGAAATCTCTTCCCCCTCCAGTTACGTGTATACCAGGATCGAGTCACTCTGAACTGTCTCTGTGGAAAATTAAATAGATTGCACTGCTTGTGTTTGCACTCCCCGGGTTTTCTCAGCTAGCCTGACCTCTGAGCCCACCTCTGCCGGACAGTGGGCTTCCTATGGTTAATCTGACTTCAAGGCACCAGGCTAATGTAAAAGCACCAAACGAGAGTAAATTCTGAATACTCACAAACAGCCTCCGTCCAAGTCCTCCATAACCCTAGAGACAAAAAGCAAGTTACTAAAACATTAATTCCTTGTTGCTGCTCTTTCTCTGGGAGCAGGGAAATGAAAATGATGTCTTGAAAGGAACTGGACTCAAACGGCTGCTGGTTGGGAAATGGGAGCCAGTGTGGTCTGGTGAAAAGGGAGCTGGGCTGGGAGACAAGAGCTCGGGGATCTGTTCTGGGCTCTTTTTCTGACTTTCCCAGTGACTTTAGATGAGTTGCTTCCCCTCTCTGGGCCTTTCTTTCTTCTCTTTGCCTTCCTTCATTTAGTCTGATCGGTCACTGTTAAATGAGACTTTACAGACACTCAGAGTCAACTGCCTCTGGAATATCTATGGACCACCAGCAGGGCTCAACATGCCCCCAAACCGCTAGGCAGACAAAGGCAGGAGTGATTTAGTGCTGCTCTTTCTCCGATATCATTGAAATGATGCTGGTATCAAGGCAGTGGCAGAGCCAGGCAGCTTCTGGGGTGGGAAATTTCTCAACTATCTGGTCAATTTCTGCCCTCCCTTCTATTGAAATATTTCCTAGATTCCCCACTTGCTGCACTGGCTTCTATGTGAGGAAACCTATTTTTCAACCATCCTGCAAACTGCTCCACTCTGCCAGCTGCTTAGTGATATATCTTTAGGCTCCCCCACTAGTTAACACAGCAGTCAGTGATCTCAGCTCAGTAATTTTGGCTCTTCTAGTGGTTTCAGCTCTTAGTGATTTCAGCTTGGAGTAGGGGAGCCCCAGTGATGGTGCACCAATGGCCCAAAGTGAATTCAGCTTAGTAGCCTCAAGCTATACTCCTAATAGAATCAAAATTAGCTCTACTATTCAATAATGGAGACGGTGCAATTGGTGTGCCAGACCCTCAAAGGGGGGGCCCCATACCATCAGGTACACATACCTGCCCTAACCTCTTTGAATTCAGTGGGTTTTGGAATCCATGTCCCTTGTCTAGAGAGTGCTACTTAGTTGATGGCGAGACCCTCTGTAATAAAACCGTCTCATAGTCCTTCATTCACATAATCAAGGTAACAACACTTTATTCCTCCTACCCCAGTAACAGAGAAATTGGGGATCCCACAGCTGTCAAAGTGACCATTTTGGGCTGCCGTGGGCTCATGCTAGGCGGAGTGGGTGTGCCTATGCAAACAAGATCAGCTCCTTAAGTTCTTTTCCACACTCCCCACTATACCAACTCACTGGTCCCCTCCAAAGGGCCTCAGATATCCCACTTTAGCTTCCACAAGCCTGTTTGCTAAATGTATTGGCTCCTCACTAGTCACCCCAGGTGCATCATAAGTTAACTGTTTTACTGGTCGTATTACCCTGTCTCGCCTATTGAGAATCTCTGTTGCTGTGATGGGGGGACATCCTCTTGAGCGACGGATGGAGAGGTTTCCTTTGAGGTCCTCTCGGCTACTGGCATAGGCCCCTGCATTTCTAGTTCTAATAGTGGAGAGTTGAAGGTGCCAAGGACATCCTCCACCTGTATGTCTCCACTGTCCAATAACCTGTGTGTGTCGTCACACAGGGGTCCCACCAGTGGCTCAGGAGTGTCAGGAATGGGCCTAAATACTTCTGCCATGGGGTTTAGGGCGGAAGAGGAGGTAGTCTCTTTTGATTCAGCTGATCGAGACTGAAATCTTGTCTCCATCCCAGAATACAGTATGGTTGTGTCTTCCTCCTCAGACTCACTCTCGGATGTGGTGCATAAGGGTAGGTTAACTGCAGGGGGGCCGGCTGTTCACGTTGGAGGGCGGCTTTGGTCCAGCACCTTCGTTCTTCCCGGTTGTCCTGTTGTGGCCCATCTCATAAGGGCCGCCTACCAATTCCCTCACAGGGAACAAAAGGTTTCTATGCACAGTCTTTGTCTGCCCTGGACCCTCTTCAGGTTTGATCTTGTAGACCGGCAGGTCTCCTAGCTTTTCCATCACCAAGTAAGGTGTTGCCTTCCATCTGTCAGCTATCTTGTGTTTGCCAGTAATATCCAAATTTTGCAGCAGGACTCTGTCCCCTGGCTGGAGCTCTTGAAGACGTACCCTAGCATCATATAGATGTTTGTTGCGGTCTGCGTTCTTCTGCGCTGCAGATGTAGCTAAGTGATAAGCATCCCGCAGCTTTTCTCTTAGTCGGGATACATATTGCTGGTGAGTTTCATAGCTATCTCCATCCTCTGATACACCAAAGCTCAGGTCTGTGGGTAATCTTGGTTCTTGCCCAAACATCAAGAGATATGGGGTGACTCCCGTAGTGTTGTTCTTTGTGGCGTTGTAGGTGTGCACCAGAAATGCAACTTGTTGGCTCCAGGTTGCCTTCTGCTCTGGGCTATATATAATAGGGTTTGGTTGAAACTCTCTGGCTGAGGATCACTTTGCGGGTGATAAGGCGTTGTTCTAGACTTTTTAATCCCCGCTATCCTAACCACCTCCTTCAGAAGGTGACTTTCAAAATCCCGTCCCTGATCCGAGTGTATCCGGGCTGGGAATCCATAAACTGAGAAATATTTTTCCCACAGTACTCGAGCGACGGGTTAGGTGGGACAACCACAGCTGGGCCTCGCCCCTCCCTTTTGGCAAGTAGTGTATCACGAATGTCAATATCTTGCAGCTTGGCTTCCTGCCAGTCAGCTGCATTGAGCACGGGCAAGGGAGATTGGTCCAAAGCGATATAGTTCACTGAAGCAGAAGGCAGCATTCAGGGGGCAGGCCCAAAGCTTCAGCAGCGCATCCATGAAGGCTCTCATGGGACTCCGGCTCTCGGCGACTCACACTGCAAATTCCCACGGATAGAGTGAGAGCTATCACAGCAACTCCTGGTGCCTGTGGATGCCTGGACAATGCATCTGCATCTACATTGCTTCTCCCTGATCGGTATTGAATGCTGAAGTCATAGCTAGCCAAAGCGGCCACCCATCTTTGCCCTGTAGCATCCAGCTTAGCACTTGTTAACACATAGGTCAGTGGGTTGTTGTCTGTCCACACCTGGAACTGAGCACCATACAAGTAGTCTCGAAATTTCTCAGTGATGGCCCATTTCAAGGCCAAGAACTCCAGCTTGTGGGTGGGATAGCGAGTTTCACTATCAGACAGTCCTCAGATGGCAAAGGCTACAGGTTTACGCTTGCCTTCCACCTCCTGGTACAGTACTGCTCCCAGACCCTCCAAACCGGCATTAGTATGCAGGATAAATGGCTTGCTTGGGTCAGCAAAGACTAGGACCGGGGCATGAGTTAGGCAATTAATGATTTCTCGAAAAGCCTTTTCACATCTCTCATCCCACCGTGGCCCAAATGGTTCGAAGGGGCCATAGTGTCTCTGCATAGGAGACCCCTTATTCTTGGTCTTAGATTTGTTCTTGCTGGACTGGTATCCCCTGGTAAGATCATTCAGAGGTTTTACAATCGTAGCATAGATTTTCACAAATCTGCGGTAGTAGCCACTAAACCCAAGAAAGGTCTTGAGTTCTCTGTAGTTACTTGGACATGGCCATGTAGTGAGTGCTTCTATTTTATCAGGCTCTGTACTCACACCCTCTTGGGACACGATGTGACCCACATACTTCACTGAGGTCCTGCAGAACTGGCATTAGTCAATTGAAAGCTTCAAACCATAATCCTCCAACCTATCGAGCACTTTAAGAATTCTTTCTTCATGCTCCTCCAAGGTTCTTCCAAACACAATCAGGTCATCCAAATAAACTAACACTTGCAGTAAATTCATGTCTCCCACAACTTTCTCCATAAGATGTTGAAATGTGGCAGGTGATCCAGAAATCCCTTGGGGCATGCGTTCAAACTGATAAAACCCTAATGGGCAGATGAAGGCTGTCTTCTCCTTATCTTCTTCATCCAGAGGGATCTGGTAGTATCCACTCCGAAGATCCAACACAGAGAACCACTGGCTTCCCAGCAAACAGTCTAAGGCATCTTGGACTCAAGGCATTGTGTACTGGTCAACCACAGTACGGCGGTTTAGGGTGCAGTAGTCAATACACATCCGGATTTTCCCATTCTTTTTACGGACCACCATGATGCGGGAGGCGTATGGGCTGCGGGACTCTGTAATGATACCATTCACAGCCAGCTCCGGAAGATGTCGCACATCTTCCATCTCGGAGAGAGCAAGCCTCCTAGATCTCTCCCTGAAAGTTCGAGAGTCATGTAGTCTGATGTTGTGCTCTACTCCTTTTGCACATCCCACATCCCACTCATGCAATGAGAACACCTTGGATCTTTCACAAAGTTTCCTCCTCAGGCGATCTTTCCACTCCTCGGACAAGGGTGAATCTCCAAAGTCAAACTTTGCTGGGTCTATTGTCGGAACTTCAGTCTCGCACTGGGGTTTTACAATTGATTCAGGCTCGAAGAGGTCTGCTATCTTTTGTCCTTGCTTCACAACAACATCTCAACTTGTTTCATTAGCAATCAGTAGTCACCTTTTCCTGGGCTTCAGCAGGTAGGGTTATGACTCCACTGGGGACCAGCACTCCTTCCGGGAGTTCTCCTTCAACTGGCTGCTCTATCATTGCTAATGCCCCTTTACTGCCTTTTAGCCTGGTACTCATGACAAGCACTTCTTGCTCCATCCTTGCAGGCACTACAAAGGGGGTTGTGCCCATGTACTTCAGTGCCCCAATCGGTAGCTCAGATGTCTCTTTTTTAGCGCTCAAAATCTTCCTATAGGCTTCAGCACAAAGCGCATGGATCATCAGGGTACTCAGGTACTGGTCCCCAGCCCGTTGTCTGCAGTAATCCGCAAGCACCTTGAAGAGACTGGAGTTGGTCCTTATCAGCACAGACACATCAGAGGTCCCTTTAGGGTCAGGGCATATTAAGGCAGCTGTGTCTACCTCTTCCCTTACCCCAGCCACCTCCTCTGGGAATTCCAGGTGCACTATGACATAACCTTGATAGGGGTATTCATCCATGCTGAGGCCACACAGACCAATGCCAGTCAGTGGCTGTTTAGGCAGGTTCCTAAGCATCTGTTGGTAGAATGACTGAAATATAATAGTCACTTGAGATCCAGTGTCAAGCACGGCTTTACTGTCCGCCCCTTCAATCCTCACCATGACCTCTGCTCGAGGCCCTATCAGTTCTGCAGGGATCCCAGCTGGACGGTCTTTTCTGAGGGAATCTTCAAATCCTGCAGGCCTGGGTGGTCCCCGTCCCCAGACCTTCTGGCAGCTACAGGATCTCTCCCAACTGATCCTCAGCTTTCCATACACTAAAGAGGGGTTTTCTTCATTATGGCACTTGGCAGCACTGTGCCCATCCTGGCCACATCAGTACCAGAAGAATTGTCCTTTCCACCTTCACCTGGGTGGGACGGTGGCTCTAAATGCTGACCTCTCCATCGCCACAGTCTGAGGCTCCTTATTCCTGGAAATCTGAGCTCGGTCAATGGTGCTTTGAAGCTCAGCTATCTCTTCCGTCAGGACCTGCATTTGTTGGGCAAGTTCCTCTGTGGTGCTCACCATCAGTACACTGGCCATTTGCAGTGGCGTTGTGCTGGCTGGTTCCAATGTTTGGGCTTCCCAACACTTGCTGGCAGCCTGCCTTTCTTCCTCTTCCCTGACCTCCTTTATCAGCTGGGAGTAACTTGGGGGATGATCCTGCCGTTCTCTTAGTCGGAGATGAAGTAGGATCGGGTTCTGATACCGAGTCCCTCTTACAACTTGAGCCAGTCTGGTCTGATCCATCTGCTCAGCAGTCACTGCTCCCCTCATAACAGCTCTCTGAAGTAGTCTCTCCAGCCTCTGTATATAGGCTGAAATTTTCTCACCCCTTTTCTGTCGGGAATCAAGGAATTTACAGTAACTGTCTTCAGGGCTCTCTACGCTCCCAAAGGTATTATCAAGGGCCTCTAGGCAGTCCTTCACACTGACCCCAGGGTCAATGAGCTTCAGGGTATGAATTACATCTAATGCTGGGCCACCAAGGCTCTCTATTAGACATCTTCGCTTTTCTACATCAGGTACGGCCCACTCCTGCAGCATTTCAGTGGTATGCTCCAACCAGGGTTCAAACTCCTCTTCCCCAGCAAATAACCTTAACTTACGACAAGAGTTTGACGTAGCATAGGCCAACACAATCTTTTCCAATATATGCCCCAGTGCTTTTGCCCAATCATTGGCTGAGGCTGCCGCCCCTGAGCTAGAGGCTGCAGGACTGGGGCCCAACAAACCCAACATATTAGCCATTATACAAACAGTAATTCCCTCAAAATATAAACACAATTGTTTCCCAATACAGTGGAACACTCAACAGGTGCTTGCGAGGGGTACTGACCCAGGGATCCCGGACGAGCCCCCAAAAATGTAACCCTTCTGCCCCTCTGAGCTGGCAGCAACACGGGCCGGGTTCAGTATCCAGGGGTTCCGTTTCAATGACACAATGCAAAACCGGCTCGAGCCCCCACCCAGTGACCTGGGACAATTACATACCACCCCCCCGGGCGCCTCTAGGAGGCAACACTTTCCCACTCGCAAGCACGGAGTCTGAGTGTAGCAAAATCCTTTTAATAAAGGAGGGAAACAATGCGGCATCACGTTGGAGAGACACTACAAACAGGACTTTACACAAACCATAAGCAAAAACCCACCTCCAAGTACATTTGGCACTGTCCTTTCCCCCGTAGGGTCTTAAGTCCAATCACCCCAAAGTCCAACAACCCAAAAGTCTCTGTCTCTGGTCAGTGCCACCACAGAGTTCAAAAGTTTATCTGCAGAGTTTTACCCCACCCCCCAGCCTGGGCCAGGGCCGACTGCTCTGCCTCTCCGTGGAGTTCTGCTGCAGCCTTCACCACAACTGGCTCCACTCCACCAGCTGTGACGCTCCTCCAGCCGACCTGTGAACTGCATCAGCCATCCCCACAAACCGCTCCACACTGCTCACTGATCCATGGGCTGCTGCAACATGCTGCAGACTGCTCCGCTCTGCGAGCCACTTAGCAATAAAGCTTCAGGCTCCCCCACTAGTTAACACAGCACTCCATGATCTCAGCTCAGTAAGCTTAGCTCTTTTAGTGATTTTAGCTCTTTTAGTGATTTCAGCTTGTATTAGGGGAGCCCCAGTGCCGGTACAACATTGGCCCAACATGAATTCAGGTCAGTAGCCTCAAGATGGACTCTTAAAGGATTCAAAATTAGCTCTGCTCTTTAACAGTAGAGAGAGGAGGATGTGCACTTGGTGTTCCAAGCCCTCAAATCCATCCATCCATCCACCGGGTATTGGAACCCATGTCCCTTGTCTAGCAAGTACTATTTAATGTAGGTTAGTCGTTTTTGTCATAAAGCAGTCTCATAGTTCCTCATTCACCTAATTAGGGTGACAGCACTTTTTTTCCTTCCTGCCCCAATAACAAAGAAATTGGGGATCCCAGCTGCCAAAATAACCATCCCAGGCTGCCATGGGCTATTGCAATGCGAATCTTTGCCACTCCTTGAAATTCTTTCCACACTCCCCATAATTCACCACCAGATGTCAGGGTAGAGCTCATCCTGACTCTGCTTACATAAACAAGCCCAGTTTTTTCAGTTTTCCCTCATAGGTCATGTTTTCTAGACCTTTAATAATTTGTGTTGCTCTTTTCTGGACTTTTTCCAATTTGTCCACATCTTTCCTGAAATGTGGCACCAAGAACTGGACACAATACTTCAGCTGAGGCCTAATCAGCGCGGAGCAGAGCAGAGCGAAAGAATTACTTCTCATGTCTTATGTAAAACCCTCCTGCTAATAAATTCCAGAATGATGTTTGCTTTTTTTGCAGCAGTGGTACACTGTTGACTCATATTTAGCTTGTGATCCACTATGACGCCCAGATCCCTTGCCTCAGTACTCCTTCCTAGACAGTCATTTCCCATTTTGTATGTGTGCAACTGATCGTTCCTTCCTAAGTGGAGTACTTGGCATTTGTCCTTATTGAATGTCATCCTATTTACTTCAGACCATTTCTCCAGTTTGTCCAGATCATTCTGAATTTTAATCCTCTCCTCCAAAGCACTTGCAACCCCTCCCAGCTTGGTATTGTCTGCAAACTTTATAAGTGTCCTCTCTATGCTGTGATCTAAATCATTGATAAAGATACAGCCCGCCAGCTGTTTTCATCCGGCCCTCAAGCTCCTGCTGGGGAGCGGGGTCTGGGGCTTGCCCCACTCCGGCACTCCAGCTGGGGAGCAGAGTCGGGGGCTGCTCCATGCGGCTGCCACGTAGGGGCAGCTAGGAGGCTCTGCTCTGCACGCTGCTCCCACCCCAATTGTCACTTCTGCAGCTCCCATTGGCCAGGAACTGCAGCCAATGGGAGCTGCCGGGCAGTGCTGCGGACATGGCCGCTGCTTCCGGGAGCTGCTCGAGGTAAAGTGCCACCAGCCCTGATCCCTTTCCCGCTCTCTGAACCCCTCTATCCCAGCATCCCAATCCCCTTATCCCCAGCCCTACCCAGAGCCTACACCCCCATCCGGAGCCCTCACCTTCCACGCACCCCACTCACCCACCCCAGCCTGGAGCCCCCTCCCACACCCTGAACTGCTCATTTCTGACCCCTCCCAGAGCCTGTACCCACAGAACCTTCACCCTCTCCTACTCTCCAACCCCAATTTTTTGAAAATTCATGGCCTGCCAGACAATTTCTATTCTCAGATGTGTCTCTCAGGCCAAAAAGGTTGCCCAGCCCTGCCTTAGAATCATGAACTCTACCATTTCATGATCACTTTCAACCAAGCTGCCTTCCACTTTCAAATTCTCAACCAGTTCCTCCCTATTTGTCAACATCAATCTCGAACAGCCTCTCCCCTGGTAGCTTTCACCACCTTCTGAAATAAAAAATTGTCTCCAATACATTCAAAGAACTTGCTGGATAATCTGCGCCTTGCTGGGTTATTTTCACAATAGATGTCTGGGTAGTCGAAGTCCCCCATCACCACCAAGTCCTGTGATTTGGATGATTTTGTTAATTGTTTAAAAAAAGCCTCATTCGTCTCTTCTTCCTGGGTAGATGGTCTGTAGCAGATTCCTACCATGACATCACCCTTGATTTTTACCCCTTTTATCCTTACCCAGAGACTTTCAACAAGTCTGTTTCCTATTTTCATCTTAACCTCAGTCCAAGTGTACACATTTTTTATATATATTGCAACACCTCCTCCCTTTTTTCCCTGCCTGTCCTTCCTATACCCGTCTATACCAATATTCCAGTCATGCATATTATCCCTCCAAGTCTGTGATGCCAACTGTATTATAGCTGTGTTTATTTACTAGCATTTCGAGTTCTTCCTTCTTATTCCCCATACTTCTTGCATTAGTATACAGACATCTAAGATACAGACTTGATTTCCTCCCAGTTTTGTCTTGTCTCTCCCTTATCCCTGCTATAACAGACCATGCTCTTCTCAATTTCCAACCCTTCTCCGAGGTCTCCATGTTCTTGACTTACCTGTGGGCTTTGGGGGTGATTCCTCATCGCTCTTTTCCAGGACAGTATGACCGTTTTCCATCACCATGGTGGGTGGCTTTGGAGTAGGAGTGGAGCACCACCTGCTGCCAGAAGTAACCAGCAGCCAGCGTCCTTCCTGTGACAGGGCCGTAGCCTCCTCCCCCAGTGGTGTGACAGCAGTCCTCTCTAGCTGGAGAGCTTCCTGAGCCTTGGATCTCTCCATATGAATACTCTCAGGGAATTCCTCATGGGCTCAGATGCTCCTTAGCCTAGCCACCTCCTCCTGTAGCTCTCCCACCTGCTTCCTGAGAGATGTCACCAGCGGGCACCTTGCACACTGGATGGTCTCCCCAGCCTGGCTTTCTATGAGTGGGAAATGCAGGTCACAGTGTCTGCAAATGCACACCAGGATCTGGGTAGAGGCATTCATGGTTATGTTCTCTATTTGGATACCGGTGCAGGTGGAGGAGACAAGAGCAGCATTGGCACTGGCAATGCAGCCCTTCCCAACCATAGCGATTATATTAAATGTGTATGCAGAGTCAGGATGAGCTCTACCCTGACATCTGGTGGTGAATTATGGGGAGTGTGGAAAGGAATTTCAGGTATTTGCATTGGCACACCCACCCCACCTAGCATAGCCCATGGAAGCCTGGGATGGTTATTTTGACAGCTCTGGGATCCCCAATTTCTTTGTTATTGGGGCAGGAGGAATAAAGTGTTGTCACCCTGATTATGTGAATGAGGAACTATGAGACTGCTTTATGACAGAGAGTCTCACCTTCAGTTAAGTAGCACTCGCTAGACAAGGGACATGGGTGCCAAAACCCAGTGACTAGAGAGAGGTTGGGGATTGATGTGTGTATCTGATAGTATGGGCCCCTTTTGAGGGCCTAGAACACCAATTGCACATCCTCCTCTCTTCACTGTTGAAAAGCAGAGCTAATTTTGATTCCATTAGAAGTCCATCTAGAGACTGCTGAGCTGAATTCAATTTGGGCCAATGGTGCACCGGGGCTCCCCTACTACAAGCTGAAATTGCTAAAAGAGCTAAGCTTACTGAGCTGAGATCACTGAGTGCTGGTTAACTAGTGGGAGAGCCTGAAGATCTATCGTTAAGTGGCTGGCAGAGCGGAGCAGTTTGCAGCATGTTGGAGCAGCCCACGGAACAGTGAGTGGAGTGGAGCAGTTTGCCGGGATGGCTGGAGCGGTGGCACAGCTGTTGGAGTAGAGCCGGTCGTGGTGAAGGCTGCAGCAGAACTCCATGGAGAGGCGGAGCAGTCAGCCCCGGCCCACGTAAGGTGCCCCTTAACACCCTGTGTGTGCCCCCCCGCATTTCCACCCAGGCTGGGGGGGTAAAACTCTGCAGATAAACTTTCAAACTCTGGGGTGGCACTGACCAGAGACAGAGACTTTTGGGTTGTTGGACTTTGGGGTGATTGGACTTAAGACCCTAAGGGGAAAAGGACATTGCCAAAACTTACTTGGTGGGTCTTTTGCTCATGGTTTACGTTATGAATCTTGTTTGTGGTGTTTCCCCAATATGATGCCACATTGTTTCCCTCCTTTATTAAAAGGATTTTGCTACACTCAGACTCTGTGCTTACGAGAGGAGAAGTATTGCCTCCTAGAGGCACCCGGGGGGTGGTATGTAATTGTCCCAGGTCACTGGGTGGGGGCTCGAGCTGGTTTTGCATTTGCATTATTGAAACGGAACCCCTGGATACTGAACCCGGCCCTTGTTGCTGCCAACTCAGAGGGGCAGAAGGGTTACACATGTCCCTCCCACAAACTCCCTCTCACACCCCGGTTTGCTAGTTCCCCTTGGTTGCTTAGCCTCTGGCTTTTAAGGCCTTCTCTCCTAGGTCAGCCCTACCCCCTTGTTAATTACACAGGGGGAGGGTGATCACAAGGCTGATTGAGGCTGATCAAGGATGATCCAAGGAAAAAGGCTCAAACAGTCCTCAGACACACAATCCCAACTGACCCTGTAACTTAAATAACCTGAAAGATAAAGAAAAATACAAACAGCCAAACAACCTGACTCATCCCAAGATTAGTATTCGCACATTGTTCGTTCAGCAGGGAGATCACATCCCCCTCCCAAACTCCCGTTTGCGATCCCCTGCTGGCTAGCATTCATGTATTTCTCCTGAAAATGTTCCTGTAGCGATGCGGAACTCACCCCTGTGGCACCTCTTACTGGTTGTCTCAGGGAATTAGCTTTTCCAGCCTCCGGAGCACCCTCTGCAGGCTGGTGTCCCACCGCCACTGGTCCCTGTGTTCCTCCTGGATCCCGGTGCCCTTTTATTTGGGGTACTGCCCCCTGGCAATACCCTCACACTCTGCCTCTGCCGGAGCTGCGGGGAGCTCTGAGCCCTTTAAATTCCGGCCCCAGCCCAGCCGCCAGAGCCGCGGGCGGGATTTAAAGGGCTCTGGGCTGCCCACAGCCGCGGGAGCTCTGAGCCCTTTAAATCCTGGCCCCAGCCCGGCCGCCGGAGCCGCAGGCGGGATTCAAAGGGCTCTGGGCTGCCTGCTGCGGCGGGGAGCCCAGAGCCCTTTAAATCTCCGCCGCGGAAGCTGGTGCGGTCTGGCACAGTGTACTGGCTCTTGCCGGTACGCCGTACTGGCTTACTTTCACCTCTGATTACACTACAAACCACTTGTGTTTGTACCTCCACTAACATCCCCACCAGCTGCTAAACCACATTAGATTTACCTGCAGGAACCTGATAAAAGTATGTCAAAAATGAATGGGAATGAGTAGGTGGAAAGGAAGCTTCTGTTTTCCTTGTCTTGTAATACAACAATAAGGGGTTATTCAATTAAACTGAATGGAGGCAAATTCAAAATGGAACCAAGGATCATATAATATGTAATAACGAGGGCTCTCACGCGATTAAAAAAATTAATCACTATTAATTGCACTGTTAAACAATAACAGAATACCATTTATTTAAATATTCTGGATGTGTTCTACATTTTCAAATATATTGAATTCAATTACAACACAGAATACAAGGTGTACACTGCTCACTTTATATTTATTTTTTATTACAAATATTTGCACTGTAAAAAACAAAAGAAATAGTATTTTTCAATTTACCTCATACAAATACTGTAGTGCAATCTCTTTATCATGAAAGTTGAACTTACAAATGTAGAATTATGTACCAAAAATAACTGCATTCAAAAATAAAACAATGTCAAACTTTAGATCCTACATGTCCACTCAGTCCTATTTCTTGTTCAGCCAATCGCTCAGACAAAGAAGTTTATTTACATTTGCAGGAGATAATGCTGCCTGCTAACAGTTCACAATGTCACCTGAAAGTGAGAACAGGCATTCGCATGATAGTGTTGCAGTCAGTGTCACAAGATATTTACATTCCACATGTGCTAAAGATTAACAGGTCCCTTCATGCTTCATCCGCCATTTCAGAGGACGTGCGTCCATGCTGATGAGAGGTTCTGCTCGATAACAATCCAAAGCAGTGCAGACTGACGCAGGTTCATTTTCATTATCTGAGTCAGATGTTACCAGCAGAAGGTTGATTTTATATTTTTTGTGGTTTAGGTTCTGTAGTTTCTGTATCAGCGTGTTGCTCTTTCAAGATTTTTGAAAGCACGCTCCACACCTCATCCCCCTCAGATTTTGGAAGGCACTTCAGATTCTTAAACCTCGGGTTGAGTGCTGTAGCTCACACTGGTACCTTTGCTTTTTGTGAACTCTTCAGCGAAAGTGTTCTTGAAATGAACAACATGTGCTGGGCTATCACCTGAGACTGCTATAACATGAAATATATGGCAGAATGTGGGTAACACAGAGCAGCAGACATACAGTTCTCCCCCAAGGAGTTCAGTCACAAATTTAATTAGCTCATTACTTTTTTAACGAACATCATCAGCATGGAAGCATGTCCTCTGGAATGGTGGCCGAAGCATAAAGGGGCATATGAATGTTTAACATATCTGGCATGTAAATACCTTGCCATGCCGTCTACAAAAGTCCCATGCGAACACCTGTTCTCACTTTCTAGTGACATATGTGCAAGCATATACCTGCCTCTGGAAATTTCCACTACATGCATCCGACAAAGTGGGTATTCACCCACGAAAGCTCATGCTCCAATACGTCTGTTTTCTGCTTTTATAGATGCAGACTAACATGGCTACCCCTCTGATACTTAACGCTCCTATTGTTTGTCTACAGGACAGTTCATTGGGTTTTTAAGACTGGGAACAGTCCATCACTAAGAGAACCCAAGGCTCTTATCAGCGTGAGATCGATGCCTGACAGAGATGAACAAGAGCAGACAGGGAGAACAGGCTGTCAGGTGCGGATGTGTTTTCAGAATAGCTCTTTCATGAAAGAGTTGTGCCACCATAGCAATGCTGCTGGCGACAGGTGAAAGGTGGGGTGTCCAGTGAGGCAAAGAGGGGCTTCAGTAGTTCTTTGTTGCACTAGGATTGGGTCCTGGTTGTGGGCAGAGAGAGAGAAAACAGAGGCCCAGGTTCTCAGGCCTTGTCTATACAAGAAAAATACACCGACTGACCGATTTGGTGGGATTTTAATGAGAGTTAGTTCAACCATGAAAACCCCTGCGTGGAGGCTCTTCTTCCATTCAAATCAGGTTTATGTTGCGTTATCCTAAATCAGTGGTCCCCAAACTTTTTACCTCACACTCCCCTTACTCCTGTCTGCACCCTCCCCCCACCAGCCAGGAGCGAGATCGCAGCTTGGGGAGGGGGACGGGGATGGGGTAAAGTGGCCGAGGCTGGGGTCACAGCTGGAGGCAGGGGTGGATCCCCAGTCGCAGGACTGAGAGCAGATGCCCTGGCATGGAGCCGCCAGCCAGGACCCCGGGTGTGGGCCCGGCGGCCAGTAGCAGATCCCTGAGTGCGTGGCTGGCAGTCAGGGCGGGACTAGGAGCAGAGCTGAGTGGCGCTATATCCTCACCCCACATGGGGGCTGGCCTGTGCCCCAGCAGTGGGCGTGTCCCACAAATTGGGGACCTCTGTCCTAAACTGACCAGGAATCGGTTTCAGCTGAACTAAAACGCACCACTGCTAAAGCAAAACATTTATCCACCCAACAGTCTGTAGCACTGGTTCAGCCGAATCACTTTACGCTGCTCTGTCTCTCTTCAATACTTACGTGGTCCCTGCTACACTAATAGCTGGGAAAGTCACAATCATTAATGTATTTCTCCTGAAGACCTTCCCAGGAGGTAGGGAAGTGCTGCTACCCTCATTTTGCAGCTGGCAAACAGAAAGTCTCTGTGATTTGCCCAAGGTCACACAAGAGCTCCTTAGCAGAGCAATAATTTAACTCCTCCTGGGTTAGGGCCCTAACCACTGGACCAGGCTTCCTGTCTAAAGGTCTTAAAATGGGGGTGAGTTTAAGGCACTTTATGTCGCCATTAGGTTCAAAAGGACCTTGAGGTGCATCTTCACTGCAGGGATAACTTGAGTTATCTACATTCTAGTTACGCCTCTCCAGTGAGAGCAGCCACGCTGTAAATATCCCCCTCCCACTATATCCACACTGACGCTGCACTCACCCCTGTGTGACACTAGGGCTGCTGGAGGGACATCTCCTGGTTCTTTGACCTGTCGTTTACCTCAAACCCTAGAATACCAGTAGTTGCACAGCCTGAAAGAATCTGTCTCCCTGGACAGTGGGGACTCAGCAGGAGTGATTCTGAGAACCTCTTGCTGCAAATCCTCTTAGGATGAGTTACCCACGCTAAGCTAGGGGCGCCATTTCCAATTTTGGTGTGTGGTGAACAGGGGGGCAACTTTTCCTGTGATTCATGGGGCTACTTAGGCACTTGAAAACTAGTTTTTTGACAGATAACTTAGCAATTAGCTGACATTATAAAAGAAAGAAATTAAATAAATATTAGCCCCACACAGCTCTAATAACAACATGTTCTGACATCTTGTGGCAAGTCACTTAAGGGATGCTGGTTAGCTTTAAAATTTTAACGTACATTCTTACTTTATTACTAACTCTGTGGAAAGAGAGACCCCGTCAGGACTCCTGAGTTCTATTCCAGCTCTGGGAGGGTTCTATAGAAGAACCTAAGAACGGCCAGATGGGGTCAGACCAATGGTCCATCTAGCCCAGGATCCTGTCTTCCAACAGTGGCCAATGCCAGGTGCTTCAGAGGGAGTGAACAGCACAGGCAATGATCAAGCTGTCCTGTTGCCCACTCCCAGGTTCTGGCAAACAGAGGCGAGGGACACGTTGCCCAGTCACCCAGTTTTGTGAGATCCCCGCGTAACTCTTCACAGTGTGTTCTTGAGTAGTTTCGTATCATTTGTCAATTTTACCACCTCACTGCGTACCCCTTGTTCCAGATCATTTATGAATATGTTGAGTAGCTCTGGTCCCAGAACAGACTCCTGGGGGACACCACTATTTACCTCTCTCCATTCTCACCTTTTATTCCTAATCTTTGTTTCTGATCTTTTAACTGAAGTGCCTGGCAGTGCCTTCAGGATCATCTAATGAGTGTTAATTTACTTTAATCAGAATCCTTTTGTTAACTTAATCACCCGGCCTTGTTATAAACAAACTCCCTGCCCCAAAGGCTGTGCTACTCCCAGCTTCCCAACACATATCACGCTCAAGCTGTTCCAGTTAAGAGCTCCACCTGGGCTAGGGTGAGTTGACCTCCCCTACGAAACTTCGGGGGGAGGGTTAGGGCCCTCCCCTGTCCCCCCTAAATGGTGCCCCTGCTCTGAGGCCTGGTGTACACTACACAGTAAGCTGCCTGGGTCGACCTATCTGTGTAAATGTCTTCATTTAAATTTGGCTCCCACCGACATAAGTGCCTCTCTATATCGACTTAATAATACCAAGTCCCTGGGCAGTGTGGAGTCATGGTTGATGTAATAATGACGCATAGTGTCAGTGTAGACACTGTGTTGCTTAGACCAACTGTTACTGGCTTTCAGAAGCCATCCCCAAAATGCCCCATACTGACAATACAACTGATACAAGCGCTCCTGGTGAGAACGCGCACCCCGACCTAGAGAGCCAAATGTGCACAAACAGAAGCAATTTAATAACTGCGGTGGCTGTATGCCAACATACAGTTAGGTTGAAATAATTTTGTAGTGTAGACGTGGCCTAAGAAATGTCCTTTCTGGTTGCTGACGTGGACTATCCTTGTTATATCATCATTTCTGAATGGCAAACAGCTAAGCTCTTGTTCTGAGGTGATGCTGGTCAGACTCTAAACAGGCTCCTATTGTTTGTCCACTGGACAGTTCATTGGGTTTTTAAGACTGGGAACAGTCAGTCATTAAGAGGAGGAAGCAGAACCCATGGCTCTTATCAGCGTGAGATCGGTGCCTGCCAGAGATGAACAAAGGGAGAACAGGCTGTCAGGTGTGGATGTGTTTTCAGAAGAGCTCTTGCATGAAAGAGTTGTGTCAACATAGCAATGCCGACGGCGACAGATAAAAGTGGTGTGTTCAGCGAAGCAAAAAGGGGTCTCAGTAGCTCTTTGTTGCACTAGGATTGGGTCCTGCTTTTGGGCGGAGAGAGAGAAAACAGAGGCCCAGATTCTCAGGCCTTGTCTATACAAGAAAGGTACATTATTTGACCAATGGTGGGATTTTAATCTGAGTTAGTTCAACCATGAAAACCCCTGCGTGGAGGCTCTTCTTTCCATTCAAATCAGGTTTATGTTCCATTATTGTATATTGACCAGGAATCGGTTTCAGCTGAATTAAAATACACCACTGCTAAACCAAAACCAGTCTCCACCAGTCTGTAGCACTGGTTCAACTGACTCACTTTACATTGCTCTGTCTCTCTTCGGTACTTACGTGGCCCCCAATACCCTAATAGCTGGTGTGACAAAGTTCCTCCTCTGACTTGGTGGGTCCTGCGCTTATCGGTGGATTTGCTCACCTCAGTGATTCATGGCAGCCCTCAGTTTGGCCACGTTTGCTAGCGGCTCAAACCTGCCGTTCACTCAGTTAACCTCATCCCTGGCCAGCATGGGGAAAGGGAGGAGAACAATCCCCGTAGTCTCTGCTGACACACCGAGTGGGTCAGGGGATAGGCCAGAGACCTTCCCCTCTGCTGGGACCCACAGTCCAGGTCACCTCCTCTTGTCTCAAATAGGGAGCTGAGGCGGATTAGGGGAACCTGGGCCCATCCTCTACTCCAGGTTCCAGGCCAGGGCTATGTGGATTGCAACTCTCTACAGTGTCTCTTGTAACAGCTGCGTGACAGCTACAACTCCCTGGGCTACTTCCCCATTGCCTCCTCCCAACACCTTCTTTATCCTCACCACAGGACCTTCCTCCTGGTGTCTGGTAATGCTTGTACTTCACAGTCCTCCAGCACTACGCCTACTCACTCTCAGCTTCTTGCTTCTCTTGCTCCCAGCGCCTCACACACACCTCACTGACTGAGGTGAGGTCCTTTTTAAACCAGGTGCCCTGATTAGCCTGCCTGTCTTAATTGATTCGAGCAGCTTCTTAATTGGCTCCAGGTGTCCTAATTAGCCTGTGTGCCTTAATTTGTTCCAGCAAGTTCCTGATTGTTCTGGAACTGCCCCTATTATCTTACCCAGGGAACAGGGACCTGCTTAACCTGGAGCTAATATATCGGCCTTCTATCACTCTCCTGTAGCCATCTGGCCTGACCCTGTCACACTGGGAAGGTCACAATCATTAATAAAAAGAAAGAAGAGTACTTGTGGCACCTTAGAGACTAACAAATTTAAGTATCAGAGGGGTAGCCGTGTTAGTCTGGATCTGTAAAAGCAGCAAAGATTCCTGTGGCACCTTATAGACTAACAGACATTTTGGAGCATGAGCTTTCGTGGGTGAATACCCACTTCGTCGGATGCATGACATGGTATTCACCCACGAAAGCTCATGCTCCAAAATGTCTGTTAGTCTATAAGGTGCCACAGGACTCTTAACAAATTTAATGCATTTATCCTGAAAACATCCCCATGAGGTAGGGAAGTGCTGCTACGCCCATTTTACAGATGGGAAACAGAGAGCCACTGCGATTTGCCCAAGGTCACACAAGAGCTCTGTAGCAGAGCAAGGAATTCAACCCCTGGCTAGGGCCCTAATTACTGGACCAGGCTTTCTTTCTAAAGGCCTTAGAATGGGTCTGAGTTTAAGGCATCTTTATGCTGCCATTAGGCTAAAAAGGACCTTAAGGTGCATCTTCACTGCAGGGTTAATTTCAGTTATCTACATCCAAGTTACGCCTCTCAAGTGAGAACAGCCACACTGTAAACTCCCCCTCCCGCTGCTATTTCAACACTGACGCTGCACTCACCCCTGTGAGACCCTAGGGTTGCTGGGGGCACATCTCATGGTTCTTTGACCTGTACTAAGCTGCTCTATGGATACCTTCCTAGTGAACTGTGGGACATCTTGTCTGTCCTTTCTAGGCACACCAGGGGAATTGTGGGAAGGCTCTGGAAGACTAGCAGTACTTGAGTAGCCTGCGTCCACACTACAGAGACATCATGTTAGCAGCTGGCGAGTTGCACTAACTCCAGTTTCAGCCTACCCCTCGTGACAGGCCAGTCAGCTCCAGTTAAAAGCTCACCACACTCAAGCTAAGGGTTTTTGTGTGTGGACTGGACTTGAGTTAGGGGCAACACACTTTCTCGTGAAGACAAGCCCATGTAACTGAGAATCATGTCTAGCACACCAAGGCATCAACCTACCTCTATACAGAAGTTAAATAATAATGAAACAATGAGGTTATCTCAGGTGAGCTGCCAGCTGATCTGCTTTTGGGGTCTCTCCAGATCGACTCCTGCTCTACACAATAACATTTAACCCTCTTCAGTAGTGCTTGAAACACACTTTCCCTCCATGCATAACACTGCTTTAGCCAGTTATGGCTGGTTCTAAGCCCCAACGTCACAAAGTGACTCTGCTCTTTGAGGACTAAAGAACAATTCAGCCCAGATCATTCCTGACTCAATCGTTTCATTAGACCTTTAAAAATGGCCTTGAGATCTCTGGGTGGTATCTGGAGTGGAGCTAACAATCCTCTCAGCTCTCGTTATGTCCCTCTACATCTCTCCCCTCCCAACCCAGGCCCCTCACAACATCCTTCCACCCTCTCAAGGAATATCTGTCTGTGCCTATGTTAATGATACCAGATCATGTCATCATGCTACAAACCCTTGTGGTTGTATCTCCAATAACATCCCCACCAGCTGCTGAACCATATTAGAGTTACCTGCAGGAACCTGATAAAAATATGGCAAAAATTATTGGGAAAGAGTAGGTGGGAAGGAAGCTTTTGTTCTCCTTGCTTTGTAATACTACAACAAGGGGATAATCAATGAAATTTAAAGGAGGCAAATTCAAAACTGATCCAAGGATCACATCATGTGTAATTAGTCTGTGGAACTCATTGTCACAGGATGTTGTTGAGCCAGGAACTTGGCTAAACTGGATATTTATGTGGTTAAATTATATGGTATTGGGGGGCTGATGTTGGGGGGAGATAAAGCAGGTTCTGCCTATATACATTGTGTGTCTGTGCAGCACCCGGCACAACGGGGCCCTTGTCTCACCCGGGGCAGAAACTGTCTTTCGTTGTGACTGTGCAGTGCTAGACACAACAGCGACCTGATATTATCTGTCCCCTAGTCGTTACTATAATACACATGATAAATAATTATAGTAACCTCCCCTGCTATGGGAATTCCTATATGGTTTCCCTGGGCTATTTGGTAATACCACCCGGCTGTGTGCCACATAGATCCACAGGGAATAGCCAGGTACGTACTGAAAACGGAGGTTCAATGGTTTATCTCCAACCCTAGAGTACCAGGAGCTGCACAGCCTGAAAGAATCTGGAAAAAAGTCTCCCTAAACAGTGGTGAATCAGCAGGAGTGATCCTGAGAACAGCCTCCTGCAAATCCTTTTAGAGTGCGTTACCCATGCTAAGGCCTGGTCTACACTACATGGTTAGGTAAACGTAAGGTGCCTTGTGTTGACCTAGCTGTGTAAATGTCTTCATTTAAATTTGGCTCCCACCGACATAAGTGCCTCTCTATATCGACTTAATAACACCACCTCCTTGGGCAGTGTAGGTAAGAACATAAAAACATAAGAATGGTCCTACTGGGTCAGACCAAAGGTCCATCTAGCCCAGTATCCTGTCTTCTGACAGTGGCCAGCGACAGGTGGGAATGAACAGGTAATCATCAAGTGATCCATCCCCTGTCACTCATTCCCAGCTTCTGGCAAACAGAGGCTAGGGACACCATTCCTGCCCATCTTCACTAATAGCCATTGATGGACCTGTCCTCTGGGAATTTATCTAGTTCTTTTTTTTTAACCTCCTTATAGTCTTGGCCTTCACAATACCCTCTGGCAAGGAGTTCCACGGGTTGACAGTGTGTTGTGTGAAGGAATACTTCCTTTTATTTGTTTTAAACCTGCAGCCTATTAATTTCATTTGGTGACCCCTAGTTCTTGTGTTACGAGAAGTAGTAAACAACATTTCCTTATTTACTTTCTCTACACCAGTCATGATTTTAATGACCTCAATCATATCTCCAATTAGCCATCTCTTTTCCAAGCTGAAAAATCACAGTCTTATTAATCTCTCCTCATACGGCAGCCGTTACATACCCTTAATAATTTTTGTTGTCCTTTTCTGAAACTTTTTCAATTTCAATATATCTTTTTTTAAAACGGGGCGTCCACATCTGCAAACACTATTCAATATCTGGGCGTACCATGGATTTATATAGAGGCAATATGATATTTTCAGTCCTATTATCTATCCCTTTCTTAATTATTCCCAGCATTCTGTTCACATTCTATACTGCCAAGGCACATTGAGAGCATGTTTTCAGAGAACTATCCATAATGACTCCAAGGTCTCTTTCTTGAGTGGTAACAGCTAATTTAGACCCAACCAGTTTATATGTATAGTTCGGATTATACTTTCCAATGTGCATTACTTTGCATTTATCAACATTAAATTTCATCTGCCATTTTGTTGCCCAGCCACCCAGTTTTGAGAGATCCTTTTGTAGCTCTTCGATATTAACTCTCCTTAGTAATTTTGTATCATCTGCAAATTTGGCCACGTCACTATTTACCCCTTTTTCCAGATCATTATGAATATGTTGAATAGGACCGGTCCCAGAACAGATCCCTGGGGGACACCGCTATTTACCTCTCTCCATTCTGAAAATTGACCATTTATACCTACCCTTTGTTTCCTATCTTTTAACCAGTTACCAATACATGAGAGCACTTTCCCTCTTATCCCGTGGCAGCTTACTTTGGGTAAGAGCCTTTGGTGAGGGACCTTGTCAAAGGCTTTCTGAAAATCTAAATACACTATATCCACTGGATTCCCCTTGTCCACATGCTTGTTGACCCCCTCAAAGAATTCTAGTAGATTGGTGAGGCATGATTTCCCTTTACTAAAACCATGTTGACTCTTCCTCAACAAAATATATTCATCTATATGTCTGACAATATTATTCTTTATTATAGTTTCAACCAGTTTGCCCGGTACTGAAGTCAGACTTAGGCCTGGTCTACACTACGCGTTTAAACCGGTTTTAGGAGCATTAAACCGATTTAACGCCACACCCGTCCACACTAAGAGGCCCTTTATATCGGTATAAAGGGCTCTTTAAATCGGTTTCTGTACTCCTCCCTAACGAGAGGAGTAGCGCTAATATCGGTATTACCATATCGGATTAGGGTTAATGTGGCCGCAGATCGACGGTATTGGCCTCCGGGCGGTATCCCACAGTGCACCACTGACCACTCTGGACAGCAATCTGAACTCGGATGCAGTGGCCAGGTAGACAGGAAAAGCCCCGCGAACTTTTGAATATTTCCTGTTTGCCCAGCGTGGAGCTCCGATCAGCACGTGTGGCGATGCAGTTAAAAATCAAAATAAAGAAAGAGCTCCCGCATGGACCATACGGACGTGATCGCTGTAAGGGCAGGCAAATCTGTTCTATCAGCGCTCCGTTACAGAAGACGAATTAAAAAACATTTTTAAAAAATCTCCAGACAGACGCCATAGCAGGGACTCAGCGCACAGCTGCGTGACAAGCGTAACGGAAAGCCAAGGAATCAAATGGACGCTCATGGACTGGAGGACTCAAGCTATCCCACAGTTCCTGCAGTCTCTCTGAAAAGCATTTGCATTCTTGGCTGAGCTCCAAATGCTTCTAGGGTCAAACACAGTGTCCGCGGTGAGTCAGGGCATAGCTCGGCAATTTACGCACCCCCCCCACCCACCCCCAGAAGTGAAAGGGAAAACAATCCTCTCTTGACTCTTTTACATGTCACCCTATCTTTAGTGAATGCGGCAGATAGACGCGATGCTGCAGCACTGAACACCAACATCCTTGCTCCCCCCCGCCATGGGTGGCTGATGGTGCAAAATGACTGGTACCGGTCCTCATCATCAGCCTATTGGCACATGGGGCAGTGCAAAAGGGCTGGTAACCATGCTGACTACCATCCTTCAGGTTGATCAAGGGTGCCTGGCCCTAATTTTTCCTGGTAGATGGTACAGTATGGCTGATAAACCATTGTCATCATAGCAACAGGGGCCTGAGCTCTGTCAGCCCCCACCCTTCATGTGTAAAAAAAAGATTCAGTTGCCCCTGGACTAGCAGAGGGATGCTGGGCTCCTCTCCTCCACACTCCTTACTGTCCTGTCTGGACTATCATAGCAGCTGGAGGCTGCCTTCCACTCATTTCTCACTAACAAGTCACCGTGTCTTATTCCTGCATTCTTTATTACCTCATCACACAAGTGGGGGGACAATGCTACGGTAGCCCAGGAAGGCTGGGGGAAGAACGGAATCAACAGGTGGGGTTGTTGCAGGAGCACCCCCTGTGAATAGCATACAGCTCATAATTTCTGCAGGATCTGACACAGAGCAGCTGTGCTCTCTGATACAGTGGTTCTCTAGTACACTTGCCCATATTCTAGGCAGGACTGACTCTATTTTTAGATACCAAAAAGGAGGGATTGACTCAGGGAGTCATTCCCAATTTTGGCTTTTGCGCCCCTGGCTAAGAGCAGCCAGGGGCACTTATGACAGCAGCAAATGGTGCAAAACGACTGGTAGCCATGATCATCTTTTTACCAGTTTATGGATTGGTAGATGGTGCAGTATGGCTGGTAACCATCTCTGCTGTCATGCAAAAGCAAAAGCATGCTGCTGTGTAGCGCTGCTGAATCGCCTCTGTCAGCGGCATCTAGTACACATACGGTGACAGTCACAAAAGGCAAAACAGGCTCCATGATTGCCATGCTATGGCATCTGCCAGGGCAATCCAGGGAAAAAAGGCGCGAAATGCTTGTCTGCCGTTGCTTTCCCAGAGGAAGGAGTGACTGACGACATTTACCCAGAACCACCCGCGACAATGACAATGATTTTTGCCCCATCAGGCACTGGGATCTCAACCCGGAAATTCCAAGGGGCGGGGGAGGCTGCGGGAACTATGGGATAGCTACGGAATAGCTACCCACAGTGCAACGCTCCAGAAGTCGATGCTAGCCTCGGACCGTGGACGCACACCACCGATTTAATGTGTTTAGTGTGGCCGCGAGCACACGATTTTATACAATCTGTTTTACAAAACCGGTTTATGCAAATTCGGAATAGTCCCGTAGTGTAGACGTACACTTACAGGCCTGTAATTGCTGGGATCACCTCTGGAGCCCTTTTTAAAAATTGGCGTCACATTAGCTATCCTCCAGTCATCTGGTACAGAAACTGATTTAAATGATAGCTTACAGACTACAGTTAGTAGTTCTTCAATTTCACATTTGAATTCCTTCAGAACTCTTGGGTGAATCCCATCTGGTCCTGGTGATTTATTGCTGTTTAATTTATCAATTTGTTCCAAAACCTCCTCTAATGATACAGCAATCTGGAACAGTGTATAGTCATGGTTGATGTAATTAGGTCGATGCAGTATAAGAGTAGACACCGTGTTGGTTAGATCAACTGTTACTGGCTTTCAGAAGGCATCCCAAAATGCCCCATACTGACAATACAATTGATACAAGCGCTCCTGCTGAGAATGCGCACCCCTGACATACAGAGCCAAACGTGCACAAACAGAAGCAATTTAATAACTGCGGTGGCTGTATGCCGACATATAGTTAGGTTGAAATAATTTTGTAGTGTAGACGTGGCCTAAGAAATGTCCTTTCTGGTTGCTGACGTGGACTATCCTTGTTATATCATCCTTTCTAAAAGGCAAACAGCTAAAGCTCTTGTTCTGAGGTGATGCCCAGTCAGACTCTAAACAGGCTCCTATTGTTTGTCCACTGGACAGTTCATTGGGTTTTTAAGACTGGGAACAGTCAGTCATTAAGAGGAGGAAGCAGAACCCATGGCTCTTATCAGCGTGAGACCGGTGCCTGACAGAGGTGAACAAGGACTGTCAGGTGTGGATGTGTTTTCAGAAGAGCTCTTGCATGAAAGAGTTGTGCCAACACAGCAATGCCGCCGGCGACAGGTAAAGGTGGTGTGTTCAGTGAGGCAAAGAGGGGCCTCAGTAGCTCTTTGTTGTATTCAAATTTGGTCCTGATTGTGGGCGGAGAGAGAGAAAACAGAGGCCCAGAGTCTCAGGCCTTGTCTATACAAGAAAGATACATTATTTGACCAATGGTGGGATTTTAATGAGCGTCAGGTCAAACATGAAAACCCCTGTGTGGAGGCTCTTCTTTCCATTCAAAACAGGTTTATGTTGCGTTATCTTGAACTGACCAGGAATCAATTTCAGCTGAACTGAAATACACCACTTCTAAACAGAAACAAATATCCACCAATCTGTAGCACTGGTTCTACCGACTCACTTTATGTTGCTCTGTCTCTCTTCGGTACTTATGTGGCCCCTGAAAGTGCAAATTTTGGAAGAGGTCTAAAACCTCGTGCTTAGGGATTAACCCAATGTCTAACTGTTAGGGATAAGGATGAGACTTTCATGGGGGCAGATTCTCCACATCGGCTAAATGGGGGTTCTTAGGCCTTCCTCTGAAGCAGTGGGTGCTGGCCAGTGCCAGAGATGGGATACTGGAGGAAATGGCTTTCGGGTCTAATCCAGTCTTGCCAGTCCTTTCCTCTGGAAAACCAAAATGGTTGTGATTTGCTAGCGGGGGCCAGGAATGGTGGACATTTCTGCAGAGGATGACCTGAGAGCCCTGGCTCGGGGAGGGAAGAATAGGGAGCATTAATTGGGACTGAAAGACTTGGATAACTCGCAGCCTTCTCTTGTTACACTATTGTCAGCCAGTAAACCAGGAGCTGAGTAAAACCACTGGAAACCTACTCTACTCATGTCTCTGCTGTACATAAAGTCTGAGAATGCTTGGAAGCGCCTCTGATCTTATTACTTGCTACATTCATGCCTCCAGGGGTGGCTTTTGGGACTCAGATTATGGAGAGAGGGTTGTCCAGTGGTTAGAGCATTAGCTTAGGACTCAGAACAGCAAAGGTCAATCCCCTGCTGTGCCACAGACTCCTGTGTGACCTTGATTACGTTATTGAGTCACTCCATGCCTCAGTTTCCCATTTGTAAGAGAGGGATAATAGCAGTGCCCTTCCTTGCAGGGGTTTTGGAGGTTAAGGATATGAAAGATTGGCAGATACTTCAGCTATGGGGGGCCATATCTTCACATCTCCAGTGTAGGGGGCAGGCCTTTCACAGAGGGGAAAAAAATGTTCATAACTTCAATGAGTCAATAAAGTGGCAGGAGTGGCAGGCTACAAAGTCCGGGGAATAATGGGAGGGTAAAGACAGACTTGTTGGTTCTATTGGACAGAGCCAGTGGTACAAGATGCTGGGCTTGAGAGAGCAGGGTAAGATCAGACTCATTGCCCCTTCAAGGGAACAGCTCGTAGGGCCTGGGAGAAATTGAGAGGCTGCAGGGCGAGGGATGGGATATTTGATTAGTTAGAAGAAACTGTGGGCATGGGAATTGGGGAAGATCAGGAAGATAAAGCAGGTTCTGCCTCTCCATGCTAAAAAGGAAAAGATAAGTCACTTCAATAACAAATTTAGGGAGAATAATAGTTTATTCTTCCAGTTGAAGTTGGATCCTGGCCTTTGGAAACAGAAATCAGATTCCACAGGGTGAGTTTCGGTGATAAATGAAGTGTCTGACCTTTCCTTACTGATAAAGGTGATTGGTTTCCTTGACAATGCGGGCATTGAGTTTGGGCAATCAAGATTGTAATGTCCCACACCACACATGGTATAAATACAGAAGCTAAACCCTCCAGCTGCACACTAGGGATATCAGGACCTGGAAGAACCTTTCAGAAGCCAAGATGAAGCTCCAGATTGTGGCTGCCGTTCTCCTCGTCACCATCCTTTCCCCAAAGAGAAGCAGCGCGCTGCCGGCCAGCGTACAGGTAAGGATGCCATCACTGCTAGAAGCATGGTACTTTCTATTATAATGATGGTTTTCTCTGTGAAATAGGATCTGAAATGGCTCCTCTTTCCTCTCTGTTCTTGGACAGAGGTGAATTGTTCTTGGACAGTTTCTTAGTACTGTGCTGAGTTTGAATTGGCCGAGTACCGTAATAGGGGGAGGAGATTAAAGGGTTTTCCTCACTTATTATGGAAATTCTTTAGATCTGTTATTATGCTTCAACATCCCCAAAGCGCTGTTTGTTCCGAAGTTCAGATTCAATGTGTCCATATGGTTGAAAGTGGTTTGTGTGCTGGAAAAATAGACACGCCCTCACTGATTGACTTTAGCTTTCTATGCCATTTCCACTACACATCTGGCCAACTTGTGCCCTGGTGGTCAGCGATTTGAGGTGGGGGTGGGGTCTCATTCTTCGGGGCCTCAAGAAGAGACAACTTGATCTTGATTCTCAAAAGTGCTGAACATCTCGGGCTGTGCAAAGAACTCCTCCCCACCATTTCTTAAAATGTTTGAAAATAACAGAGGATGCTGAGCCATTTTTGAGAAGAAAAAAAAGTGACATGGGTTGAAATTTCTCTCTTAAAACTGCTTGTTTTTAACAAAAAATGATTTTGTTTTTTTCAAAATGAAAATGTACATGGAAAAGAATAAATGAATGAAAACTGAAAAACAAAATATGTTTTGAGTTTTGGCTTTTGATTCCCTGCCCCCCACCTTGAGTGGCAAAACGACCGGGGGAAATTTTTTGGGTATTCTTATTTTTCATTAAAAAAAACAAAAGTTTCAAACGTTTAAAAAATTATTAAAATCCCCAATTTTACTGAAATTTTCCAAAAATACACAACATTTTCCCAATGGCAACAGAAAACAGAAAATAAGGGGGGAAGTAAAAGAAGGGAGGGGAATGTAAATGAAAAGTTTTCCCACACTACGCACAGTCAACTTGTGGAACTCCTTGCCAGAGGATGTTGTGAAGGCCAAGATTATAACAGGGTTCAAAAAAGAACTAGATGAGTTCATGGAGGATAGGTCCATCAATGGCTATTAGCCAGGTGTCCTTGTTTGCCAGAAGCTGGGAATGGGCAACAGGGGATGGATCACTTTTTCTTTACCTGTTCTGTTCATTTCCTCTGGGACACCTGGCATTGGTCACTGTTGGAAGGCAGGATAATGGGCTAGATGGACCTTTGATCTGATCCAGTATGGCCATTTTCTGTTCTTACGGAAAAAATGGGGGGGAAAAAACATTTCTGAAATTTTGACCAGCTTTAATTCATCTCCTGAGGAGTCAGACTCAGGTAAGGAAGTTCCCAAATTCTAGATTCTGGAGGTTACTCCCAGCACTGAGAAAGAAGGGTAGGGGTGATGTTTCTCATCCCAGAACTTGCTAGATCCATGTTTACACTTCAGATTTCTGCTGTCGCAGCTATGTTGGTTTGGGGTATGAAGAACTTTGATCTCTGACAGACGTGGCTGTGTTGGCCAAAGACGCAGGGGCAGACACAGCAATAATCAGCAAAACTGTGCTCTTGCCTGTGGCCTGATCTATACTGCAAAGTTCTGCCAGCACATTTATGTCAGCGAGGAGTGTGAGAAAATCACATCCCTCAGTGACATATCCTCACTGTAGCTGTAACTCCACCGACAGAAGAGTGAGTCTGTCGGCTTACTGAATGTTGTTCAGGGAGGTGGTGTTACTATGTTGGCAAAAGTTCTTTTGGCATATGCAGTGTGTACACAAGAGCCTCTCATGTCACAGGCTCTGTAGTGTAGACATGGCCTTCTTTCTCTCGATGGGGGGAAGGGCTGGAATAATTTGTACCAGCAAAAGCACACTAGTATATCAATATAGTTAGGCTGGCAGAGCGCTCCTAGTGTAGACCTGGCCTGATGAAACTATGGCCAGTGTGAGGAATCAGACTCGTTTAAATAATATTGGAGAAAGAGCAGGATCAAGTAACTCCTATCTATTTCCTTGCAGGGTTCCTTGGGTGCGGGTGCAAATCTTGATGTGCCAGTGAGTATTCAAAATTTACTTTGCTGTCATTCTCTCTAATGTTACCCCAGTTCCTCTTAACTATCCCAAACCCGGAGCCCAGGGGTCAGTTGGATTGGGGCAAAAGACAAAGCAAAGGGTTCCAAGCCCTAAGGGGGCATGTAAGAGTAAATCCAGGTGTTCTTTGCAGTTTCAATTCTCTGACCATACTAGTACCTAGTTTGGTGGGTTTCTCTGGGCTCTGTTCTCTACAGCCATGATCAGACTCACTTCCCAGGTGGATTCATACACACTGTGAGCTGTGATTTTCTGGGAATCCTGGCATTCTGCATCCCTGGGACTGAGGATAATAGTATCACCAGAGGAATTACATACATGGCCTCCTCGAGAAAAGGAAGCAGATTCCCAGGTATTGTAAACTGGTGTCACTCCATTAAAATCAGGAGAACTACATTCCCAGATGGTGTAAATCAGCACAACTCCACTGGAGGCAGTGGGTCAGATTCCAAATCAGTGTAAATCAGCATTGCTCTGTTGGAGTTAATGGGCCAAATCCTCAGCTGGTGTAAACTGATTTAGCTCCATTGGAGCCAGGGCAGCAGTTTGTTTCTGGTGCTGTGCCTTTGGGTACTCCAAGTTCACTCTGCTTTAAGAGTCTGCTACATTACTTTGTACATCTAAGAGGCAGAGGCCTGATTAAATAGTGGATGATCTTTCCTCTCCCAGATGGGTTAGAAATTCTACTAAGTGAGAGATCCTTGGTGGTCCTATTCTCTCTCATGAGGGGAAAGGAGACCCAATAAAAGAACTCCCATATTTCAGAGTCCGGAGTTTCAGGTCTTGCTTTGTATCTTGGTGGTCATTGGGCCAGGCTATGGTTACAGCCCCTTTCCACACCACAAAGGCTGTAATCAGAAACTCCAGGGACATCATACACCCATGCTGTATAAGGACTTATATGATGTGCCTGACCTTTGGGGGTTAATGAAGACTAGTGATCTCTTTGACAATCCAGGGATTGGGTTTGAGCAATCAGGCTTGTAGTGTCAGATATGACTCATGGGATAAAGACAGCTGCTAAAGTCCCCAGCTACACCGGGGACATGATCATCTGGAAGAGCTGAACAGAAGCTATGATGAAACTCCAGATCATGGCTGCCATTCTCCTTGTCTCTGACCTTTGCCCAAGGGAAGCAGCGCTCTGCCAATAGAAGTGTTGCTGGTAACAATGAAAGCACTGTTAGGAGGGACATACTATTTGTTATAATGATGACTTTTATAAAGTAATAGAAATATGGAGCTAGAAGGGACCCAATCATCACGTCCAGCTCCCTGCGCTGAGGCAGAACCAATAAACCTAGACCATCCCAGACAGGTGTTGTCCAAAGTTTTCTTAAAAACATTCAGTGATGGGGATTCCACAACCCCCCTTGGAAGCCTATTCTAGAGTTTAACTACCCTTAGAGTTAGACAGTTCTTTTTAATATCTAGTCTAAATCTCCCTTGCTGCAGTAATACTTTCTATTGTAATGATGATTTTCTCTGTGAAATACGATGTGAAATGTCTCCCCTTTCCTCTCTGCCCAAAGGTGAATTGCTCAGGGACAGTATCTTAGCATTCCCTGTAGCTGAGTTTGAATTGTGTCAGTGTAGTGAGGGGAAAAGATTAGAGGGATTTCCTTACTTATTCAGAAAATGTTTTGGATCCATTATTGTGCTTAGATATTACAATGGCAACTCTTGTTCCAATCTTCAGCTTCAGTCTGTACATATGGTTCTAAGAGGTTTGTGTGCTGGAGATATAGAGAGGCCCTCACCAATTGACAATAGCTTATCATGCCATTTCCCTTACACATTTAGTGAAACATGCAGATCTCATTCTTTGGGGGCTCAATCACTGACGATTTGGACTTGATTCCAAAAAGTGCTGAACAGTTTCAACTGTGCAATCAGCTCCTCCCTCCATATTCTATGTTTTTAGAAAACAACAAACAAGATGCTCTGCTATTTTTGAAAGGAGAAAAATGTAGGACTACTTGACATTTATGGCTAAGCTATTTAATTTTTAACTAAAAATGAATTTTTTAAAAAGAAAAATTTCATGAAAAAATCTTTCTTCTGTTTTTTTCTCAATTTTTTTCAATTAAAACTAAGAAGAAAAAAGTTATGAGTTCTATTACATAATTTTCTAGCCACCTTTTTCCAAAAGTGTTGAAACCCATTTTTTTTTAAATTTCCCCAAAACACACTTATATTTTTTCAAAAACTATAGCAAAAAGGAAAGAAGGAGGGAGGAGAAATCAAAAATCAATTTTTTTTCATTTCTGAATTTGTCAAATAAATGGAAAAAAAATATGGAAAAAATATTGACAATATATGGGGGCCTGCTCTATGCTACAAAATTCTGCCAGAATAGCTATTTCTGTTAGAAGTGTGAAAAAATCCTGGGCATCACAGCTATGCCAGACAATCCCTGGTGTAGTTGCAGCTACACCGACAGAAGGGTGATTCTGTCAACATACTGAACATTGATTGGGGAGATGATGTTCCTATATCGGCAGAAGACCTTCTGTCAGCATACATAGTATCTAGTCTGGGGCTCTGCTATGTAGTGTAGATATGGCCTCATTTCACTTTTGGGGGAATATGCTACACTGGCAAAGTGCTCCTAGTATAGACCTGGCCTGGTAAAGCTATTGTCATTGTCGAGAATCAGCTACGTGGAATGATATTGGAGAAAGTTGGGAATTAACTGATCCTGCTCTATTTCCTTGCAGAATGTTGTGGATCCAGCTGGAAATGTTGACGTGAGTACTCAAGATAAATTTTATTGCCAGGTTGCTTTATATTACATCAGTATCTCTTCGTAAGCTCAACTCCTGAGAAAAATGGTCAGGTGGAACAGCGTGGACGCACATAGCCATAATGCAGGGGGAGTTAAATGAACTCTCTGAAATTTCCTTATTGATAAAGGTCATTGGTCTCTTTGACAATCTCAGCGTTGGGTTTGGACAACTGTAATGTCAGATATGACCAATGGTATAAAAAGAGAGCTGCTAACTCCTGTTATTAAATTATCCACAGCTTCACTGGAGTCAACGGGCCAGATTCCAAATGAGTGTAAATCAGTATTCCTGTACTGGAGTTAATGCTCCAGGCTAAACCGAGGTAGCTCCATTGGAGGCAGGACAGTGGTTAGCAGCGTCAGTGGTATGGGGTATGCCATACTGGAGTCTTGCGTCGACAACGAAAATGGCAACAAAAATGATCAGGGGACTGGGGTCCATGACTAGAAGGGTGATTCTGTCAGCATACTGAACATCCATCGGGGAGGTGGAGTGCCTATATTGGCATGCACAGCCTGTTCCGCGGGGCAATGCAGTGTAATGCATACGTGGCCGTATTTTGCATTGGGGGTGGGGTGTGTGTGTGTGTAGGGGGGAAATATGCGATACTTGCAAAAGCGCACTAATATACCAGTATGGCTATACTGGCAAAGCGCTCCTACTGTAGAACCGACCTGGGAAAGCTATTGCCATTGGGAGGAATCAGCTATTGAAATGATATTGGAGAAAGAGGAGGGTGAAGTAACTCCTAACTATCTCCTTACAGGGAGTCGTGAGTCCAGTTCGAGGAGCTGTTAAGGTGAGTAGTGTAGATTTACTTTATTGTCAGGCTGTTTTATATTATCTCAGTACCTCTTAGCAAGCCTGAACCCTGAGACCTATGGAAAATCCTAGACACATGTTCAAAGACTGGCACAAAACACAAAGCAATGGGCTTCCAAGTCCCATGGGGGCATGTAAGTATTAATCCAAGTGTTCTTTGCAGTTTCAGTTCTCCTATTATACTGGGTTCCTGTGGGCTCTGTTCATTATAATCACTTCCCAGGTGGAGTCATACATACTGTGAGCTGTGATACACTGGGAATCCTGTCATTCTACATCTGAGAGACTGGGGATAATAGTATCACCATGGACAATCACACACATGGCCTCATCTATACAAGGGAGTAGATCCCACGCTGGGGTAAATTAGTGTTGCTCTATCAAAGTAAGTGGAGACAGATCAACAGGTGTAAATCAACCATTGCTCCAGTAAAGTCAAAGGGGCCAGATCCCCTTCTGGAGTAAATTATCCATAGCTTCACTGGAGTCAACGGGCCAGATTCCAAATGGGTGTAAATCAGCATTCCTGTATTGGAGTTAATGCTCCAGGCTAAACCGAGGTAGCTCCATTGGAGGCAGGACAGCGGTTAGCAGCATCAGTGGTGCTCTGCCCTTGAGTACTGCAAATTCACTTTGCTTAAAGAGTCTGTTATATTACCCTGATACTTTTAACAGTCAGAGGCCAGATTAAATGGCAGAAGTCCATTCCCTTAATGGTTAGGGTTAGCAATTCTATTAAGTGAGAGATCCCTGGCAATCTTAGTCTCTCTCTTATTGGTCTGGGAATCATGTTCAGCATCGGGAGTTTCAGGTGCTGCTTTATAAATTGGTGGTCATAAGGCCAGCTATGATTACAGACCCCTTCCACACCATAAAGGCTATGTTCAGAAACTCTAGGGACAGCATATTGCCATATTACACAGGGAGGTAAATCAACTCTAACCTTTCCTCATTGATAAAGGAGACTGGTCTCTTTAACAAACTAGGTGTTGAATCCGAGCAATCAGGCTTGTAACGTCATATACGAACCATGGTATCAATGGAGCTGTAAACCCCTCAGACTCAATACTCCATTAATCGGAAGAAACAAACGGAAACCAACATTAAGCTCCAAATCCTGGATGCCCTTCCCCCCAACTCCATTCTTTAACAAAAGGGAAGTAGTGCTTTGCCGGTAGAAGCTCTGCTGGTAAAAGTGAAAGTACTACTAGGATTAATACTTTATATTAGAATGATGATTTTCTTCGTGAAATATGAATTTAAGTGTCTCCTTTTTCTTTCTGCTCAATGATGAATTGTTCTCTGACAATCTCTTAGCATTCCCTGTGGGTGAGCTTGAATTGTCGGAGACACCTTCTCTACTGAAAACTCACACTGATATAGCTACAGCTCTCATGAGCGTGAAAAATCCACACTCCTGAAAGAAGTAGCTATTCCAACCTAACCCTCATTGTAGACAGTGCTAGATAGGTGGAAGAATTTTACACTCAACCTACGTACTGCCCCAAAGGGATGTGGGTTAACTAAATCAACAGAAGAGTCCCTCCCGTCATGGTAGCGAGTGTTTACAGGACAGAAATTCTACTATTGCACTCTGTGGTTTTGCTGGTATTGCTGCACCTGGTTTACACTAAAAAGTTCTGCCAGCATTGCTATATTGGCTAGCGGGTGAAAAAAAAAATCACTCCCTCTTGGAAAACAGCTGTGCTGAAAAATCTCCGGCATAGAGGCAACTATACCAACACAAGGGTGAGTCTCATCTTACTGAAAGTCAAGCAGAGAGGTGGTGTTATTAGGTCAGAACAAGTCCTTATGTCAGCATATGCAGCCTGTACTCTGGGATGTATGTGGGAATAGACTCTGTAGCATAGACATGGCCCTATTTTGTCAGATACATGGAAAAAAATTACAGAAAAAATAGTGACAATTTTCGGGGGTCTGGTCTATGCTACAAAATTCTGCCAGAAGAGTTATTTCTGTTAGGAGTGTGAAAAAATCATCCTTCCTGGAAAACACAGCTATGCCAGACAATCCCTGGTATAGATGCAGCTACACCAACAGAAGGGTGATTTTATCATCATACTGAACATTGATTGGGGAGATGATGTCCCTATATCGGCGGAAGAAGACCTTCTGTCGGCATATGCAGTATCTAGTCTAAGGCTATGCTATGTAGTGTAGACATGGCCTTATTTCACTCTGGGAGGAATATGCTATACTGGCAAAGTGCTCCTAGTATAGACCTGGTCTGGTAAAGCTATTGTCATTGTGAAGAATCAGCTACATGAGATGATACTGGAGAAAGTTGGGAATTACCTGATCCTGCTCTATTTCCTTGCAGACTGTCTTGGATCTAGCTGGAAATACTGTTGACGTGAGTACTCAAGATAAATTTTATTGTCAGGTTGTTTTATATTACATCAGTATCTCTTCACAAGCCCAACTCCTGAGGCCAATGGTCAGGTGGAACAGCGTGGACGCATATAGCCACAATGCAGGGGGAGTTGAATGAACTCTCTGAAATTTTCTTATTCAGGAAGGCCATTGGTCTCTTTGACAATCTCAGTGTTAGATTTGGACAATTAGGCTTGTAATGTCAGATCATAGAATCATAGAATTCAAGATCAGAAGGGACCATTATGATCATCTAGTCTGACCTCCTGCAAGATGCAGGCCACATAAGCTGATCCACCCACTCCTGATATAATTCTCTCCCTTGACTCTGCTGTTGAATGCTCCAAATCATGATTTAAAGACTTCTAGTAGCAGATAATCCACCAGCAAGCGACCCCTGCCCCATGCTTCGGAGGAAGGCGAAAAACCTCCAGGGCAACTGCCAATCTACCCTGGAGGAAAATTCCTTCCCGACCCCAAATATGGCGATCAGCTGAACCCCAAGCATGCGGGCAAGACTCTCCAGCCAGACCCTCTGGAAAAAGGCTAACAATATCCTATCATTGACCCTTTGTACTAATGACCATTGTGGCATGTTATTGACCTATTGACTAAACCCGTTATCCTATCATACCATCCCCTCCATAAACTTATCCAGCTTAATCTTAAAGTCATGGAGGTCCTTCGCCCCCACTGTTTCCCTCGGTAGGCTGTTCCAGAATTGCACTCCTCTGATGGTTAGAAACCTTCATATAATTTCAAGCCTAAATTTCCTGACTGACAATTTATATCCGTTTGTCCTCGTGTCCACATTAGCCCTGAGCTGAAATAATTCCTCTCCTTCCCTGGTATTTATCCCTCTGATATATTTAAAGAGTGCAATCATATCTCCTCTTATCCTTCTTTTGGTTAAGGAAAACAAACCGAGCTCCTCAAGTCTCCTTTCATACGACAGGCTTTCCATTCCTCGGTTCATAAGAACATAAGAAAGGCCGTACCGGGTCAGACCAAAGGTCCATCTAGCCCAGTATCTGTCTACCGACAGTGGCCAATGCCAGGTGCCCCAGAGGGAGTGAATCTAACAGGTAATGATCAAGTGATCTCTCTCCTGCCATCCATCTCCATCCTCTGACGAACAGAGGCTAGGGACACCATTCTTACCCATCCTGGCTAATAGCCATTTATGGACTTAGCCACCATGAATTTATCCAGTCCCCTTTTAAACATTGTTATAGTCCTAGCCTTCACAACCTCCTCAGGTAAGGAGTTCCACAAGTTGACTGTGCGCTGCGTGAAGAAGAACTTCCTTTTATTTGTTTTAAACCTGCTGCCTATTAATTTCATTTGGTGACCCCTAGTTCTTGTATTATGGGAATAAGTAAATAACTTTTCCTTATCCACTTTCTCAACATCACTCATGATTTTATATACCTCTATCATGTCCCCCCTTAGTCTTCTCTTTTCCAAGCTGAATTAGTCCTAGCCTCTTTAATCTTTCCTCGTATGGGACCCTCTCTAAACGCCTAATAATTTTAGTTGCCCTTTTCTGAACCTTTTCTAGTGCTAGAATATCTTTTTTGAGGTGAGGAGACCACATCTGTACACAGTGTTCGAGATGTAGGCGTACCATGGATTTATATAAGGGCAATAATATATTCTCAGTCTTATTCTCTATCCCCTTTTTTTTTTCATTCTAGTGGCCCTTCTTTGTACCCGTTCCAGTTTGAATTCATCCTTCTTAAACATGGGAGACCAAAACTGCACACAATACTCCAAATGAGGTCTCACCAACGCCATATATAACGGGACTAGCACCTCCTTATCTCTACTAGAAATACCTCGCCTAATGCATCCCAAGACCGCATTAGCTTTTTTAGCGGCCACATCACATTGCCTACTCATAGTCATCCTACGATCAACCAGGACTCCTAGGTCCTTCTCCTCCTCCGTTACTTCCAACTGGTGCGTCCCCAGCTTATAACTAAAATTCTTGTTAGTCATCCCTAAATGCATAACCTTACACTTTTCACTATTGTATTTCATCCTGTTACTAATACTCCAGTTTACAAGGTCATCCAAATCTCCCTGGAGGATATCCCGATCCTTTTCCGAATTGGCAATACCTCCCAACTTTGTGTCATCCGCAAACTTTATCAGCCCACTCCTACTTTTGGTTACGAGGTCAGAGATAAATAGATTGAATAAAATCAGATCCAAAACCGAACCTTGAGGAACTCCACTGGTAACCCCCCTCCAACCCGACAGATCACCCTTCAAAACGACCCTCTGCAGTCTCCCCTTTAACCAGCTTCTTATCCACCTCTGGATTTTCATTTCGATCCCCATCTTTTCCAATTTAACCAGTAATTCCTCATGCGGTACCGTATCAAACGCCTTACTGAAATCAAGATATATTAGATCCACCGCATTTCCCTTGTCTAAAAAATCTGTTACTTTCTCAAAGAAGGAGATCAGGTTGGTTTGGCACGATCTACCTTTCGTAAAACCATGCTGTAATTTGTCCCAGTTGCCATCGGCCTCAAGGTCCATAACCACTCTCTCCTTTAAAAATTTTTCCATGACTTTGCATACTACAGATGTTAAACTAACAGGCCTGTAGTTACTCGGGTCACTTTTTTTCCCCTTCTTGAATATAGGAACTATATTAGCTAATCTCCAGTCAAACGGTACAATCCCCGAGTTTAGAGATTTATTAAAAATCATCGCTAACGGGCTTGCAATTTCACTCGCCAATTCCCTTAATATTCTAGGATGAAGATTATCCGGGCCCCCCAATTTACTTCCGTTAAGCTGTTCAAGTTTGGCTTCCACCTCAGATACCGTAATGTCTACCCCCATATCTTCATTCCCATCAGTCCCTCTATCACTATTCCTTAGCCCTTCATTAGCCTCATTAAAGACCGAGGCAAAATATTCGTTCAGATATTGTGCCATGCCAAGATTATCCCTAATCTCCACTCCGTTTAAAGTTTTAAGCGGTCCCACTTCTTCCTTCTTGGTTTTCTTCCTATTTATATGGCTAAAAAACCTTTTGCTATTGGTTTTAATCCCCTTCGCTAGGTCCATCTCCACCCGGCTCTTTGCCTTTCTCACTGCTTCCCTACACCCTCTGACCTCAATAAGGTAGGTTTCTTTGCTGATCCCTCCCATTTTCCACTCCTTGTATGCTTTCTGTTTTTTCTTAATCACTCCTCTAAGACGCTTGCTCATCCAGCTCGGTCTAAAACAGTTACCAACGAACCGTTTTCCCTTTCTCGGGATACAGGCCTCTGACAGCTCCTGCAACTTCAACCTGAAATAACCCCAGGCGTCTTCCGCCTTTAGATCCCTAAATATGTTAGTCCAATCCACTTCCCTACATAGTTGCCTCAATTTAGTAAAGTTAGCCCTTTTGAAATCGTAAACCTTAGTCTCAGATGCAATTTTGTTTATCCTTCCATTTATTTTGAAACGAATTAGCTCATGATCACTCGAGCCAAGGTTGTCCCCTACAACTATTTCCTCAACAAGGTCCTCGTTACTTACAAAATCAGATCTAAAATGGCATCCCCCCTCGTCGGTTCAGCAACTACTTGATGAAGGAATTCATCAGCAATCACGTCTAGGAAAAGCTGAGCCCTATTATTATTACTAGCATTTGTTTCCCAGTCTATATCCGGGAAGTTAAAATCTCCCATGATCATACAGTTCCTATTAGTATTTACCTCCTTAAAAACATTAAAGAGCTCTCTATCCATATCCAGGCTAGATCCCGGCGGTCTATAGCACACCCCAATCACTATCCCAGGGGACACTCTAGTAGTTTTCTTCCCCAATGTCACCATTGCCCAAACAGACTCCGTATTATCCATTGCATTGCTAGTTATTTCGTTACATTTCACCTCATTATTGACATACAATGCTACTCCCCCACCTTTACCTTTGTATCGGTCTTTCCTAAACAGCACATACCCTTCCATACCTGTACTCCAGTCATGGCTACCGTTCCACCATGTTTCGGTTATTCCTATGATATCCGGTTTCAATTCTCGAACCAGGAGCTCTAGTTCCTCCATTTTGTTACCTAAGCGTCTCGCATTGGTGAACAAACATCCTAATTTTTGCTGTTTGGCTCCTCTCACCCTTTTCACCCAACTTGGTAGGGACACAGTACTACCAGTATGACCTGTCGGTCTAGTATCCGTCCCCCCCCCCCTTCCTTACACCTAACCCTCCCCCTCTGTCTATATCTGTTGTTATACTGTTGTTCTCACTCTCAACGTATAAATTTGGCATGGAGAGTACCTGGACCTCTCCACGCTGATGTAGTGTTTTATGTGTAGACAGATATGACCAATGGTATAAAAAGAGAGCTGCTAACTCCTCTGCCACACTTTGGACTTCATAATCAGAAGAAACAAATAAAAACCAAGATTAAGCTCCTGATCATGGCTGCTTTTCTCCCCATCTCCATCTTTTACCAAAAGGGAAGCTGCTTTTTCCCGCTAGAAGCGCTACTGGTAAAAATGGAAATACTACTAGCGGTAATACTTTCTATTGTAATGATGATTTTCTCTGTGAAATATAACCTGAAATGTCTCCTGTTTCCTTTCTGCCAAAGGTGGATTGTTCTGGGACGATATCTTAGCATTCCCTGTAGCTGAGTTTGAATTCTCTGAGGCCCATCTACACTGAAAACACATATCAGCAAAACTACATGAAAGCAGTTATCCTGATTTAACTCCGTGTAGACAGTGCTAGGTCTATTGAAGAATTTTGCCCTAGACCTAGCTGCTGCCTCCAGGGGAGGTGGTTACCTGCAGCAATGGGAGAACCCGGCTCCCGTCACTGTATCAAGTGTCTACAGTGAAGCGCTGCAGCGGCGCACCTGTAGCCTTGCACTATGTTGATGTAGTGTTTTATGTGTAGACAGACCCTGAGTAGCATTAGTGGGGAGAGAAGGTTACAGAGTTTTTGTCAAACATTAACAATGTTCTTTAGATCTATTATCGCGGTTCGATATCTCTTACTCTTCCATATCTATTACTCATTTAGACCAACAAGTGCAGTAGTGGTTAGTGATCTCGGGGATCTCATTCTTTTGGGGCTCAAGCACAGATGACTTGGACTTCATTTTCTAAAATAGTGACTACACGCTGCTGTGCATTGAGTGCTCCTCATATGTTTACTATCTTTTTTGAAAACAAGAAACAAGATGCTCAGCCATTTTTGAAATGAGAAAAATGAAGAGCAAGTTGAAAATCTGACACTTTAATATATTTTTTATTTTTCATTAATTTTTTTTCCAAAACGAAAATTAATGAAAAAAGTTTCTTCCATTTTTTCTGATTTTTCAATGAAAATAAAAACCAAAAAAAGTATTGAATTTTTTAATTTGATTCCCCAGGGTCCAATTTGCAAATAGAGTTGAAATGCTATTTTTCTTTGAAATGTACACATTTATAATTTTTCAAAGAGCTCCAGAGAAGAAGAAAAAAACGGGGGAAAAGTAGATGAAAAAGATGCAAAACTTTTTCATGCCTGATTTTGTTTAAAAAAAAAAGTATTAGTTAGTGTTCTGTAAAAAAGTTTACAATTTTTTTTTTTACAAAAATTAATTAGGAAAATTTTTTGACCAGCTCTAATTCTTATCTTGATTGGTCAGAGTCAAGAAAGGAAGTTCCCATGTTCCAGAATCTAGAGTTTAATCTCACCCCACGTCTCATCCTTCTCAGACTTTGGAAGGCACTTCAGATTTTTAAACCTTGGGTTGAGTGCTGTAGCTATCTTTAGAAATCCTACATTGGTGCCTTCTTTGCGTTTTGTCATATTTGTCAAAGCGCTGCTAGTGTAGAACTTCCTGGTAAAGCTGTTGCCATTGTGAGGAATCATCTACACTGAAGTGATATTGGAGAAGGGCGTTTCTTGATTCTACTATAAAACTATTTTCTTCCAGAAGGGCATGAAGCCAGCTAGAGGTTTTAGGTTGAGTACTCAAAATTATTTTGCTGTCCAGCTGTTTTATATTATCTCAGTACCTCTTAGCAAACCTGAACCCTGAGCCCAGTGTTCAGCTGGAATAGCCTAGACACACGTGGAAAGAGAGGCAAAACACAAAGCTAAGGGCTTCCAAGTCCCTCAAGAGTGTCTAAGAGTTAATCCCAGGGTTCCTTGCAGTTTCAATTCTCCCATTATACAAGTAGGCAATTTATTGCATTTCTGTGGTCTCTCTTCATTATGACCAGGTCCCAGATGGAGTCATGCATAATATGAGCTGTGATTCACTGGAAATCCTGAGAATCTGCATGCAAGGGAGCAGATTCCCAGATGATGTAAATTGGTGCTGTCACAATTAAATAAGTGGGGATAGATCAACAACTGGTGTCACTCATCTATAGCTTGATGAAAGTTAGTGGGGCCAAATGCCCAACTGATGGAAATCAGTCTTAGCTCTAAAAAAGTGAGTGGGGCCAGATCCCCAGCTGGTGTAAATTATGCATAGTTCCAGAGGAGTCAATGGGCCAGATTCCAAATGGGTGCAAATCCACATCTCTGTATTGGAGATGCACCAGAGTAAACTGATCTAGCTTCACTGGAGTCAGAGCAGTGATTCGCAGCACCAGTGGTGCTGTGCCTGTGAGTACTGCAAATTCACGTTGCTTTATGAGTCTGCTACATTACCCTGATAATCTTAACAGAGGCCAGGTTAAGTGATGGATGCCCATTCCCTTAATGGGTAGGGTTAGCAATTCTACTAAGTCAGCAATCCCTGGCCATCCTACTTTCTCTCATGATGGGAGATCAGACCAATAAAATGGTTCCCATTGTGACAGGATCCCCGGCGTGCAGCCTAGGACTGTGGGACTTCTGTGCCCCCTTAACTCTTTCCAGCCCTAGACTGTCTCTCACAATGCCTTGCTAATGATCAGCAGCAAACCCCTCCAGGTGCTGTTATCACTCAGCACAACCACATGTAGAGCCCCACACCCAGGTGGATTGCATGAATGCTCCCAGAGCTGCTCATAAATCACACAGAGAAAGGCAACAGCCAAATCCCCACTGTTCCCAGCACTGTACCTAAGGAATATACCATTTCCACTGCTCAAGATGAGCAATGCAAATTTATTAATTGGTTCACCACTTCATCAATGGAAAGTAGATATACACCAGCCTTCGCAAACCTGAGTTTTGCCACACACTTCATACAAACTCACTGGTAACGATAAACAGTTTAACAATTTTTTGACCACAAAAGATAGATTTTAAGTGATATTAAGTGATAGGTGAAAAGCCAGAGTTAGTTACCAAAATAAAATAATATATAAACATGTGTCATAAGTCCCAAGGCAAGGTTGAGCAATTCCCTTGGTGTGGCCTCATGCAGGTGAGTCATTGCATTGTAGCTCCCTTGCTGGACAATGGCTGGTGATGTCTGTTCAACAGCACCCACCCCGGTGTTGGTTACCTCCCTTGTCATTTACTCTGTGTAGCTAGTATCTCGGTGCCTCCCACATCCACAGCATATTTTACTGAAAACCATACAACAACCATTCTTATAATTTCATATTAATTGGTGCTACACATATTTAGATAGAACAATGTCTTTCAGCAGATCATAACCTTTCCCCTGATACCTTACCAGGCATGCTTTATATGCAAGATCATGGTTATATAAAAATGAGGAATTATGGGGGCTACAGGCCGCTCCCCCAAGGTATAGAGTGTCACACCTATGTTTCAAAATCTGGAGTTTCAGGTGTTGCTTTATAACCTGGTGGTCAAAATCAATCAATCAATCTATAGCTGCCATTCTCCTTGTCTCCGTCCCCTGCCAAAGGGAAGCATCACTGGGCTCGTACAAATGCTGATGGTAACAATGAAAGAAACAGGTAGGAATAACATACTCTCTATTATAATGACGATTTTCTCTCAGAAATATGATCTGACATGTCTGTGCGTTCCTCTTTGCCCAAAGGTGAACTGTTCATGGACAGTATTTTAGCATTTTCCCTGTAGCTGAGTTTGGATTCTCTGAGTGAGCAGGAAGGAGGATAAAAGGTTCTCCTCACTTATTAAGAACATTCTTTACATCTATTATTGTGTTTAGATAGATTAAAAGCAGCTTTTGTCTAAGTCTCAGATTCAGTGTGTACATATGGTTCTAAGATGTTTGTGTGCTGGAGAAACAGAGGCCCTCACTGATTGACATTAGCTTATTATGCCGTTTCCCTTACGCATTTAGGCCAACAGCAGGAAAAGTTATCACTCATTTAGGGGATCTCACATTTGTGGGTTTCAAGTATAGATGCCTGGGGCTTGATTTCAAAAGGTGCCAAGCACCCTGGGCTACAACAGAAGTCAGTAGGGGCTCTGGGGCAATTTGCCATGACACAAGCACCTCAGCTGCTTCTGCCAGGAATAGGAGCTAACCAGCCTCATTCCAATGACACAGGAAGTCAATGGAAACACATAACTTTCTTGTTTTTTTTTCCTCTAAAGCGTCTACTGGGGAAATGATCTGTGGTGAGTATCTCAAGTTCTCTCTCTTGGTCAATCTCTTGCATTATCTTGGCAGCTCTCAGAATGGGAATTGAGACTGAAGCCATTTGAGTTAAAGGAGGCACCCTTAGTATATTTTATGGTACAACCTCAGTGAAAGGAAAAAAGTGACCCCCTCTCTTACTGCTGTCCACCAGCCCAGACACAGAAGGGTCCCCCACCGAGCAGCATCTGCGAATGGCATGAAACTGTTTGTTTCAGCTGCTGCCTTTAGTCCATGCCAAGGAATAACAACTAGCAAGCAGAAACCAAGCTTTACCTTTTAGTTTATGAGGTGTCATTTTCCTGCTTCTCTGGTAGTTAGAGAGGGGATGGGTGAGTGCCAGGCTCAAATTTATGTTAATAACAGAGAACACCACTAGCACAATACATAGATTCATACATTTGAAGGCCAGAAAGGACCATTCCATTCAGCTGGCCTGACCTCCTGCATAACACAGTCCAGGGAATTTTATCCAGTCATTCCTGCAACTAGCCCATGATTTCTAGGTGAGCCAGGGCACACATTAAAGAAAGATATCCTGTGTAAAGTCCTCAACAGCGCCTACATGTTTTAAGACTGTGAGTTGCGTTTTCAAAAATGAGGTTCACTTTGGCACTTCATACCCCCGGACTTTCACCAGGACTCAGGCTCCTAAGTGCCTGTGTCAATTTTGAATGTGGGACTTGGACTCCTAAGTCACTTAGTTGCTCATGCAAATTTTATGCCAAGACTTGATTGACAGACTTCGAGTGATGGAGATTCCACCTTGTCCCTCAGTAACTTCCCTGTTTGATGGTTGGATTTATGTAATAGGGAATGGGTCCAGTTCACCTGTAACTAGTTAGGTGCCTCCCAGTGGGTCCTGATAGAGGGCTCCTGGCCTCTATAAAGACTCAGGCAGCAGTTGAGAAAGAAGTCAGGTTGGAGAAACAGGGAGCTGTTAAGAATTGCTAGGAGAGAGCTGTATGAGAGCTGAGAAGGCAGCAGTGGAAGATGTTGGGGAAGAGACCTGTGCAGAGAGAGAATTTCCAAGAGCTGTTAGGACAGTGCTGTGGATGGCAGCCATTGAAGAGAACTGGCCAGAGCACGGAAACCCTGCTGGACAGAAGCTGTGTGCAGAGGTCCCTAGATAAAGGGGACAAACTAGCTCAGTCAGGGCAGGCTGAGCCAAGAAGCAGAGGGTTGTTTCTAGATCAAGGCTCCCAGGAGACGTTGCTTAGCAGGGGTAGGACTCACAGGCAAAGGGGCATAAAGTGTGGAACACTGTGGGGAGCCCTCTTGCAGAAGACCTAACTGAGGGCTGCAGGAGAAGAGAGGTAACAAGGATGGAGAACCACCAGAGATGTGGAGGCCACAGAATAGGGGCCCAAAAGAACTGGGGAACAGTGTGCTTGTTGCCTCTGAGGAGCATAGGCGCCAATGCTGTGGGTGCTCGGGGGCTTCCATTAGCTAAACCTGGAAGACTGTAACAGCACTGGCTTTGTGACATGCTTCCTTTCCACAACCACTTTTCCTGATCTCACAGCAGCCGTTTCACCACCAGGTTCATGCACCACAAATCAGGAGCGGGGCAGAGGGCTACTCTCAACATCACTGGGCTGCCCCTTCAAGCACAATGGCTTCTTCCCCTTCCCTCCTGTCACCCTCTCCCCAGGCCAGACAGAATAAACTCTCCCTTTCCATATAAATACTGACACACTGGCAGGGATCTGACGAGTGTGCGAACCAGCACATAAATCCCAGTGGTAGCTCAAATCCCCCAAAGAAAGTTTCAATTTCAAAAATAGCCCTTCCCTTTAACAAATCCAAGAGCTGAGTTCCAGCCCTCCCAAATCTCCCCTCGCCCTCTCCTCCCTCATCTCCCCATCCAGTGCCATCAATAGCAGTTTGTAAAGGGCACTGTTGTACAATGCACAATACTGTAAGCGGAATGCTGTCTGCCACCCACAGCTGTATGGGGCTAGAAAGGGACTAAACTTCTTCAGGGAGTGGGGGAGGGCTCTTGTCTGATTCCCTGTGGGTTTCAGGGAATGACCGTTTGCCATCTCTCCCCAGGACTAAGAATTATGAATTAATAACTCAAACACTGACGAAACCGGATTGGCTGACTTCGATGACGACACCTGCCATTATGCTTCCTGTGCTCCTGCTTCACAACTCTCTCACCAATCAAATGCTGACTGAAAATCATGAATCATACTGAATGGGCCTCTAGCTGATTACTGTGACAGCCATTGATTTTTTACTCTTTTGGATGTAACAGGGAGTGGAGGGACACTGAGCTCTGTCCTGCAGCTGCCCTGGGGGATGACGAGAGCTTTGCAAAAATTAAAATAAATACAAATGCACACAAAATGTTCAGTAGCTGTTGTTTTTTTACTTTTTAGTAAGTACATTTCCTTCCAGGCTGGCATTGGATTAGCTCCACTGTAAAGGCTGACACTATTGTTAGTCAATTCTAAACTCCTTGTAGGCAATGATTACTATATCAGGGGGAAAGACACTCTGTTCTCCAGTATTGCTCCCTCTCCCTCAGTGGGGAAACCGGGAAAGCAGCAGCACTGGGGAAAATGAATAATGGAATGACACACAAATCCACAAGAGCAGGAGGGCAGAGTATCTGTAAACTGAGCTACAGAACTACACTACCAGGGCTGTGACCGAGAGAACATGTGGAAAGTTTTCCTTTCAGGGTAGATGTTCCAGCACTTAATCCCTTAAAGTCTAGAGGTGCCTCCTTGCACTCCATAAAATGATCCTTTTCCAGAACAGTTACACTCTTTTGGCCTGACCATCAGACAAGAAACCACTCCCATTAAATCAACCCATAAACTGCACCTCAGTCTTGCTTCTTCAAAGGACACAGATTATAGATAAATTCATATGAAGGTTTAATTTCTTCTAAATAATTTGGGCTTCAGCCCCTTCCACTGGCTTCTCAGCCTCATCCAGCCGAGCTCCCTACGTCTGGACTGTCACCCTCTATCCTTCATGTGAGACACAAAATCTCTTCCCCAAAAGACATTGGGGTTGGGATTTGCAAAGAATCCTAAAGGAGTTAGGGGAGCTGGATACCTAACTTCCTTCGGTCTGTCTGAAAATCCCAACCTAGGGCAACAGAATAATATTTTGCAAAGCAGATGGGAGCAGGGCTGCTCTTTTTGATCATTCCACTAACAACATGTCGACCGCTGCTGGAAATAAAAGTGGCAGCTCTCCCTGAACCCCTCTCCACGTTCTCATGACTCTACTGGATTGTGACTGCAGAAGCAGCCACTTCCACGCAACCTGTTAGGAAGCTGTCACAACTCTGATCCAATGCCTCAGTTGCAGGGCCAGCTCCAGGTTCCAGCTAAGGAAGCAGGTGCTTGGGGTGACCAATACAAAGGGGCGGCATGTCCGTCCGCTATTGGGGCAGCACATCTGGGTCTTCGGCAGGAATTCGGCGGCGGGTCCCTCAGTGCCTCTCTTCCTCTTTGAGCTGCCATTGAAGAGGAAGAGAGGGAGTGAAGGACCCACCGCCGAACTGCCGCCAACGAATGGAGCAGTGTGACTTAGCTGCCGCCGATGTACTGCCGATCAGTTCTCGCCCCGTTCCCTACCCCGACGCTTGGGGCAGCAGAAAACCTGGAGCCGGCTCTGTTAACCAGAATGCTGTGAGAGGACCCAGCCATTGGTTTCCATGTCTTTCAAGCCTCCAGAGTCTGAAAAGACATGAGCCCAGACACTGGCCCTGTCTTGGGGTCCTTATGTACACTCCCAGGGTGCTGATTTATCTGGCACCCCCTCCTGAGAGTTGCAACCAGGGGGTCCAACCACCCCGTTGCTAAAATCAGTGCTGACTCCTCTGACTCCCCGTAGCTTAACTCACCCTCTTCCAGAATCCCACCGAAGATAGGAGCCTTCCAGTTTAACACTCCCTGGGGGCCCATGATAAGGTGAAACATGTAACATGGAGAGGCAGACTTTGCATAGGATTCTAAAATACTATTGCACTTTACTTAAGCACAAGAAACACACAGAGAGAGCAGATCATATATAAACCCCCAAACATCCTAAACACAATGCCCCTCACTCTGGCTCACCCTTCCCTTGGGAGTCCTTTGGGGACCATCTGTGTTCAGGTAAGCAGGATTCCCCCACCTCATCAGGCTCTTGCAGCAGTTCCCCTTGGCTTGGACTGGTGACAACGGCCGAAGACCCCAAATAGATCAACTCCTGCCTTTCTACCCTTCCAATCCCCATCAGGTGTGACTCCTGGATCTGTGTCCTCAGGCAACTTCATTGCCGGTGGACCACTCCCTGACAAACAGATCCTCCAGGCTGGGAGCCAGTCTACTCTCTAGGATGTTTGTATTTGAATAGGAGACCATCCCAATGTAATGACCCTCTACTGTCAGTGCTGTATCATTACACCTTGGAATTTCAGTCTACCATAGAGACAAAGAGATCACAGAGAAGACCCCCTGCCTCCACATTCAAAATGGAGTTTGCAATCTAATAAAGATGGAACGTTCCTTAACTCACACAGAATTCATAAACTCCATGGACAAATTCCCAAATCATCAAGAAGCAGTGCCAAAAATTTGCCTACAACGGCTAGAGTCCACTATTAAATCTTAGGAAAATGCAGATGTACCCCATGCCTACCCAGTGTGGCTGTGTGCCCTCTAGCAGCAGAACAACATACAGGTTTGTTATTCAGCAACTGACTTTGCACAAACAAATATAACTCTTTCAAATCTGGCATGATTTCAGATGTAGATAGCCAGGGTTCAGTCCCTCCAATGGCTCCTTCCCAGGCGAGTTTTGTCAGAAGAGATGATCCATAGGAGGATTTGAGCTGTAATATAACTCGGAAAGTTGGGACAAACTTTCACAGCCAGGGCCGCTTCTACTTCACAGTGAGGAGGGAGGGATAGCTCAGTGGTTTAAGCATTAGCCTATTAAACCCAGGATTGTGAGTTCAATCTCTGAGGGGGCCACTTAGGGATCTGCAGAAAAATCAGTATTTGGTCCTGCTAGTGAAGGCAGTAGGGCTGGACTCCATGATTTTTCAGGGTCCCTTCCAGCTCTATGAGATAGGTATATCTCCATTATTAGACATTGTAGCTCTCTGCTCCCTCTAGTGGTGGCTGATTGTTGGTGACACTCCATGTATTTGTGATTTATACCTACAAGGTATCTTCACACAAACAGGGCATTTTAAAGTGCCCTTTATATCAGGCCAACATTTTCCAAAAGTAACTAGTGATTCTGGGAAGCACAAATGGACATGCCTTCAAAGAGAGCTGATTTTCAGAGGTTGAATGCTCTGCAAAAGGCGTTTTGAGTCATGCTCCCAAAATCACTAGTCACTTCTGAAAATACATTTAAATGATGATAAAACAAATGCCCAAAGAAAAATCTCCAGGTGCCTCAACTCACACATATCAATCAGTTAAGGTAAGAAAACAGCCCTATTAGTCCCTCCCCAGAAAAGTACATTCAACCTTCCCCACAGCGCTTCCCTAACTATGTGTCGCGACCCCAACCATTAGCAGATAGAGGTGCAGCAATCCAGTTTGCTCTGCACAGCGTGACATCGCATGTACGATGCATGCAAAGTCATGAGGTATTGAGAATGCCATTTTGCTCTATGATATGGCATCCTCCACACAGCACGACCCTGCACATACCATACGTATGAGGTCATGCAGCATGAAAGATGCCATTTAGTAGAGCAAATTGGCATCCTCTATGAGGCGTGATGTCGCATGCACCATACATGTGAGTCATGCTGTGCTGAGGATGCCATTTTGCTCTCCAAAATCTTAGAATCATAGGACTGGAAGGGACCTCGAGAGGTCGTCTCATCCAGTCCCCTGCACTCATGGCAGGACTAAGTATTATCTAGCTCTTCCCTGACAGATGTTTGTCCAACCTGTTCTTAAAAATCCCCCATGATGGAGATTCCACCACCTCCCTAGACAATTTATTCCAGTGCTTAACCACCCTGACAAGAAGTTTTTCCTAATGTCCAACCTAAATCTCCCTTGCTGCAATTTAAGCCTGTTGCTTCTTTTCTCTTTTCAGAGATTAAGAAGAACAATTTTTCTCCCTCCTCCTTGTAACAACCTTTTATGTCACTTACTTTCACTTCTGATCACACTACAAACCACTTGTGTTTGTACCTCCACTAACATCCCCACCAGCTGCTAAACCACATTAGATTTACCAGCAGGAACCTGATAAAAGTATGTCAAAAATGAATGGGAATGAGTAGGTGGAAAGGAAGCTTCTGTTTTCCTTGTCTTGTAATACAACAACAAGGGGTTATTCAATGAAATTGAATGGAGGCAAATTCAAAATGGAACCAAGGATCATATAATATGTAATAACGAGGGCTCTCAAGCGATTAAAAAAATTAATAACTATTAATTGCACTGTTAAACAATAACAGAATACCATTTATTTAAATATTTTGGATGTGTTCTACACTTTCAAATATATTGAATTCAATTATAACACAGAATACAAGGTGTACACTGCTCACTTTATATTTATTTTTTTATTACAAATATTTGCACTGTAAAAAACAACAGAAATAGTATTTTCAATTCACCTCATACAAATACTGTAGTGCAATCTCTTTATCATGAAAGTTGAATTTACAAATGTAGAATTATGTACAAAAAATAACTGCATTCAAAAATAAAACAATGTCAAACTTTAGATCCTACATGTCCACTCAGTCCTATTTCTTGTTTAGCCAATCGCTCAGACAAAGAAGCTTATTTACATTTGCAGGAGATAATGCTGCCTGCTAAGAGTTCACAATGTCACCTGAAAGTGAGAACAGGCATTCACATGATAGTGTTGCAGTCAGTATCGCAAGATATTGACACTCCACATGTGCTAAAGATTAACAGGTGCCTTCATGCTTCATCCACCATTTCAGAGGACGTGCGTCCATGCTGATGACAGGTTCTGCTCAATAACAATCCAAAGCTGTGCAGACTGACGCAGGTTCATTTTCATTATCTGAGTCAGATGTTACCAGCAAAAGGTTGATTTTATATTTTTGGTGGTTTGGGTTCTGTAGTTTCTGTATCAGCGTGTTGCTCTTTCAAGATTTCTGAAAGCACGCTCCACACCTCATCCCCCTCAGATTTTGGAAGGCACTTCAGATTCTTAAACCTCGGGTTGAGTGCTGAAGTTCACACTGGTACCTTTGCTTTTTGTGAAATCTTCAGCGAAAGTGTTCTTGAAATGAACAACATGTGCTGGGCTATCACCTGAGACTGCTATAACATGAAATATATGGCAGAATGTGGGTAACACAGAGCAGCAGACATACAGTTCTTCCCCAAGGAGTTCAGTCACAAATTTAATTAGCACATTACTTTTTTAACGAACATCATCAGCATGGAAGCATGTCCTCTGGAATGGTGGCCGAAGCATAAAGGGGCATATGAATGTTTAGCATATCTGGCATGTAAATACCTTGCCATGCCATCTACAAAAGTCCCATGTGAACATCTGTTCTCACTTTCTAGTGACATATGTGCAAGCACATACCTGCCTCTGGAAATTTCCACTACATGCATCCGACGAAGTGGGTATTCACCCACGAAAGCTCATGCTCCAATACGTCTGTTAGTCTATAAGGTGCCACAGGACTCTTTGCTGCTTTTACAGATCCAGACGAACATGGCTACCCCTCTGATACTTAAGGCTTCTATTGTTTGTCCACTGGAGAGTTCATTGGGTTTTTAAGACTGGGAACAGTCCATCACTAAGAGAACCCAAGGCTCTTATCAGCATGAGATCGGTGCCTGCCAGAGATGAACAAGGACAGACAGGGAGAACAGGCTGTCAGGTGCGTATGTGTTTTCAGAAGAGCTCTTGCATGAAAGAGTTGTGCCATCATAGCAATGCTGCTGGCGACAGGTGAAAGGTGGGGTGTTCAGTGAGGCAAAGAGGGGCTTCAGTAGCTCTTTGTTGCAGTAGGATTGGGTCCTGGTTGTGGGCGGAGAGAGAGAAAACAGAGGCCCAGATTCTCAGGCCTTGTCTACACAAGAAAAATACACCGATTGACCGATTTGGTGTGTTTTTAATGAGAGTTAGTTCAACCATGAAAACCCCTGTGAGGAGGCTCTTTTTTCCATTCAAATCAGGTTTATGTTGTGTTATCCTAAATCAGTGGTCCCCAACTTTTTACCTCCCTCTCCCCTTACTCCTGTCTGCACCCTCCCCCCACCAGCTGGGAGCGAGATCGCAGCTTGGGAAGGGGGACGTGGATGGGGTAAGGTGGACGAGGCTGGGGTCACAGCTGGGGGCAGGGGTGGATCCCCAGATGCAGGGCTGAGAGCAGAGGCCCTGGCATGGAGCCGCCAGCCAGGACCCCGGGTGTGGGCCCGGCGGCTAGTAGCAGATCCCTGAGTGCGTGGCTGGCAGTCAGGGCGGGACTAGGAGCAGAGCTGAGTGGCGCAATATCCCCACCCCACATGGGGGCTGGCCTGTGCCCCAGCAGTGGGCGTGTCCCACAAATTGGGGACCAGTGTCCTAAACTGACCAGGAATCGGTTTCAGATGAACTAAAACGCACCACTGCTAAAGCGAAACAATTATCCACCCAACAGTCTGTAGCACTGGTTCAGCCGAATCACTTTACGCTGCTCTGTCTCTCTTCAATATTTATGTGTCCCCTGCTACACTAATAGCTGGGAAAGTCACAATCATTAATGACAGGTTTCAGAGTAGCAGCCGTGTTAGTCTGTATCCGCAAAAAGAACAGGAGTATTTGTGGCACCTTAAAGACTAACAAATTTATTTTAGCATGAGCTTTCGTGAGCTGCAGCTCACTTCTTCGGATGCATAGAATGGAACACACAGACAGGAGAAATTTATACATACAGAGAACATGAAAAGGTGGAAGTATGCATACCAACAGGAAGAGTCTAATCAATTGAGATGAGCTATGATAGCTCATCTCAATTGATTAGACTCTTCCTGTTGGTATGCATACTTCCACCTTTTAATGTTCTCTGTATGTATAAATTTCTCCTCCAAGCCCCTCTGTTCATGGTCTGATAGCTCATCTCAATTGATTAGACTCTTCCTGTTGGTATGCATACTTCCACCTTTTCATGTTCTCTGTATGTATAAATTTCTCCTGTCTGTGTGTTCCATTCTATGCATCCGAAGAAGTGAGCTGCAGCTCACGAAAGCTCATGCTAAAATAAATTTGTTAGTCTTTAAGGTGCCACAAATACTCCTGTTCTTTTTACAATCATTAATGTATTTCTCCTGAAGACCTTCCCAGGAGGTAGGGAAGTGCTGCTACCCTCATTTTGCAGCTGGCAAACAGAAAGTCTCTGTGATTTGCCCAAGGTCACACAAGAGCTCCGTAGCAGAGCAATAATTTAACTCCTCCTGGGTTAGGGCCCTAACCACTGGACCAGGCTTCCTGTCTAAAGGCCTTAAAATGGGTGTGAGTTTAAGGCACTTTATGTCGCAATTAGGTTCAAAAGGACCTTAAGGTGCATCTTCACTGCAGGGATAACTTGAGTTATCTACATTCTAGTTGTGCCTCTCCAGTGAGAACAGCCACACTGTAAAATCCCTCTCCCACTATACCCACACTGTCCCTGCACTCACACCTATGTGACGCAAGGGCTGTTGGGGGCACATCTCCTGGTTCTTTGACCTGTCGTAAGTTGAGCTACTGTATGGAGACTTTCCTAGTGAATTGCGGAACAACTTGTTTGTGGAACTAGTTTGTGCAACTAGTCTGTGGAACTCATTGCCACAGGATGTTGTTGAGCTGAGAACTTGGCTAGACTGGACATTCACGTGGATAAAATTATATGGCATTGGGGAGGGATGATACTGGGTTGAGATAAAGCAGGTTCTGCCTATATACATTGTGTGTCTGTGCAGGACCCAGCACAATGGGGCCCTTGTCTCTCCTGTGGCAGGGACTGTCTCTCGTTCTGCGGCTATGCAACGCCTGGCACAATAGGGTCCTGATATGGCCCTCTTGTTGCTACCAGAATACAGATAACAAATAATTAAAATAATCTGATCCGGAATGGGAATTCCTACATGATTTCCCTGGGCTACTTGGTGACACTACCCAGCTCTGTGCCACACAGATCAACAGGGAATAACCAGGTAAGTACTGAAAAGGCAGGTACTTGGGGTTCAGTCATGTACCTCAAACCCTAGAGTACCAGGAGCTGCACAGGCTGAAAGAATCTGGAAAAAAGTCTCCCTCACAGTGGGGAATCAGCAGGAGTGATCCTGAGAACCTCCTGCTGTAAATCCTCTTAGGGCAAGTTACCCACACTAAGCTAGGGGCGCCATTTCCAATTTTGGTGTGTGGGGAACAGAGGGGCAACTTTTCCTGTGATTCATGGGGCTACTTAGGCACTTGAAAACTAGTTTTTTGACAGATAACTTAGCAATTAGCTGACGTTATAAAAGAAAGAAAATTAAATAAATATTAGACCCACACAGCTCTAATAATAACATGTTCTGACATCTTGTGGCAAGTCACTTAAGGGATGCTGGTTAGTTTAAAATTTTAACATACATTCTTACTTTATTACTAACTCTGTGGAGAGAGAGACTCCGTCAGGACTCTTGGGATCTATCCCAGCTCTGGGAGGAGAGCAGGGGTCTAGTGGGTTACAGCAGGGAGCAGATATATCTGGGTTCTAGAGAAGAACATAAGAACGGCCAGACTGGGTCAGACCAATGGTCCATCTAGCCCAGGATCCTGTCTTCCGACAGTGGCCAATGCCAGGTGCTTCAGAGGGAGTGAACAGCACAGGCAATTTTCAAGTTGTCCTGTTGCCCACTCCCAGGTTCTGGCAAACAGAGGTGAGGGACATGTTGCCAGTCACCCAGTTTTGTGAGATCCTCGTGTAACTCTTCACAGTGTGCTCTGGACATAACTATCTTGAGTAGTTTCGTATCGTTTGTCAATTTTACCAAATCACTGCGTACCCCTTGTTCCAGATCATTTATGAATATGTTGAGTAGCACAGGTCCCAGAATACACCCCAGCGGAACACAGCTATTTAACTCTCTCCATTCTCATCTTTATTCCTAGCCTTTGTTTCCGATCTTTTAACTGAAGTGCCTGTCAGTGCCTTCAGGATCATCTAATGAGACTTAATTTACTTTAATCAGAATCCTTTTGTTAACTTAATCACCTGGCCTCTGTTTATAAACAAACTCCCTGCCCAAAGGCTGTGCTACTCCCAGCTTCCCAACACATATCACACTCAAGCTGTTCCAGTTAAGAACTCCATCTGGGGCTATGGTGAGTTGACTTCCCCTACGAAACTTGGGGGGCAGGGTTAGGGCCCTCCCCTGTCCTCCCTAAATGGTGCCCCTGCGCTGAGGCCTAGTGTACACTACACAGTAAGCTGCCTGTGTCGACCTATCTGTGTAAATGTCTTCATTTAAATTTGGCTCCCACCGACATAAGTGCCTCTCTATATCGACTTAATAACCAACTCCCTGGGCAGTGTGGAGTCATGGTTGATGTAATAATGACGCACTGTGTTGCTTAGACCAACTGTTACTGGCTTTCAGAAGCCAGCCCCAAAATGACCACCACTGACAATACAACTGATATAAGCGCTCCTGGTGAGAACGTGCACCCTTGACATAAAGAGCCAAACGTGCACATCAAGAAGCTATTTAATAACTGTGGTGGCTGTATGCCGACATACAGTTAGGTCAACATAATTCTGTAGTGTAGAGGTGGCCTAAGAAATGTCCTTTCTGGTTGCTGACGTGGACTATCCTTGTTATATCATCATCTCTGAACGGCAAACAGCTAAGCTCTTGTTCTGAGGTGATGCTGGTCAGACTCTAAACAGGCTCCTATTGTTTGTCCACTGGAGAGTTCATTGGGTTTTTAAGACTGGGAACAGTCAGTCATTAAGAGGAGGAAGCAGAACCCATGGCTCTTATCAGCGTGAGATTGGTGCCTGCCAGAGATGAACAAGGGCAGACAGGGAGAGCAGGCTGTCAGGTGTGGATGTGTTTTCCGAAGAGCTTTCGCATGAAAGAGTTGTGCCAACATAGCAATGCCGATGGCGACAGATAAAAGTGGTGTGTTCAGCGAAGCAATAAGGGGCCTCAGTAGCTCTTTGTTGCACTAGGATTGGGTCCTGCTTTTGGGCGGAGAGAGAGAAAACAGAGGCCCAGATTCTCAGGGTTTGTCTTTACAAGAAAGGTACATTATTTGACCAATGGTGGGATTTTAATCTGAGTTAGTTCAACCATGAAAATCCCTGTGTGGAGGCTCTTCTTTCCATTCAAATCAGGTTTATGTTCCATTATTGTATATTGACCAGGAATCGGTTTCAGCTGAATTAAAATACACCACTGATAAACCAAAACCAGACTCCACCAGTCTGTAGCACTGGTTCAACTGACTCACTTTACATTGCTCTGTCTCTCTTCGGTACTTACGTGGCCCCCAATACCCTAATAGCTGGTGTGACAAAGTTCCTCCTCTGACTTGGTGGGTCCTGCGCTTATCGGTGGATTTGCTCACCTCAGTGATTCATGGCAGCCCTCAGTTTGGCCACGTTTGCTAGCAGCTCAAACCTGCCATTCACTCAGCTAACCTCATCCCTGGCCAGCATGGGGAAAGGGAGGAGAACAATCCCCGTAGTCTCTGCTGACCCACCTAGTGGGTCGGGGGATAGGCCAGAGATCTTCCCCTCTGCTGGGACCCACAGTCCAGGTCACCTCCTCTTGTCTCAAATAGGGAGTTGAGGCGGATGGGAGGAACCCGGGCCCATTCTCTACTCCAGGTTCCAGGCCAGGGCTATGTGGATTGCAACTCTCTACAGTGTCTCTTGTAACAGCTGCGTGACAGCTACAACTCCCTGGGCTACTTCCCCATGGCCTCCTCCCAACACCTTCTTTATCCTCACCACAGGACCTTCCTCCTGGTGTCTGGTAATGCTTGTACTTCACAGTCCTCCAGCACTGCGCCTACTCACTCTCAGCTTCTTGCTTCTCTTGCTCCCAGTGCCTCACACACACCTCACTGACTGAGGTGAGGTCCTTTTTAAACCAGGTGCCCTGATTAGCCTGCCTGTCTTAATTGATTTGAGCAGCTTCTTAATTGGCTCCAGGTGTCCTAATTAGCCTGTGTGCCTTAATTTGTTCCAGCAAGTTCCTGATTGTTCTGGAACTGCCCCTATTATCTTACCCAGGGAACAGGGACCTGCTTAACCTGGAGCTAATATATCGGCCTTCTATCACTCTCCTGTAGCCACCTGGCCTGACCCTGTCACACTGGGAAGGTCACAATCATTAATAAAAAGAAAGAAGAGTACTTGTGGCACCTTAGAGACTAACAAATTTAAGTATCAGAGGGGTAGCCGTGTTAGTCTGGATCTGTAAAAGCAGCAAAGAGTCCTGTGGCACCTTATAGACTAACAGACGTTTTGGAGCATGAGCTTTCGTGGGTGAATACCCACTTCGTCGGATGCATGACATGGTATTCACCCACGAAAGCTCATGCTCCAAAACGTCTGTTAGTCTATAAGGTGCCACAGGACTCTTAACAAATTTAATGCATTTATCCTGAAAACATCCCCATGAGGTAGGGAAGTGCTGCTACGCCCATTTTGCAGATGGGAAACAGAGAGCCTCTGTGATTTGCCCAAGGTCACACAAGAGCTCTGTAGCAGAGCAAGGAATTCAACCCCTGGCTAGGGCCCTAATTACTGGACCAGGCTTTCTTTCTAAAGGCCTTAGAAAAGGTCTGAGTTTAAGGCATCTTTATGCTGCCATTAGGCTCAAAAGGACCTTAAGGTGCATCTTCACTGCAGGGTTAATTTCAGTTATCTACATCCAAGTTACGCCTCTCAAGTGAGAACAGCCACGCTGTAAACTCCCCCTCCCGCTGCTATTTCAACACTGACGCTGCACTCACCCCTGTGAGACCCTAGGGTTGCTGGGGGCACATCTCATGGTTCTTTGACCTGTACTAAGCTGCTCTATGGATACCTTCCTAGTGAACTGTGGGACATCTTGTCTGTCCTTTCTAGGCACACCAGGGGAATTGTGGGAAGGCTCTGGAAGACTAGCAGTACTTGAGTAGCCTGCGTCCACACTACAGAGACATCATGTTAGCAGCTGGCGAGTTGCACTAACTCCAGTTTCAGCCTACCCCTCGTGACAGGCCAGTCAGCTCCAGTTAAAAGCTCACCACACTCAAGCTAAGGGTTTTTGTGTGTGGACTGGACTTGAGTTAGGGGCAACACACTTTGTCGTGAAGACAAGCCCATGTAACTGAGAATCATGTCTAGCACACCAAGGCATCAACCTACCTCTATACAGAAGTTAAATAATAATGAAACAATGAGGTTATCTCAGGTGAGCTGCCAGCTGATCTGCTTTTGGGGTCTCTCCAGATTGACTCCTGCTCTACACTATAACATTTAACCCTCTTCAGTAGCGCTTGAAACACACTTTCCCTCCATGCATAACACTGCTTTAGCCAGTTATGGCTGGTTCTAAGCCCCAACGTCACAAAGTGACTCTGCTCTTTGAGGACTAAAGAACAATTCAGCCCAGATCATTCCTGACTCAATCGTTTCATTAGACCTTTAAAAATGGCCTTGAGATCTCTGGGTGGTATCTGGAGTGGAGCTAACAATCCTCTCAGCTCTCGTTATGTCCCTCTACATCTCTCCCCTCCCAACCCAGGCCCCTCACAACATCCTTCCACCCTCTCAAGGAATATCTGTCTGTGCCTATGTTAATGATACCAGATCATGTCATCATGCTACAAACCCTTGTGGTTGTATCTCCAATAACATCCCCACCAGCTGCTGAACCATATTAGAGTTACCTGCAGGAACCTGATAAAAATATGGCAAAAATTATTGGGAAAGAGTAGGTGGGAAGGAAGCTTTTGTTCTCTTTGCTTTGTAATACTACAACAAGGGGATAATCAATGAACTTTAAAGGAGGCAAATTCAAAACTGATCCAAGGATCACATCATGTGTAATTAGTCCGTGGAACTCATTGTCACAGGATGTTGTTGAGCCAGGAACTTGGCTAAACTGGATATTTATGTGGTTAAATTATATGGTATTGGGGGGCTGATGTTGGGGGGAGATAAAGCAGGTTCTGCCTATATACATTGTGTGTCTGTGCAGCACCAGGCACAACGGGGCCCTTGTCTCACCCGGGGCAGAAACTGTCTTTCGTTGTGACTGTGCAGTGCTAGACACAACAGCGACCTGATATTATCTGTCCCCTAGTCGCTACCATAATACACATGATAAATAATTATAGTAACCTCCCCTGCTATGGGAATTCCTATATGGTTTCCCTGGGCTATTTGGTAATACCACCCGGCTGTGTGCCACATAGATCCACAAGGAATAGCCAGGTACGTACTGAAAACGGAGGTTCAATGGTTTATCTCCAACCCTAGAGTACCAGGAGCTGCACAGCCTGAAAGAATCTGGAAAAAAGTCTCCCTAAACAGTGGTGAATCAGCAGGAGTGATCCTGAGAACAGCCTCCTGCAAATCCTTTTAGAGTGCGTTACCCATGCTAAGGCCTGGTTTACACTACATGGTTAGGTAAACATAAGGTGCCTTGTGTCGACCTAGCTGTGTAAATGTCTTCATTTAAATTTGGCTCCCACCCACATAAGTGCCTCTCTATATCGACTTAATAACACCGCCTCCTTGGGCAGTGTAGGTAAGAACATAAAAACATAAGAATGGTCCTACTGGGTCAGACCAAAGGTCCATCTAGCCCAGTATCCTGTCTTCTGACAGTGGCCAGCGCCAGGTGGGAATGAACAGGTGATCATCAAGTGATCCATCCCCTGTCACTCATTCCCAGCTTCTGGCAAACAGAGGCTAGGGACACCATTCCTGCCCATCTTCACTAATAGCCATTGATGGACCTGTCCTCTGGGAATTTATCTAGTTCTTTTTTTTTAACCTTCTTATAGTCTTGGCCTTCACAATACCCTCTGGCAAGGAGTTCCACGGGTTGACTGTGTGTTGTGTGAAGGAATACTTCCTTTTATTTGTTTTAAACCTGCAGCCTATTAATTTCATTTGGTGACCCCTAGTTCTTGTGTTACGAGAAGTAGTAAACAACATTTCCTTATTTACTTTCTCTACACCAGTCATGATTTGAATGACCTCAATCATATCTCCAATTAGGCATTTCTTTTCCAAGCTGAAAAGTCACAGTCTTATTAATCTCTCCTCATACGGCAGCCATTACATACCCCTAATAATTTTTGTTGTCCTTTTCTGAAACTTTTTCTATTTCAATATATCTTTTTTTAAAACGGGGCGTCCACATCTGCAAACACTATTCAAGATCTGGGCATACCATGGATTTATACAGAGGCAATATGATATTTTCTGTCCTATTATCTATCCCTTTCTTAATTATTCCCAGCATTCTGTTCACATTTTAGACTGCCACTGCACATTGAGAGCATGTTTTCAGAGAACTATCCATAATGACTCCAAGATCTCTTTCTTGAGCGGTAACAGCTAATTTAGACCCAACCATTTTATATGTATAGTTCGGATTATACTTTCCAATGTGCATTACTTTGCATTTATCAACATTAAATTTCATCTGCCATTTTGTTGCCCAGCCACCCAGTTTTGAGAGATCCTTTTGTAGCTCTTCGATATTAACTGTCCTTAGTAATTTTGTATCATCTGCAAATTTGGCCACATCACTATTTACCCCTTTTTCCAGATCATTTATGAATATGTTGAATAGGACCAGTCCCAGAACAGATCCCTGGGGGACACCGCTATTTACCTCTCTCCATTCTGAAAATTGACCATTTATACCTACCCTTTGTTTCCTATCTTTTAACCAGTTACCAATACATGAGAGCACTTTCCCTCTTATCCCGTGGCAGCTTACTTTGGGTAAGAGCCTTTGGTGAGGGACCTTGTCAAAGGCTTTCTGAAAATCTAAATACACTATATCCACTGGATTCCCCTTGTCCACATGCTTGTTGACCCCCTCAAAGAATTCTAGTAGATTGGTGAGGCATGATTTCCCTTTACTAAAACCATGTTGACTCTTCCTCAACAAAATATATTCATCTATATGTCTGACAATATTATTCTTTATTATAGTTTCAACCACTTTGCCTGGTACTGAAGTCAGACTTACAGGCCTGTAATTGCTGGGATCACCTCTGGAGCCCTTTTTAAAAATTGGCGTCACATTAGCTATCCTCCAGTCATCTGGTACAGAAGCTGATTTAAATGATAGGTTATAGACTACAGTTAGTAGTTCTTCTATTTCACATTTGAGTTCCTTCAGAACTCTTGGGTGAATCCCATCTGGTCCTGGTGACATATTGCTGTTTAATTTATCAATTTGTTCCAAAACCTCCTCTAATGATACAGCAATCTGGAACAGTGTATAGTCATGGTTGATGTAATTAGGTCGATGCAGTATAAGAGTAGACACCATGTTGGTTAGATCAACTGTTACTGGCTTTCAGAAGGCATCCCAAAATGCCCCATACTGACAATACAATTGATACAAGCGCTCCTGCTGAGAATGCGCACCCCTGACATACAGAGCCAAACGTGCACAAACAGAAGCAATTTAATAACTGCGGTGGCTGTATGCCGACATATAGTTAGGTTGAAATAATTTTGTAGTGTAGACGTGGCCTAAGAAATGTCCTTTCTGGTTGCTGACGTGGACTATCCTTGTTATATCATCCTCTCTAAACGGCAAACAGCTAAAGCTCTTGTTCTGAGGTGATGCCCAGTCAGACTCTAAACAGGCTCCTATTGTTTGTCCACTGGAGAGTTCATTGGGTTTTTAAGACTGGGAACAGTCAGTCATTAAGAGGAGGAAGCAGAATCCATGGCTCTTATCAGCGTGAGACCGGTGCCTGACAGAGGTGAACAAGGACTGTCAGGTGTGGATGTGTTTTCAGAAGAGCTCTTGCATGAAAGAGTTGTGCCAACATAGCAATGCCGCTGGCGACAGGTAAAGGTGGTGTGTTCAGCGAGGCAAAGAGGGGCCTCAGTAGCTCTTTGTGGTATTCAAATTTGGTCCTGGTTGTGGGCGGAGATAGAGGAAACAGAGGCCCAGAGTCTCAGGCCTTGTCTATACAAGAAAGATACATTATTTGAACAATGGTGGGATTTTAATGAGCGTCAGTTCAAACATGAAAACCCCTGTGTGGAGGCTCTTCTTTCCATTCAAATCAGGTTTATGTTGCGTTATCTTGAACTGACCAGGAATCAATTTCAGCTGAACTGAAATACACCATTTCTAAACAGAAACAAATATCCACCAGTCTGTAGCACTGGTTCAACCGACTCACTTTATGTTGCTCTGTCTCTTCGGTACTTATGTGGCCCCTGAAAGTGCAAATTTTGGAAGGGGTCTAAAACCTTGTGCTTAGGGATTAACTCAATGTCTAACTGTTAGGGATAAGGATGAGACTTTTATGGGGGCAGATTCTCCACATCGGCTAAATGTGGGGCTCTTAGGCCTTCCGCTGAAGCACAGGGTGCTGGCCAGTGCCGGAGATGGGATACTGGAGGAAATGGCTTTCGGGTCTAATCCAGTCTTGCCATTCCTTTTCTCTGGAAAACCATTTGTGATTTGCTAGCGGGGGTCATGAATGGTGGACATTTCTGCGGAGGACGAACTGAGAGCCCTGGCTGGGGGAGGGAAGTACAGGGGAGCATTAATTGGGACTGGGAGACTTGGATAACTCTCAGCCTTCACTTGCTATTCTATTGTCAGCCAGGAAACCAGCAGCTGAGTACAACCACTGGAAACCTACTCCACAGATGTCTCTGCTGTACATAAAGTCTGAGAATGCTTGGGAGCGCCTCTGATTTTATTACTTGCTACATTCATGCCTCCAGGGATGGCTTTGAGACTCAGGTTATGGAGGAGGATTGTCCAGTGGTTAGAGCATTAGCTTAGGACTCAGGACACCACAGCTCAATCCCCTGCTGTGCCACAGACTCCTGTGTGACCTTGATTACGTTATTGAGTCGCTCCGTGCCTCAGTTTCCCATTTGTAAGAGAGGGATAATAGCAGTGCCCTTCCTTGCAGGGGTTTTGGAGGTTAAGGATATGAAAGATTGGCAGATACTTCATCTATGGGGGGCCATATCTTCACGTATGGTAGACACATCTCCAGTGTGGGGGGAAGGCCTTTCACAGAGGGGAAAAAAAATGTTCATGACTTCAACGAGACAATAAAGTGGCAGGAGTTGCAGGCTACAAAGTCTGACCAATAATGGGAGGGTAAAGACAGACTTGTTGGTTCTACTGGACAGAGCCAGTGGTACAAGATGCTGGGCTTGAGAGAGCAGGGTAAGATCAGACTCATTGCCCCTTCAAGGGAACAGCTCGTAGGGCCTGGGAGAAATTGAGAGGCTGCAGGGCTAGGGATTGGATATTTGATTAGTTAGCAGAAACTTGGCATGGGAATTGGGGAAGATGAGGAAGATAAAGCAGGTTCTGCCTCTCCATGCTTGAAATGAAAAGATAAGATACTTCAAAAAGAAGTTTAGGGAGAATAATAGTTTATTCTTCCAGCTGAAGTTGGATCCTGGCCATTGGAAACAGAAATCAGATTTCACAGGGTGAGTTTCGGTGATAAATGAAGTGTCTGACCTTTCCTTACTGATAAAGGTGATTGGTCTCCTTGACAATGCGGGCATTGAGTTTTGGGCAATCAAGATTGTAATGTCCCATACCACACATGGTATAAATACTGAAGCTAAACCCTTCAGCTGCACACTAGGGATATCAGGACCTGGAAGAAACTTTCAGAAGCCAAAATGAAGCTCCAGATTGTGGCTGCCGTTCTCCTCATCACCATCCTTTCCCCAAAGAGAAGCAGCGCGCAGCCGGCCAGCGTAGGGGTAAGGATGCCATCACTGCTAGCAGTATGATACTTTCTATTATAATGATGCTTTTCTCTGTGAAATAGGATGTGAAATGGCTCTTCTTTCCTCTCTGCCCAAAGGTGAATTGTTCCGAAGTTCAGATTAAATGTGTCCATACGGTTGAAAGTGGTTTGTGTGCTGGAAAAACAGAGACGCCCTCACTGATTGACTTTAGCTTTCTATGCCATTTCCACTACACATCTGGCCAACTTGTGCCCCGGTGGTCAGCGATTTGGGGGTGGGGATGGGGTCTCATTCTTTGGAGCCTCAAATCATAGAATCATAGAATTCAAGATCAGAAGGGACCATTATGATCATCTAGTCTGACCTCCCGCAAGATGCAGGCCACATAAGCCGATCCACCCACTCCTGATATAATTCACTCCCTTGACTCTGCTGTTGAATGCTCCAAATCAAGATTTAAAGACTTCAAGTAGCAGATAATCCACCAGCAAGTGACCCCTGCCCCATGCTTCGGAGGAAGGCGAAAAACCTCCAGGGCCACTGCCAATCTACCCTGGAGGAAAATTCCTTCCCGACCCCAAATATGGCGATCAGCTGAACCCCGAGCATGTGGGCAAGATTCTCCAGCCAGACCCTCTGGAAAAGGCTAACAATATCCCAACATTGACCCTTTGTACTAATTACCAGTGTGGCACGTTATTGACCTATTGACTAAACCCGTTATCCTATCATACCATCCCCTCCATAAACTTATCCAGCTTAATCTTAAAGTCATGGAGGTCCTTGGCCCCACTGTTTCCCTCGGTAGGCTGTTCCAGAATTGCACTCCTCTGATGGTTAGAAACCTTCATATAATTTCAAGCCTAAATTTCCTGACTGACAATTTATATCCGTTTGTCCTCGTGTCCACATTAGCCCTGAGCTGAAATAATTCCTCTCCTTCCCTGGTATTTATCCCTCTGATGTATTTAAAGAGTGCAATCATATCTCCTCTTATCCTTCTTTTGGTTAAGGAAAACAAACCGAGCTCCTCAAGTCTCCTTTCATACGACAGACTTTCCATTCCTCGGATCATTCTAGTGGCCCTTCTATGTACCCGTTCCAGTTTGAATTCATCCTTCTTAAACATGGGAGACCAAAACTGCACACAATACTCCAAATGAGGTCTCACCAACGCCTTATATAACGGGACTAGCACCTCCTTATCTCTACTAGAAATACCTCGTCTAATGCATCCCAAGACCGCATTAGCTTTTTTAACGGCCACATCACATTGCCTACTCATAGTCATCCTACGATCAACCAGGACTCCTAGGTCCTTCTCCTCCTCCGTTACTTCCAACTGGTGCGTCCCCAGCTTATAACTAAAATTCTTGTTAGTCATTCCTAAATGCATAACCTTACACTTCTCATTATTGAATTTCATCCTGTTACTAATACTCCAGTTTACGAGGTCATCCAAATCTCCCTGGAGGATATCCCGATCCTTTTCCGAATTGGCAATACCTCCCAACTTGGTGTCATCCGCAAACTTTATCAGCCCACTCCTACTTTTGGTTCCGAGGTCAGCGATAAATAGATTAAATAAAATCGGACCCAAAACCGAACCTTGAGGAACTCCACTGGTAACCCCCCTCCAACTCGACAGATCACCCATTCTATACGACCCTCTGCAGGTCTATCCTCGCCTTTAAACCAGCTCCTTATCCAACCTCTGGATTTTCATTTCGATCCCCATCTTTTCCATTTTAACCAGTAATTCCTCAATGCGCGGTACCGTATCAAACGCCTTACTGAAATCAAGATATATTAGATCCACCGCATTTATTTCCCTTGTCTAAAAAATCTTGTTTACTTTCTCCAAAGAAGGAGGATTTTTTTCAGGAGGTTTTGGTTTGGCACGATCTACCTTTCATAAAAACCATGCTGTAATTTGTTCCCAGTTGCCATCTCAGGCCTCAAGGTTCCGTAACCACTCTCATCCTTTAAAATTTTTTCCATGACCTTTGCATACTACAGCTGTTAAACTAACCGGCCTGTAGTTACCTGGGTCACTT